>NC_040889.2:13873900-14596728 GCF_900634795.4 Betta splendens
GCTCCAGCAGGCTTGTGTGGAGACTGCCGGTCGGCACGTCCTTGGCTGAGGAGGTCTCCGAGGACTCGTCCATGGAGGAGTCCGTGGACAGCGCTGAGTCTGTGACATCGTTTCCCCGGAGATGGGAGCAGATTGAGCGGACCTCACAGTAGGCTTCCCACAGCTGGAGACGCAGCTAAACACACAGGCGGTGGGTGGGCTGCTTAGTACATAGTGTAAGAATGGAGTCGTGAGACCATGTTCACGGTCATGGTGGAACTACCTGCTCCCTCTCCTGCTCCTGCTCCTCCTGCTCCATGCTCTGCTCGATCTCACACAGGAGGCTGGATGGATGTGGGGGGAGGCTCTGGAGGCTGTGCTCCTCCGTCAGCTCCTCCAGTCGCGAGGTGAGCTGCCTGTGGGACATCTGAACCTCCTGGAGCTCCATCTGGTTCTGCCGCAACTGTAACAAAGCGCTGAACTCAAGTGAAAATGCCGAGTGTCTGAGCGGAGCGTAGATGCTTCCTAGGACCAAACTGTGGAGGACAAACACTGCAAAGAGAAGGCTTCGTGACGCCAAAGACCTGACGGTCAGTACCTGTAGGTCCTTTTCGCGGCACTGCTTCTCCAGCACCAGCGTCCTCTCTCTCAGATCGTCCACCGTATTCTGCAGCAGCTCGTTCTCCTCCATCGCGGCGTGCACCCGGCGCTCCAGCTCCACTTTCCTCTCAGACAGCATCTTTATCTAACGGGTCACACAGCGCCGCTCGGTTAGTCATCCGCAGGAAACGGGCCGAAGGAGGCCAAACACTGGAGCACTGCTCCTTGGTTGACGGCGGCCGGACGGACGGGCAGCCGCTGGCCTCGTTAAAGACTACATTTAGTTGTTTTTCCGACTCCGGGGCACGCTGGGCTCTTGCACAAGATTAAAACGCACTCCCACTGCTCTGAAGAATGTTCGTTGCCTAGCGCGGAGGGGGCGTAAGTTGCCAGCCTCGTCTTCAGGAATGTCCTGGTGATACGTTAGTGTCTACAAAGATTGATATCTGCTCCCAGTGCCTCTTGTTTACAGCAGCCTTGGACTGAAGGCAGCAACACTCTCCTCAACAATTGGTTTCCCCTTTCAGTGCAGCTTTCCCCATTAAACAACCATCACATCTTGCTCATTTTCATCCCTCCTGCTTTTGACCTACATCTGGTAACCTACTTCACGGCGCAGGAGCTTACACGGGGATCAGTTGTTCTCAGAACCGTACGAGCGTTTAGGCTGCCAGGCTCTGGATCGTTTTGGGGCTGCTGTAGTCTTCACACAAATAGGGCACAAAAACATTAGTCATCAGCACATGTCATATAAAAGCAAACTGTTTGAAAAGTGGGAGCACCCAGGCATTGCAGTATCTCAGCTAAATATAGAGCAGGAGCTTTTTTTCCCCCAATTATAGCACAGGCGCTGCGCTCTGGGTGTTTTCTGCTTGTCTTTCAGAAGAAGCTACAGGGAAATCTCAGCTGTTTTTATGCTCTAAAATGCGTTTGTGCTCCAAAATGAGTTATCTGGCTGATGGCATGCATGGTCATGACTGACAACACACCACACCTCATGCACTGATTATTCAGCATGCTCACGTTTAAGAAAACAGGGATTGCCATATAAACATGGAGGAGTCACAGACAGCGCTTATGCTATGTAACACTGTGAGAAATGAAATTGAACAGTGTTACGGTTCCACGAGTGGAATTGAAACAGTTTTCCATGTAAATAAATATTATGTTGTTTTACTAAATCTCTTGGACAGAATGGTAACAGTTGCTATTATAATGAAGACAACTGTGCAATCCTTGTTTCTAATACTTGTCAAAATGCCACATGCAACGTGCAGCCTGACGCTGTTCAGGAACCACTCACTTCTAGCCCTTGCTGCTCCAATCAAGCAGGAATGAAGGTAAAGGAAGTAGTTATGAGTGAGGAGAGACATGAAATATTGATTACAAAGATGAAAAGATAAAGCGTAGGAGAATCAAAGCAGAATAAATTGATTTCCATTGATTTCCATGTATATCGATAGGGAAGCGTCATTTTACTGTACAAACTTCAAATTGAAAAGGTTTGAAGAGTAATTGCTACATGTACATACGTGAGTGCTATAAATGAGATCAGGTGGTAGAAACCGTGACTTACCTCGGCCTGCAGAGTCTCTAGTCGTGTCATGTGTTGGCTTGTAGACAAACTCTTCTCCCTGAAATCGTCCCGTAATGAGTGGACCTGAGTGGACAGCTGCCTCTCCACCTCTGCAGCCTGAGACGTACAGTACAGTACACGGTGAATGGCCTTAAATGTCACTTACTACAGAAAGTTAGAATAACCCTAAATTAAAACTGTAAACAGATAATGAGTGATTGATCCATTTGGTGAGAGTCTCCTTTAATTAGTGTTCACGGTCATGGTGACCCAACAACTCATCTCATATCATCAATATTAAGATTGCACAGCAGCTCTGTTAGCTGACGTTCCCTCACCAGAATACTGAGGTGACTCATAGCAGCAACACACACAAAACACACAGACACGTACTGTAAAGGCTCAAGGGTCTACTGTGTATTCAGTGTCACTGATGCAGTGTTACTCCCCCAATCCGCTCCCGTGAACAGCTTTTCATCTAAAAGCACAATTTTACCAAAATGTCACGGTCTTTTTTGAAAAGCCTTTAAACATGCACTGCTCATTATTTGTACAAGCACGGAGCAGCTGCAGACGCAGTGCATCTGTAGAGCTTATTGGAAAGGTGGGATCAGGCCACACACAGTCTGCTTGTACTCCATTAGCATAGAGCTGCACGCAGAAGACCATCGTTCATCACTACGCTGTACCATGGCAACCAAAACCCCTAAAAGGTCCCATGAGCCACACAGTGAAGACTGACTATGGAGAAAATATGTCCAATATTGAAGGTGCTAAGGTTGTTTAACTTCTTAATTTCTTTTCTTTCGTGTTTCAAAAAACAAAAACAAAAAAGAAGAAAACTTGTTGCGTCAGTATGAAGAACAACCTGTAGGTGGCACTGCTCACTGCCACATTTTCTCAAGAAGGAAGCAGACTTGAGAACGGAGGAGGGTTCCTGTAACAGCCGCTTTTGCAGATGTGTTGGTCTACTTTTAATTATAATACGAATTTACAGAATGGTATGGAATGGACATAACTATAATCATATGTGCCTTTTCAGTACTTAGTAGTAGTATTTGTACTTAACTAGTATTGCCACTGTTTCACTTGTACATACGACTTCTGTTAGTAGTCAAATGTTCATACAAAAATAGAAAACTGTTATTTACCGTAATCTGTCCCTTATCTGAATTGAATATGTGACTTCAGCACTTAATCAAATAAATAGGTATTTTTCAAAGTTTCAGCCTTTCCAAAATTACTAGGACACTATGTCCACGCTGACCTGCAATAGAACAGAAACGCTTTATACAACTCATCTTGAATTCATCAACCTCAGACCAAAAAAACAAGGACTGTGACTTTCATTAGCTCACTTTTACTTTTACTTTTACTAGCTTCCCGTTACAAACTGTACGAGGAAGGAGCTTTCTAAATCGCAGTATGACCATGAGCAATCATCAGCATGGAAGCTCTCTTTCAGTGCTGCAACTGACCATTCTTACAATTAACAAACAGTGAATCACATCCTTTGAAGGTGACACATGGCCTAAAAGTTTTTTTAATCTCTACAGTTAAATGATGATGTTGGGTAAAAGAATGCACTGTAAAAATAAACACATTCACACCTACAGCCATTTTGTTCTATTAATGTGAGTGGTGAGTATTTAGTGGCCAGATGTGGGTCATGATGCAGTCTTCCCCGTGGGAAACAGCTGTATAGGACACAGTGGTAACGTGACGTCTGACCCACTGGCTCGACAAACCGACAGACTGAGATGATGTCAGAATTAAACAGCAAAGCGCCTGGTTTGCAGAGGTTTAATCTGTGCATATATTCCTCAGATAGCCCAGATCAAGCATTATCAGCACAACAGCACCGACAGGGGCAAAGCAGACTGCTGCCAAGGAATCCGGGGCATCAAAGTAGGGCTCAGCAGAGAGACACATTCCTTTGCAGGATCTTTACTCTGTGCAAATAGTTGACGGTGGAGGGCGCATGCTTGTAGACTCAAAACACGACTGATTCAGCCCTTGTCTAGGTGAATCACAGGTCTTTAGCGGTGAAACCTAGATTCTAACTATTTGTTAACCTTATGCCACACTGTAGAGTACATTCCCATGGGAACAACATGGAAGCTTCAATTTGCATGTCACTCTGGTTGTCATAGCAACAGTGGGGCAATGGGATTGGTGGAGCTGCAACCTGTGGTCTCAGTTCTTCTCAAATCTTCCCTTATTCACTTTCACAGAGTGCTGCCTTTTCTAGACGTATGGAGAACGGCCATGTTCAGAGGGTTATGTAACAGATCTTCAGTGACGCCTCATTCATGGACACTGATGACAGGGTGCCTTTATGTGCCTCAGCAACCGATTGTGAATGGAAAAAGGCTGGACAGATGTCCGGGGAGAGAGTTCAATACAAGTTGGAAGTTGTACAAGGAAGAGTGAAACTCTGTTGAGTCCAAAATGAGATATGGCGACAGTGGCCACGTCACTGTTAGGTCAAAAGCAACATACTGTACGATCCCAAATTCACATGGGGGGTTGCTGGATCCCCGTCCTCCTAAGATCATGGAGGGTAATGTAATTAGACTAAGGTCCCATCCCTGCGGGTTCACTCCACTCTGATCAGATTAGTGGTGGTGGGCTAGGAGCCCCCCCCACCCCACACACGCACACACACAGACACACAGAGCTGAACATGCCTGGTCCATGATATGTGTATTCAAGGTTATTTTTCAGATTTTCTAAATATTTAAGTTTCATATATTTAAGTTTCCTGCTGTTACTAATTAGGCAGAGCTTGGACTGGAGTTGTTTTGGTTCCTAGCTGAACGCATATGGCAACAGTCTTAGCACAGATTATAGCCTAATCCCCACAGCGTTGCATCTACTACATCACTTCCTGCAGAGTGCCCTGCCTTCTCAAGGTCATGCCATTGCAGCCAATTATAGGCTCTGTTACATGGGATTGCTGAGTTACTAGCAGCAACTTATGGTTTACCTAAATCTAAATCTTTGGCTAAATGTTTTTTCTTACAAATTACCATCTCAAAGGTTGGTTTGTGTATGACATAAAAGTAAATTAGTGAACACAAAAGACAATTTCTCTTTTACTACATGTATGCTTTTATCCTGCTTTGATCCTTCATATTAATTAAAAGAGAGATCCCAGTTTACAGGAGGCAACATTTAGACTGATTCAGTTTAGTTATGATGTTTCCATTAAAGGGTTAATGACTGTGCTAGACGAAGGAGCTGATGAAAATAGCAGGCCTCCAGTGGCCTCACTACTGCAGGGTTTCCTCAGGCTAGGTTTATATTCCCTCCATTCACTTACAGCTGCAAACAGTTAACAATACTTAGTCACATCCCACTGTACTGAGCTCAAACAGATGGAACAAAATGAAAGCAAGAAAGAGAAGAAAGGGGAGAATCAAAGGAAGGGAGAGCACCAATACTGGCCTGATTCCCTCCACTCAACACACAAAACCATGGGATCTGAATCGATACAGCTAATTATGTCTCAGATCTGTCTTCAGATCTCAGTTTGTCCCCACAGCCAGGCTTCAATTACAATAAATGGCGTCTAATTCTACCAAGTGCCTGCTTTTGTAGCAATCTATAGTGATTGACCAGTCCAGCAGCGTCGGCGGCTGCAACGTAGTGACGGCGCTGCCACAGTGGCAGAAGCTGGAGGCTGATTTAATGTGATGACGGCAAACAGGTGAGTTGCCCTCAACAGTGATGAGTTGGACGTTTTCGCGGCTGGAGCAGCGTGTGCCTGGCAACAGATCTCATCATCACAGGTGCTTTTCACCTGTGAGGGCTGGTCCTGCACACAGTTCACAGGCATCATGAAATATAAGCATTATAACGGAGTACACTGCAGATTAGCCTGATACGATGCTACGAGAGCACAACCTCGTCCTGCTCTTGATGAAAAGCAGAGTCAGCCCTGTGACATGTAGCTGGAGCCGACTGAAATGCTGCGTTGAGCCACTTAGCAGGGATTAGTCAGCTGAGGGTACACGCATCAGCACTCTCAGCTCAATCAATCAGCATCTTGTGCCAGCGTGCCCAGAGTGGATGGCATCTACAGGAATACAGCTTCACTTTCCCATGTCGTATGTGCGTCTACAACATGTGAAGCGACCTTTTTCTACATTACTGTGTACTAGGTTTCTTTTTAAAGTGGTCGTTTTGATCTATGAATCAATATCCCAAAATCCAAAACTCTCATTTGTAAATGATTAAAAGCTGCTGTGTTGTGTCCACTTTATGGCTGCGCCTCATCAGCAGGGACGGGGGACACTAGTTAAATGTAATAAACTATGAACACACAGTGCAACTTTTTAAAACTTAAGCACTCACTGTAAAGGCCTTATTGTCAGACAGTGCCAGTGGCCTGAAGCAGACTGGCTTTAGTGGCCAAAGACGTGTTATTGAGTGAAGTTTCATGGGAAAATGCCAATCTATTTTATATCACCTTTTTTTCCCTGTCGGTCATAACTGCACTCAAATTACTTGTCAATATACAGAGTGCTATTGCATAAAGGTGCAATCAAATTATTCAGCGTAAGACACAGAAGCTGTACTTTCATATTGATGAGTTATGATAATATGTGTGGTGCTGAGGAGAGACAGGTTCAATCTAGATTTAAAAAAACCTGAGTGATGGTGAAGCCTCCTGAGTTGAGGTCCTTATGTAATATCAACCAGGTGATTTTGAACTTGACCAAGTCGGGGAGGAACACTTACTATACACACACACGCACACACGCACACTGACATTTGCAAATGTTTCCTGTTAAGGTGGCAGGACGTTCAAAGCAGCATTAAGGTCATGTGACAGCGTGACTCAGAGTCCAGACTAATTAAATCTTCCATTCAGCCTGCTTGAAGTAGTACAACACACACACACACACACACACACACACACACACACACACACACACACACACACACACACACACACACACACACTAGTACACAAGTACATTGCCCCTCACCCTACTGAGTTGTTCCAGAAGTCTATGGTTCTGTTCGGAGAGTTCACTGATGGCCTTGGTCCTGTCCCTGTCAGCCTCTCTCAGCTGGACCTGGTGGAGCTCCAGCTCACCCTGGAGCTGCTGGACATCCGTCTCTAGCTCAGCCACGCGACCCTCCCACTCCCCCTCTCGACTTTCCAGACGTCGCCGTAACTCGTGCTTTTCCTGCTCCAAGTGCTGCAAGTTGCAAAAAAGAGGTGACAATGTCAAACTTTGGATTGAATGCATAGTACTGTCACAGAAATTGGTTCAATCTGAAGTCATTTAAACTAACTAACTGACAGCAGTTACTTAAGTGACTACACATTGTATTCTTTAGATGGTGAGAATGTTTGGCTGGCGCTTGGTATTAATGGTTAAGTGCAGGACTAAGGCAGCTGGCGTCTGTGTGACCACTCGTCTCATCTCTAGGTAAATGTTCCAACGAAAGAAGGAATCAAAGAGAATCACAACAAGTCTGCAAACAACATGAGGCCCTGTCAGGAACTGTAACAGCACTAGTGATTAGGACAATCTGATATTAAGAGGCAGCTTATTTCTTTGAGCTGCAACAGTGGGATGAATTTGGATCAAAGGCTTGAACAGATGTACAGGAGCTGCACTAGGCCCTGGACGGCCATGGGATTAGTCTTTGTGGTTTCTCTGACCACATGTTGGTGTGTTTGATAACAGAACAACATTAACATCTCGACTGTTGTGTGGAATGACTAAAACTATATTGCAACTAATCTCATTGTGACTTTGCATCCCTTTGAAAAATTACTTGATTTTTACATCACAACGACCAGTAGTCACTATATTATAGCTATGATGAAACCTTATTTCTCTGGCAGTGGAAATGCAAAGTTCTACAGACTCGACTACAGTTTGTTTACATTCCCAAGCCCCAAACTTAACTATGACAATTTATGGGCAAAACAGAGAAAAGTCAAAGTAGACTTACAACGCGATTAAGTCCCATTTGCTATATGTTTAATTTACCTCTAATTTTTCGTTTAGATCTTTGTGCATTTTCTCGTATTGCTCGGTCAAGTCTTGGTTTCTCTCCAGCAGCGCTTTGCCGAGTTTAGCAGCTAGAACCAAGTCCTTCTCCTTTTGATGGAAAAGCGCCCGTAGGTCTGCGCTGTGCCCCACAGCAGGCGTCTCCAGATTCGACGGGTCGTCCTCGCCGTCTCGCTCCCCGGTGAGCATGGCCAGCTCTTCCTCCAAGGCCATGCCGAGGCCCCCGGAGCCGGTGTGCCGCAGCGGGTGTGCCTGGAAGCCGCCGGGCTCCTGAGCGGCGGAGCCGGTCGTGGGGTCCATGCAGTCGCTGTCCAGCTCCAGTGGTGCTGAAACCACGGCGCACGTCTGCAGGTCCAGGCAGAAAGCGGACATCGCCGCCCGGCGATGGAGAAGCCAACGGATAAGAGTCGACTGATTTCACTCCGAATGAACCCACCCCGCTCGGACTGGGCTGGGCTGACCGGACCGGCTCGTGAGGGACAAATCATCCACCATCCTCGCACATCGGAGCTTGATTCAGTTAGGTTGTAGACCGCTTTCTTCCCAGTTTCCTCAAGTCTCCACTTCACCGACCGGCCGCGGATCTGGCGCTGACTTGGTCCCGGCAAACGCCGCTTCCTTTGCAGCTCACTGGGTGGACGTTTAATATAGAATACACAAAAGATTTATCCCGGTATGAAGCGCCGCAGTAAGATATGCGCTGTCGTCGGTCGATCAGGGTCCTTCCCTTTTCGGGGTCCAGTGTGCCCCATAATGATCGGCCTGTTACACCAGAGCTATTTACCAAATAAATGGATGAGCGCGGTCCCGATTGCTTCTCAACCTTTCCGTTCTTAAATGCGCATCCCCGCGACGGCAGTGACGCCAGCCGTAACCTGTTACAAGCGGCCAGTCCATTGGCTAAAACCGATAGCGCCATATTTCGGTGCTTTTCGCACACACATCTGTGACATCCAGTACATGAACACGTGAAGAGTTTAAATAAAAACATACAACTGTACGACTGAAGTTCCAGCTATTACCAGGAATGGCCTCCAAATCGTCTCCATAAACTGACGACGATATAAAATATGTCTAAAAATATTATTAAAAGACATGTATTAAACCGCCTGATGTAAAATATTAATTTGATATTATATATTAGTGTACTCGGGAATATTGTGTGAAATAGTCTTCCCTGTGAAAATGGGGTTTCAATAGCCCTTCATTAACGTGATTAAAGGTGTCATGTTATGCTGATTACACCAGTTATCGCGATGTTTTACTCGTGCGCAATTGCGAATAGTACCGGCTGGTAAAGCTATAAAACCCTTAGGAAATAATATACGGGTAAGGGCAGTTAACCGTTTTAATAGTTTTGGGAAATGTCACCCACCACTCAGGTAACACAACTGGACTGGGCACGTTTGCCAGTTTGCTAACTAGCTAGCTTTACTGCTGAGCTACAGGTAACTGACTGCCGTCAAGCTAACTTCGCTATCAAGTCCCATTCAAACATATAATTAATTAAACTACACCAGATTTAAAGTAACACTTCCACTATCACCAACTTGAACATACAATGCTTAATTTACGAATAACCTATTCATTTTTATGTACATGTTTTATATAAAGTTTATTAATAATGCTGGCCATGTAGTACGGTGGCCCGTAGGTATATATTTAATGTTTTGTTTTTTTACCACTAGAAAAATAGAACAGTCATGTTTTTAAATGTAAGGCATTGTTTTCTTACTTCTCTACCTTTACAAGGATGATCTCAAAGATGATAAGTTGATAAAGTTGATAAAGCACTAGAGATTTGAGCTACTGTACTTTATTATTCTCATTTATTACAACTAATTTTTAGTAGTTTTTTACCACTTCTAGTAGAGAAGCAGCTAATTAAGAGTGGAGACCTACATTAAGACTTCAGATTTCAGTTAACATTAGGTTACTTTGAGTAAAGGTTAACAACTTAATGTTCTTATCAGAGGCCCTAAGAGGAAGCAGTATGTTTGTCTCTGTCTGTCATTAGTTGGGGGGAGATGAGGTTCAAATATTGGGGGCAGGGAATTGTTTACGAATGATTACACACAAAGCCTCTGAGCTGATGTAGTGGCAGCACAAAGGAAGTGGGTCACAGTATGTTGGTCCACCAACGCCTAACCTCAGGGGCAGAGGGGGCAACCCAGCAGATCACATTAAAACCCACCACTGCTTCAAAAACCACTAATCTGAATGAATTTAGCTGCCAACATTATTAAAATGAATGCAATCCTGTGAGTTATTATCAAATATGAGGGGAAAAAGACACCCTTGTGCTATACAAAGATTTATGTCATGTATTAGAGAAGGTTGCTTTCACAGTTATTGCTATAATTTGTTATCCAGCTTACGTCTTATTCATGATTTCTTAGCGGACAAAGGACAAAACAATTTGTTATTATGAGAAGCAAATGTGATAATTGCTTGTTAATAATAATAATAATTATATTTCTTGATAATTGTCAAGAGTGTTAGTCAGATAGATGACAAATAGACCTTTCTGGATATGCATAAACATTTAAAAACTCACCATCATACCACCATCATCACCGTAAAGTCTGACTTTATGATGGACTGTGTCTCCCTCTGTGGAAAAGAAATAATATTACACCAGTCACATACCCAAAGTCACTGCTAAATAATCAATAGCCTTCATATGGTATAATCTATGCAACTTTAACATTCACCATGATCCTAAATGTTACAAGGATCAGTGCTACAGTAATACTGCTTCTACTTATGTGACTAACAATATTAAAGCTACATGATTTGTTCTGAGATCATGGTATGACTCAAGTATTTATTTAATGTCTGCTGCTGTAACAGTTGTAACTTAGGTTAGCAAACTTCTGCATTTACAACCAGGCAAAACAGCAAATTTATTTTCTAAGAACTGGCTTAGCAGTCTGTCTATGACAGACACCAACAGACTCGTTTTCATATTTTTCTGTTCTTCAGAATCATTCTTCTCCCTTTTTATGTTTTGTTCTGTAGAAAATGGGTTAAAATAGTACATTTTCTTGGACAATAAATGTTTAATAATCACTGTGAACAGTATCTAGAGCAGTGCCTTCCTTGTACTTAGTGTTCTGTGCTTATGTAACGTCATCTCTTAGTCACACAGGCTCAACTCTGCCTTTTTTCATCTTATGCTAGGTTCATCTGCCTATTATGTAATATAACCAGGCTCTTCAAACCTCTGGATTGCAGTATTTCTCCCTGAAAGACCTAATTTTATACCAACATGACAGAACCCACAACATGATTTTTGTGTTTTGCCAGTGGATGGCAGTGTTTTTACACTGCTGCCTTCTGTAAATTATTGTAAAAGCTTGTGGCATGTTCTAAAGAGGTATCCCTTTGATCAACAGTCAATCCCCACTTGATAGTGTTTCTCCTAAAATATTATTTGCTATATTCCTTTAATTTAGCATTTATTATGGCCTTACTGTGAATACATTGCTTTAACAATGTGCGTGCACATTGCAGGCATAAGGCCAATAAACAGACAATTTAGAAGAAATGAGTTGGAATGTGTTGCATTGAGCAACACCCAGTTAAAAAGATGTGAATGTTTTATTTTAAAACTAAACTGGAATAGGCCTGAGACACATGCAATAGCTTGTTGCTAGGTAACATCAGCGTGATGCCTTTGCCTCAGCCCAGTACTGAAATAAAACCCCTTTTCATACTGATGTGAGTAAATCGCCATCACTGTGATTGCACTGAGGAGTTTTACTAAATGAGCATCTTTAACATGCTACTGCTTTCTGTCTGATAAAAGGTAAATATATTCACACATTAAAATATTATTTTTATGTAATAGTATGCATTTCTCGTATGCTGTTTATCACTGTAGAATGTCAAGTGCCTGTAGAGGTTAGTGGTTGTTCTGTAGTTCATACATGGTTTCTGATGACTTTATCCTGGGTCAATGTAGAAAACAATTTTTAATTTAGGCCATGTGTTTGTCTTGGCACAAGAGTATAAGTGAATGCTGCCCCTTTACTCTTTTTGCCATTGACTACTATAACAATCCACGCTAGTACAGTGTTGTCCCTTCACCTTCTGAGCATTTCGTTCCCTTCTGTTGCACTGATGTAGTACTGCTTGCCAGGTTAGGTTCTGCCATCTGTTACTGTGTAATCTGTCACTGAGAGTATGTATGTTGCAAGTCAATATCACTGTGACGTGTCACTTGGCTTACATTAACATACAAACAAGTAAATCAAGGTGAGCCTGAGCTAGTGTTGCAGACACTGGGACCTTGTTGGGTTGTGACACGTTTTGTGCAATAGCACTTCTCACAACATTGCTTTACAAGAATAATCATATTCTTGGTGGGGGGCATTCTGGCTGTACCTGAGAAGTTCTTAAAATAATTAAAAAAGTAATTCTTAAATCAGAAAGTAACATATTAACAACTACCATGTAATGAAACTGAAGGACAAAAATTTTCAAAAGTGAAAACTACTGTACACATCCCTGTGAATCGAATCTCTAACTGCTCTAACTGCTTGTTATAACTCAGACATGAAACTTGAAACATTGAACTTTGTTTTAAAAACATGAACATATGCATCTTGCATTCGTACTGCTTTCTGCTTTCAACCAGGTATTCATATTCAATAACTTCATTGCACCTCTACAGTATATTGTTTATTTGCAAAACAGGGCCGCATTTACTCTAATAGCACTGTTGTCTCAGTGTCATTGTTGCAAGTTAATATACTGGCTACCAGGTAGTTGCAATAGTTCGCAACTATTGCAAGCTGATTGTTAACACAGTGTATCAAGATGGACACAGTACATTAGTGTGATTAGTGACAGCTGCTGCAGTACAGTGAGAGAAAGAACACATTTGGGGGGGATGGTAAGGGTAAGCGGTTGACAGAGACGAGAGAGCTTCCCCTCGCTCTCTACTGTATGTGATCGCGAGTCTGCTGCATTACTCTACAGTGTAATTTCTCTTTAGTCCTCTACTCCCTCCCTCTCTCACTCGCTCTGCCTGTCTGTAAGCAGTAATCTCCGTTCGCTCTTGCTGCCTCACAGCTTTCTGCCCTGCCACAGCGCATCTCCCTCTCCCCTCGACTCTACTTTCTCCCCAGTGAGAATGACATCCCAAAATTTGATGAACCAGCGAAGCTCTCATTCCTGCTGGTGGCTTCCGAGGGAGACCCCACATGACCGGGTTTACTGGACAGGGAAGTGCATCTAAGGATCTTCGTAGAAAACCTGTCAGCTGTAGCGGTCTCTGAGTAAGTAATCTACTATTTTATTTAGCCCATCAGTGATAAGAAGGGATTTGGGATGATGACTTTGTTGGGGAATCAATGATAACAAGGTCTTTGCTCTTCTCTGAAATGCTACAGTACATAGTATTTTACCAATCTAAGCTTGCTGTAACTATTGCCTGATTGCTTGACTGACAGTACAGCTGAAGATTTATGGGCTAAGGAGAGACACAGTTAGCATTGAGCGTGTGCAGCAGCTGCATCTTGTCTGTTAGGAGTGAGCAGGATTCTTGGTCACGACACTAAAATGCTGTCTTCGTCTGATCGTCTCTCTTAATCTCTCTGCATGCTGTAGCATCGTACATTCATACAAATGACTGTCACTGCCTAGGTTTCAACTCCCCACTGTTAGTATATGGTCATAAAGAGATCACTGCATGCTTCTTTCAGAAATCGGGTTAATGTGCAGAATGCTAACACTGCAGAAGTTTTGAGACAAAGTTTATCCTCAGATTATCTGCAATCATATGTCAGATGACTTTAAGAATCTGTCTGGGATGTGAAGAAATCTGACACTATGAAGTCAGCAGGAAAGAGTATGACAAGTTAAAGACTGTGGTTGGAAGACTGTATCTCTATGGTAACAGTGGGTTGTGCCAAGGGTAGAGGGATGGAGCTTGCTTCTTTATGGCTTGAATTTAGCTGGATCATACATGATGTTACTGACAAGAATTTTGAGGTCGAACAAAACAGAATATCAATTAAAAAAATTGGGATTTCAAATTGATTTTAAGAAAATGACAGACTGATAGATACAGGGAACCATTATGCTTAATACAATGTACTACATGTGCAATGATCAGATAATTTACATAATTTATACATGTAGCTTGCTTTATGGTTGTACACCAGACAATATATACAGTAGGACGCAGTATATTTCTATAAAATTGTTAAATGTCTGGCTAGAGGGACGTGCAGACATTTGTGTTTGGTATGATGCAGTTACCTGTTTGTGAAGGCACACTAAAGGAAAAGGAAAGGAAGGAGAGGCACCTGTGCACAGTCAAAAAGAACCCAACTCCCTGCAGAGGAAATATGTCAATGCTAATGTGAGCTGTAATGAGAGGGAGAGTTGCACTGCTTCATATCCTCAAGTGTCATTTTCCCAAAAGCCTCCTTTAGAAGCCCACACTGATTCTCCTTGTCATTTGTATTTGTGGTATAATGATTAGATTTTTGAAGAGCCTTCCAAGTGCTCATCATACATGTACAGTCTGTTGATTGATTATAGTATCCATTGAATCGAACTACTTTAACGCATTTGGGTGCAAACGTATAGCATAATGTAATAGGATTTTTATCTAATTCAGTGGTGTACTGTAAATCTAATAGCACATTTTGATATTTTAGTGACTGACTGCTTTTAACTAACATGTTGAACGTTAACATGGGGAAAGGCATACAGTAAAATGTCTATAGTACACATGGAGATGATAGGCTGGAAAATCAATTTAGGGGGCAATAGAAAAGGGACTATGAGTTTTTTGTTTTTCTTTTGTGAATCTGTGCCACTACACTGTTGCAACAGGCCTGTGATTCACCACTGCCTACTGAACATACAATAGCTCTGGCCCCTGGTCACTCTGCAGACCGAATGAAGAGCAACACCATGACTGGGATGCAAACTCTCTCCACTCTCCTCCTCTTCAACAACTCTGACTCACAGTCCAGTACACAGTATTCAACCCACAAAGGAGAACGTTTTGATAGAGATGGTAGCAGATGTTCCTGTTGCGAATATTACCCATTATCTACAGGTTATGAGCTCTTATCAGCAAACAGTATCTGTGAAGCACTTGTGGATAAATGCTACTGTATACTTTTTGCAAGCACTGGCTGTAAAAAACAGAAAAAACAGCAAAAAAGATCTTTTGGAGTGCAACATGAACTCAGTAGTTCAGTAGTCAAACTCCTGTTCTTGAAGCTTTTCTTGTACTTATTAAAGTATAGTTCTTACTAATAGCATTTAGGGAGCTAATTATTGCAGAGGAGGAGCCCAGCTGCACAGTCTGTTAGATGAGCTTATTATGGGCAGTCATCTAGCGCTTGAGTCTGGGAGGAAGACAGCCAGATCCAAGTCCCATATGGTGCCTCAAACTAGAACGGCATCCTGTAACCATCAACCTTACCATTGGCTCGCAGTTGAAACAAGAAGTTTTCCGCATTGTTAAACGCACAACAGTAAATTCAGACAGTGTTGTTTTACTCTGTTCAAATATAGATATACAAGATTCATTAGTGAGTTCTAGGCCTTGAGAGCTGAATCAAGGGCAAATAAGGCTTCTGTGTTTCTGATTCCCAAACTTTAATCTGGTGCAGATTAAGTCTTTTGGGGACCACATCTGGGGAGTGAAAATGGTTTCTCTCTATTCATTGGCCCTTACTTTCATGACCACAAATAGGGTATTGTTTTTGGCATCTCATTTTAACCACACAATGCTAACATATTCCATTCATGCAATGCGTTTACAGGGTGAAGATCAGCAGATGTTTGGGAAAGCTCACTCCAGCAAACGCTTTGCTTATGGCCTCGTCACTCATTACAAGCCACCTGCTCCTGCATCATGTCTTGCCAGTCAAACTGTAATACCAGGATGTGATGCAGCTTTAAACACATGCTGCTTTAGCGAACGCTCCACCACACAAAGAACCTTCATACTGAATGATACATTAGTCACAGTTCTGGGCATACATTAGTGAGTATCAGATTCATCCTTACAGGCTCATAATGTTTGTTGTTCACCTGAATTGTATAGTTTTGTTTTATAAAACTAGTGCTATAGTACAGTGAGTAATGTTAGTAAGGACAGAAAAACAGAGGCTGGAGCTGAAACAGACACAATCCTGATACAGTGAGACAGTGTAAATGACAATTAATGTCAACAACTCAGAACAGCAAAGACAGCAATGCTCTGCAGTCCACATGGTAATTTAGCTTGCATAAAACATGTTAGTGTAGGGAGGAGTGGGAGGTTAGTCTCTGCTTTTAATAGACGTTCTCCCTCTGTTGCTCATTGTTCTTACTGCCTCTTGATCACGAAAGTTGCCAAATATATCCAGTGGTGGTGGTAAGAGGCTGTTGTGTGAACACAGGGGGCTATTTATAGCCTCAGCTAAGCTAGAATCATAACACATACTTAGACGGTACAGTATGACTCTCCTGTGATGTACTCAGTACCTATTGTAACATAAGCAGTGAACCAACATACTTTATCTGCTGCTCATCTGTGTGAACATGTTGCTGTATAAATGGAAGCGCTAATGTTTAAAGCTGTGGAATGACAATGTGCTATGTGAAATTCTCAGGCATTTGCTTGGTTGCTAATTGCTGTTCCTGCTAATGGAGCCAGTATTAGAGTCTTGTTTGAATACATTTTACTTTAATTTTGCCTGATTACCTATTTACAATACACCCGATATATTAAAGTCTGACTACAGTAATCACTATGTAAGATGTCCTGTATAGCTTGATATCTCTCCTTCATTGGTTGATAGATATTCAGATACATTCGCTTTTACATTAGTGTCAAGGAACATATGGAGAGAAAATTGTTCCAATTAAGAGACTGGAAATAGTCTTCTATACTGTACTGGTTATAAGAGGTAAGTGTTTTATAGAAGATTAATGAGTCAGCCCTGTGGTTTTTCAGAGAGGCTGCGTATAAATATATTTATTGTCTCTGTTTCTCTCCCTCCCTGTCTCCCATGCTCTCCTCACGCTTTCCTCTTGTACAGATTAGCGACTGCTTCAAGCAACTCTCAATATAAGAGAGTGTCCTTTGGAAAATTTGTTTTAAAAACAGACAGAATTGACGGACACATGTCACAGGTATTACTCTTCACATGGTAAGAATTTGATTCCAGAACACCCATTGGTTTGTGTGTTTCTGTGAGTTTTGTTTATTTCACACCACTCTGATGAGGCCCATCTTGTGCACTTAACCTTGTTGAAGTGGGACAGTGGTGGTGGGTGGACAATAGAATATTTCAGGCTCTCAGATAGTCCTGAAATGTTTAAAAAAGTTTGCAGAAAAAGCAGTTGGATCAGTTGCTGTAGCTTTTACCATGGCTGTCTCATCAGTGGTGAGCATGTAGTAATTTGCACCATATCAGTAGTACTAAATGAGTAAATAGGAACTGATTTTGGACACAAACCTGCTCTCTCTCTTATAGTGATGTTTGTGATAGCTTCTTAACTTCAAATCTCTTAGTATTATGCATATGACAAAATGCCCCATTCAGAGATGTACAGGCTTACAGTAATATCAATAATAACCATCTCCTTCCCCCCACAAACTAACAAGAGCAAACTGGTGACTTATTGCCAACAAAATAGTTGACTTTTTGTTGTTGTTCATTCTGGGCAACGAAGTCTGCAAATTTTAATGTTGATTCAGCCTGATGCTCCAGCACTATGTTTCTATGTACTGTATGTGTTAGTGCTGCCATACACCAGGTGCTGTTACTACTGTATGTCTTCACCACCAGGCTGTCAGACCTGCTGTTTTTCTGGTTTCCCATGTTCCACAGGCTCCACAATCATTGAAAGTATCATGCTACCCATTGGTGCTAACCCACATTTCTTTACCCCAACTATAACCATCACAACAAATGTCCTCTCCTAACAGATTTGTTGTATAACTTAATTTTAATCTACAGTAAGCCTAGTGTACAGTATCTTAGCACCTTTACAGATACAGTATAGTGTTTTATGTAGTAGAGCGATATCATAAACAAAGCTACATTCTTGGGGGACTCCAAAATAAATTCTAGTGTATCTGCTCAGGTCCACTGATGATTTTAAAATATTGTGAGAAAAGTTTGGTCAAGTGTATGTTCTTATTTTCAGGTAGAGCAAGAGATCTCACTTGTTCAGAGGAAAATGTCTGACCTTGAGTCAGTACTGCAGCAGAAGGACATAGAGTTGAAGGCCTCAGAGACCCAGAGGACCATCTTGGAACAGGATCTGGCAACCTACATCACAGAATGCAGTGTGAGTAGATGTGTAATAACTGTACTACATTTGTCACGAGCATTTTAATAATTAATACATACATTGGGAGTAATCAGATTTTCCTGCTGTATAGATCCAGTTAGGATCTACAGTACTGATGTGGTTTGAATTGGCAATATATTACAAACACATCCAAGACAAGCTACAAAATCTACATAAAAACAGCAGCTGCATTAGTTGCTTTAGTTTTAACTGGGTGTATCCAACCAACTGTTAACTGACCAGACATATGTTTATGCCTTGGTTGCAGAGTCTAAAACGGAGCTTAGAACAGGCTCGTATGGAAGTGTCACAGGAGGATGATAAAGCTCTGCAGCTACTCCATGACATCCGTGAGCAGAGCAACAAGCTTCAAGAGATTAAAGAGCAGGTAAGGTGTCATCTGGGTAGTTTGGGCTTCTGGTAGATACATGTACTACAGTATTTAACACTCTGTTGGTGTGTGATCCAGTTAAACCACCTCACAGCAAGGCAAATCATCCATTAACAATATATCAATGAATTACAATTTTTTTAATTATGATGTATTTATAATGTAGTTTGATAGAGCAGGAGACAAGATACATGTTTAGACAGTCGCCTGATGTTTAAATCATTTCTGTCTACAGTATCATGCAGAAACACTGCATGCTACAGTCTCCTCTCTTGTTACTGTTCCTTTTTTGTCATCCTTGAAGTTCTTAGCCACATGGGTATACTATATAGGAATAATGCAGCTCTCATTTTACTGAAATATGTTAAGACTCATTATTAGCTTGCTTGCTAGTGAAAGGAATGTGCATGGATGGTTTTTACCTCAGGTGTCACCTAGGTCAACTCTCTCTAAATCTCCAGAGAAACAGAAATACAGTACTATCAGGAATAAAAGAGAGCATTACATGCAACTCATGAGCATGTGACATGCATGACGGTCTAGGTGCAGTATATGTGTGTGCAGTTCTGTGGCGGCAGCAGCAAATGACATAGTGCTGCCAGTTTGATAATTAAGCTGTTGACAGACATGCTTTTTTATGCTCTCTGTGTGTAGGACAACACATAGAGAGCATAAAATAATCGTCTTCCTGACATTATGTTTTGCTTTTTCTTATAAAGGTAATAAAAAGGGAACCTGTTTTTCCTCAGCCTACACTAGTGCGGGTTACCAAGCACAGAATACATTGTGCAATGGTTGCTATGGTGATGAGAGCAATATACCTACAAGTGGAGAGAGCACTGATGCAGTGGGCAGGCTGTCGTGATGAGGTGCTGGGGCCTTAGCTCATAGTGTTTGAGAAACAGAATTTATGGCCGTTAGTTGATATACCGACTAAACATTAGTGATGCGTGTTGGTAGCCGGTTCAACAAGATGTCAACATTTTGAACATTTAGTAATATGCATACAGTGTACATGTACATACTGTAAGGGAATAAAATGCAGCTACCTGTATGCAATACTAACCCAGGGTAATTGCAGTTCAGAAATCTTATAATAGCACAAGGGCTCATTTTAGCACCTTCCTTTTAAAGGAAACCTGCTTATGTGGTCTGTACACTGTATGGTCTGAGGTTCAACTGGTCTTATATAAATTTCAGAATGTGGTAGAGGTAGTGTGGTAAAGATTACATGTTGTAGCTGTCCTGTAGGTACTTAACGGTAGTTAAAAAGCCTTCTGCCTTGGTTCTGTTCCACTCTGTGCTTTTGTAACCTCTAAACAATAATTCTGTGTCTAGGCCTAAATTAATTTTACTTCTCATGTGAAGTATTCTCTGGTCTTTGGGGATTCCTTCAAAGTTCCAGGCTCAAGTTCACACAGACATTATTGGCTACAGTACCACATAGCATTTGTTGTAGTAATGATCATTTATTTAGTTAGAATCTCACTGCATATACAGTTTAGCCATAGCCTAATATCCCTTTCATTTCCCTTTTCATGTGTATATATATATATATATAGATGCACTGCTGCCAAAGTGACTGTCAGCACAGTCTGTGACTTCTGTCTAATTTTACTTGGACAGTTTTTAGGCACTTCATTCGACACCTAACACTGCAACATTCATAATGCAATCTCTTCAGCATTGTCAGGAAGTGAGTGAGAGTTCTTTAGAGTCTTGAAAAACTTGAACTTTCAATTAGGATAGAAACTAATCATAATGACTGTATGTCTATTTATGAGCATAGTTTGCTTTGCATACACATTATCCTGCCTATTGTTTCGATTGATTCCTCACAGCAGGGTTTGTACGCCAGCTAAATCCAGCACTTAAGCTTGAAAAGCATCTGTCTCCCACGCTCTCATATGACTGCAGTGTTTATTATTTTCATGCAAAAGCCATGCAGTGTAGAATCAACAAACAGTAGCGACTGAGGACAGATTCACTTCAGACAAGAGCAGCTTGTGCCAAAGCCACGAAAACCTTCAAACATATGCGAAAAGACAGTTTTGCTAAATATACAGCAAAGAAGAACCACAGAAAATCATTTTCTTTCAGTCTTTGATGATGCAAAAAGTTAGTACTGTATGTGTTCATGGTTTATCAATGTATGCATATCATGCATGCTACACGTACTGTACTGTATGTGTTGTGGAAAAACTGCTGTTGTGATGTTTCCAGCTGTCTTAATAATGATGATAGCATAATTATTTAGTAAATGGCTGACATGAAGCATTCTCACCATGTGATGATCAATGTATGATTCTAATGTGAGGGGGATACACTATACTGTAGCAGTGCAGTGCAGTTGAGGGGTAAGATTGAACAAGAAGCAGTAGAGAGGTTTTTTCTGCAAACTGGACAGAATTGTGACATTTAAAATCTGCACAGTTGCTAATTTGGTGATTGTTTAGTGAATGTGTAGTAGAATAATGTGCACACTTTTGCATGAATGTGCTGGATATAAACAAACGTGTTTAGATTTTGAATGTGAAGTAAATAGCGTTGGGGGGAAGCATCAGAAATATATGTTTGACTGGACTCAATGTAATGTAAAGAAGGAAAAAAATTATATTTATTATGTACAGCCACATATTTGTTAGGTTGAGGTTTGATAATACTGTTGAAATTGCAGCAGAATAACAGGGGGTATAACAGATGTAAAGCAGCAGTGAAAATTCTCTTTACCAAAAATAAGAAACAAGAAATATTGACTTTTTGCCTAGTAATTAGCTTTTTTGTTCACAATAAATAGTCTAAGCTATGAGACAGATTATGGCATACAGTACCTGGTTCTCATCATATTTCTATAAACCCTTGTCATTTACTGCAATGTCATATTAACAGCTAATTTACCTTTTCTATAAGTACATTGCACTAATTCATCATGAGAAAATATATAGTCAATTCTTAGCAATTCAATCCCAACCTGCTATTGCAGAGCTCCTTTTATTTTTTGTTTACTGCGCATAGCTGTCTCACTTAGTTATTTACAGTATACATGCATGGTGCAGGATAGTACTGCTTGTGATTAGCATGACTTATGTGACCCCTGTAAATAGTGAGATATTAAGCTGTAAAATATTTCTTTGAAACAGACATTAAGTTACAGCTGATGACATGTTTTCTTTGCACATTCCTTTTTGTGTTTATTGTCTTTTTTACCTGATTTGTGTAGTGATGGTTGCCATCATACTTAACATTTCTGTGTACTTCTATGATGCAAGAGAATTTAACTATTTAGATATGATTTCACACAAGCACTTTAATTACTTCTGCAGTAAATTCTTTCCATCCTGATGAGTTGGAATGTTTTTGCAGCATATCTAAATTCAGGTAACGCATCATAGAATCTAAGTCTAAACGTATTTCTTATGAATGAGCTTGTCCTTATAAATAATGTAGCAGCCTCTAACAAAACAGTTCCTTCAAACAGCACTGAGGCTGCTGAAGGGCTTTTTCACTTTTCTGCGGTAGACACGAGGTAATCACTGCTGATTTTTAGCGAATGTTCTCTAATGTCAAAAGGGCGTCTTTAATGACTGCTCAACAAATGCACATTAACTGAATAAAACACATTCAAACTAGCGGAATCCTACCGACAATTATGCTACTAACATCGCATGTATTTTTCATTTTTAGACATTACTTTTTACAAGTTTAATTAGAAAACTACTTTCTTAATACTATTGTGGTTTTTCCTTTTGGGACTAGTGCCAATCCCCAATCATCTCTTATCCCCTGAGGGTTTCTGTGTTTTTTGTCCAGGAGTATCATGCCCAGCTGGAAGAGATGCGTGTTTCCATCAGACAACTTGAGGAAGATCTGTCGGCTGCTCGTCGCCGTAGTGACCTGTATGAGGCTGAGCTCAAAGAATCTCGACAGACCAGTGATGATCTGAAGAGGAAAACCGCTGACTACCAGCATAGGATGCAGAAGGTCTTCAATCTACTGTAAAGCTTTTAATGATTCTGACGTTTCATGGAAAAAGTTGTGGGTTTTTAAGCCTTTATAGTATGTGTTTTGTTTTCTGCTTTCGACTATGACTTAGAATTACATTGTACAATACCTAAGTTTAAAAGTATGATGCTATCAAGATATATATAATGCGCTTTAATGTTTTATTTTTATGTTTTCTTCATTTTCTTTTTATATTTATAGGCCAAAGAACAAAGCAAAGCAGAAACAGAAGAGATGATCACCAAGTTGGAAAAGGTATTTTTTGTAAAGTTTGTTAAATTGTAAAATGTGATAGGTAGAGAGAATATTTTAACAAGACAGTTATTAACCTGGACAAATACTGTAACGCTATATTTTCATTTTTAGACAAATGCTGAGCAGCAATCAAGGATCCAGGATCTTCAGGAGAAGCTTGCCAAGGTAGAATGTTTTAGCCAGCAAGCCAAATGAATAACTTATATCAGCTTTCGCTCCAAAATGAGATAAAGAGCAGTTTAGTGTATCTTTTTTTCTTTTTGACCTCATTCTTTACTTATGTGTCTCTAATTCACTGTTGTGTTTCATTTTATTTGATATATAAGTCCAATAACAGTATAAACTCTTTTAAAGTTTTATTCTAATTCCTCTTCCCTGAGTATAAATATTTCAGAGTACAATTTATTCTGCTAAGTGCACATGATGGTTTAGTGCAGGTTCACAAAGCTAATTGAGCCCACATTTGTGGTAATTCTACTTCTTACTCAGACCAGTGCAGACCAGTTTAGAAAATAGTCAACAAGCCAAGACTTTGTTTTTTACAATTCTATAATAGCATGGCATCACACTGGTACATTTTTGTATCATTCTTAGTTTAAATTGTTTTCAATTATTGATAAACCACTTTTCAGTAATGTTATCTCAGACAAGTTTGACATCTAACAATCTGTTGTTTTGTATCTGAATTTTATGTTTGTTTCAATCAGAGGATTGTTGTTTATTATTGCATTTTTTTATTTTCACCTTTAGGCATTAAAAGCTAGCGCTGAGGCTACAGACCTCCTTCAGACTATGAAAGTAGCCAAAGAACGCATCGAGCGAGATTTAGAGAGGCTCCAAAACAAGGAAGACTCTAGTGACAGCCTGCGCAGACGCCTCCGTGAGACAGAGGTACTTGCACTCTTCCTTTATAGTACACAGTATTGCTGTACCTCCTGATACAGAGCTGCACACCCTTTTCATTTCTGCGTCCTGCCCACCCTCATTCCCTTTATTTTGTGTATAGTGTCAGTTGTTTCTTTGCAACATCACAATCTCTTTGTTACAAGTGTTGCATAAATAAATCTGGCTTGTGTATCTGCTAAGCACAAAGAGCCCATATGTTCTCTTGTAGACATGTTGTTTTTGCGCCTTCTGAGGAACACTTGTGCTGTGATGGCATGGTAGCATGTCAAATAGCCTCAATGTTTGTCACTGTTAATCATAACTTGGACAGAAATTGTTTGATATTCATATGTATTTGTCTACACACTTATCCCAGCTGTAGAGGCTGGTGTAGAAAAAGTGAATACAGCATGTCTAAATGCACATTTACTTTACCAGTGCAGTGGAGACCTTTACTGCATTACAGTAAGTTGTTTTAGTCCTGATGGAAAGTCGGTGGTCCCTGGTAATGATTGTGTGTTATAGAGCCATTGAGCATGCATGCATTTTGGTCAACCAAACCAATAGGACAATGTTTCTGACTTTACGGCTAAATAAAATGTATAAATATATATAGCATCAAAGAGTTGATTTGTTTCACTAATTCTATTTAAAAAGTGAAACTTGTATATTATACTCATCACAGGCATCAACAGGCAGACTGATATTTTTCAAATGTTCTTTTCTTTTAATTGTGATGATTATAACTGACAACTAATGAAAACCCTAGATTCAGTATCTCAGAAAATTAGAATATTGTGAAGAGGTTCAATATTGAAGACGCCTGGTGCCACACTCTAATCAGCTATTTAACTCAAAACACCTGCAAATGCCTCTAAATGGTCTCTGTCTAGCTCTGTATGCTACACAATCATGGGGAAGACTGCTGACTGGACAGTTGTCCAAAAGACGACCTTCGACACCTTGCACAAGGAGGCAAGACACCGAAGGTCATTGCAGAAGAGGTTGGCTGTTCAGAGAGTGTCCAGCACATCGAGAGAGAGGCAAAGGGAAAGAAGTGGACAAGCAATAGGGATGACTGCACCCTGGAGAGGATTGGGAAAGAAATCCATTCAAAAATGTGGGGGAGATTCACAAAGAGTGGACTGCAGCTGCAGTCAGTGCTTCAAGAACGACTACGCACAGACGTATGAAGACATGGGTTTGAGCTGTGGCATTCCTTGTGTCAACAACAGTGTCAGAAGCATCTGGGCTGAAGCCAAAAAAGACAGAACTGCTGCTGAGCAGGGTCCCAGAGTCTGGAGGAAGAGAGGAGAGTCACAGAATCCATGCTGCTTAAGGTCCAGTGTAAAGTGTCCACAATCAGTGATGGTTTGGGGCACAGAATTTTGGTTTTTCATTAGTTGTCAGTTATAATCATCACAATCAAAAGAATTAACATTTTAAATATATCAGTATGTGTGCAATGAATGAATATAATATGAGTTTTAGTTTTTGAATGGAATTCAAAACTTTTGATGATATTCTAATTATATGACCAGCGCCTGTATTTTACACTTTTGCTCTATTGATTTGTGGTTTAATTCCTCAAAACTTAAAAAAGTGACAAAATGTGAAAGACTGTATATTTTCCACTGTTATTATTGTGCTTTATTGTCGTCCACTGTGTGCAGGACGGTAGGAAGACTCTTGAGAACCAGGTAAAAAGGCTGGAAATTGTTGAGCGGCGAGAAACAAAACTAAAGGATGAGATCCAGAGCAAGGCCCAGCAGATTCAGCAGATGGCAGATAAGATTCTGGTAACCCACCTTTCATCTCTTATTCAGAGCTGAAATAATCAGAGGAGGTGTAAGATAAACAAACTCACTGTCATCATGGTAGAGGAAGTGCTGTCTTCCATAATATGAAAGAAGAATCAGGGTTATGATGTGGATGTCAGCTTATATGGGGCAGAAAGATGCCCCATATCGTTATAGCGTTAGTTTTAAATTTTACTTTTTTTCTTTTAGCAATAATACATCCACGTTAGCACTTTCAATTATATTATCTCATCAGCATGCTCTTTAATTGACATCTTACTTTGCTCTTACTCTCTTTTAAGTTAAGCCCAACCTGCTAAGGTGAGACCGTATTATTAGTCTTATACAAAGCACAACACATTGCATTCGGTTGCATCATATAATCACATTATGAGAATGTGAGAAAGCTGAGGCTTGACTGTAGTAGTCCTCTTTTAACTGATAGACACTTGTTGGAGTAAAGCGAATGTTTATCAAATTTGCGTGGCGATTCTGCATAAGTTCCTTACCTACTCAAAAACTCTTAACGACTATTAAGAACATATAGGGAAAGCATTGTTAATTGTAATTTAGTCTGATTACTCTAAGTGTTTTTTAAATTACTGTTACATAATATACTAAACATTAGTTAAATATAAATTTTTAGTTCTGTTAAAGATTGCGATGCAGTGAATTTCAAAGCAACTTGTACCTTTTATTTAGGAGCTTGAAGAGAAACTGCGAGAGACTCAATCCACTGCCCAGCGGTTGGAGACTCATTTAAAACAGAAGGAGAAGCTCTATGAAGACAAGATTAAGGTCAGATTTAACATAAATATAATTATGTTTGTGCAGACCTGTTGGCTCCATGTAAAATAACAAGAATAACCACATTGTTAACCACAGGAAGTGCTCCATGCCGTGTTTAGTGGTCATACATTATCTGGAGGAAAGGAGGGGGTTCTACTGGATGTAGGTTATACGCTGGTTATGGTTTTGTGGCTGCCTGGCTTTGAGCAGGTGTTAGAGGCGCAGATGAAGGCGGACATGGCTGATAAGGAGATGCTGGAGTCCAGTCAGAGCAAATATGAAGAGGAGGTGAGGGAGAAGTGCAGCATCATCAGTGAACAGAAGGCGGTAAGAATTGACCAGCTTGGCAGTGACGCTACTTCTGGTGTATTATCACACTGACATAGTTTTTGTTTTTTAATAATGTGAATGAATATTAGTAAAATAATGAGCCTTATTCTGATCTACCTCTTAGAGCTAGCGCTAGACTGATGTCACTGAGTGCTCATTATGGTGTCCATAAATTCTATTTAGACCATAAATGCAATGGACTCTAAGATGAACAGCCTGGAGCAGAGGATTGCTGAGTTGTCAGAAGCCAACAAACTGGCAGCCAACAGCAGCATTTACACACAAAAGAACATGTGAGTACTGTTGGAGAAAAAAATCTGTATATTGTATATATTCTGATCAATTATTTTGTGAAAACACAATATTGTTAGAGGAGTTCAAATAAAGTAACCTTCCATTTTCTTGTCCCACCTCCAACATTCACTCCAACTGTAATGGCAATAGGAAAGCCCAGGAGGAGATGATCTCAGAGCTTCGCCAGCAGAAGTTCTACTTGGAGTCCCAGGCTGGGAAGCTGGAGGCCCAGAATGCCAAACTTGAAGAGCACCTAGAGAAAATGAGTCAGCAGGAGCAAAGCAACAAGAGCCGAGTAATGGAGCTAGAAACCAGGCTTCGAGAGGTGAGGACGCTTAATAAGAAGGCGGAGTAAAAATCAGTGGTGATAGATTGTTGGTCTAAATGTGTTTAGAAAAAACAATTATAAACATATTACAAGCCAGCCTTGTAATAAACTGGCCAGAATGATTCCCACCTCTGGCCCAGTCACAGCTGGGAGACTTTCCAGCACACCCTTATGAGATCAAGCAGTTTGTATAATGGATGGATATAATTATGATTCCATGCAGAAACAGTTGCACCATATAAAGCATTTTAGCAGGTGATTATGTACTGCATAGGCTCCAGTTTGCAAGTTCGATGTTCACAAAGTTAAGAACATTTGAAATCATGAAAAGAAGATAGATGTTCATGAAATAATGGAGACATCTACAGTAGTAATATCTTGTGAAAGACTTTAGAGTTGTGGGATGTGACGATTCTTTGAGGTGAGTTCTTCTCAATGCCTCTCTTCATCTGCCTTCACAGCTTGGCTTGGAGCATGAGGAACAAAAGCTAGAAATAAAGCGGCAGGTGACGGAGCTGACCCTGTCACTACAAGAGCGTGAATCCCAGATCAGCAACTTGCAGGCAGCTCGCCGCGCTCTGGAGAGCCAGCTGCAGCAGGCCAAGACTGAGCTGGAAGAGACCACTGCAGAGGCTGAGGAGGAGATCACTGTGCTGCGAGTGAGAAAGAAGAATATAAAAGAAAATACAGGAGAACTGAAATCGATGTCCACGTTGATAGGTTTTAATACAGTAAAATAAGCTTCTTTCTGTCTTGTCATACCTCTCAGGCACATAGAGATGAGATACAACGCAAGTATGATGCACTGAGAGACAGCTGTGCGGTAAGACACACTATTTTTTTAATGTGGCTGCTGAAAATAATCAGTAAAAGCAGTAGTAGTACAGAGCGGCAATAATTTAATGCATTCACCATGTAAAGCAGCTGCAGTGTTTCAATCCATATGTGTAAATTAGGCCCTGCCCTCTTACAGTAAATGTGTCACGCAATGACATTTTGTGAATTAAAACACATTGCAGTGCACTTATGTGATTTATTTATCATAATAATAATGATAATTATCATATTATTATATACAATATGATGCATTGCTTACATTTACATTATTCTTTGCTTACTTATATTTAGTAGCGGTCACAACTGTGTCTATGGCAAAAAAGAACTACTGCTTCAAATAGAACCAATTTATCCATTAATGGTTGTATAATTCTGGGTTGATCTGTTTGTTACTGTGATGCCACTGTGCACATTGCCAACTAAGTGAGCTATCATTACCCAAACTGCCCCTGCTGGAACTGTAACTGCAACAGCTTCTATTCAGTCATTATTGTTGTTTGGCGGCTTCACATTTGTTAGTTTTTATTTTTGACATGTTGGGAATTCTGTTGGTTCTAAAGAATCTCCAAGTCTGCGTATTCTGACTGAATTAGCCAAGTGGCTTTTTGTCAGTCTTTTGCTGCTTACATTTTATTGGACACACAAGGGGGGAGGCTGTGTTTCCAGTGTCAAGTATAAGCTTGTGGTACAGGAAGGTTCTGCTTTGTCGCTTTGTTGTGTTATAGTATTATTGTGGAGCTTTGCTGTCACCAACCTTCAAATTATTTGTTTTAAATCGCTTCAATCACACTAGGTACAGTACATGAGGGTCTTCCATCTTCCCATTGCCCTCTTCTGAAATCCTCCTACTCACAAACTGTTTAGAAAGCACTGTCCATAGATTCAGTTGGCCAATGTGCACGCAGCCAACACAGCCAAGTATTTTAGCAAGCCAGGCCTAAAATCCTTTATTTTTCACCCTGCTGAGACTCATTGGCCTCCAGTAAACACTTTGCACCTGCAAAAGCTTTAAAACCTCAGGAAACATCATCAATAAAATTAGTATTGTTCATAAGGGGTGCCGATGAATCCCTTTTGCCACTCATATTTATATAGCAGCCAAAACCATACTCTTTAAAAAATATATACATATATCATAAATATATGTATAAGTTATAGAATCCAGTGTCTAGGTAGCAATATTTAATTTAGATAAGGAAATTGTGGGTCTGATTTACTGTCTCTTTAAATGGGCTTGTTTGATGTTCACTCACAGCCTTCATAAAAAGTATTGAGCAATTTGTATTCAGCAGCATTGAAGAGCCACAGCTCAGGATGTGATTTACCTTAGGTGTGCAGCTTGCTCTACAGATGGGGGTGACATACAAATAAAGTAAATATAGTGGCTAGCCAGATCACCACTGCATCCATTGCATCGTTGACTTTCTCACCCTGCCCTAAGTATTTAGTTGCTGCTGCCAATTCCCTGCCTCAGGGGAGCAGAAGCACTGAGTCAGTGCAGACGGGCTTTGCCTGTTTTCCCCTGCCACCTTGAAGCTCTGCGTGGTACACATGTTCCCATGAGAGTTGAGAATAAGAAGCTCTTAACAGGCAGCCTCATTAGCCTGTAACCCTTATTTCCCTGCAGCAGGCAGTATTCATGGTTGATTAAAGGAACAGACTGATGCTGATGAAATGATTAGCCCGATCCTTGTTCTGAATACATCCTGGGTTAAACGAGTATTCAAGTTATCATTCAAATGATTGCTGCATTATATCACTAACCCAGATAGCTACATCATGTAATAATGTGTCTCAGAGTTTAGACTGTGTGGGGTGTTGAATCAGGTTCATGTGAGGATGAACAATGATATGGACAATGCTGCATCTTTCTATGCCTGTAAATATTCTAGATCTAATATATAGTATAAGGAATTAACTGTACACACTGTATCTGTATAGAATAAATTAAGTTCACATTCCAATACAGTATATTGTCTTGCCAATGCGTCAGATGTGTAAATATTTAGAAAGCTTATATAGAAATGTGCCTGATTCCACGAAGACATGTTAAAAATTGTTAAAATGTATGTAATACCTTATTCTTATAAAAGTGAATTATTTGCATGTGTGCAGGTGATAACAGATCTAGAGGAGCAGCTGACCACACTGACTCAGGAGAATGCAGAGCTGAACCGTCAGAACTTCTACCTTTCTAAGCAGCTGGATGAGGCTTCTGATGAGCGAGAGGACCGGCTTCATCTCAGTCAGGATGTAGACCAGCTGCGTCGGGAGGTGGCTGATCGCGAGATGCACCTCAATAACCAGAAACAGGTGAGTGCAAAATGGGAAAGCTGCGTGTAGTGGTTGATTAATAGAAGCTGCTGATACAATAGTCATAAAGCTATCTATCAGCCACTCATGGTCTTAAACATATATTGTTATTATATATCGCCTCTTAGAGAGTTAATGGAGTATTTGATCTCAAAAAGGCGTAAGGAACATTTTTTTAATAACATCATCACTTTGTAGTACTAAGCTGTCATGCCACATAGATAGAGATGGTGTGATATACCTGCACATTCCCCACAAAGGTCCCTGCTCCACAGGTGCATTTAGTTCTCAGAAACACAGGCAGAACCTGTGTTTATGACAGCCATCTATTATCTGAGCTGCTTCTCCTTGTAAGGGTTTCAGGGTTAAAGGAGCCTATCATAGCTTTCCCAGTCACACATAATTCCTATGTTGCCACAAAATATCAGCTGTCATTAGTTATATTAAATAGGTTTCTAGGCTGGCGCTGTATATTCATTTCTGTAGCTTGGGTTTCTTTTTTCTGCCTGCTTCTTGCTCACACACCAGGTTTTTACTCACTCACTGTATGTGATACCCCCACAACAACTGTGACAGATAACCTAGACATATCTTGTGGCTCTGACAGTGTTAAGTGTAAATCAGGCAGCAGGAACCCTGGGAATAGTTCAGTGTTGTTATGTGCTGTATTTTTGACGCAGGGAGAGAGAGAGAGAGAGAGAGAGCCAGCTAGGAGGCTGTGCGATGTGTGTACTGCCCCAGTGGGAGGAGATGTGTGTGGGTGTCCAGCAGCGCACTTGGTCCTGATGGTTGTGTAACCAGCAATGGAAGTCATAGACGAGGGATGGGGTGGTGTGTGGGAGGGATGTGTCATCCCCATCACTCCCAGGTCGTGTCAGCTGTGGAAGCGTTGGACTTCAGAGGACCATGGTGTTGCTGCAGCACCAGCTCAGGCTATATTTGTCTCGCAGTGCTTTGTCTAAAGCAGTGTGTTATAAGACATGAAACACAGCACATTGTGTAGGCCCTGTGAAAACATTCCGTGTCCCAACAATAATGTAAATACTTGATGCTGATTCTGGTTAAAAGTAACCTTTTTGAAATTTGATAGTCTTCCAAATCTATATATCTATATACCTATTTTAGATAAATATGAAAATTCCTCATCATCAGATACAGTACATCTCATGAACCTCTGTGTCTGATATGGTAATTTATTTTAGTCATGGTGCAGTTTTAATTGTGCTGTAGCTGACTGAAATCCATGTCTTACATGTAAACAAACAAGTTGCTGTCAACATAGCCTGTTTGCTCCCTCTCCTTTCTGCATAATGACCCTTTACTAACAGCTTCTGGTGGGAGGAGAACTAAGTGGTTGTCATGCATTGTGTAACTTGTGCTGATCACTTTTGTTTTACTGTATATGCAATTAAGTTCATACAATTTATATGGTATAATAAACGGTAGTATCCTGAGTGTGCTGATCATTTTCTGCTTTATTGGTATTATTGAGAAATGTCATACATATATTTTAATGTAAAGGTTCAATATGCAGTTTTCTTCTTTAGAAATGTGAAAAACCAACAAACTCAAGTACAGTTTTTATAGTTGAACTAAACCACTCTTTTCTAACTGTGTTCTGTCTGAGATTTGTCTATAAAACGAATGTATTTCTCATCTAACTGTTGTTTTGTCTCAGAACCTTGAGACACTAAAGACCACATGCACCATGCTGGAGGAGCAGGTACTGGAGCTTGAGACACTGAATGACGAGCTGATGGAGAAGGAGAGACAATGGGACACCTGGAGAGCAACACTGGAGGAGGAGAAGAACCAGGCTGAGCGGAGAACAAGGGAGATCCAGAGACTGCTGGATACAGAGAAACAAACCAGGTGACAGCCACTTACACAGCATATGTGCCACATGTATTCAGTTTTATTTACTTATTTTTACATTGTGTACAGTTTGTCTTGCAAGTGATCAGCTTTTTTGTAACTGTATACATTGAAGGAAATATTTTTGTAGCTGTGATTGCTTGAATATTCAATTATGTAATGTGCACAAGGCATGTTACCATAGGAGGTCTTTTTGGACTGAAAAAAATATTTTAGCTTTAAATGTTTTTTCTTGCATCAGTGTTGGACCGGGCTGCCTCCACCTACACACAATAAATGCAACGGGTTTGGGCATATTCTCTAGGGTTTGTCAAAAGGTATTTTGGGAAATATATGAAATTACTTTGTGAGTTGGTGTTGGCAGGGCAGGGTGATGAAAACTGGGCACAGTTTCTGTTCTACGCCAGTGCAGCTTCTTACTGTGTTGTGTGAAAATGCACACATCAAACACAGTTCACTTCACTCGATTAAAATAATTCCTTTGTAGCCGTTAGAAAATCTACTAAAGCAGGCTAGTCAATTTAAACAAGGGAATAAACAATGATATGCTGAATGTTGTAGGCTGCGTGCAGAGCAGCGCAGCACTGAGTCTCGCCAGGCTGTGGAACAAGCAGTCAAGGAGCACAAAGCTGAGATCCTGGCCCTGCAGCAGGCCCTCAAAGACCAGAAACTCAAAGCTGAGAGCCTTGCAGACACTGTAAGCATTTCAGGACTGTTGAATAAGGTTTGTTTTTCAGTTAGCAGCTGTCGCAACACGGTCTTTTTGTTCTCAGTTAAATGATCTGGAGAAGAAGCATGCCATGCTGGAGATGAACGCCCGCAGTCTGCAGCAAAAGCTGGAGAGTGAGAGGGACCTCAAGCAGAGACTGCTGGATGAGGTACAATCAGAATGTTGAATGTACAGTATATATTGCACTTTACTATTAGTTTTTTACCACTCAGATATTTTCTGTCTGTTTTCTTTTATTTTTGTGACTTGTGCCTTTGCTGCAAAGTTATACAAAGGAAACTCCACTAAACTTTTTTTGTTTATACATAAAGTCATAGTAGTGTGTCAGAATATTCTGCCAGGTACTGTAGCTTGCGTTAGCATTGGAAGCAATCCGTTGTAAGAAGCACAAATGACAGTGTCACATGGCTCAGATAGATACATAACAGCTGTTTTACCTCCACAGCAAGAGAAACTCCAGCAGCAGATGGATGCTCAGAAGGCTCACATCTTCCGTTTGACCCAGGGGCTGCAGGACGCTTTGGACCAAACTGACCTGCTGAAAACTGAGAGGACCGACCTGGAATACCAGCTGGAGAACATCCAGGTGCTGCTACATACAGTACACATAAACATGTTCTGTCCCTGCTAATGTAAACGAGCAGAAAACACCACACATTAAGAGAAGATGATGTATGAATTGCGTTCTCTGTGCAGACACATGTGCTACTGGTGGATATGCAGTCTTGTTCTCCCCTCTTGTTCTGTCCCTTTATTTTATAAATGGCATGCAGACATCCTTGCCCCCCACAAGTTGTCTTACCCCAGAGCATACCCCCTGCTTCTCTGTGTCTTTCTGTCACCCTCTCTGTGTGAAGTGAAGTACTTGAACAGAAATTCATGGCAGTAGTGATGTTCACTTAGCTCCACCTGCAGGCTGTGTACTCCCATGAGAAGGTGAAAATGGAGGGGACTATCACTCAGCAGACCAAGCTTATAGACTTCCTCCAGGCCCAAGCCCACGGTGGCTCAAAGAAGAAAAAGGTCAGACATGACATGTTTAATGTTTCATTATAATTATTCATAAAACACCAGTCATCCTACACGTAGATGTTTGGGAAACATCTACAAACGAAAACGTTGGACATGGTTTTGGTCTTTGGATGGAGATTAATATTCATTTCCTGACCAGACACTGTCACCTGTAAATTAAAAGCATGTAAGGAATGACATGGAGCAGCCAATACTAATTTCATTGTAGGGCAGCACAGTGGTGTGGAGTTTGCATGTTCTTCCTGTGTCTGCATGGGTTTTCTCCTGGTACAGTACTTCGGCTTCCTCCCACAGTCCAATTAGGTTGATTGGAGAATCTAAGTTGTCCCTACAGTAGGTGTGAGTACAAAAGTGAGTGGTTGTCTGTGTATATATGTGGCTCTGTGATGGACTGGCAGCATGTCCAGGGTGAACCCCGCCTCTCGCCACTGGTAGGCTGGGGTAGGCTCCAGCCTGCCCACAAAGACCAGGAGCAGACAGGAAGTGACGGTTGTTATACGCTCGATTTCTCTCTTTTTCGTGCACTTGTCTGTGTCTCAGGGTTTATTTGGCCGCCGTCGGGAGGATCTCTTGGCCGCCATGGCTGCTCAGGCCCAGTCTCAGGGGCAGAGTCAGGGCCAGGTGTCCCCTGTGCCTCCAATCCAGCCGGTGCCTCTGCAGTACAGCGACATGAAGGCAGCTCTGGACAAGGAGCGTGCTCGCTGCTCTGAGCTGGAAGATGCTCTTCAGAAAATGAGAGGAGAGCTGCGATCTCTGAGAGAGGAAGGTAGGTCTGCTCCTTCCTATTAACACAGTTAAACCATGTTTGTTTGACATCCATTTGAACTGCTTCTTGAGATGAGAGAGTTCAATTAACCACTTATTCCAAACCTAGCGCTCCAGTATAAAGACCACAGCAGCTCTGCAAACCCGTCCACAGCCCGGCAGCAGATAATAATGTCTGCCATGGTGAAGTCTCCTGAGCACCAGCAGGGCCCGACCAACCTGGCACCCTCTAACTCTGGACGCAGGAAGGAGACAGCAACACCTGAGGGTGGGTGAGGCCATAATGGTTACCAAAGCTTTGTCTCTCTAATAGAAACACATATTGGTACGTGAACCCACGCCGGCCCTAATGGTACCCATACAGAATGCATTCACACACACATGAATCCAGTCTCACTTATGAAGGATCTTCATGCTCTTACTATCCTTTCTCTTTCACACACCTTTCAGAGAGAAGGAGGGTCACATTTGAAAGTAAGTTGTCCAAACTTGTGATCTCTGCAGTTTGGTCTCTAGTTTCTCTTTCCCTTTGTCTCATTCACATCCTTTAAAGGCCAGATTTTAAAAGCTCTGCACTTTTATAAAAGGTCAGATCCCACCAGGATGATCAGGTGAGGCTGAGGCTGGTATATTTCCTCCTTTTCAGTGCACAGCTTTAGAAATCTGAAGCATTATATATTGGTTGCTGAAGCTTATCCTTCATCTGATTTGCAGAACTCTGCCCTGCTCTTTAACTATCTACAGCAACACCACCTGATCTTCACATCATACACTAACAACAATAAAGTGCAATGCACAAAACACTGTTTGAACCCACACTCTGGAGAAAACTAAAGGTTCTATTCAGTTGTCGCTTGTATCACAGAAATAATTACAAAGAAACAAACAAATTGTCAAATGAACAGAAAAAGAGAAATGCTGCTAATATCAACATACTCAGAAAACTGATTATGGAAAGAAGAAGTGCCTGCAAGTAATATTTATGTGTAGGTTAAAACCTGTACGCCACAACCACAAAGAACAGAGATGCAGCAGAAACTTTCTAACAACTGGATAATTCCTTTAAGGTGCAGCAGTGAGTGGGCACAAGCAAAGGGGTTGATTAAATCAGTGTTCTTTTTTGAGCATCTTTGTCTTCAGAGTTGACTTGCTTATGCATTTTGCAAAACATCCTGCTGTTCTCTTTGGTAATTTATTTTGTTGGAGTGGTATCATGACTGCTATGGCATGTCCAACAGACTTACCTGACCCAGTCAGAGCTGCCTGCCCTCACTGTGTTCCCTGACTATGTTCAGAGTATAGCCGCCGTTTGAAGGACAGTCAGAGAGACAGAGAGAGGGAGCGAGAGAGGGTGGTGCACCACAACACCCCCCACCGCTTCACAGTGGGTCTCAACATGAGAGCTGCCAAGTGCACTGTGTGCCTGGACACTGTGCATTTCGGACGCCAAGCGGCTACCTGTCTCGGTGAGTTATGTGTTTGTTCACGAGCACTGAGCTCCGTAATATACTTGACATGGTAATGTCCTTTACTAGGACTCCCCTTCCTTCGGTGTGGAGGGCAGCCAACACCTTGTGTGGCATCGCTCCCTGTTTGACAGTGTCCTTCCTCCCTTAGAATGCCACGCTTTGTGCCACCCGAAATGCTCCCCCTGCCTTCCAGCCACGTGTGGCATGTCCAGTGACTGCTCACTGCATCTGTCTGAGGGCCTGTGTCGTGACAAAGGCAGCTCCCCCGGCCAGCAGCTCAAAGAAGCAGGCGGACACATGCACCTAGAAGGCTGGATGAAGCAGCCCAGGTTAGCTACTGTACAAGCGTCTTGTCTGCTTGCACTCATGTGTGTCAATGAAGTTTGTTAGTGCGGAACACAAATGAGCGACAACGAAGCAAAACATCAGTTGACGTTCTATCCCAAGGATGTTTATTCTGTAGGTCGAGCTGTAATAAATATACAAGAAGTGACCCAAATGATTTAAAGAGCAGCCAAGCTGTTTTGGAGGATAAAGCTGCCATTTACACTCCATTATTACTTCATTGTTTTGTTTTTGGCAGAATCCTCTTATTTGTACTTAAACAGCATAAACATTCTCAGAGATTCAGTGTATTTGGTAATTTTCGTTGTGAGGTTCCTGTGTTAATGCAGTCGTCTTGTGTGTTTGCAGGAATGGGAAGCGTGGACAAGGCTGGGAGAGGAAATATATGGTTCTGGATGGCACAAAAATCTCTATCTATGAGCTAGAGCCTAGAGAAGGTTCTTAATTCTGCCATTTGGAATAATACATGATATTAGAAGTGCCACATAACCAGAGAAATGCCTGTTCTGTGTGTGTTCCACTTAGAATCAGTAAAGCCGCTGGAGGAGTTTGACCTGTGTCTCTCAGACGGAGAGGTGGTGGTTCATGGAGCAGTTGGAGCTTCGGAGTTGCCAAACACTGCCAAGTCAGGTAGGCACCAAGAGTAGTATGTTTGGATTTTCTAGCTTTAATTATTATTATTCTAATAACAAAAGAGAAGTAAAGTCTTTTTTTTCCCTTTTTCTTGACAGATGTTCCATATGTCCTGAAGCTGGAGTCTCGTTGTCACACCCCCTGCTGGCCGGGACAGTCCGTTTACTTCATGGCTCCCAGTTTCCCAGACAAGCAGCGCTGGGTGGCCGTCATTGAGTCAGTGGTGGCTGGTGGACGGGCATCACGGGAGAAGGCAGAGGCCGACGCAGTGAGTGTCTCTTGAGCAGACGAGGGCTGCTTCTGTCCTTGTGTCTCGTAGTGTCTGTGATCTTGAACTGTGCAGGGACTGTCAAGCACTATTATTTCAGGACAAGATTAGGTTCAAACTTTAATGGACGGCCGCCAGTGTCACTTACATGTGTCATTAATTGTCCCCTTCTCTCTCTCCTCTCTCTTTGTCTGTCTCATTCCCGTTTCCATGTGTGTTGCTTTGTCATCATGCCATCATGATCGTGTGTGTCCCATACGTGGGCATGTTTTGTTGATTTGCTCTGTTCTGTCCATTCCATTGGGTTTCATTGTACACATAGGCTGCTGTGTCCAAAAGACAAATGGTTCTGTCTCCTCTGGTCCAGGTAAAGAGTTGCCAAGTTATAGTATAGTGTAGCACAAGACCTCCTGAAACACACACACATTGTTCATGAGGCGCGCATTAGTGCATGTGTCTGTCATTTTGTTGGCTATCACCTCCCCCTGCTCTCACCTCACCGACTGCGACCACTCCTCACTCTGACTCTGTTATGCCCTGCAAAATCTGTGTTGATATAATAATGTAATAGTTTGAATGTTCAATCGCCTCAGTACCAAATAATCCTCACCAAGATGTCTGATCATCTTTGGCCTGATCCAGTTTACTGTCCTGTCCTGTTTCTACCTCACTAACCTGTACACAGTACATGTCTGCGTTTTCCCTGCTTCCCTGTTGTGCACTCCTTTGGAGATTGGAACTCAAGTCACATGACACATCCTAGAATAAAACTGGCATGAAAGTAATATTGTCTCAGCTTTTACTCGATATGACTTGAGCCCTTTCCCAGGCAGTGATTTTCATTATTACTGTCTTTTCAAGACAGTCATAAATTATCTCCATGATGATACTGCTTTTATTTTGTCACTATATAGTCATTGAGGACTTCAAAAGCTTTACCATTTAGGATTGTGTTAGTTCCTAGGCAACCTGTTAACCTGCAGCCGCCTGGCACCCCCTGTTCTGCCTCCTTTGCTACCTTCCATCCCCGCCCTGCGATTTCATTAGGGTGTTGATAACGCTGACCGCTCACCTTTCTCTACTCCTACAGAAGCTGCTAGGCAACTCTCTACTAAAGCTGGAAGGAGACGATAGGCTGGATATTAACTGCACCCTCCCGCTCACTGATCAGGTAGAGCAACATAGTTAATCAGTCGTTATTAATCTTATCCGTTCAGTGACTTGGTCATTTACAAATCACCTTCAACACTTAAAAAATGATGCCAGTTCAAGGTTGTGCACAGAGCACAGCCGCTGCTCGTGCTCATGACTGTTTCCTTGCTGTGCGACAGATCGTTCTGGTGGGCTCAGAAGAAGGGCTATATGCCCTGAACGTTATCAAGAACTCCCTGACTCACATTCCTGGTTTGGGATCAGTCTTTCAGATCCATATCATCAAGGAGCAGGAGAAACTGCTGATGATTGTTGGTGAGAGTCCGCTTCAGTAGATTGTGTGGCATTTGGGTCAAAATTTGTAGTCTGGGCTTTTACTGTAGTTCAATTTAGGTAAGGAGAGTTCTGTCATAGTACAGTACTGTACAATAAGTAATGGTGAAGAACCACTGTCATCGGTTCAGTATACAGTCACGTCCTTGTCCCTTGTGTTTGCTCTACAGGGGAAGACAGGGCCTTGTGTCTGGTGGAGATTAAGAGAGTGAAACAGTCTTTGGCCCAGTCCCACTTACCCAACCAGTCTGATCTGGCCCCACACATCTTTGAGACAGTGAAGGGCTGTCATCTGTTCGCTGCTGGAAGAGTAGGTCCTCCTCTCCTGCACGAAGCTTGAAGAAACAGCAGATGTTTGCACCATGAATTGACCTTCGAAAACGGCGTGTGCATTTTGCTTACAGATAGACAACAGTCCTTGTATATGTGCTGCAATGCCTAACAAGATAACTATTCTGCGCTACAACGACAATCTCAACAAATACTGCATTCGCAAGGTGGGTCTCACTGTTAGTTCAATATAAGGTTGTAATAAATATTACATGAGAATATTAGGGAAACCTATAACAAAAGTAAATAGTAAAGTAAAAAACTAAATGTGCCTGTTACATTATGAATAAACTCCTGTCTATCCTAAAACTAACAGGAAATTGAAACTTTGGAGCCCTGCAGCTGCATTCATCTGACCAGCTACAGCATCATCATTGGAACCAACAAATTCTATGAGATTGAAATGAAGCAGTTTGTGCTTGAGGGTAAGGACGTGTGTTGGCTTTCACCTAAAGCACAACACACAGAGAAACACAGCAGTAGTTCTGGTGTTTTTCTTCAGTTGACTTTGGTTTGATCACTACATGTTATGCCTGCACAAGGGCTCCTTACTTTGCTAATGTGTATTGGAGAAAATACCTTTCGTCTTTACTGGCCCCAGGTCGGTGCTGAGAATCATATCAATATGATATTTAATAATATTTGGCACCGCCTGGAAACATTGTCCCGTCAAGAGTGAAGCATTATTTTACCCAGCAGGCTTTGGGGGCCTGTCCCATGAGGCCCGGCTGTGTGTGCTGGATCACAATAAATGTTGTTTCTGTTGTATCAACCACAGAGTTCTTGGACAAGAACGACGTGTCACTGGCTTCGGCAGTGTTTGCAGCCTCGTCCCACAGTTTCCCCATCGCCATCATGCAGGTGGCCAGCAGCATGCAGAAGGAGGAGTACCTGCTGTGTTTTCATGGTGGGCTTACTGTTTCCAGGAGACAAAAGCACATTTGCTTTTTCCTCTCTGACTCCACCTCCGTGTTCATGTGAACGCATTCTACTGTGTTACATGACAGAGTTTGGCGTGTTTGTGGACACATATGGACGACGAAGCCGCTCAGAGGAAATTAAGTGGAGCCGTCTGCCTCTGTCCTTTGGTGAATAAACTATTATGCTTCATTCATACAGCTTTAAGTGATACAGCATCACATATTTCTGTATGTAAAATCCCCCATTCTTGTCTGGTGCAGCCTACAGAGAGCCATACCTCTTTGTCACCTACTACAACTCTTTGGACGTCATTGAGGTTCAGGGACACGCTGCTCTGGGGTGAGGACGTCTAAGTTGTGCTATAAAGAACCCTTTTAAACACTACGATTTGGCTTCTTACTGTATTAACCCCGTTGCTGTCCTCGCTCCTAGTCCTGCAGTGCTGGCCCACCTGGACATTCCCAACCCTCGCTACCTGGGCCCAGCCATTTCCTCTGGGGCCATTTACCTGGCCTCATCCTACCAAAACAAGCTGCGGGTCATCTGCTGTAAGGGAAGCCTGATCAGAGAGTCTGGGGAGCTGCAGAGGACCAACTCGAGCCGAGGGTCAGCCCCACTGGCATCTCTGATCGGTTGATTTCATTTTTAGGGACAAAAACGCAAAACCAAAAAATGTTCTGAAAAGCTGCATTTAATTTCCCTGTTTATGGGAATAAAAGCACAACACCTCCAAAAGTTGCACTAAAACAAATCACCTCAAATCACATTTATTGTCCCCATTCTAATATCACAGGTATGAAGCGCCATCTGCTGTAAAAACATCAAAAATGCTCCAAAACTAGCTTTTTTTTCCTGTTAACTCTGCCAGACACCAGAGTGAGACCCATGTTCTGTCCTGTGTCGTCTACAGCAGTCCCAGCAAGCGAGGCCCGCCCACCTACACAGAGCACATCACCAAGCGCTTGTCCTCGGGGCCGGGCAGCCACGACGGTCTCCACCGGGAGCCCAGCACGCCGCACCGGTACCGGGAGGGCCGCACCGAGTTCAGGCGAGACAAGTCTCCTGCCCGACCGCTGGACAGAGAGAAGTCTCCAGGCAGGGTGCTGGACAGTCGCAGGGAGAGGTCCCCTGGGAGGTTCGGTGACAGCACCAGGCTCCACGCTGGATCCGTCCGCACACAGCTGGCTCCTGTAAACAAGGTGCGTAGGCCTCCTGAAGGTCACACTGTTAAGCTGTTTAACATGTAACCGCTCCTGTTTAGTGCCTCGTGTGTTTGTTCCCTAGTATCGTCTCAATAATCGACTTGTAAACTCAGAACAAAGAAGACGGATTTAAAAAAAATCACACTCTCGCATCATCAGTCAGTCGCATCATCTACCTCCCAGCTTAGAAGCACTTCCTCTCAGCAGCAACAGAATGAATGAGAAAAGCCATGCAAACTGCAATAAATATAAAGGAGGATTATACTGTGCAAAGGTTATACAACAAACCTCATTATGGTTATGACATATTAAGTAATAAACAGGTTAATATATATGCAAAAAACAAGCAAGGATTTTCACATTTAAAGAGCCATTTCTTTTTGCATAAAAGTCATTCATCCTGCTTCATGCCTCTGCTCTTAATTAGCAGCAATGTCAGTCATTCTCACTACTTAGTAATGTATGTATAGTATTAAATAATTAGTCTTGAAATGGTAAAATCCTAAAATGTTTCAAGAAATAGTGGCAAATTGTTCAAACAATAATAATGCCAGTTATTTGTCTGCTTTAGCTGTCTTTGACGTGCAGCACAGTGGTGTTTTGTCAGGCTTGAGTTGAGACACGCTCCTGTTCAGAGTGCAGCCAGTGCCTGTCTGTGAGGAGGCTCCTGGTCTGGGTTGGATTCCTCCAGGTTCTCCTGCCTCCAACTGTCCACAGACATTCACCTAAGTTACCTGGTCTCTCGCTATGTAACCTGTGCAATGTTTCAAATCCTGTCTAATATTTGTTGTATTTTTAATTAAGATGTAGTTAGAAGCTGCTTTTGGTTTTCAAAAAGAACTTTAAATCTTACTTAGTCAGACTTCAAGAATGTTTTTCATCTTAAATGAGCTCAGAGGAGGAGCAGCATCTTATAGCTGATGTTTTAGTCATTCTTTATTTTTGAGGTGTCCCTAGGTCTACAGTATGCAGTGATCTCCAGAGGATCATGATTATCTGTGGTGTTGGCCTTCATGACCAGAGAATAAACCCAATCACGAACTGACTGATATACCTTAGTTATATCACATCAGTCCTATATCACGCAACCTTTTTTATGTGGTATTTTAATAAAATTGTCTATGATAATTATCTCGCAATTTGAAATACTCACCTGATGCCTGTTGTTGTCCTGCAGGTGTGGGACCAGTCGTCTGTGTGAATCTAGATCTGCGCTGCTCCTGAATGGAGGTTGAAGAGGAACCTTGGAACCCCTTAATCCAGTCTGAATGCAAAGCACACACACACACACACACACACACACACACACACACGGATCGGGCCGACTGTCGGCCTCATTGCCTGTACAAAGTGTGCTCAGTTCTTCGTTCAGCAACACACAAGGCTGCAATGAGCCACATCTCCTGTGACAATCCTCTCTTTTTCTGGCACATGCGCACATGGGTAACGTCCCATAGTAGTGGTGACAGGGAATCTATGTTGGGCTACAGAAAATCTACTTTATAATATATACAGTACAGTACACAAAGTTGTAAATATTGCTGTCTGAGTTTTTATAGATAATGGGAATAGTCGGCTGGTAAAGCCATGTCTATTTTTTTTAAAAATGAGTTTCTAAAGATGTGGCAGGGAGATCAATGATGTCGTTGGTTAAGAAATACTCTATCTACATTTATTAGGAGCTAACATTTGATTACATCAACTATAAAGAGAAAGGCGGAGGGTGTGACCCTGCACGAGATTGGATTTGAGCAGGAGTTGAAAACCTCTTCTTGTTACATGACCAGTCTCCTCTCCTTGGATCAAAAGTGTGGTCCTCTTGACTAAATAGCCCTTGGCATATATTTGCATATGATTGCTTTATTGACAGTTGTTGTCTGGCCATATTTTGTTAAACAACTATTAAGCACTGTATTGCTCCAAGTGTTCCTTGTGTTTTTTTCCTTCAGCAAGCCTAATATAATAAAGACATGCAGCTGTGCCCATGATACGGCGTCAGGCGTGCAGTCACTGCCTGTCGCTGCCTCAGCTTGCTTAGTCCGCTGCTGCTGCTGATTATGGTACAGATGTCCTGTTTCTGTGCAGTGATTTGACGTCTAGTAATTGTCAGGGGTTGTCTCATTTTAGTACAGGTTTCTTTAGAGCCAGTAACACCTCCCTTTGTCACACCTGTGAGCATGAGCAACGCGAGAGCAGCACTTGTCGCTTTTCGATCTTCTCTCTTGGCTGTTCTTTCCTTTCATGTATTCACTTAAATTTGCATTCAATAAGTAGACGTTGATGTTGAGACAGTTACTTCAGATTTTCTTGATTTTTAGAGATGTATACCAGTACATGCATTAAACATGATCGAAGTGTTCTGACTGTTTTCTTGTGTGAGTGAGAGCAAACAACACAGTCGGTTTAACTAGTTTATTTCTTCTTTAAATCTACAACAATGTAATGCTCTTGAAAGTAAATCCAACAAAACAAAATATTCAGACTGAACAAGGAGCACTTGTTGTTACAGGAAATTGCTATGTACAGCTACACACGCCTCTGACAGACATGAGAAGGTTCAAAGTGCTTATCAAACAGAAGGGAACGGAGGAAAAGTCAAACAAAAGCAAGAGCGATCCCTTTGTGAGAGACCCGTAATAAAACTGCTTGGCACCAGTCTCCACCAAAAGAGACGCACACACGAACACACACACACAGAGTCACACTGATGCCTGATGCATTCACATGCATACACACTCGCATCAAGTGATTACTGGGCCTTAGCAGTGATGCCTCTGATGGAGCATGTCGGCGTGAGCAGAAAGGACTACAACGTAACGCAGACCAAGAGAGAAACGGGGGAAAAGAGAAATCACAGCAATGAATCGTTCTGGCAACGTATGTTTCTGGTGCCTCCATTATCACATCACCAACTGGAACCAATCATCACGCTCGTTACTGTACGATACTGAAGCATAGCACACTTCCACCCTTATTTAGTGAACTCTGGCAGTGTCAACTTAACATCACTTGCAAACACTTTTTTTAGACATTTCACATTCCTGGATTATTAGAACAGCATTTGGTTGGTGTCTGTGATGGAGGTGAAGATGCAGAGAGGGAGAGAGAAAATGCACGCTACCAGCCATCAGTGTGTCTGTAAGGAGTGTGAAGACCTGGAGTAAATCATCTACAAAATAAGTGCTGACCTCAGGTTACAGAGCAGGTGGTAAATCTGCATTCTAAACTCAATCTGTTCCAGTTTATCAAGTCTCTTCACATGGAGAGAAAGCACAGAGTTGGATTAGAGAGGCTAATTAGGGTCAAACCCAAACCATGCATTAGTACCATCTGAAATACAATTACAAGAAATTCTTTTGGACAGTTAAATCTTCCATTATGTTGCTGAGACATTGCTTGTTTTTGTAAGTATTACGTTTTTTAAAAATGTAACTTTTTTTATTTAATGTTTTTATATATGAGGGGCTGTTTTTTCTAATTTCTACATCATTTGTAAGGTCAAACTGTCAGATGAAACACGTTTACCACTTCAAACCTTTTCATCCAGTATGGCTAAACCACAGCAACTGTTAGCCTACGTCTAAATGAAGCACGAGCTGGATGATGAGGCCGCTCAACAAGAAACACCATTATTGGGGTGAGAGTGCTGTACCTTTAAAGCTCCTGCAGGATAACAAACAACTCAAAACATGTTGAGGAATAACTAAAGGCCTTTCTCAGTGATCTAAATCTACTGTAAGTCACTCAGCAACTACAAACTGAGTCTCGTGTGTGCACGTGTGTATACAAAGTAGAGGTAGTGTTTCGATGGGTTTAAATGGAGAAATGTTTCTATACGTGAGTCAGGGGGGCGTTTGTTTTGGATTCAGGCTGCTTGTTCTGGACCACGGGTCTCTCAGTGCATAGACATCTTGTTGGCTATATGGACACTCAGTTTTTAAGTTTTAGGTCATGATGCTGATTTGAACCCCCCTCGTGGGTGAACTGCTGAAGCGCAGGCTGGGAGATGAACAGGGGGCGTCATCAGATTACAGCTCATCTCTAACTCCCCATGTTGCAAACACTGATTATCCTGTGGCAATCTGAATTGTCTGGATTTTTAAAAACAGCGATTCTTTAATAAATAAAATAAACGATCGCATTTGAAAGGGAGAAACCACTGCAGCATCAGAACAGGAAACCCTGCTTCTCTAATAAAAACACACAAACACACCTGTTACTTCAACAGGTTCCAAAATTGGTTACATTTCAGCAATAAACATAAGAAAACAAAGAATTAAAAACGTTTTGGTGACTAATTAAGTGAGCCACTATTCAAGGAATCTATACATTTGTTTTCTTAAATGCTATATATATATATATATATATATATATATATATATATATGTATCTGAATATATTATTTTATTCCTTTATTTTACAAAATATGTGAGTCTGTGTTCACAACAAAGTCAATGAATGGGTGTTATGCAGAGTGGAACACAGAGTGTGAAAGTGACTGTTTTTAGGAAAACGCCCCGAGCCCTTTCTGCTGCCACTGCTGCGCTCCTCCATTCTTCAGCCAATCAATGCTCGAATCAAAGGCGGGACCAAAGTCAGCCACCACCTCTGCAACTGTGATTAAATAATTGTCACGTCTTTAGAATAAAAACCAGGGAATTTAGGCTTGTAGCATCAAGTTCATGCTGTCATTCCTGATTGCCATCGAATGACTGAAAAATGAAACGAGACGTCATCTCCCCAGTGCCTGCTGGGTAGGGACAGTAAAACAGGGCTCTTTGAGTGAAGGGTATGAAGATGAGGCTCAGAGGAGAGATTATGCTGTCAGTCAGTGTCCGCCCTCTAACCCAACTCAACAAAGCTGTAAATTATTTGAGGCTAACTGTGGTACTTTGAGATCATTTATACATGTTTTGGTTCTCAAAGATTTCACTCGTGGGCTGAAACTCACCACAGACTGCAGAGACACAGGTCTCTGAAATTCTGTATGACAGAGCTGCTAAAGGTCACCAAAACAAAAGATGAGAAATATTTGGAGTTCACATTAAAGCCCCAGTGTATTAAAGGGTTCGTTCACCAAATAGACCAGTTTGTGGATTCCTGATAGACTGGGGTGATGGTCAAAATGTTTCTAAAAGCCAGCATTTGACAGATGGGACATGGCAGAACTGTTCCCAACACAATAGAAATACATTCAGAGAATCCAGCAATCTAGGAGTCCAGACAAACAAGCCTTTGTTGCATCACTTTGACAGATGTGTATAAACTGACACACTGGTAATGTAGGCGAACTGACCCCTTAACATCTGTGCACATCAATATTCACACATCTAATGCTGAGGAACTCATGACTGTCATTGCATTTTGCAAGTCGCTCATAAGTTTCCAACCACCAGAGAACCTAGAGATGCAGTGAAAATAGTTGATAATGTAGCGGGGCAACGGTTGAGTGGACAGAAGCTTTCCACAAGACTAACAACACAGTGGGACGACCTTCTCCAAGTCGCCAGCATGTCCATTCTCACTCCTCTGGCCTCGGAATGCAGCTCCACCCCCGTGTGTGGCCAATGTGCAGTATCCTCACTCACACACACCCTTGTGCGCACAGTTTAGAGCACAGCATCTCACCAGTATGTATTCACATCCTCCTCAACATTGTCTTACATATATACACATGTGCAGCACCTGCACGCACACACACACATACACACACAGTACATGAGACATTCTGTGTAACCCCTGCGCTCTTCAGCAGTGCGTCTCTGTCAGAGCTTAGCTCCTCAGCCAGTCGCCCTCGTCCCGTCTCCTGCTCCTCTGAGGCTCAGTTGGAGCTGGCTGCAATGGGCTTTTCCAGCTCCAGGTCGAGGGGGGTCGAGCTAAGCCGGAGGTTACTGTAGCAGGTCTTACACACCCGGCTGGGCTGGAACAGGTGCTGGCTTGGCACTGGGATCTTCTGGTCACAACAGTTGGCGCAGAACACATTGCCGCAGTTCCTGCAGGGGGCACAGACCATGTGTCTCTGTCTGAATGTGTTTACATAACAGTGATTTGTGCTGCGTTTAATCCAGTGCTGTGTGTGTGTGTGTGTGTGTGTGTGTGTGTGTGTGTGTGTGTGTGTGTGTGTGTGTGTGTGTGTGTGTGTGTGTTAGCCACTCTATGGACTGGTTTTCAATGACGCTCTCCACAGGTCTGTGAAGATGCTATGATCTGATGGGACCAGGTTTTAATTCTACTCAGATTGCTAGATCACGTGTCTTATTGCAACAGTGGTTTAGTCTGTGTGACTGTCCAATACACAAATGAATCCAGGTCACCATCAATTAACGTGTCCATCTTAGACTTTTGGTTTGAAATTTACTAAGGTCTGTTTTAGAAAGGGCCCAATATCAAAGAACACGTGAAAACCCCTACTTCACAGATTTGTGTTCATATTTCTACACTGTAAAGAATTACTACATGCTGGGTTGGCAGAGGTGCTAATGACATTTAGCAGTGCTAACTTGATTGCTCAGCCCAAAACACACAACTATCACTGGACAGAAAGCTTCAAAAAACCCATGCTCAGACTCAGATACAAGGCCATGCTCACACACACAGTGATCCCTTCTACCTGGCTGTACTCTCCCTGAACAAAAGAAAGAAAATCCTAATTCTCTGTAATTGTCCAGGCTTTTACATGATCAGGTGAGTAAGTAAGAGTAAGTGCCCTTCAGTACCATGCTGCGCTGCTAGGAGGTGGGATGCAAAGGGCTGGTTTGGGGCAGCATGCTGCCAAGGTGCGTGTCGAAGGTGCCGTTGTGGTAAAATGACAGGAGGAGGCTTCTCTGTTCAACGTTTGGGCTTTTTGGGTACTGTAACAATTAGCCCTTGACATAACACAGCTGGACTACTAACAGCACTGTGCTCAGGGTCACAGCCAATTAAAACCGATTAACTGGAAACACATTGGCACTGCGGGAAGCACACTAAAGTCAATATGTCTAAGAAATAAAAGGTTCTGAGAATGGAGGAAAACCAAATGCAGTGAGAAAGGTGAGGGAGGAGTGGAGAGGGAGAGGTGCAGTAATGATAACAGAGGGGGGGGGGGCAGATCTCACCAGACCTCCTGGACAGGTTCCCTGCCACTGCAGAGGAGGAGAGGGGGCAAACAATGGATAAAGCCTGCCTCAACAAGTGGCGACATCCTCACACACTAAAACACACTTCCTGTTGAAGGTGACCTGCAGAGTGAACACTAAAGGCAGACAATGTGACGCTGCCTAGTTTGGGAGACAGCGCAATGGTGTAAAAATGGGTCAATGTGATCATCAGGAAGTAAAAGGAAGGCATCTAATAATGGCAAAAGTACCAAAGTGTCCAACTCAACACAATCTAATGAACTAATAAAGACACTACTGAGGCAGGAATTAAAAGCGACTGTGTGTAAGTGTTTTCCACATGAGGTGTAAAATAAAGAGGCACTCGCAAATGCATTATGGGTAACGTAGGAACCAAAAGATGGAAGCCACTCTTATTTTGAGACAACCTTGATGTGTCATGGGCTGCATGTTTCCATTATGATCGTCACCCAGTGTTTACCTGCAGTGATGCCTCCTGGTGGCGAGCCAGAACTCTCTCTCACAGCGGTAACACTGCGATGCCAAATGGTCGGGGTACCAGCGAGTGACCTGGAACATGCAGAGCGCAAGATCAGTGAGCTGCACCTGAACACAGACATCCAAAAATACAAAGTCAATGAGATCTAAGCTACTGCTTTGAGGGTTTAGTTGTTTCCCTCTAACAGCCATTCGTAGGGAAGTGCAGCTGCTAACCTCTGCATCCTGCTTGTCCACCTGCTCCCAGCTGGTCTCAGAAAAGAGCTCCGTGCTGCAGCGTGACAAACAGTGTTGGCCCAGGTTGTACTCCAAATCTGTTAGTGAGGTCTGCATGAAAGGAGAGATAGCGTAAAGTTCACTTTAACCAGCAGATGTTAGAGAATCCACGTGACTAAAGTTACAACTAAAAAAAAACATATTAACATATTAGTATATTACCACTTCGTCTCCCATATCGCCGTTGATCCTGTGGGACCCAGTGTGCTGCTGATTCTCCAGACGACTCCGCAGCTCTTGCACCTGCTTTTTCAAAGTTTCCACCTCCATCTGGTGTCCCACCTCAATCTGCCTCAGCCTCTGCTGGATGGCGTCAGTGTGCAAGGTGAGCCCATCATCGTCTAAGTGGCTGCGAGACGGCTGCTCTGGACTGCTGGTGGCCCGGCCGAGCAGCACATGGCAGTGCTGAGAGCAACCGCATCTCGGGTGGAGGATTAGCGAGTTACAGCTAGCTAGGGACACCTGTCGACTCAGAGGGGCCCGCTCTCCATTCCTTTTGGTCCAGTGAGGACTACAGGGCTCCCCATCGGAGCTGTCGCTGTTAGAAAATCCATCCCTGCCGAGGTCAGCACTCACTGACTGAAAGGCACTGACAGAGGGTCTCTTACCGCCCCCATTTAAAGTTCTGATAAAGACGTGCTCACCTTGCCCCTTTTCTTTTCTGAAACAGGGAGGCTGGCTCCTGCCATCACTGCACGGTTGATGGCTCAGACAACTGGGCAGTTGTGGTTGAGGCTCAAACCTGCTGCAGACCTCTTCTGTTAAAGTTTCTGTGGAGCTTTCCATTAGAGAACCCTTCTTATCCACTTGCTCCATGGGCTTAGAAACACCACGGTCTGATTCGAAATCAGGATGTGAGTCTTCATCCACCTGCGTCTCTTTAGGTGACCTGTCTAAAAAGCCATTACTTATAGTCCTATGAGCTGCAGACTGATCTGGCTCATCTGAGTTTGACTCACTGGGCCCATGTGCAAGCGCCTCCTGCTCCACCAGAACCTCTTGTGTCTGAATTAGCTCTGCTGAATGTTGATTAAGCTCATTTGTCTTCTGTGAGGGCAGAGGGGGAGAGTCACCATCCTCTTCAGGCTCTATTACACCATTTCCTGGATGGTTAGCATTAGCAAATGCTTGACTGTACATCTCAGACCCATTGACATTTTCACACTGCTCCTGCTCCTCACTGTTTGCTTCTTTCACAACCTCTATGTCAACAGCTTTCAAGCCCTGAGTCATGACAGCAGCACTTCCCTCTTTCTGATCTGCTCCTGCCTCTTCCTTTGTGGCTTCCTGAAGAATGTTCTCCATTTGGCCCTCAGCCACGCCCACCGCCACAGAGAGCTCTGCCTCCTCTGCTTCCCCTCCTGTTGCTGACAGAGTCACAGCAACTCCCTGTTTCAGCTCAGCATCTGAGCCCTGGGGCTGTGGCTTTTTATCCAGCTCAGAATCCCCTCTGTCTGGGTAAGGCCCTGTTCCATTAGTCTGCACCACTTGATCCTGGTCACCACCCTCCTCAGGTCCCACTGCCATGTTAAGCTCCAAAGAGCGCCGGTGGTCTTGCCACTTTTCATTGAGGCTTGGGTCACTTGAGCGGCGGTTAGGGGCCAGCGAGCTTCCCAGCTCACATGCGCTGGGCAAGTTATCGAAGGAGCGAGTCTTTGTTCGCCTAAACAGGACAGAAAGCGTGAATTACTTTCAACAGCTCAGTGTGTGACTCCATATTGCTCTATATCATGATGCACACATAATCTTTGCAAAGAGTATAGTAAATGAATCAGAGGCCCAGAGGAGAGTAAAGCATCTAAGCTGAATGTCAGGCGCTGCGGCTGGGTCCTTGACACGTGTTTATCTTACATGAGGAAGGAAGGGGGGGTCGGGGTGCCAGCGCGCCAGGCTCACCTGCCCAGGGGCGCATCCTCTGGGTTGGCACTGGGCACAGGATAAGGGGCACAGGAGTCATCAGATGGAGTTGTGGGTGAAGAACTGGGCAGGTAGACTGCTGTCCACAGCATCAGATTGCGCACATGACACACTGGGTGGAGAACCTGCAACAACAGCTACAAACTTAACTGGGGAGGACATTTATTTAACCAAAAAAATTTAAATGTGGGGGTTTGTGCGCTGTTTACATAAGCAGGCACAGTTAAGGCAGATCAAATCCTACCAGCGTACTTTAAGTGATCGTTACTGTTTTGTTCAAATTGTTCAACTATAGAAATAAGAAATTTAAAAGGCGAAAAAAGCTGAAACTGACAGATAAAGTTAATTCCTATTGAAATCAATAATATGTAGACAAACTATTCATTTCAAGTAGCATAAATCCATATGTATAGATTACAAACCCCAAAGCACCACCTCCACTGCCTGCTTATTGTAAATTCTCTTGTTTCTGGACTAAAAGCAAATATGAATATAACACAGAGTACAGTCATACTAGCAAAGAGTAGGTTGCATTGCTATGGATCAAAAACTTAATCACCTTCATCACATTCTCTCTCGATCGAAGTAAGATTTAAAGAGAACATCTGGATGTTACTCAAAATATGATTACACACTAACTGGAGAATATTTATGGCTATGACACCCACACACAAAAAAGTAATAACAATAGTAACCACAGGCATGTAATTCTCAGGAGGGTTGCAAAACATTCTTAAATCAAGATGGAAACAATTAACTAAAAGTCATTAAAGATGTTAGAGCTACAAAGACATTATGAAATACATAGTCCTGGGGGACTCATCTGAGGAACTGGTTGTCTGGACCCACAGGATACAAAAACCCACGGCCATTTTAAAATGAATTTCAATGATATACAGTATTCTATTATAACTTTACTAGTGTGTATCCTTTGTTGAACTTATATCACAGATATAATGGCACTCCCTTTGCTAAAGGTCTTAACACGGAGGACGTACAGTCTCAGAGTGTGAGGAGTACAGCATGTTCCTCAGGCTGCGGTTCGCTGGTCGCAGTAGTGACCAAACTGAGCAGGTCCTCTCCTGAACATGGCGATCCTCCCTCTCCTTCCCGCTGTTACAAAGGAAGGTGCCAAACAGACAGGAGTAGGTGTGCTGCACCAGTTTCACCTGCATACACACACACACATGGCAGAAACAGAGATGCAGAGGCGCGTTTCAGGTATGACAACAGGCAGGAGTCTTCTTTTACAACTCATGAACATATTCCATGTGACACTTAACATCTGTATTGAGAGCGTTCTGATGTGTAAACAGTAGTAGTAGTGGTGTCGTAGTAATGTTTTGTTTCAAACCCCGGTACGCACCAGGAAGGCCTCATTAAACTCAAAGGAGCATGGGAACTGCCTCTGCAGCTGGTGAACACAGTCCAGCCATTGCAGAAAGACAGGGCAGCGCTCGTTTAGGTCCTCAGAATTTTCTCCATGGCCACATCGATCAGCAAACTTATGACCAAAGTCCAGCCACTCTGTCTCTGCTAAAACCTGAAAGCCCTGCAAAAAGACATAACAAGGTTTTTAGTAACAAAATTCAATAATTTTTTAGGTCAAGAAAGGTCAACAAATTCAAGTTTCTTCTTGGACAAATACAAGTTTTGATTATTCTAGCATCAGCAATTAAGACATGATGTCAGTGTCTTGGCTTTTCAAAGGAAATGGGAATTAGGTGGATTGGTTTGGGAAGCAGAAGGTCAGTAGTTCGATCCCCCACCTCTGTCACTGAGCAACACACTTTTTGCTAGCTCCGCGGGCGCCGGACTGCGGTTGCCCACTGCTCCCCCCAGGGGATGGGTCAAATACAGAAATAAATTTCCCTGATGTGGGCTTAATAAAGTTTCAATTTTATTTATTATATTATTATCATTATAAAAGGGTCAGAAAGTTAATTAACAATTATTAGTTATTAACAGTCTGCATTCGTACCTCAATTGTGCGATAATAGGGGTCCAGGAGCAGCTTGGACAAAGCAACAATCTGAGGTGTGCGGTCCCAGCCATCAGAGCAATGCACCAGGACGGGCCTGTGGTCTCGGTCCACGGCATTCACCACAAGCAACGCAGCCTTCAACAACAGGGACAGGTGCTGCAGCCACTTAGTGCTTTCCAGTGCAGAAAGCCAACTGCAAAATAATAATTAAGCAGATTAATAAAAAAGAATTTACCAATAACTGGTGACATATACAGTACATAGCTGAGGTGACTGCAGTGTTGTGATAACATGTTGTGTTGTATGGTTTGGTGGCTCAGTTGGTAGAGTGTTGGCTTGGGGAGTGGAAGAGTTCAAAGCCCATCAAAGCACTCCTTTCAATTTCTCCAATGTGGGATCAATAAAGTTAAATTATTATTATTATTATTATTATTCTTATTATTCTTGTTGTTGTTGTTGTTGTTGTTGTTGTTGTTGTTGTTGTTGTTGTTGTTGTTGTTGTTGTTGTTGTTGTTGTTGTTGTTGTTGTTGTTGTTGTTGTTGTTGTTGTTGTTGTTGTTGTTGTTGTTGTGATTATTATAAGCAGGTTCCAAGATTGACATACTTATGACATATTTTCTTTGATTCTATTTTTATCCCCAAATCTACACCCTAAATATGTAGAGGTATGTAATGTAATTTGAAAGTTATCATTCTCTCTGTATGAACAAAAGCTCTGTTATTTGTGAAGTACAACCATCGTATGTGACTCCATTAAAAACCCTTGGCATTTCGTCATCTGGCAAAGGTGAATAGTTAAGACTAAAAAAGCTGTGATTACTAGTTAACCTCTGTTAACACAGCTCGAAAGTCTTAGGGTTTAATAGTTTGCCTGCAGATGCACTGCATTTCACTAGGAGAAGCTGAAGGTGCTGCTGAAGGCAAAAATACTCACTTGGCTGGATCAGGCATCTGCGTGCAGAGGAAACGCAGCGACTGGAAACTCTTGCGGATAGAGTGGATGTTAGCCATACCCATAAACACCACCTCACAATTGGGATAGTACTCTGCAAGAGGAGGACAATGGTTACAAAAGCTTTTCATTTTAGCACAGAGAACAATCACATTTGGGGCTAACTGAGCTGGTAACTCCAAAGCACAGACTGACCTAGCAAAGAATAGAGCTGAGAAGACCTACCTGGGCATTCGCAACCACCACCCTTGGCCCTGTTAGCCACAGCAGCAGCATAAGATCTGGCGTCCAGAATCAGTAACTTGTGGGGTTGAATGGCGAGCGTCTCCACCTCTGAGCTGTTGGTCATGGAGGATTCTGGCACAGAGCACAGAAAAGTTACAGCTCAGAGAAATGCAGGTTGTATGAGAGCATTGTGGTGGTCACACAATAAAGAAGTAGACATTATCATGTTGTATCACAATGATTTTGACTTCAGCATTAGAACAGAGGTGTCCAAACATTTTTATGCGGTAAAATACACAACCAGCCGGGCCACTCACTCCAGGTGAAGTATGTAATGCCTCATGTTTTTTTAGGTAAATTTTTGGACAAAAAAATGGCAGTTCATTCTCAAAACAGCTGCCTCTTCTTGACACACTTAGAGGGGTGGGGACAGAAAATAAAGTGTCTGGAAATGTGGACATTGAAGGTGCGCAACTGTGGCTCAAACAGTTGGAGCTTCACACTCTCATGTGTGCGTAAAGCTGTGGTTAGAGTTGGTCTTTGCTTTGTAGGTTTTGGTTGAGTGCAGTGTTCAGTAAGATCAGCTTCAAATTGTCTCTCTTGTGTTTGTTTGGTGTCATTTTCAATGCACTGAGTCAAAAATTTTCTTTCTTTAATTTCCTTTAGTAGAGGAAGTGCCTTGATCAACTCAGTAGCTCCACCTAGTGTTCAAACCAAAAATGCAATGCTGCCAGGTTTCACATGTGGGCCATATTCTGGTATAATTTTTTTATTTTCTGTGAGTCAATTAAAAAGTGATCACGGGCTACAGTTGGCCCCCAGGGCCATAGTTTGGAAACCCCTGCATTAGAAGATACTGTAAATATGGTGTGTCAGACAAGCCCTGACAGATCACATTACACAACACAGTCTGTGTGTGTGTGTGTGTGTGTGTGTGTGTGTGTGTGTGTGTGTGTGTGTGTGTGTGTGTGTGTGTGTGTGTGTGTGTGTGTGTGTGTGTGTGTGTGTGTGTGTGTGTTCAGCTGAAGGTTTTGTGTGGGCGGATACAGTATGTCAGTGACTGCAAAAGTCAATACCAAAGTCAGAGTCAGGTAGGTCTGAGCCATTGGTGTAGTTGCCGTTGGTAAGGTGTTTGCGGGAGCTGCTGTCCACAGCACAGGCCTTGGCGATGGACTGGACCAGGTGCTCATCATCAGCATTCCTCCAGCCCCACCAACTGACCTCTGGTTGGCCACAACGTGCGATTACAGCTCCAGTGCTCTGGTGCCTGAGAGGGGTTGACAAAAAGACAGAAACAGTCATTCATTTCATCTGGGCTGATGTTCTTTACAGGAAGAATATAATAGCAGGTAAGCCATTAACATGTTCAACATAAATAATCTCTATGGTCTAAAAATAAAACGTGATTATTTGACTATGACCTCTGATTAGTGTGAAGCAGACATAAGATTTATAGCTGTCAAAGTTATATCGTGTCTAATTAATTGTGCACTGATGCACAGAAATGTGTACAACCTCTGATTCACAAACATCCAAGATCAAAGAAACATCACTGATGCCACAATACAGTGTATGTCAGTGTAAAGTCATTTGTCAAGGTTTAAGAACAAAAAGGAAATATAGCCAAATAAAGTCCAGAGTGATTTCAGTATTGCTAATTAGCTGTGTAGTCTTTTTTTCCAAGCTTAAGTACCCTCTGTCCACGGTGCCACAAATATAGAACTACAGTATATTATCTAAAAAAACAAAGAGGCAGAATAATTAGTGCATAATAATGAGACAAACACACCAACCTATAAACCACAGCGGGAAACCTCTTCCAGGAGCGGAAGGCTGCAACATTTTCCAGCTCCTTGTCAGTGATCCAGGCTGGCACCAAGAGCTGCTGAGGATAGCTCGGGCAAAGCCTGGTAAGGCAGAAAGACAGAGATCAACAGCTAAACACAAAGGCAGAGTGAAGGGGGGCACCAAAGGGCCATTATGCCCCAACAAAAGTGCAGACACCTAATCTAGGGCTGGGCTCTTATCTGCCTAGGGTGCAGCACAAGTGGAGCAAAATAACAGAGCCACACACTGTCTCTGTTACACACATACACTGACTTGCTGAAAGTCAAAGACAGCGAAGAACGAATCTATCCTCGAGGAGCAATTGATGGAAATCAACACAGGAGCAGGTTATGCATCCTGAATAAAAGCTACTACTGTATTACCTGAACTTGCTGTTGATGTCAGATATCCTCCAGGCATTTTGAGTGTCAAAGCCCATCCTCTCCACCTCATTCTTGAACCAGGAGGTCACATGTTCACCTACAGGAAGAAAGAAAGATGCCTGATAAGACCAGAGCAAAGTGGAGTGGAGAAGATTTATATGAGGAAGTGTAAGAAGCAGCAGACCACCTGGCCTGCACAGTTCGCCATGCTGCTCCTTCTCTCCAGCATACATGTCCATGCACCAGGCGTGGAAGGCAAAGGAGAACAGATCCTCTAGGCGAGAGGGAGGGCGCACTACCATGTTCAAGCGCTTCAGCCATTCCTGGCACTGCTCAAAGGTGGAGAACTGACACCTGAAAATGAACCAAAAAAAAACAACGTTAGTCTTTCAGCAGGTTTAAAAGTGGTCAAGACAAAACCAATCATATCAAAAAATGCAGTTAACCAAAGCTGTCCATGTTTCTCCTACCAGTAATTGCTGGAGAAAAAAAAAAGAGTAGGAACCTATTCTTATAAGTACGTTTATTATTGAATAAGTTAATGAATATAACTAATATTAATACTATCAACAGCTCCAGTGTGTACCCAATGACTGTAAAAGATTTTTAACACAAAGACCGACACCTGTAACAGTCTTAAGGCTGCTTGTCTTCATCGTTAAAATAAAACCAAATAAAGAGCTTGTATTGGGCTGTAAAACCGTACACAGCATATGTGAAGAAAGCAAGGCCAAACTTCTCAAAGATATTCTATTATTGAGATGATAAGTGATACAATAGGCTTTTAACGTTAATAAACGTCAATGGGTCAGGTCTTAGCAGACCTAAAATCAGAAGGGTCTGGTTTAGAGCAACGTTGACTTATTGTCGCGTGTGCAGTGGGACTTTGACGTCATACCTGACAACTTTGCAGTCCTTACAGGTGACATGGAGCTGGAACATGTCCCGACATTCTACGCTCTCTATAAGCTGAAGTGGAACCTGCAGAAAGGGGAGAAAACATCAAACTCATTTGCATAAGCACGGAAAGATAACACATTTACAAGAGGTTGCCAATAAAAGGTACATGGAAAATGTACCAACCAACATGCAGTCATTACAGTTAGTGTGGTAGACTGCAAATGATTAGTAGTGATTAACACCTTCATGCCAAATATCAGAGATACATACTGTCTACACTACTACATTTATACTTTCTCACTTTAATTAATTAATTAAGTTTCCAAATCATATCTCCCTTTAATAGCACCTTTAATAAAAATAAGAATCTTAATCTTAATTTTAAATATCAAAGCACAAAAACGTTCAATGCAAGATCCTGAAGAGCTTCTATCTTAATTTCCCCTTTGACTTAGCACTATGCTCTTATCTTTATAGGCAAATAGCATCCAAAGTACAGAACTGTCATGTGCTTACAGCTAAAAGGAATTTTGAATACTGCAGAAAAAAACATTAACCTATGCTGCTTTTGACTTCTGTTAATTACTGTACAGTAGCTACTGTACAGTAAGAGCACTATTCATCAGTGAAGTAGGCTTAAACAAAAGGTGTGGCTCAAGCTGCTGTTCACACACAATCCAGAGCCATGCATGATCAACAGCCAGTCATCAGAAGCTCAAGTTCCCATCACACCTGTGTATTAATGCTGGTTCTTTGAATCCATTGCGTTGATTTGTCACATATTTTCAATCACATACACACGCACGCACACACTGACACACTTGTCACAACTTTCATCGGGTGAAAAAAGAATGAAAAAGCAGGACTCTACTCCTCTAAGCACCAGCTGGTGGACAGGCACAGACACATATAGCCGTAATTACTCATTTCACAACGTGCAAATTTGTTGTGTACTTACTGAGACCTCACAACAACAATTCTATCCAAAACAAAACAGAGAGAACAATGATAAAAGTCATGCATGTCAATTTGTAACTATTTTCTATTTCGGTTAACCTGCCTTTGCAGCATATTCCAGATGTTTGTGTACGCTTCAGCCCTCTAATCAACATCACCAATCTGACCACCATCAAAAAGCCGAGGCTGCTTGTTAACTGCTTGTCACTCAATTCCATCACCTCCCACCTCTGACAGTCACGTCATGTGATGCAAATGACTCATGAACCCATCGAACATTTGCATGAAAATACAGGTGGAAGTAACACACATGTGAGAAGAGTGGTTGTTTTTCTTGTCTAAGAAATAGAGGGCTCATTGAGCTCCTCCTAGGTACAGCCACAAAGGACAGAAAGGCAGTAGCTATGTTATTATATGGAAAGCGACTTCAAACAACAAATTTTCTTTCTTAAGAGATATGGTCGGAGAGAAACACAGCGCACAGTGTGTCTATGTGATGGATTGCACTAGCTTTTAAACATAATAGTATATAAACATTTGATGCGCTGAGTGATATTATTGGAAATTTACAAGTCTTCCTGTGATTTTGAGAAGTCATTCAAAATGGCGATATTAACAATATTACAGTGTTATGTGTACATTTATGGTTGATGAAAATCTTTAAAATAGAATTTGAATTAACAGTTTGCTCTCAATTGTTAGCAACAAAGCTGCTTGCTAATCTGAGCACAGCATTTTATTTCCATGAGATATTTTTAATAGTCCATCAACGCATCAAGAAAAAGCATAATGTGTGAGTTTAAACAGAAAACTACTTCATAAGGGATATTGTATATCTGATATCTGTATTTAAAGCACTGCAACATAGTCAAATGTCTGAAAATACAACATCTTTTTTTTATCTTTTTTTTCAGTTTATCTTTATCTTTTATTTACAATCCTTGCACATAAGAGAGAACATGATCCAAATTTATATAGAGCGTAGTTTTACAGTATGTGTGATGTGACGTGGTTTTATACTTTAACCACACTTGATCATAGTGCTAGGGTCTCTCAACATGATGAAAAAAGGAGAGGGCAAAACTGTTATGCTGTTACCCCCACCCCCGAAACTCTGCAACCATGGCAACGGCAAGTGCAGAAAGAAAGCGGAGTGCGCAGTACAGAGGTGATGAAGAGTCACGTGGCACTGCTGCCAGTGCAGATCAGCTCTGAATAGCCTGGTCACTACAGTCCTGGCACAATGGCCCAGGCTTTGTCCATTGAAAAAACATTAATACCTTCACACACTTAACACAACACAGCCAAGTTTTCAGTTATTCTAAGCTGTGTCAAAGATGCTCTCTAATCTGTATGTGACTGTGAAGCACCTTAAGTGACTTTTTCCATAATACTTACGTTGACAAAAGATTCTTTGAACTTGATGTGTAGGCGGTAGCTGGACAATGCGATGATGGCATCCTCTGCTCTCCCCACATACTCTGTGAACTCCCCGTGCAGCTCAGGAAATGGCACCTAGCAACAGCAGGTGATAAAACATTTAAACAAATGGATAACCGGCGATCATACACAATAAGACATTTACAGTATGTATAGTGAACATTTTGAAAATCTGTATACTGCTAAAACAAAATATCAACAATAATGCTCAACACAAGTAACCAATTCACTAAAAACAGTCTGGAGGTAATTAGCAGGGAAGATAAACAGGAAAACAGAAAAGTGTGGAATGACCAAATGGCCACTAGCAAGAACCGGATTCAAATATATCACTTGACCTTTATTACTTCTGCTTCTAAGATTGGTAAAACTGAAAGTACCCTGAGGTCATGTGCCATGGTCATTATGTAACTGAAAACAGAGAAGGGAATTGCATATTTACACTTATCTGTCTTATTAACTGTGTTTTTACAGCACAAGATAAGGGCCATGGGTATAGTCCTCGTCACCTGCATGTTTTCCTCCTCCAGAACAGGGGACTTCTTGGGAAAGATCTGATTGGCCTGGATACACTCCAGGCTCTGTTGCACCTCCTCCTGCACAGAAACAAAAAAACTTCTTGATTGATCCAGTATTAATATAAGTCATATATTTTTATACAGTTACGATACTATGGCTGTTAAAATATGTGTCCAGGAAAGTCGGATTTTGAGCATTTCTTCATTATTTCAATACCAATTGCATTGTATAATTACATTATGACAGTGAAAGAGACACATTGGTTCAGTGAGGATTCCACTGTTCCCAAGGAAAACCCAGGCTTCTCTGGATAATCTGGTTACTTAAGTGTGTGTCAACACAGTCAATGATGTGGACATTTATCATTTTGAATACTAAATTCTTGTTTTATAGGTTGTTGCTTATTTAACCTGCTACAACACCCCATCGCTAGAGTTTAGAATATTTGGAAATGCCTCACAATTTTTGCTGTGACACAAATCTAATTCAAAACCAAACTGGCCCTGTTAATTAACGGGTCACCAGTCCATTGCAGAGCCACCCAGAGATACAGAACCATTCACACTCACACCTACAGCCAATGTAGAGTGATCAATATGGGACGAGGCCGGCAATGGAGCAGCTTCTACACACCATTTACACTCACAACCACTTAGGCGTGACCAGTCAGCCAGACTGTATGTCTTTGGCTGGTGGTAAGAACCCAGAATGCCTGCAGAGAACCTAAGCAGACTCTAAAAGAACGTACTAACTTCATACAACAAGGCACATGGCCAAACCCGGGATTTAAACTTATGTCCTTCATGTGAAGGGGCAGTTCTAACCACTATACCACTAAAATTTTCTTAATTTAAAGGCATTTTTCTGCTGCGGCCTGTGGGTTTTCATGAAGGCTAAATGTTTGAGGTCACACCGGTCTTGGGGAAAATGAACATATTTCTGAAAGGTTCTCTATTAGCGAGGAATGCAAGGCATGGATACATAAGCAGACTCAGGGATTTTCCTTGAGGGCAAACTGGTGGATAAAAAATGTCTGGCCTTGTACTGACAGAGATCGACAGGAATCTGTGGTCTGTGTTTGGTCAAGAGCAGCTTAGTCTGATCATTGTGAAAATAAAGATTAAGGTGTTCGACAGAGATGGCCGATAACAGACAGTGGGATCCGGCAGGGTGCTGGCTCAGCAGGAACCAAGCTCATACACATACTGTGTGATGAGGCCGGTCATGGCGCAGTTTCTACACAGTAGCATGCCTTAAAAAACATGCTACACATGCTCACACAGTTGAACAGGAAATCGTTTGATCAAGTGATAATGTCATGTTGCAATGATACAACACAACATTCTTCAAACCAGAAAGATGGCCTGCTTTGGCAGAAGCCCTCAATGACCTGATGCAACCGTCTGACTCCGGATAAACAGGGTCGATGGAGTGAAAAATCAATCTAGTGTTTCCGATTCTGCAGAGTGCACCAGGCCACAGAATATACAACAGATACTGTCTATTGCATGAATGTACAAAAGAAATTTTACCATGTCCCCTGTGAAGGAGTGTGGTTCACCCAACAAGTAACTCTGGCCTGGATAGGTCTGTAAAAGAACAACAACAATGGTCAATAATAGCGATAGAAAGCATGTAAATCAGAAATGGCATATTTTAGGCATTATATTTAAAACATATGATCATATTATAATACTAAGTCTCATTCCATTTCAAAGTTATCACACATTTTAAATTGGTATCTAATTTCTCCTCCATCTAAAGGTGAGCCAATACCAATAGCACCATTATTGCAACAGTACAAACATTACACCACTGGCCTATTTGATAGCATTAATTTAGGACTCTTGACGACATTGACAAACATCTTTCTGTTGCCACCAAAAGCGCAAACTCTTTTCTTTCATCATTTACAGTGCTTTTGATGAATGAATTCAGATTGCATATGGAAACCTGTGCTGTTGTATATGAGTAAATATTTTAACCAATGCATGGGTAAAGAGTGATAAACCATTTGTAGCATGAAAGACTATGGGATCTAGGTTGGGTGTGAATACAGTAGCAAGTCAATCCAACATGAAATGACCAAACAAAACAAGGTCCGCTCAGCAACAGCAAGAGTAAAACGTCTACAGAGTTGGTACTATTAAACACCGCTGGACAAAAAGATGACTCAAAAAGTGGTAATTAACGTGATATATATATTTACACTTACCACAGATCGCAATCAGTGATGGACAAAGTGAAGTCCTAGTGTTCCTGTTTAGAAATTCTCACAAATAACACATGGAAATCTGTGGAAATAAATGAAAAAATAAAACTGAATGATCAAATGCGTTTCACCTGCTGTGACAGTATGGCCGCTTAAGATATTTGAATTACTGGTCGTACTGTTGCTCAAAGTGGCATGTATGTGAGCTAAGAGAGACTTTTGATGCATTGAACTATCCTACAAACAAATATAGTCACATGAAGTAAGCATCTAATTTTAATCATAAATAACACACTCCTTAAATTTCAACTAATTGCAACAGATTTTTATGGTTACACACTAAATGGAAAGTGTCTCATTGAACACACATAAAAGAACCTAAGGATGATTGGTGACTTGTGATGTATACCTTATACTATATGCATCACATAATGATAAATTATATTTAAGTTGATGAACCTTGAAGGCATTTCATTTACCATCTCTTTTCCAAACGCACAACTTTCCAAAGCTACTTAAGTATACAGCCACACAAACAGTTAAAGGTCAGCTACTTTGCAAAAACTGAAATCTAATCTGAGAAGGTCAGCACACACACACTCAGAAATATTTAAGATACCTGAAGGCAAAGAAAATGGTTAATTGCACCGACAGCAGCTCAGACCCGGTAGCGTCTAGTCATTACTACACAGAGAAGTCCGGGTTTTAGGGCCGGTGCTACCTGATAAAGTATATCTGCCACACACACACACACACACACACACACACACACACACACACACGTCTCTGTTGATCGTACAGGGCTCATGACCCATGGCTACGGCTCAGTCTGGCTCTGAGTGGAGAGTCACACAGGGAGGGCTAAGCCCCTTAGAGCTTTAACGTTCCTCCTATCCCGTGACAGGCCACCGTGCATCACAGGCTGCAGTATGATCGAATAAACAGTCGCAATCTCCACATTTATATTAGCGCCTTGGAAAAGAAGGACCGGCTGAGTCCTGAATTGCAGGTCTCCGCTTAACTACATCCACAGTCAGGCGGCAACACAGAAGAGGGGGACGCATGGAGCTATGAACTATTTAGTTTAAAATCCTGTGACTAGCTTAAATATATTGTGATATTAGGCTTAAACTTTGCAACGAAAGCCAACAAATTGCGACAGCTAGCGGAATGTTGTTGTAGCGGTATGACAAGGAAGCGTACGTTTAAGTAAACGTAAACAATGAAATAACTGAACAGCCTGAGAGGCAGTGGAGTTACTTATGCTACATACACACTTCATACTGCTAACAAGTGAAATGCAATCTATTCAGCGCCAACGTGAAAATGAGCTCAGGAAGAACCGATAAACTACTACCGTTACGTAGTTACCAGGTTGGACTGAAAAAACTACCCAGGTAAATAAACAAAGCCGCTAACACCGACGTTACAGCTACTCTTCCTTTGCTCCGTTACCCGTTAAGCTAGGTTTTGTCCAGCCAACTAGCATCGACGAGAGTACTTCATCGAGAATAGTCCACTAAGTATTGCTAGCAATTCAACTTTGCGTTAAAACTACAACATTATGATTGTTTTCACAATGCAGCTAACGGGAATGAACACATTAACGTTGCCAGTGAGCAGGATGCTGTTATAAACCAGCCAATATGCGGACTAGCCGTTAGCGCTAGCTGGCGCCGCTAGCGCGGCTCTCTGCAACTGTTTTTGTTGTTATGAGATGGAGGGCGGACCCCAAAAAGGAGGCCTCTTGTCAAAACACACCGAGGAACGACTACAACCGGCTGACTTACCGATGGAGTGAGCGACGAGAACTCAGGAAGCAAAGATTCACCCGAAGCACGCGCAATTGGAAACATGCAAACAAATCTCGATCAAATAGGCATTACTCATATCCGAACCGAGGCCAGCTTTACTGCGTCCCTTTCCAGCAAAGAGTCGTCGTCGCCATCGCCGCAAATTCGCCAGCCCAACAAGCTACGTTGTGACGTCATCGCGTCAGAGAAGAAGAGGGGAGGGGTTCAGAAACACCACGCGGTACTATCATGTAAACATTGAGAGATCATGGCTAATGGCTTATTAGTCCAGACTATAATAGACACGAATGATCTAAAAGCCTTTAATGCTTCGAATATTTATGACTAAAACACATTGGTTCAGATTCGTCAAGTACATATTAGGTTTATTATTTTGTTTGTATTTGGGTGTATTAGTATCTGGGAAAACCTATAGTGAGTCATTCTTCATCATATAAAATAACAACACAACACACCAGAATTTTAAACAATTATGTATTGAATGATGGCTTACATATGCAAATTAATTTCCAAGACATTTGGTATACCTTTTTCCATTTTTAAATTTTGTCTCAGGTGAGGTATTAGACAGTTATTTTAGTCTGCAGGACACTCTTCTTTGTTGGTGCACAGCTGACTTTGAGATTTCCTCTGTGATAAACCCTGTGTCAGCGTTGTTAACGTTGTCTCTTTTACTAACAACTGTAACGATAATCATTCAAATTTTGCTGACTGATTATTGTTTACTCATTTAGTGACTACTGTCAATTATATAATAAGAACTAGTCTAATGTGTAGGGCTGTTGTTGCAAAAGCTTTTTTTTCTGAACAGCATAACAAAAAAGCCCAACATTGCTCTTAGTTCATACATAATCACAAGGTATTTCTTCCACGAGGAGAATGCATGAGGCATATGATATGGCACAAACTAATATTAATTTAAATATTTACCTAGAAATAATGTTTGTATTCTGATTTGACGGGAACTGCAAGGATGTGAGAGCAAGTTTATCAGCTGCATCATGCATGAGCTTCACTAATGTAAAAATACTTTAAGTGCTGATTCCATGTCCCTGTGCAGGGACAACAACAGAAAACACAGTCTATCCCTTGTCATATGACCAGAATGGATTTGCATGCAAAACAATAAGATGAGCTTTACATGAAGAGATAATGATCTGGGTAAATACATTTCCTTTTCCGTCAGGTTATCATGAAAGACAATGAAACTTCCACATAAGAAATGCCACTTCTAATCATACAGTATATATGCACATAAACTGTGATACGAAAACCAGAGAAAAATCTTCAGTGGCGGTGAGAAAAAACAGGAACAGTATTTTAAAGAGCAAAGTCTACTGATCTCAAAATGCAACCCATCAGGCCTCACCCTGGTAGTTCTGATCTACACTGTACTTTGACACATCTGTGTAATGAATTACAAAACAGCAACAACTTTCCAACAAACCACTGCTTTCTGTGGAAGCTGCAATTCCCATGTACAAGCAACTTTCACGGGTCCATTTAATATATAACAGAAGCATTCTATACACCACATAATGTCATATTATCATATTCACCACCACCGATGAGAGCGACCATTTCAGTAAAGCTTTAAAAAGCAAGACTACCCTGAGAGAAGGTCTAAAATGTGGGCAAGCTTGCCAGACCACAACTGGCTTCAATGGGTTTGGTTTATTAAATCTGTACACTCTATTTTAATATAATCAGCACGTTTTGTTCCAAGAATGTAAGATATTATTTTTTAGTAATTGTGTAATATATATCTCTACATAATACAATCCAAGTCCTCTGAACTATGTAGACATGTGCAAGTGTTTACTACCAACTTCAACGATACAGTAAAGGCAGAGACTTGTGGACACTAAATTAGGATAATGTTGATATTTGAAATTTTCTTGAGTTCTCACAATTATCAAAATCTAAGTGCTGTAAGTAGTTCATACACGAGGTATTGAATATCTAGTTAACTGTTCTGAGTATAAAATAGAGACAAAATACATAAAGAAGAACATCCTGCAAGCATGACAAAAAAAACTTCTACATATACAATACACACATGGTCAAAGATAATATGAGGGGATACCTGTAACTTCTCGTGTCTTTAAACAAGCATACTCACAGATCGAATGTTTTCACTGTGACGAGAGGTCATGTTTTTGCATCACGCTCTCAGTTGCTGGGAGCTTTAACCCCATTGTGCTGCAAAATCACTTCATGTCAGAAAGGTGTAGCTCATAGGAACGGTTATTTATCAAACTGCCCAGCTAAACACCATCGCAGTGCTTAGACATTAGTAAATGACCCATTTCGAGAAAGTGCACTGAATCAGGTGACTCGTGAGGAGGAGCAAGACACAGAAAAATGATTCGTTATCTACAGCAGCATATTGTTTTTTTCTATAAAAGACATATTTTGCTCATTTAAACTTGCATCTGATGTCCCTCCGTGGATTAGAATACGTGTGGGTCATGGTTATGTATAGTAATGAAATGCATGGTCATAGCATGATGTGCATCAACATAATCTGAGGTAAACCAGGTGTCCTGTGTCTTGGCCCATTACAGTCTGAGAACCAGCGCCTTAGAGGGTTGGAGAGGTAAGTTTGAAAGAAATCATGTAAACTGTGCTTGTGTGTAGTGAATGTTTCACTTACTACTAAAAGCACAAGGGCCCTAAACTGTAAACCTCATGGAATATTCAAAAAAATTTAACAAAACACTAAAAGTACTCTATTGATTAGTTTTAACATTTTCTTTTTTCTTATTTTTTGCAAGGTTTTCAGCTTTTTTTCTCTTGTTTTCGCTCAGGTTTAATCACAGGTGACTAACTACGGAGGATAACAGGGTCAGGTGAGTACCATGCTACATCAGGTTTAGAGAGGGCTATTGCAGACAATTCTACAACATGTACAACCACATTTTATACGTGAGTTACAAATATTTCAAAACATATCACCAAGAAACTAAGTACATACAAGATGTTGAATATTTAGAGTCTTAAAGGACTATCCCTCAGTCAGTAATAAGATTTCATGTTACTTGACTTAAACTGTCCAGTCTTACAGACAAAATCTGAAAAATTGCTATTCAAAAAGTAGCAAATTTGGTCAGTGTCTCTTTTCAAATAGTAATAGTGCTTTTAATGGCTTAAGACAGGGGTCTTTTTTTAATCTCACCCAGTGGCAATCTACAGAACTTCAGTGTACATTTTATGACACCATAGCTGCAAAAGTCTTCTTGTCAAGTCCAATAGGTAAAACGACAGCTAGTGCTGTCACATATATTTCAAAGTAGTATGCAATATCAAAACAAACAAAAAAAAAATCACTTTATAAATTTTTTTCAACTTTAAGTTTTCCATTTCCTATGAGTTATCAGTCTGAGAGGACAGGCCTTTATGCATCGGGCGCTGTCAAAGTCCCCAGGAAGCTTGTGTCTGAGACTCTCCTGTGTGCTGTGAGGGTCATCAGGACTAGATACAAGTGAGGGGGCTAAAACTCCCATTCCAGTGTTTCTTCTCTATTGGCTGCTCGCTCTAACCTGTGGATGATGTTATTGAGGTTGGCCATTTTCTCGTTGCGTCTCTGAGTGCTTCTGTTGAGTTTGGGGCTTTGAAAGGGAGGAATCTGGTTGGGGTCCAGGCCGTTACTGGTGCTCGTGGAGGGCGGGTTTGGCAACGAGGGTGATATGGGAGCAGAGGAGGAGGGGACAGGCGAGACTGACATCATGAGGCCGGGTGAGGACGCGGCGGAGGGGGAGTTGAGGGACACCTCCAGGCTGCTGCGGCAGGGCTCGGATGAGGCCTTGAAGCTGACGGGGTCAACGGGAGACTTTGTGGCGTCGTCTCCTTCGTGTCTTGAGTGACTGGCTCTCTGGGGTCCGTCCATGGAGACTGTGCCCGGGTAGAGCCCTTGGGGCTGGACGCCCGCTCCCTCGTCTTGCCTCAAGCTCTGGCCGTCCAAGTGTGGCTCGCGACAGCCTGCCACGGAGTCCTCACTTTTCACCTGTGGGAAAAGTGCTGCTGTGGAAAAACACCGAACTCTGGACTGTTTCGTGGAGCCCTCGTCTCCCTCATCTTCCCTTTCCATTGCCTCCTGTTTGACATGAGGCAGCGTGTTGTTAGGAGGAAGGCTGGGTTGGATGTGTCCTGAGGGCTGTTGCAGCCTCCTATCCTCTCCGTCGGAGTTGGGGCTCCGTGTCACTGAGGGGGAGTAGCTGCGATGCTCAGCATCTGTGTCATTATCTGGCAGTCCCTCCATGAGCACCTCCCGTCGCATCCTGGACCTACGAACAAACACTGCTGTTAGACGGCCACGTACAGGCACACACTGTATCAGCATACGCGTTTATTGACTTCAAAGCTCCCTGTACTGGCCTGTAGTTGTGGAACCAGTTTATGACGGTGTTGGTTTTGAGGTTGAGCTGGGAGGCCAGCATCTCGATGGTGTTCTGGGAGGGGTAGGGCTCCAGGAGGTAGGCCTTCCGCAGGGCTTCTTTCTCCTCGGCTCCCAGCACCACCCGAGGCTTCTTCACCTGGCTGTAGGGGCACAGGTCCAGCGAGGCCAAGGCCGGACTCACGCACTCGGAGCGAGTGCTGGGTGAATCGCTGTCTGAGCCGGTGCTCAGCAGACCGTAGCGCCTTTTCAGATAGGCTGACAAAAGGCAAAATAAAATACATATATATGAACACACAGTATGAAACAACCTTGAAACAAATGATTTTCTTTCTTTTCCTCCTCTCACCTTTTTTCTCCATCTTTTTCATGGCCCTCAGTTTATCTACATTGTGAGGATCATTGAGCCATAGTTGCATGCGGACGAACGGCTCCCTTCCCTTCAGGCTGAGTTTGTGCCAAGGTTTGGGTCTAGAGAGCAGGTCAGACACTGAGCCTTGGGTCAGGCCGAGGATGGTCTCCCCAAAAAGACGCTGGCCTGTGAGCAAACAAATGTACACATGACTGCGTATGACTTATGTCTGCACTATGTACAAGTGTCAGATTCAACCCACAGTGACGACTCAGACCCACCTAGGTTGTTGTCTGTTAGCACTTCCTTGACCTTCTTAGTGATGGCGTAGGTGTCCAGCTCTGGAGACATGGCTACCAGCTCCTGGATACCAAGGGGGTTTGTGGGTTGGTGCAGCATCATGATGCTAGTAGTGGACTTCACTCCCTCTGGGTGGGGGGGCAGTCCCATTCCCAGCCCCAAGCTTTCAGGCTGCTGGTTCTCTTTGCTGCTCTCCAGGGAGAGACTGACAGGTTCTGTCAGTGGACTCGGGTGGCTCTCCGCTGGACTTGGAGGCGGGGAGGGCGAGGACTGGGCCGTCACTGGGCTTTTATCTGGAGGTGGGAGACGGTACAGACAGAAGGAACTCAGATTCTGTGCTTCCTGATATTCTTCTCATCCAGATAGTGTGGAATGAAAAGCAGCTTACCCTGAGTGTGGACCTGATTTTGAGGCTGGCTGAGGCTCTGGCCTAGCTGGTCCAGTAGCCACAGCTGCATGCGGATGAAGGGCTCCCTGCCTTTCTGGGTTAGCTTGCTCCAGGGTTTAGGCCGAGACAGCATGTCACTCACGCTGCCCTGGGAAAGACCCAGAACCTGTTTCATAAAACTGCAGGTTAATATATTAGGACAAAACACACTCTAATCATTGTTTTTTAAAATAATCAAAGCTGATAAAAATCCGTACTCAGTGCACACTTTCAACAAACAGCCACTAGAGGGAAGCAACACACCATAAATATGTATTACTTAGGGCTACTCAACAGCATTGATTGAAGACACACTACACCTTTTATGAAGGTGGAAAAGGTAATCCATTATTCATTTTAAACTGACACGTTCAGATTTGTACGGCACTGATGTAATTCACTTAGTAAATGTGTGTAGACATGAACCAAACACCTGGTGAATTTTAAAACAATGTCAATATGTCTTAATATACCAGCAAAAAACAGGCGCGTTATGTGCACACCATCCAGTGTAAGCAGAACCGAATGACCAAATAACTCAACAGCTGTGTTTTTACACATGTTACTTAAAGGGAAAGTTGGGGAATGGAGATTTACAGTAGAGTAAAATTAGCAGAAGGTTAAACATGAAGCCTGTTACAGTTCATTTGAACAAACACAGTGACGCCTACTGTAGATAAATACCTGGAGGGAGTTTCTGGAAATAAAGCCACATTTCTGGAGCTGCACTAACAAAACCATGCAGAAAATAAAAGTAGAAGTAGAATACTATGTTGTACGTTTCTGGTCCTGTTGCTATACATCCACTGGTCACTTTATTAGGTACACCTAAAGTCTGACTCAATCCACCACAGCACCGTTTCCGTAAGGCACTGCATTACTAACTATTTCACATGAATTCTCATATGATGCTCGATTGCTTAGTTAAAAGGTCTGATGTGTGTTGTGTTCACTGAGGTCAGTTTTGCCAAGTTGCCTTAAGATCTGACCTCATGTAACCAGATGCAAAAACACTGGTGGCAAACAATGATGACATCTGGGGCTTCTTACATTCATTGTTTGTAAAGCTGCTTATCACATCTTCATATTATCCCTTGTAAAAAGTCTCAGGAAGATACTCATTTTTGAATCTAAACTTGAAATCATAGGTTTGTAATAGAGTGTGCGTGAGTGCTCTCTTCTCTCCTGCTTGTTACTGCAAGGAAACACTATGCGATGTGTGAGGCATCATCTGACCTTTTCACCAAAGATCCTCTGACAGATGCCGTTCTTTGCTAGCTTCTCCTTCACCTGCCTCGTCAGCTCAACGGTGTCCACTTCCCGGTACATGTACATCTCATACTGCTCTGGAGTCAGTGGTGGCACAGTGGGCTTGAGGGCGCGGGGAATGTATGCTGGGTAGTAGGAAAGGCGTCCTGGACTGGGTCCTGGGGACTCGCCGCTTACTGACGTGTCTGACTCCAGCTTCACCTCCACCGGCCGCCCCAGCGCCATCTCGTCCTCAGCCGCAGAGGCCTCTTCGCTGTTTGAGTGGCCCTCTCCGTTCTCCAGACGGGCCCACGGTCGGGGCAAGGTGGAAGACGGCCCCGAGGAGGAGGAGGACAGGGAGGGAGACACCGAGTTGAAAGGCCGGGGGTTCCCCCCACACCCCAGCCCGACGGACCCCCTCTCCTGAGACCAGTGTTGGTCAAAGTAGGTGCCGGCCTCACCAATTTCTGATTTGACCTTCCGTATGATGTTCTGGACAAAGGCAGCTGGGGAGAGCACACTGAGGGGTGTTTGGGGGCTGCTGATAGGGTTGGCCATGCACATAGCAGCGCAGCCGCCTTCCTCCTGTTTGATGGATATGGGTAAGGCCAGGCTCATGGAGCGCTCCGAGGCCCCCAGACGTTCCACCTGAGCTCCTGAGCTGGCAGTCGAGGCCCTTCCACAGACCTCCATCTCCATTAAGGCCTGCTGCTGGGCTTCCATCTCCCTTCTGGCCTGTTCGAGGATGTTCTTTATAGTTTCATCAGAACTGCTGCCTGCGCCATTACTGCTTCTGCCTGATGAGCTGTTCAGAGACAGCTTTCCATCACCTGAACAAGAAAGACACCCAGGCGCTCTTAATCACATTTTCTAATCTAGGTGTTTTCAGCAAATATTAATAAATTGTCCGTTTTGAAAAAAATATTATGTTTTTGAGGTTTGACTTTTGAGCCACAGCTTCATCCTCACCTCCCCTCTGGGACTGGATCTCCTTCTTGGCCTGCTCCAGGATGTTCCTAATGGCGTCGTCTGACCCAGTTTCAGGAGTTCGGATGCGGGGAGTGATGCTCCCTGCCACAGAGTGTAACAGAAAGAGATAGAGAAGGAGAGAGCAGGGAGGAGGGGGGTGAGTGGGATGGTTGATCAGAGAGCAGTTCCAAGGCTTTGCTTTTGACTGGTAGATCAATGGCTGCCTTTGAGCTCGTGCTGTCTGAGGTTGCAATATACAGGAAGCTCAACTTTCAAAAGCTGTGAATCTAGGGAGAAAACAAAGTTTAAAAGTAACACTACAAACATGGAAGAGGAAGCGGGGAAGAAGTCAAGGATGAGGTCCAAGTAGATTAGAAGGTTTAAACGTACACAGGTCCAAGAGCTAAGCCACCAAAACAACACACTGTGATTACATGTGTTCTCAAAATGTGATGGAACATCACAGCTTTGTGCACTCGCAGGTCTAAACACTCCCAAAGGAACTTTACAACAAAGTAGTTCCTATCTGAGCAACTCAGACACCTGTTTAAACATGTTCTCTAATTTGGTCTAATGTCAAGACAAAAAGGTCAAGGTTAAAGTTCTGCTAATTGCTGGTTTGTGCAGAACTACTTTGTGGTTTAATAATAATTTACTGAAAGCAGGGGCAGGCAATATAGTAATATTTACTGTATTTACAGGTGCCAGAAAACAAAAAAAACAACAACTGTATTTACTCCCCATATTATAAAACGCTGCAACAAATGTACATTTAAAAAATAAATTAAAATGATGATAAACTGACTCACAGTCAGGCCCTGCAGGTTTTGGCAAACTGGAGGAAACTGTGCGTTTGTTGGGAACTATTTTTAGCTGTGGATTAATACATATTTGGTTGCTCTACTTACAGCAGCACGAGGGTGTGTAACAGATAGACTCAAAATAATCCACAGTGTCTGCATCCACATGAAGGAACATGTCACCGAGTGCTCTGGTGAACACACTACATTTTTTGTAAATTAAAATAGGTTAAAATAAAATTATTATTTTTATATGTATGTATAAATAAATAATAACGTGTAGAGAATTCAAAAAGGTCCAAATAATTCAAATTATAATTCACATTCAAATGATGATTTATTTTTCGCATCAGTATTCCATTTAGTTTGATATGTATTAAGTATATATGAATATTTTGGATGATTCAAGATAGTTATGTGCTCTCAGTGGAGCATATTTAGAGCTTGTGGGATTTACTTTTATAAGATAATGGAGTTCATTGACAAGAGGAGTAGAATATGTCAGACCTTGGCCATAGATTCTTTGTTAAAATAAGTTAAATTAAGCACTTAAATTAGTTTTGGCATTTTAACACGTTGACAATAAAGAATAGAAATATAATACTGTACGATAAGATCAGTAGCTCAACTACACAGTACAGAATGTAGTGGATAAAAATAAATGAACTCTCACTTATTTTAAATTCTAAGCCAGGTGTTAACAAAGGTTAAAAAGGTAACTTATTTAAGATGTGGACAACATGATTGCTTTCACTGCTCACTTCATTAATCTGTGAAAGGTTTTATATAGTGGTGCGATAAGTGGCCAAAACTACAAAAACAACCTGTTCTCGTTTCAACTCACCTCTCTGGCGAACCTGGATGGTCCTAAGTGCCAGGATGTTCTGTTCATCCGAGAGGAACTGCTTCATCTTGATAAAAGGTTCCTTCCCCTTCACAGTCAGCTTCCTCCAGGGTTTGGGCCTTGCCAGGATCTCACTGACTGAGCCCTGGGAGAGGCCCAGCACATAGTGGCCAAACACACGCTGGCCGATGTTATGCTTCAGCAACTGCTCCTTCACCTGGAAGGCGATCTCGGCCGTGTCCAGTTGGTCGTCGTCTCCTTGAGTGGAGCTGCCGCTTTCCGACTGGTCGCTAGGTAAGCCAGCGTCGCCGCTGCCAGTCACCGCGGGGCCCTGGGTGGCTGACATGAGGGCGACTTTGGCTGCATAGAGGGCGGAGGGAAACGCCATGAGCCCCTCCTTTTTAAAGTGTGGCGACAGGAGCTGCTTGTGAATGATCTGGTCTCCGGAGCACGGCGACACGGAGAAGGGGCGGGGGGCGTCATGGCTGGAGGAGGAGCCGTCCAGGTTGGGGGGGCCTGGGCTGGGAGACGCACGGCCATCCACCTGCGAGGAGGCTGAGGGGCAGCCAGGTGGCCTGCCTGACTCCCTCCCTGTGTCCTGCTCATCATCTGGAAACAGAAGACATCATCACAGCTGTAAAGGATCCACAGTGATGAGGCTGAGCAAAGTCATCATATTAATTTACTTCCTCGCTTAGAAACAGACCACACGGTGCAGGCTATCACTTTGGGCTCAGAGCTTCAGCTCTGAAATCAACTGAGCCTAACTAGTGACATCAAGCAATCACTAAGTTGTAGGGTGAAGAAAACATGCAACACTCGTATTCTAAACTGGTCTACTTCAGAGTTACAGACAGAAATGAAACACGAGGGTCATTTATTTTACCGTTGGTGTGCAAAATTCGAGCCTTCTCCACCATGTACTTGTGAGACGGAAGAAAGGCTTCTTTATCCAGCATAAGAGCCTCTGCAGCCTTGACAGAATCCTATAGGCGCAAAACACCAACACACAGACAAAAGCTGTTAATTTTCAATTCAATTCATCAATCACATCCGCCTTAGATCCTTATAATGGACGATGATCAGCGAAGCATTCACTGCCACTGCTTTTGTTTTTTCAATGAGACCTAGAGAGGATTAAGAACCAAAGGTCTGCTTTGGTGAAAAGAAGTCTGGCCTTTTCACAATAAGACACAGGGGACTACATATACCTGAGATGAGCTGCCATTTGCCGAGGCCAACTTCATTACCTTTAGGATGCTGTGAAGAGAAGCAAACATGCAAAGAGAGTTAGCTACAGAATAGTCGGAGAAAGCCCGACATTTAGCTTCCCTTTTATCAAATTATCACCTGAGTTCAGTTTTAATCTCTTCATAGTCCATCTGGGATTGCAGTTTAGCTTCTAATCTCTAAAATGAAAAGGTAAAAACATGTTGTCTTGTAATCATGGGAACAGCGAAGGACGCAGGACGTGTTGGTCATGTTCTGTCATCCCTCATGTTCTGTGTTGGACTCGCTCACCTCGATTGCTTCTGTTTTAAAGGCCAGCTGTCGCTCCAGCTCCAGGATCTGATTGGCCGAGGTCTCCTGGACTTCCTGCAGCGTGAACTGCAGCCTCTGAATGTTTTCGAGGAGGCGGAGGATTTCGCGGTCTTTAGCCAGCAAGGCGGCCTCCAGCTGGGAGGGTAACACCTCGCCCTTCTCGTTCTTCTCCTGACAGGGTGAGGAGGAGACGTCACGAAGGGTGCGAAAAAAGGATAAGGGGAGAGAGGAAGCGTATGAGGACAGCCAGTGAATCACAGCTATGGCAGCGTTGACGGCTTCGAGGTGGAAAGTGAGACAATCTAACTTTAGCAGTACTTGACAATAACTACAATAAATCAAGCAATTACTAAGAACTTGTCAGACACATATATCTTTTTAAAAATCTAATTTCATTGTATAATAAGCTTTTACTTTAAGCGTAAATCGAATAAATTTGGCTAAGGGGAAAAAGTCAGTTACCACTTAATCTGTGCAAGAATACAGATACTGTTAGTTGGGTTCGTTTTAATGATGCATAGTAGCAAAATGATGTGCTTCTAATGTAAATTTGCAATATTTTGTGTCTGAAACATTTATTTATTCTATTTTAGAGTGCATTTAGTTACATTCCTCCACATTGTGGATGCAAACAGGCACAGGCCACAGGGCTCTTACCCGTCTAGCGCCCTCTGCTGGATCACAGCTCCTCGTGTTCATACTAGCCAACTGCTCCTTTAGCCGCTCCACTTCCCTCTGAGCCATTTCCGCTTTCTACGAGCAGATGTGGTATCACAGCGTTAGAGCCATCAGTCGGAGGACGAGTTGATCAAGGTGAGAGCGCATACACGAATCAAAGGGGGCCCCCTGCTCTCACATTGCGGAGCTGAGTGAAAACCTGAACACAAGAAGAGTGCAGCCGCACGGCTGATTCTGCTGAGGGGGCTGTTTAGACAGCCTGCTTTATTCCCCAAACTGTTTACCTGCTCTGTCACACTCGGTCTGCTAATTAATGATTCATTTTAAGGACATCTATCTCTGAGCTGCTGGCGGAGAGCAGCAGAGTGGGAAAAAGGGCGTGTGAGAGAGAAGGCAGAGGGGAGAAGAACGAGGCAGAAGAAAGGAGGTATCTCCGTGATAGGAAGCAATCAAGGCAATGAGATAACTAAGAACCCTGGCGTTCAGCGATCCGGCATCAATCGAGCATGGCAGTCTGCTGTTCTGTGCAGAGTGGAGCCGTGCTGCTGCAGCGCCCACCGACAGAGGCTCAGGTTTACACTTGCTAATCACACACTCGAGTGGGGGAGGAAAAGCGGGGAGAGGAGGAGGGGGCGCGGGCATAGGACGAAGGGTGTCTAATTAAAGCCAAACCTTGATTACAGGAGTGATTACCTTAACGAAGGAGCATCTCAATCAGAGAAATGCAGAGGAAGAATGTACTCACCTGGTTTGCTTTTTCAAGATTCGCCATGATGGCGTCGACCTCCTCTGCCCTGAAACACAGGGGTTCAGACAAACACAGGTTCACTGAGGAGACGACGCGCGACAGCCACACACCCATCAAAAGCACTGATTACCACACGTTTTCCTAATTAAATAACTACAGGCAAACATGAGGATAAAACATTTTAAATAATAAAATAGGTCCGAAAACATGAGAGACTGGGAAACTATGACGTAATTCTATACATTTTGCGTTAGGATATATATTATATATATTAGGAATATCCTGGTGGTGGATGAAGTTGGCTGCGACCTTAATTGCACCACGGATCATCATCAACTGTGGAAACGTCTGAGTCCTTTCTTCAGTCCTCCAGAATTTGAGAACCTCATTAACATTTACTATAATTACACAATTGCCATCTCTGAGGAGACTGTGGACCAACGGACAAGTCCGATTCTTTGCCTCCTCATCTCGCACGACGCGTCTGACATCGTCTGGTTCTGGAGCCATTAATGCACGTGTACCAAACTTCCATGAAGGTGTGGCGACTACAGCTTTGCAGATCGTTAATCTGCTCAACTTGACAACGCCCTCAGCGACTGTGGTCGTCCAATTGTTTATTATCAGCCTTTATACTGCTTTATATGCTTTGACACAGCATTCTGTGATGCAGGCAGCCCCAATGACCTTCTGTGGCCTCCTGTACCTCCTTTCAGTCTTCTCTATGACCATAGTTTCATGTATGAACATACCAGAGAAATAAATCAATATAATGTGTAACTTAATGAAACTGTGAATTAAATGTTTTAATAATTTTACATACTGTATTTTTATAAACTGCAGGCTATCATCAAAATGAAAAAAATGCTTGGAAGATTTCACTTTGCATGTAATAAATCTAAGAGTTTAAAAATTAATTAAAATACAATGATATCACATTTTAGATGCACTAATATATAGAATATACATTATTAACCTTTTTTTAAGATTTATGTAATATTTTCCTTCCTCTTAACAATGATGTGCCTTGTGTGAGTCACGCAAAGGTACAGTATCATTCTATTCTATCCCTCAATGCAGTACATCAGTGTGGATACGTCACAATATTCATTTGTATGCATTGTACAGTATGGAACTGTGTCACGCTATGCAAAGCCACAACTAAATATAATTAATGAATAACAGCTGTTATACAGCTCACAGGGTTTCTTCAAATAAAACCTCAATTCATCAATCATCAATCAACGCTGTTATTTACATCTAAACATTTTCCTCTGTGCATCAGGTCACAAGTGTCCGTGTGAGGCTGAACAGAACAACCTGGTCAATTGTTGTATCCAAAAAAAATCAGGTTTAGTTACATTACCTGATAGACTGTATCATGAATGAATAACTTTTAGAAATAATGAGGTCAAAAGTCCAAACTCTTGTGCAGTAATCACAGCTCTATAGGAAATATTTCACCAGTCTCAAATTTAATTATTTATCTGTTCAATTATAACAGAGATCAAGTCTCTCACCAAACAGAACTTCATGCACCAGTAACTGTACTAGGAATATTGCAGTGAAGAAATGTTTAATCTAAATCCAAAATGATTTATATCTTAAAATAATAAATCCCATAAAATGTAACCATTGCATTGTGAAAAAAAGAAAAAAAAGTGTATCAGCAGATGTAAAACCATCTGAAGATCAGTAAAAACCATCAGAAGTCACAGATATACAGCGACACGACCTTTGCGTGCTCCATTGTATCTGCGCCTTCGCATGCTATATTGATTCATATCATCACACTAAACTCCAACTTTCCCTGCATATATCTAACAATCAAAGTAGTCTAATTTAAACAGAAGCTCAGCAGGATTATTCATCAGGTTTGTTTGAAGTTCAACAGTTTCATTTTTGCACACATGGGAGCTGACTTCCAAAAGGTTGATAAAGATGAATAACAAGGATGCTGTGATTGATTTTAATAGGCACACAGGAGGCACAGGTTTTACGACACAGTGTTCAAAGCCGCTGTTAGACTGTTGTTTTAATTCACACTAATCCAACTACACGAAGCTGAAGTCTGTTTGATGTGTCTACCTAACTGCGCTCATTGTCTCAACAAACTATGCGAATACCTAAAATACGAGGGATATTTCTGACAAGAGAAGTACAATGCTCAAGCTATATTTCCGTACTAAAAGCAACGGAGTCCAAATCAAAGCACAGAATCAGTGCCGTGTGGGGCCGCTCCGGCCTCTGAGGGTCGTGACCGTGTCCAGGTCCCATCAATAGGAGCAGGATAGATGGCACCCTGCTGACAGTGAACACTAACAGGTGTCAGCTGCACGTTTAATGAACTTGTGCACTATGGAAAATGTTTTATATTGATTATCTGCTCAACTGCTCAAGCTGAGGCAGACAAATAGTATTTATTATCAACATTGAGGAAACAGTCAGTGAGAGTAATAGAGGCCGGCCCAGCGCTAAGAGGCTCGGGGTCAGGGAGGGAGAACTGCGGCGCCAGCGCAGGGCCGGCCCGGAGGAATGGGACCGGGACCAAACCACATAACGGAGATGGTCCTTGGAAGCGCAGCAGTACACTAAAGGTAGGACCGGACTGAAAATGTGTCCAATCCAACAAAATGGATGGCAGTGGGTATAGAAACATCAGTTCAATTGCACCATGGATTAGGCCTGGGAGAAAATCCATTAGCAGTGCCTGACTGTGCTCTGGAGCACAACCCAAACAAAGGAGTGTTTACTTTGAATGTCTATCGACATCCTTCATACAAGCTCAGATTCATTTCAGGCGTGCGGTGGATACATTGCGCTCAAAGACCAGGACAAGGTAGAGTGTTTTCTGAAGCAATTTTTAAATGGAGCAATTCTTCTTGAGGGCTGTCAAGGCCCAGCTGCCAGTGAAGGCAAACACAGACCTCTCTCATCGACCTGCATTAGCGGCTGAGTCACTCTCACTCTCCGCCTTCACAATGGCATTCCTCAGCTCTGCTCCAGACATGAGTTTATGTAGTCAAAACAAAGAGGAGCAGCTTCAGCACTCGAAACGCAACAATGAACACGAGCCAGAAAGGCCACGGCGACGGCAGCGTGGAGCGGCCTGCGACTGAAGGTAGGTGGCGGGAGAGAGAGGGGGCTCGGATCCAAGTCTGTCGCAACTGAGTGGCAAACAAAAAAAGGTGGAATCTGATTCTTACTTGCTTGTCATCTCCTGGTTGTATTTGCACCGCAGGTCCAGCAGCTCTGTCTGTGCAGTGGTCAACGCTGAAGACAGGACGAAAGGCAGAGAGTGAGAGAGGAACACACACACACACACACACACGCACGCACACACGCACACACACACGCACACACACACACACACACACACACACACACACACACACACACACACACACACACGCACACACACACACACACACACACACACACACACACACACACACACGCACACACACACACACACACACACACACACACACACACACACACAAGACACATTCCTATTTTTGTCATATTTAAAATGGGAGCGTATGCCTTCAACACTCAGAACAGATTAAGATTCAACTTTAAACTGTTAAATATCATTAAACACAAATGCAATCGATAGAATGTAGTTTTTACTCTTAATGCCCCAGCGGGGCAGCAAATGTTTCAGCAGGGGGCATTATCCTGCACTTATATACATGTTGGTCGTGTGAAAACTACATTGGCTTCAGAGCGAGCTGGTGTTTGAAACACTTACATGAATGCAGAACCTTCATCTTCTCCTTGGCCTCTGACAGTCTGTCAGTCACAGCCACATCGTCAGCGTCCTCCTCCCTGAGGGGAGAAACTCGTCAGTTCCTTCGCTACATCACGGCCACACATTCAAAGTGACAACACGCACCTTTATGCAGAAAATAACCATGTCACTACTGTAAGCATGTTCTTCCACCTACAGAGCTGATACGTGGGATTTCATTAGAATAATTACAGTAGGAGAAAACATTTAGAGTTGGTACAATATTCATAAAAAAGACCCAACAGTGTAGCATTAGTAGTTTAGGTTGAATAATCTTCCCTATCTTCTAATCTTCTGTCTCTGAATAAATAATAAACTGGGAACCTAGGTGGCACAGGTGGTCAGCAGGTTTTCCATCCTTTAGCTTTGGAGTTTCTATTTACAGGTAAATCTGGAGTAACTGGCTCCTACCCCCGGTGCTCGGCTCCTTTCTGGTGCTTCTGCTGTGTGGAGCCCGGGGCCCTCGGGGCCGGTGTGCTGTTGGGGGTCATCAGGGAGTTCGGGGAGCTGGACTCTGGGGCCTCCACTGTCGAGGCTGCTGCCGGAACCGCTGCACAGTCCTCTGTGGGCTCTGTGAAGGAAGAAGTCTGAGCCTTGAAGCAGTTCTGAGTGAGGACAAGCAGAAAATACTGGAAAGGTGATTAGTTTTTATTCCACTTCATACAGTAAGAACCCAGGTGTATGTACATAAAGCAGCCACACACACTCAGCATGACTCACTGCACACATTCGGCATTGTCTGCTCCGTGATGCGCCTGGCTTGAGTCTGACCTGTCTTTTCAAGGCACTCCAGGTGTTTCTTCCAGTGCCCACTGATCTCTCGAACCAGTGCCTCACTGTCTGGGGCCACACTCTGGATCTGCTGCAGCCTTTCCTCTAAAGTATGGGAGGCCTCTAGCACAGGAGCGGGGTCTGTGAAAAAACAACAACACACAAACAAATCTCTGAAGAAGGAACAGGTGGATTCACACGATATCCAGAAACTCCTACTTTGTTTTTTTTTAAAGGCTAAATAGGTGTTTTACTGCGTGCGCCGCCTGTAAAGCACAAGACAGAGATTTCTGCATCGCACTTCCAACAGAAGCAGACTATTCCACCGAGACTTGTTTCCAAAGAGTGACTCTTAGACTTTCCCCGCTCAGACGCCTTTGAAAATTTCACAGGCTGGACCCTAATGACACGAGTGCTGCTCGGACCCTTTACATGTACCAAAATCAAATCTAATGAGTCTCCTCACATGCTGATGAATGGAGGAAAAAACAAAAACGACTGCCGTGAACGTATGACGAAGTCTCAAGTTCCAAGTATACACCTAGGTAAAGTATAGAAAAAGTCTGCTCCTGAAAAGGGGATAAAAAAAAAGCAGGATTCTTTAGCACAACAGAGAAGCTGTTTTGCAATGCATGTGCGGCAGCACCGGGCCCATGGGGCCAACTAGGAGGCTGTTTCTCAGCTAACAAGTCTCCTCTGTATCATTTGATCATTTAAATTATTATGCCAGGAATTCTCAGGAGGCAGCTCGGCACTCCACATCACAGGGCTGTTTTTAATCTTCCCCTTCCCTTTCTTCCCCTCCCGAAAAGTTCAACAGCTCAGAGAGAGAGAGCTGCTCCTGTTGTGTACCTGCCTGCCGAACACCAAAGGAGGTGACTTCTAGTGCCAAAGCACAGAGAGGGAAGCTCAGGGGAGCTCCTTGACAAGGGGGGAGGTAAGATGTAGAGCCACGTGCACGCACGCGCGCACGCACACACACACACACACACATGCACGCACACACACACACACACGCACACACACACACACACACACACACACACACACACACACACACACACCACAGCCCTTCAAAACTCTAAAAGAGGAGGAAAATCGCTGCTTTGCTGCACAAACTTTTCTCCCACAGCTTTCATCCACTCATCTTAGGCTTCTGTGTGGAACCCAATTGGATCCCTTCTTCAGCATGGGCACTGACTGAAGTGACTTTTCATAAGAAGTTGGAGCCACAGCCGTTTCAACTTTGCCAGATGCCACTGAGCGAATGCAAACTCGGAGCCGACAGACCTCAAAAATAAATGCTCATCAGAGAGCGCAAACGTCTGCAACGTGCAATTTGTTGAAATCCTGAGCGTACATTGCAACTCCCCATATCTGCATTTTCATCAGACAAACATTTTGGGCCATTTAATTGATCGAGCTATTTTTCCCAAGACCGTTTACAGTCAAATATTGTCTGCATTCATTGTTACACCAACAGTGGAGATATTGCATCAGTCACAAGGGACATCACTATTAAGAGCACAGCTCTTCTAAGACAAACTGGATGACTTAAAGCACTGCTATTCCATCGACCCACTGTCACAGAAATCACTTTATCAGCCCCTTTCCCATATATCCTTTCAACTTTTAATGATCAAAGGACAGAGATTATGGTAAGGGATCTCTCACACACGGACAAGCCAGGATTATCAATCAGTGGCAGGGGAGTAAAGTAAAGTCAAATTTAAAGTGAGGGATATAACTTAAGTCTGTATACAAAATTAACCCCCCGTCAAAGTGGAGCAGCAGGAATAGTCTCCAAGGGCCAGAGATCTACAGTTGCTGAGAGCGAGTCCAGAAAGAAGTGCTGATAACTTTGGAAAATAGAGCCACTAATTGATGTAGCTAATAAGCAGCACTGCAACTTCCTAATAAAGCAGCTCTGTCGGTAAATCCACCAGATACAACCTGGAGAAGAAAAGGAATTCAACAGCAACCTCAAAGCTCACATGCTCATTAATCAGGACACATCACACTGCTGATGAGACGTTATGTACATGGGGTGAGTCACATCACTCTCAGTGCAAATAAACCTTTCAAATTTTAATTTCTCCTTTATCTTAATTATGGGTGATTGAACATCTGAGTTCAACATTACTGATTGGGCAACAGGAGCTTTTAAAGGCTAATAAATCACAAGATATTTAATCTGTCACTTCCTATAGTAAGACATGGGTTCAGTTCCAGCTTTGGAGAAGAGCAGAATAGCACTGGAAGATTTAATGATATCTTAAGCTGGGAAATCACTGAAGCCCATCGCAGCTGTGGCTGGGCAAAGGGCAAAAGGCAGGGTGCAGGCTGCCAATCAATCACAGGCAGCCACACACACCTATGGTTAATTAACATGAGTGTGGGAGGACGTTGGTGTGGCCAGAGAAACGCCCACGGACAGAGAACAGTAGCACACGACTGCTGAATTCAAACTGACCACAACCACCACAATACAATGACAACGGACTTTAATCCAGTGTCTGAGCAGGAACGCTGTAAAAGACTTAACACAGGGTTAAAATGGTGACGGCTTCATGAATAAATCAATCAATGGTGAAATCCAAGCACTGGCCACCGAAGACGGGCTAAACCAATATGTGACCATCATGCTGCTGGCTTTGGGCTCCTCTGACTCATGAGCTCATGTTCCAGGCCTCAACAGTCATAAAAAACATTTATAAATGACAATATATTACAGAAACAAACTGAAATAATAAGACTAAAAATAATCATGCACAAATGCACAGATGTTAAGAGTAGTGAGTAGAGTTTGCAGTTATTTTGAAGATGCAAATTCAGTCCTTTCTGTAGATTAAGATAAAATAATGCTGAAAGAATGTTTATTATTTTGTAAATAATGTAAGATTTGTCTGTGTGCGTATTCAAAGGTATTAATGCTAATAACGGATCATCAGACGTGGGTTCGATGAACTCTTTCTGATGGTGGACAAAAGTTAGAGTGACTTTTAATTAATTGGGCACAATCTCCATCATTGATATTGGGTTTCATCACTTTGGCTGCGTGATAATGAGGCTCCTGCATTTGCTCCAGCGCCGCTGCTTCCGTGGCGCTGTCCGTCTCAGACGGCCCCGCCGGGACCCGGCCCGGCCCGACCGAGCGGCACCGCGAGGAGCGCTCCGTACGCGCGTGCTTGGAGGTGGGTGGGGGCGGAGCGGGGGGCGCCAAGACAAGCAGGTGTGTGAGGGCGGTCCGTCTTGGCTCTGTCAGCGATACGCCATCATTAGGCGGTGTGGGCGCAGCAGGGTGCACCATTATGTCTCCCTGGGCCCTGTGTAATTACGCTCTGACATAATTAACCCAGCAAGCCCATTAGCCAAGCATTGGCTGGCTGAAGAGAGAAAAAAACCCTATAATTATTTGTTGTGCGCATGTTAATGAGGCCAGCTGTGTTCCCATCATACAACACGAACAAATTAATTTACAAGGCTGTGCTCCAAGGTTTTTTCTATTCATTCAAAACAGTCTTGTTTTTTTGCTCTGAGTGGACTTCAAGGTCCATAAACATGCTCCGCTGCTGCTGCAACAAACAGTAACGCTGCTGTAATACTGTCGTCAAGGACCCAAACTAGGTTGACACAACTACACGCCTTCACTTTCACCTCCACACGCAACATAAAGAGATATAAGATGCGGCGTGTCGCTTAAATTGCTGCCTCTCGTCTTGTGCCTGTCAAGGATCAGTCCCGATTACAAACAACACAAACTGCTCGCAACAAATTCATAAACATTACTTTTCTGTTTGCGGCGCGTCTTAAGCCATGGAGCATTTGATATGCAGTTGGCAAAGTGAAGTCTCACTTTACCTTGATGTGGCAGAGGGAGTGTGAAACACTAAAATAAAAAACAGATTGTAGGTAAGCGGCAGCTTTTGTGCGTGAACAAAACAAAGCTGAAAGAGAAACTTCTTAACCTGTTCTTTCCCACCGCTGCTCCGCGTCTTTGTTTAACAGACTGAAGGACGGAGAGGCAATGACATCGATGCCAAGACATTTGAAATCTTGGAACAAAGAGCGGAGCCAGAGCTAGCTAGCATTTCAAATTAAGACTACATCCTGCGGTGCCAATGACATTCGACCCAGACTACACAAAAATAAAACTGCGCATTTATATATTTATGAGCCATGTACGACAAATCACAATGAATTAACATCCTCATGCACGCTAACCTGCTTCACGATTCTGAATTTCATGCTAGCACACACACACACACACACACACACACACGCACGCACGCATTCCTACACACACGTGCACAGTTCCTGTCTTTTAAGAGCACACACTCCGTGTCCCTCTGGGGTCTCCTGCTCCACGGGGATCAGTTGGAGAGGCCCAGCTCTTTTATGAACATAATGCATTATTAAGCACCTCAAACATCTCCTGGGCCTTTGTTTATTACTGCTCTTATTAATCACTTGTGCATAATCTGGTCCCGCCCAGAGAGCTTTCATTTTCCATCAGCTTTTTATACGCCCTTATTTTCCGACAGGCTGCCACAAACACACATGGCACTCAGGTACTCAGCTGCACAATTACAATAAAACTAGCTCCCTGTGCCTCGCAGGCCTCTCTCGCTGCTGCTCACTCGCGTGTGTGGAGGGTTGGGGGAGGACGACTATACGCTAAGCAGTGGAATGACTCTGAATTACTAAGGTCAGTCCAGATAATCTCACCGCCGAGGGACACGTCCGACGTGAATATGTGCACTCACAAGCATCTCTTAACACAAGATGACACGAGGCTTGGTGTGACAAAAAGCTGTTTGTGCGGGTGCTCGGCTCCGCAGTACCACCGGTCACCACTAGCGAGCGCTGTTGCCATAGCGTTTTAGCATTTCCACTTACACACACAAGCACAAACACGCCGTAGGCCCGGCAGGCACACACACACACACACACACACGCACACACGCACACGCGCACACGCGCACATGCGCACACACACACACACACACACACACACACACACACACACACACACACACACTCTTACAGGGGTGTATTCAGATCAGAATCTTCACAAACTCTCAGTGAGCTCCCCGCTCAGATAAAAGGAGCTGTGTTCTGAAGGAGAGAGGGAGCGGGCTGGATCCTGAGGGATGACTGTGTGTACTGAGTGGAGGCGAGAAAGAGCAAACACCTGGAGCGTCAGTCTCAGGGCTACGCCCCTGGCGACAGGGCCTCGCTGCTCGCACAGAGGTGGCAACAGACGCAGCCTTTCAAGCGGCACTCGCGTGCGCACACGCGTCCTCGCTGCAGGAGCGGAGCAGAAGAAGACGGGGCGAGGAAGAGGCAGACGGCAGGAAGTTAGGTGCCGCTTTGTGCAGCGGGTGAATCGGGCAGAAGCTGCCACTGTTTTTCGGCGTTCAGTGATCAGGGTGTGTTTATCTGCACTGATCAAAACCGTGCGGAGGTGATATAAACATTGTTAGGGAAACACTGTTAACAGGCCTCTTTCAAGCCCCAGACTAGGTAGGAGTTACAGTGTGCAGCATGGGGAGATGTCACAGGCAAATCAAAACAGAGAACGCTAATGAAACACTCCGGTGGATTGACACCTCGGCTTAGGGGCCTCATGAAAGGCACGGGGAGAGAGGGGAGAAAACTTCAATCGCTCGCATCAAGAAGTTATTTCTGTTCCGAGTTGACAGTTGCATTGGTGTTGACATTGAACAAGCAGCATTATCCTGCATTAACAAAGCGCAACCTTATCAGGCTGGAATCTGGCGAATGTAACGGATGTGCTGGTTGCATTCGATAGTGGGTAAAGCAAAGTGGATAACTGATATGTGACCAGATGTTAATGACAGTCAGGTACAACAGGTCACATATCGAGCTGCCGTCGCGCCCCCCCCCCGTTTTCACTTGCTCACTTCTTGCATTCATTAACTCCACCATAAGCTTGCTGTGATTGGACCAGTGGCAGCCACACACACACACACACACACACACACACACACACACACACACACACACACGCACACGCACACGCACACGCACACGCACACACAGGGAGGCACTTTCAAATGAAATAATAGGACGGGAAAAACGTCCTGCAATGAATAGTAATAACTGCATTAAGATTAACGAGCACAGCGTGTAAAGAATAATTGTATCTGTCAAAAGATTAAAAATACATGAGCTGTGTCGTTTGTTGGGGGAACGGTAGGAAAGCTCACTGTTGTGTTTGAGGGGCAGAGAGAAATGGAGTGGGGCCACAGCCAAATGGCTGTCCTCTGATGTACCTGGAGTCATCCATTCTGTCAGGGGGTGGGACGCAGAGAGGGGGAGTGTGACCTTGGCCACAAGCAGCAAGACGCACAGTGACGAACAGTCACAGGAAGCTCTAGTCTCTCTTCAAATAATGCAAGGCCCCGGATCACCGACGCTCCTGCTGCTGGACCTGTTTGTTTGGTCTGGGATTTAGTAGTCCATAGTATATTAATGCTGTTCAAGTCCGTGTCGGGCCACGTGATCTCAGAGTCTGTGGCTTTAAAAGTGTAACAAATCAAGTTTGAAATGGGAACTGTGTTTTTTATGCAAGCGGGTGATGCTAATCAGCTGACCTAGTCTCAGTCTGCCCAGGTTGATACCACACTGAACTAACCCATCTGGGTTCAAAGTTACTACTGAGACCCTGGGCCTTTTCCGATGTGCAGTGAACTCTTTACAAATGGAAAAGAATCATTCACTACAGTGAAGGTCAGTGAGGATGACACATTCAGTAAGCCCACTATACAGCAGGTTTTCTATCTAGTGAGAGTGGCTGGTCATAAACAACCGCTGACGCCAAAAAAACAATTTTAATAATAATAATTGAAACTCCATTGATCCCAGCAGTGTGAGACATTTCTCTGCGTTTGACCTCTCCCCCGGGGCAGCAGGGGGCAGCAGGGGGCAGCTGGTGTGAAGTGCCTTGCTCAAGGACACACCTGGTGCCCTTCTGCTGCGCAGGCCGACGCTGCACCCACTGAGCTGCCAGGCCACCGAGGCCACGGAGGCTCATTTGAACTGTGCCACAGCGTGACAGTTATGGCAAATCACAGACTGACACACAGAGGAGCACAACCACCATGTGCCACTCTCTGTGCAGTGGATACAGAGTGTACGCGGGTGCCTCCATGTTCACATCGAGTCAGAACATGGCAGCATCCAGTGTTTTTCTGAAAAACCACTGGTTATTCTATGTAACAACAGTGTTTAATGTAAACGTAGCTACCAATATGCTTTACATGACCAGAAAATTCAATATTTTAGCCATTAAACTGTCACTGTGCTCTACTTTACTGGTCCAAAACAGAATTTACATAGTAAACCTGAAATCACTGGGTCCATGAGGGTTTCATCTCTGGAGCAGCCTTATTTAAGTTAACTTGGCAAAATATTTAGAGGTGTAGAATGTTAGAAAAATCAGTAATAGTATAATTGTTAGTAAGTTATAAGAACTTTGTCATTTCTTTTCCAACCTACTTCCTCAGCGAGTACATAAAAAAAATCTGACTTTATATCAGTGTCAGTGATACAATGAAGCTGACTCCCTTTGTAAAGCAAGGTCAGACAGAGGCTGGGGGCTTCCGTACGTCACCTGATGGGACCTGCCAGTGGAAGAGCTGCTGCTGCACACTCAGTACTGTACAATAACCACTCACACTCTGGGTCGGGTCCCACCTCTATATGAAGAGACAGGGAGGAAAAACAGCACACGCTCTGAAAACAAAAACTCCTTCAGATTCTCACCCAAGAGTTGATGCCGGGTGATGGTGGCCTCTCCTTTTGTTCCAGAGACTTTGTTTTTTAACATAACAACTCGCAGTCAAGACGATTCTCTACTTGAGAGGAGTTTGTGCCAAATATATCCAAGAAGATGCGACTAGGCTTGAATTAAGGCCTTGTTATAAAAGGTATAGGTCACAAGATCAAACTGAGCACATCTTCAAAGGACGGTATTTCTTATCAAGTCAATATCGCCATTCAAAGTGTGTGTGTGTGTGTGTGTGTGTGTGTGTGTGTGTGCGCGCGCGCGCATGTGTGTGTGTGTGCGCGCGTGTGACGGCACAATATAAAGCAAGGGACTTCAAGGAAAAATGGAGACCTTTAAAAGTCAGTTGCTGCTGTCGCTGTTTCTCTGACGCAGACTTTTATCTTGTATTCATTGAATCTGTAAACAGCGTTCTCCACTCCTGCCACAAGTGTTTCTCTGATCTAGCCTGAAACTGGGCTGCATTTTGCTGCCGTCTTCTGCAACAAAGAGCAACACAGTACATGCGCCCTGGCGCCGAAATAATAGCCAAATAAACACACAATATGGCTTTTCTCAGCGCCGACTAACTGCCCCCCCCACTTCCCCCCATCGGCCTCATCAGGCCTGCGTTCCGCACGAAGCCAGACTTCAGTTGGGATTTTAATTGGCCCTCCACAATCAACAGCAGAGCTTCTCAAGGATGTGTTCGCTCCTCAGTCAGGCTACACTCAAGGACCTGTGCTGAGTTTTGAAGTGGCCTCACGCAGAGTTTTGGAAACCACTCTCTGAGCTCCGACTTTGAAAAATAGATACAAGCCACAGGGTATGGGGTTTATGTATCTTATATCAATCTGCTGTATAACCACATTCATCACGCTTTAGGCTGACTCATATACACACACTGGCTAATTGTACAGGCACACCTTGGAAGCCTAATTCCACTATGTGTTTATTATTGGAGTCAGTTTGACCTCTAAAGCCTGGACTTCTAATGTTTAGGCCATAATATTTAAATAGAAGCTCATACTGAGAGATGATACATTTATAGACAAGTACTAATTGACTTTATTAGGTGTACCTAATAAAGGGGCCAGTGCGTCTCTACAAGCCTGGTCCGGCGACACCTGGCCGAGAAGTGATGAACGAAGAGAGAAAGCGATTAATGGTTGTGTTGTGTTATCGCTGCAGCGTTTGTTTGTGGTCTTAGTGGGGAAACTCACCTGGGGCCTCGATAAGCTGTTTGTAGATCCCCAGGAACGCCGACTCGGCCTCCTTACTGCGCTTGTTCAGAGCAACCACCTGCAGGGAAGGAGAAGACGCCATTTAGTCAAACGTGGACCACGACGATCCTGGCAAACGTCTACCGCCGCTCACGACGCGTGATGTCAGGCGTGCAACGGACGCACACCTAAAACCTTAAACAGCTAACACTTAATCAATAGTTACGAGAGCAAAGGTCAGTTTCACAGCATCCTGCCAATAAATGAAACAACCGCCCCTGAATGCTTTTTTACTGCTACCGTACAGTATGAGACGTGCAGCGCGGCCCATACACAATAACTAATTCCTTCCATATAAGCTGCAACAAACCCCAATGACACTCTCCCCGTTCCGCCGCCAAGCGGCTGCACGTCGCGCGGTGACACTTGGCCCGTTACATGTAGGTGGCGCCGCGCGCGATGAGAGGCTTTGCCAGCGACGGCGGCCTTCATCACCAGCAGCACTCGACACCTGCCATCCTCAACTCGGCGGGCGACACAAACCAATTAACGATTCATTAGGAGGGACAAAGAAAGCGAATTAGCCGCCACCTGGCCCCATGGAGAGGGCGCCTGCACCACTGGCTATGTGGGTTACCCTGCTCCCGCGCCTGCTGGGCCTTGGACCCGCTGCCTCTCCAAGCCCTCGGATCTAGCAGCGTGGCCGCTCCTCACTCTTAGGGGCGCGCTTGAAAAACCTCCATGTTGCAAAGACTGAAAGCACTTGTGAGGATAGTGGCGGTGGCGGTGTCCGTGGCGTGTTTGGGTGGTTTAGTGGGGTTATAAATAAGACGTATAGAAAATCTGTGAGATCCAGAGAGCCTTTGATTTACTGGGAATGGCTGACGCCGCCCCCAGGGAGGCATAACGACAGCATCATGTTTAAAGAAATATTATAAGGATCAAGCACCCCCCCCCCCCTCCCCAATCACTCCCACTTGGAGCAGCTCAGAGGAGTTCGTGGAAAATGGAAAAAGGCTGGAGCCGAATCAATACAGATGCAATAGTCTGCAGCTCTGAGTCTCCCTGCTACTCAGTGCTCCTGTTGCACTCATACCCCCCCCCCGATAACCTCCATCCATGCCCCGCTTCATCCAGGACGTGACGTTGGCATCGGCGCGGTCCACGAACAGTGAAGATGTGTCGAGTGCGGCGGCGTAAACGGCCGCGCGGCTGCATGCGGGTTTGGAGGGCCTCGACAAGACTCGCTTCACCCGCTGATGAGAAACTGCTGTTGTGTTTGTTTCCCTTTTCACTGTGAAGGAGCAATTTGGCGAGAGCGCAGCCGAAGATGTTTTCGGGCAATAACACCCCCCCACCCTTGGACGTGACAATGAGCAAACATCTGACAAACACTTTGTGGCACCGAGGCAATCTTTTACCAGCGCGACCTTTCACCTCGACTACACGGCGACCGCGGCAGGGCGGCCGCGCCGCACCCGCTGCTAGTCATCAACTCTTCCCTGACAAGGTGTTGGCTGGCCTGGCTTCCTCCACGGCGTATACATCAAACGAGCCCCCCCCCCCACCACCACCACCACCAGCATATGCAAATAGGCTCAGATCCTGCACGAAGGCAACAGCTACGGAGCCGCGCGGGGTCTCCCGGTCCTCCATCATCCTTTAACGAGAGAACACGGAGATTACCTCCACAATCACACCATTAACCTGCCTACAGACACCAGCAGAGGCATCAATCACACGCCTGCCTGATGCTTTCTCACGTTTGCACCCTCTCTGTGTGTATATATATATATATATATATATATATATATATATATACACTCCCTTACGACGCCATCATCAAAGCATTGTGAGGTGTTGTGCATAATAAGGGCTGATGAGGGAGTAGTCCTCACCTCTCACCAAGCACATAGGACTTGAGAGCCACATGTCTCAGAGTAAGACGTATGGAACGGTTGTACAGAAGCAGGGAAGCTCTCTCCTCCACCTACAGTACGGCTGCAAGATACGGCGCGGGCTCACAGCTCGCATTCTTTGTTTTCACCGGTTTCGTGATAAAGGATATGGCCACCGAGGGAATGGGCTCGGCCGCAGGTTGATTTTACAAGCAGGAGTAGAGCCCGGGGCAGAGAGGCAGGAGAGAGACAAAGGAAACCTGTTAGCACCCCTCCATAACTCTTCATGCAGCCACGGAGTGGGCAGAGCACCGCCGCTGGGACAGGGCTGCTGGGAAATACTTACTGATAAGCCTCCGAGAATACTTTCAGGAGCCACTAGTGAGTCTGTGCGCGCATCTGACTGCGTGCATGCGTGTGTGAGGCAGACAGAGGAGGAGAGAGCAAAAAGGGAGAACCAGAATCCACATGAAGGAGACTGAAGGGCTACTGAGCAACATACAGTAGAGGTAGAGACGGAGACAAGAGAAAAGAGAGGTTCCCATAAAGAGCGCAATTAGCAATTATGCAGTCATCAATTACAATTATCACAACTGGTGATTATGCAATTATCACTCTAAATCATCGTTTTCCCCCTCAGCCTCACCAGCTTGCCACCCCCTGTGATTTGGTTGTTTGAGGATAGGTTGTGATGATGCAGGTGATTAGAGTGTGTGACGGTGATAGGGGTGGCGGGTGGGTGTCGAGGCAGCGTCTTGCACCGCACGCGTGTGTGCGTGTGTGAATCCCCGGAGCCCACGTGCGCTTCCACAGCGCCGGATCCGGGGTGTGGGTGGCCGCGAACGCGCCGCTTCCATCTCGGGGGGGAATGCGGCCGGTGCAGTGGGTGGCGCGGGGACAGCCAGTGTACGGTTCCACAGTCCCTGAGGCCTCTAAATTACCTGTCATCTTCCCCCATGATGCAAAGGTCAGTGCGCAATCATTGGGAGTCCATCCGACTGCGCCGCTCGGCGAGCGCCAGTCCGGCCCACGGGCTGACAGGATGTCACAACAACCCCGGTCCCGCTCCATGCTTATTAGAACAAAACAGTAGGAAGTCCACTACTACTGCAACACCCCTTGTCACAACAACTTCCAGAAGAATCCAGACTAATGTTCAAGTGCTAGGTGTTACAATAAGTGTTGAGATAATAAGGCAAAATATTGTCAGCGCTGTCATATTTACGCCTGTGAAGAGAAGGCTGCATTTTTTTCCCAATTTAATTCTTCTGGGCAAACATTTTTAATGTTTCATTGTGACAACATACAGTACACTACGTCATTTACACAGTCCTGAGGCTGATTTGAACTATACTTCCATTTGTGGTGTCACCTCCACACATCTGAATGCCATCAATAATATTTTTGCATGTTTTTAAGTATTTTTTAGAGATTTAACCATATAAATCAAGATTTTACTTAACTGCTAGACTAATATGATTTAGAGTTGTCTAAAGGGAGGGACTCATTTTTCTAAAAGGCAAAAACGGATCCATTTTGGGTCAGAGCTGGATATATACAGTAAACATACAATTGAAAACAATAAAAGGAAAAAAAAACAAGTTAGATGTACGCTTTCCTTGTTAATATGTTATGTCTACGTTCAAAAAAGGCAAACGCCAACAACAAACTGCCCGTTCAGAGGCGGTGAAAGAAGTGCCACGCAGCACTTGTGCAGCTGTCACTGCAGGCATTTGTTTTGCATTGAGTGTAGGTTCAGACGGAGGGCGGGCGCAGAGAGATGAGTTGGTGTAGAGTGACTGATGAGTAGGTGGAGGAGAGGGGCGCCGCTGCCGCACAGCCTGGATGGTGAGAGGCCGTGTGCGCCCCCACACACACACACACGCACGCACGCACGCACGCACGCACGCACGCACGCACGCGCACACACACACACACACACACACACACACACACACACACACACACACACACACACACAGCTGAACCTGGGAGCAGGCGCACACAGGCTGGCTCTGAGGGCGCACGTAATCACGGCGACACCCGTCTGAGCGGCGGCCGCGACGCCCGGCGAGATGAGCGGTCACAGCATTGACACACATCTCGTCGCCACATCAATTCCAATCAGCGGTGGCTGTCAGTCAGCGCGCGGCGCTCGCGGCGGATGCCCGCCGCCGCCGAGGTGCTGGCTCAGCCAAAAAGCTGGCCAGAGCTGACCTCACCAATAGCCTCAGACAGCTTAGCTGTGAACATGTAGCGACATGGTCTGAGGTAAATCTACCAAAACACCCTTCAAAATACACTATTTTATATAACAGTATGTGAAACCTACTGTAATAAATACAAATACTGTAAACCTGAATGAAGGTCGTGGGTCATTTGACGACCACACACGGCTGAACGCTATTAGCGCTCACCACAGCCACGGCCAGTCGCCACCCTCCGGTCCATTGCGTCACTGACAGCATGGGTTCCGGCCCCGGCTGAGAGACGAGCAGATCCAGGTACAGCTGACGTAACCTCGCCGGACGTGACACGCGGAGCAGCGAGAGAGGCAGAACACGGCGCGACGTTCAACCCAGATCAAAGGCCCCGCTTTCACCAGCACACAGCAGGCGCCTTGCGGGCGCCCCCCCTCACCATCAACAGGCGGCGTTACCCGCACGCTCCACAACACTCAAAAGCACCCGTCTCGAAGCGAACGCCTCAAAGTCACAGCAAAGTCGAAGTCAAGAGCCGGCGAGAGACAAACGGAGGGGAAAAAAACAAATCTTTTCTGAATGTCTTTGTAGTTCAAAAGACAGGAGTTGTCATTTTCTTTGAGCTCATGCTTTCAAATGTTTGATGCGGTGAATGACCTAAACCTTGAGGAAAGTGTGCCTGGTAAAAAAGTATCTTTCATGGTATGATGGGAGGGAGCGGGGGCGTCTGATGAAGGCACTGGATGATGTGCTGAAAGGGAGGAGGGCTGTGAAAAGTAGTGATGAGTGCACCTGGACTAGATTCCAGCGCTGGGAGAACTGACGGTGAAGAGGAGCGGAGAGGGGAGATGTGCAGGTAAGGGCTAATTATAAAAATAAAGTGGCCCCATTATCGCAGCGCCGTCCTGCCCCAGTGAACAAAGCCACAACAGATGGGGAGTCATGGGCCAGCGTGCCGACGCGAGCCAAAGCCCTGGAGGCCCGGAGCCTGGCAGGCGGCGGGTGGAGCGGCCCGGCAGAGCGGCCCGGCCCGGCCCGGCAGAGCGGCCCGGCAGAGCGGCCCCACAGCTGCACGTCTCGCGCTCACACACATGTTGACAGTGTTTCTCCAGCCCTGCCCGCACCAGTCAAGGTGAGACAGCGTGACACGAGGGGCGAGCGAGGGAGCGAGCGAGGCAGAGGGTGCTCCACCATGATGGATAGCGCTCTCCACGCACCTCTCCCCTCTCTCCCTCTTAGAAGGCTGGTGACTTTCCAGTGAGGCAATTATCATTGCGGAATGCATAATAGCCTAATTAATTACAGGTGTCAGCGCTGCCTTTGTTTCAGCGCGGAGGAACATCGCGCCGGGGCCGCGTCCGCCCGAAACCCGCCGCGCTGATGAACGAGCCTCCAGCCGACGGCGAAGGGGAAGGCGGCGAAGGAAGGAAGGCTCGGAGTCCGCAGAACGGGCCCGCTTCAGCCGAGACGGACTCCCGGGCAGAACCAAACGGGCCCGGGCGCCGTCCGTCGCAGCTGCCTTTTCATTCAGCGCAGAGAGGCGGCGCCGGGGGAGGGTCCGAGGCTCCTGCCGCTCCAGCACCAGAACACGGCGGCGCCGCTCGGAACAGGACGTCGCGTTCACTGTGCGTTAGCGTTAGCGTTAGCGCCTGCCGTTGATCGCCCCCCCCCCGGCAGCAGCGGCTCATTGTGAGCTACGCTGAGCCTAATAGGAGGCGAGGCTGCAGACGTATGCAGCTCCCCCTGCTCCCGCTGTGACGAGAGTTTTACATAATTAATCACTGTTGATGTTTCTCAGGTAGTCGCCCGGCAAATGCACTTCAGACTCTGCCGCCACCGCCGCCGCTCCTGCGGAGAATGAGCGACACCGGAACAGACAGCTTACATTACAGGCATAAATAAGGCAATTTTGTACAGTGTCTTCAGACATTACTGTGAAGGGGGTTCAGGGCCAATGATTTGACTTGCTACAGAGAAACACTCAGGAAAAGCTTTTCTGTGTCTCGGCGTCTACAGAGAATTTGCGCTTGATGCGAGTAAAACTGCTTCCTTTAGTGTTTTTATAATTCTCTATGCTGTTAGAGACACGCGGAGGGAAGCGCGGCGCCTTCTGGAGATAACAGCTGACAGCTCCAGACAGATGATCACTCACGTCTGCATGAATCAGTCTAATCTGAATGTCGATCTTAATACATGTGAGCCTGGTGTGGTCTGGCTTTGTATGTTCCCGACCACTGAGGGTCTGCAGAGGCCTCGGGGCCCAGCGCGCTGCTGGGAGGCAGTCCACATTTATACTGGAGCATGTTAAATTAAACATTTAAACAAGACACAGAGGGAAGGCTATTTTTTACTGCTCTTGGCCGACTACTCATTATTAATTTGTAATAACCTTTAAGGCTTTTTGATGTCATACATATTTTACAGAGAGATATCACTCCCAGGCAGAGTGTAGCATGCCTGTCAATGACAGATCACCACACTGTCACCAAAATGCGCTTTCGTCGGCTATAATTAGGACCAGGTGAGGGTTGTGTGTGTGTGTGTGTGTGTGTGTGTGTGTGTGTGTGTGTGTGTGTGTGTGTGAGTGTGTGTGTGTGTGTGTGTGTGTGTGTGTGTGTGTGTGTGTGTGTGTGTGTGTGTGTGTGTGTGTGAGTGTGTGCGTATTTGTGCGTGTGTGTGTGCGCGCGCGCACAAACTCACACGCTAATGCATCAGCGCGACGGCGCGTCAACACCCAAAGATTAAAACGACGATGGGAACCAAAACACTGCACAGGAGAGGCAGGATTTCCCCAGATGATCCTGCCCTCATTATTTACATGTGCAGTGACCTGGCCGTCAACCGAAAATGTTTATAGGTGTTTATGATGGTCCGGTTTAAAATGAGTGCATCCCAGCTGCATGAATCAGCTGATGGGCTGAACACTTGGAGGAAGAGGATGCATTAACACCCCCCTCTCCCCCCACCCACCCCCCCCCCCTCTCTCTCTCTCCCTCTCTCTCTCTCTCCCCCCCCTCTCTCTCTCTCTCTCTCTCTCCCTCTCTCTCTCTCTCTCTCTCTCCCTCCCTCTCCCCCTTCTACGCTCCTGGTCAGAGCCCAGACCTATCTTGGTTCTGCTCAGCTGGGAGGTCCTCCGTGCCTGCTGGATGCCAGCCTAAAGCTCATGTAGCCTGGTGCCAACACGCCACTAAAAGCTGTAAAACAAACGAGCTCTGTTTGGTTAATGTACACTGATTGACCTCTGCTGCCAGGCATTTTATGTCATGATTGTAATGACCAGCCTTCCCGCCTGATCGCTCACATACAATATGACAGGCACGAAGTGGCATTTCAATTTGAGTGAGCGAGGGCTAATCAGATGAGACGCATGTGGCAGCAAAAGGCTGAGGCTGTTTTTTTGTCCCAACACTGTTGATAAAATCTAAAACCTCAGTGGTTAAGAGATGATTCCAAGCCTTTACTTTGGATGTGAACCCCTAATAAAAAGCCATTTCTGCCTGTATCAGTTATATTTCAGGCATTAAACACAAAGCTATATAGTATTGTTGAGTTTAAAAAAAGCCAACAGGGAAAAGTTTAGTTTCATTTTTTTTAGCTTCCAATCCTGTGAGTGACTCTTGACCCCTTAGTTTAACCCCGTAACCCCTCTATGGAGCTGGAGACCGTGGGGTTTGGAAGCGCTGATCCAAAACCAGTTTTCATCACGGCTCTGTTCCGTGCAATGAATCCCATGTCTGGACTTTTTCCTTCCTGTGAACGCGTGTGCAGTCCATCCCGTCCATCACAGGGCCACATGCAGACGCAGTCAACCAGAGGAGGAAACCCACACGGGCCCCGGTCAGCCGCTAGCTGAGCGCTAGCGGAGCGCTAGCCGCTACACCACCACTGCTAGTGACACTCCTGTTACTAAACTCATTATAGACACAGAACTTCCTTCACAATAACCGCTCTTTTCCTTTTATTACTGTGAAGCAGACATTTACTGTGAGACGCTAAATCAGTCTCAAGCAGCCTCAGAAACAGCTCTTCAGCAAGCCTTATATATAGGACTTGACTTTAGTGGTTATCTATTGGATGCTGAGTGTTACATAACCCTCCATATACTCAGAGTGTAGGACAATTCCGTGCGGGTTATAAATAAAGAAACCTGACGCACGGCTGCAGCCACTGTGATTTGGGCGAGTTCTCACATGGGATGTCATAGTTCTGCAGCGCTAGCCCCACTGCTATTTCAGGCTGCCTCATTAGAACATCCGCCACGAGTGGTTAAAAAAAAAAAAGCAGACTACAGTACAAAAGGCATTTCATTAGAAAGGAGAAAACAAAGAGGAGCGTTCACCTCCACCCGTGGAGCAGCGTCCGTGGAAGCGCACGCTGCGACGCGTGATCGCCAGCTTCGCCTCAGCGCGGAGACCCGCGTCACGCCGTCCCACCAGGCGGAGGTCGGCGGCCTCCGTGACAGGGCCACAAACACACAACCTGCCACGCAGTGACTGCAATTACCCCTCAGCCGCCGACGAAGACGAAGACGGGGAAGTGAGAGCGAGGGTGAGGGGGAAAATGAGGGATGGGACATGCGTTTATCCTTGTAAGTGTGAGTTTTTTCATTAGAGGGGAGTGGGAAGAAGAAAGCACGTTATTGCATGACTGCCTGTACCTGCCTCCAGTGTGTGTGTGTGCGTGTGTGCGTCTGTGGAGGCCCTCTCACACCACAGCAGCTGGCTAATTTAGTTAGGGAATAGCTGGCTGTCCTTCAGGTGAATGGACAGAGATTGGTCTCAATATGAGATGTAATAAAACAAGCCCATTGCTGGATCTCACTGCACCTTCGGCTGTCCTTCACGTCTCGCCAGGAGGAGACACGCGCCCACACACGCACACTAACACTGACACACACACACACACACGTAGTGCACAACCACCAAAGCACGGCGGCCTGTTTTTGTGCATGTGCTGCACATATACAGCACAAAAGCGTCTCCACCAGGTAGATGTGACTCCAAACACCGCACTCATTCATATCTCCATCAGTACTTCATCGCACCCAGCTGGCCCGCCGCCTTTCCGCCGCAGGTCCAACGGAACCCTGCACGTGTTTGAGCCGGGGAGCTCCTGAACCGGCGTCTCCTGCTGACGGACGAACAGTGCCTCTCTGTCAGAACTGAGGCATGGCCGCGCTCCCTCGCTCCACCCGTCATCCTGCTGGGCTGCAGCCGTCGCCTCCTCGCCGCTGCCAGCTGCCCGGCCACCAGCAGCTTCTTCCCAGTCGCCCATCCGCTGGGCCCCACTCCAGACTGGGCCCTTCACTCCAGAAGAAGGGCTGGAGCTCTCCCACTAAATCCACCGAGACCCAATTACAGAGACTGCAGCAGGAGCGGCGCGGAGATGCAAAGTTACTTTGCTTTAATTGAGGATGTGTTTAACACTTTCCTCGGGCCACTGTGGCCACTTTATGTCTCTGATGAAGCAGAGAGCCCCCCAGTGGGACTTTAAAACATATATCTGTTTGTGACAAAGGCAAAGCACACTCTGATCTGTGGCTTGGATATTTAGGGAGCGGTGGATGTGAAATTTCCAGCAAAACAAGAATAGAAGAAGTGTGAATCTAAAAAGTGTAAAAACACTTTTGATTTGTGGTGAAGAAGCAACACTTTAATGCGACTGTACATCAGGAGAGTCTGCAGAGTTACTTCACTCGCAGCTGCTTGTTTTAATAGAGCCACATGTTAATTAGTATTGTAGTTAATCCCATATTAAAGAGACCCAAACTGTCAGGTCATATTATAAACAATCGGTCCTAATGTTGGTGCATGTGACATTTGGAGCTGCTATCTCTTCTAGCAAAATGTTCCCTAGGTACTAATTGGCCTACTTTACGCTGTCTTTCTTTGAATTGCCGGTTTCTTTATCATTTAGGATATTAGGCTTGACAAGCATCCTCCCATATACAGTACCATAGGCCAACTCCAACTGGAGAGAAGCTGAAGCCTCTTTTTTTTTTTTTTTTGCAGAGGGACAGCAAAAACAGGAATAAATGATTTACACAAGCATGATCTACCTTCATGGGATATTAACTACAATTTGAAAGAAGAAGAATAAAAGTTCAAACACGTAGCCAGCAGCGAAGTGAATGTAACTTTTCTCTGCTTGCATTATTTAAGATAGGCTCCATCATTTTATCAATCTATCGATCTCGCACCAGAAAGATGAAAATGGAAAAATAATGAGGCCGATGAATGCTGTGTAAAGAACATCAATGTGCAAAATTTAATTATCTGCGCTGGAAAGAAAAAGAAAATGTGTCGGCTGTTTTCTAAAACAAAAAGAAAGTGAAAAAAGGAGCGGTTAATATTTTTCCCCCTCTGCATATTTTAATTACCAGATCAATCATAACTACGTACTGCAGCACTGCAGAGAAAAGAAAATTGCAAGTCTAAATGAAAAACAATAGATTTGCTTTAAAGTCTTCGCTCTTTTGAAGTCTAAATTAAAATTTCAGGTGCCTTTACAAGTGCCTTCTTCAGAAAGTTATGATATTTAATTAGCATGTTTAGATTTTGCTGAAATTAAACTTCACAGCCAAGCGTCATGTGAAATGAACACTGGTATTCCCAGGCTAAGGGGCGGGGGGGGGTGGGGGGGCGAACAGAGGGAATTAAATCATTACAACGCATACGAGGCTGCGCTTCCTCTGACAGCAGCTCGTGTTCTCTGACTCGTGCTGCCACGGGCCTGATCTGAGGGCTGGATCTCGCCGTTCAGCGGAGTGGAAGGAGCAACTGTGCCGTCCGACGGCGGCCGCGGCGCCGTGGAATTGGTGGAGCAGCTCCCCCCGTTCCGCCTCTTTCCCCTGCTCACGCGAGCCTCTTCCTGGTACCACGAGGCCTGATGTTTATTTCTCCTGGCACGTCCTTGCCGGCGCCGAGCCACCGATTTCACACATTTTTATTGGCTAATTTGACTGTGCTCTTGCCAGCAGCTGAGCGTGGGCCAGGAGTCGCAGGATTTCCGAGGCTGCGCTACCGCTGGCGGTGCTGGTGGTGGCTCGGGGCGGCTGCAGGGGGGGGGGGGGGGGGGGGGGGGGGTCTCACCTGTCTCATAACAAGCTGATGACCATGTCAGACGGAGGCGGGCCGGGTCCCAGAAACTGCCGCTCTGATTAGTTACTGTGCGCTGGTGGTGGTGTGTGTTTGGTGAGGGGTCAGGAAGGGTGGGGGGGGTGGGGGGGGGTGGGGGGGGTGATTGCCAGTCTCTTAAGGAGACGGGGCCTTAGACGAGCGGACGACCGATGCGAGCCGCGGCTGTGCGTGCGTGCGTGCGTGCGTCCATCCTCAAACACGGCTAACATTTGCACAGCAGCAGCAGTCAGGCGTGACGTCTCCGGGCTCTGAGGTTTGTGCTGTCAGGACGCTAGAAATTAAACCTGGCACTGCAGAGCAGAATGTGCTGAAACTCATCAATTCCACATGGCTAGAGAGCCAAGTGCCTATTTATAACCCCCCCCTCTTCTTTACCTGGTGTGCATCCCTGGCTCTAAACACGCATCCATAATGATGAATACACCCAACTGGGACGCTCCGACAGGGCATCAGTCAGGACAGGAAAACAAACACGGCATCGCACACACACACACCATCTGATCACAGCTCAGCAGAGGAGGGATAAGACTGACACTGGGAACGCTGATGGAAAGGTTCAGGCGTCTGCATAAAAACACCCAGCAGAATCACGACAATCAGTCACCACACAGGAAACAAACAAGGGCAGTCAGATATATTAAACTTCTTGAAAAGGCCCAATCTGGAGCTGAAATATGGAGGCTCACTGGTGAAACACTACCGAGCAACTACTGGAATTGTTTATGTACTCATTTAGTGAATTGATGACATTTTATTTTAAAAGTTACTGTCTGAGCTACGGAGAACCAGACTGATGATTCTTGAGTTATACATTTTTGTTTGGACAGAAAAACGTGTTCTTCTTTTACGTTTGCAAACGCAGCAGACAAGAACGACGTGTGTTTCACTCCTTGTGATTAGGCTGGTTGTGTACACGGCTTTTGCATTTCCACATAAAACTTTGAAGCATGAATGTGATCAATAAAACTAAAAAACCCTTCTCTTCCAAAACACACAGCACAATGGCAGATTTTAGTGATGCAGGTGCCTGTGTCGTATATGAGCCGTTACCACATGTTGTCTTTGGTGTTCGACAGCATTAAATCAAGGTTAAAATGTCCTTCAAAGGAAACCAGCTATAACATATCATTATGTAATATTACTGTAGTAGTTACCAATGAACTAACACTGGGAATAGTCACATCTTCACACGTCTGCATATCATATATTGAATGAGATTGTCTAGAAATCCCAGCCACAATCAATCGAGAGGAACAATCGATGAGGAATTGTAGTGATTTTCCTCAACAACGGCACTAAATGTTCCCAAAAAGTCTACTAGTAATCACTTGTTACTAGTGATTACTGTCAATAAAGGCAGACAAAAAGTCTAGTGACGTGAAGTTGTTTAGCTGGAAATTTTACTTCTTCACTTTTACATGATTACACACTGTAGGTTAGGACCAAACATCAGCGTCCTGCCAACTGAACCGAAGCACTGAATGTTAATCTGAATAATACAGTATAATAACATGAGGCTTCTATTTTCTGGGCCGGGGCACATTAATGTTTTAATGCCTATTCACACTGAAGTACAAACTCCCTCTTTCTCTTACTGACCTTCCAGTCGAACCCAACAAGGAGCCACAAAGAGAGAATATTATACCAGAGAGAAAACATCCACTCGATAAGATCCGAGCCATATAACAGCTTTAGATACACATCTGAATACACTTTTACACAGAATTGGATTTTGTGGCCCCATCACTTCCACTGAAAAAGAAAACGATCAATTCAGGCCCAATGTGATCAGAAACAAATACTGTACAGCAAGAAAAGTGTTGTGCACACACTGTAATGTGTTTGACTGTATACTTTGAAGTGAATTAGACAAAGGCTACTAAACATGGGCCGAGGAAGTTGTAACTGAGAAAACTGCTAATGCTCCGCTCAGTGGTTTCCTAATAATAAATGAAGCTGTCTCTCAAAAAGTGCCTTCATAATAAGTGTGAAAGAGTTGAGTGACTGGGTCAGTCCTTTATTTGTCAGTGTGTGGGCATCAGATGAGAAGGAGCATCAAAGGTAAGACAGGCTCTATTTGATTAAATATCCACATACCAGCTTGTTCATCTTTGGCTAATCATAATCAATAACAGCAAACTTTACAGCAATAAAGACTGAAACTGTAGGTGGAGAGAAGTGCGATGCGTGTGGGTCAAAGCAGCTTTCCTGCGTCGTGGGGACATTCACCCTCCGGGGATGCAGACGTAAACGACTCTAGGAAGGTATTATCTAATGTCCAATTACAGTCCCACGCCCCCCCCCCTCCACACTTGTCTCTCCCCGCTCTCCCTTTCTTCCTTCCTCCCACCTTCCCACCTTCTGCTTAGTATGAAGAGGACACAAGTGATAAAGCAGGAGCAGAAAGCCTGTGGTTTACATGGCCCTGGAGCCCATTATGTTGCCCACAATAGGCTGCAGGCTCGGACGTGCTGCGAATAGGTAATGGCCTAGAGATCCTGAGCCTGGCCTGCTGCTCAATGAGCCCAGACAACTGAGCAGGGGAGAGGCATTAGAGATACCTCGTCAGCCTAGTATGAGGCAGTCTGCTCGTAGCCAGTGGGTGGGGGGGGTGTCAGTGGGAGTAAGTGAGAGAAGTGGGAGGGTGTCATAAATGCACATGTTATGTAAGGCAGGGCATGAGTGAAAAGAAAAGGGAAATAATCTATTCTAGAATAGTGACACAGAAGATGCTGTATGAGGACCTATAAAGTACAAACAGAAACGACCTACTAGTACCTACAGTACTGTGAATCCTGCATGGAGTCTAGCAGCGGCCTCGCACAGCTGCAGCTCACGTGCTCCTCCCACTTCCCAACTTAGCCGTCCGCTCATGCAATCTGCACCTAATAACTGCAAGGTTTGGGCCACCACGAAGATCCGTCTTCATTGAGCTGGAAAAGCTGTAGCGTCACCGAGCATTTTTCCTAACGGCGCAGTCCCTCATCTATGAAAGTGCCATAGAGGCCCTCAGACAATTAGGCAGGGAAAAGCTTTATGACCGTTAGACTCACTCAGCGAGCGGCGCTCTCACCGCCAGCAGCGCCAGGAGCGCTGGCTCGTGCAGAAAGGTAATTACGAAGCCTCTCATAATGACACGGAGGAAGCTTGCGTCATAACACCCACAGTCTTTTATCATGGCGCTGTAATTAATTATCATCCTTTGCTCTTTGATTCATTTCACTATTCATAACATATTCATACATTCAAGAGAAATTATCATTTCCTTCAGGAATAAATCAGGAGGAGGAAGAGCTGGTCGTCTCCCGATGGATGATCAAAGATGGTGTTTGTGGCTCGCCGCGCGGCGGACGCGCTGCGCGTCCGAATGACTCTGGTCTGGAAACACAGCTGCACGTTTCTGATACACGCTGGTGAATACGTGTGACAATGCACGCAACAGCTAATGCGGCCGGACTGACTAACGAGACAAAATGAGACAAAAAAGACTCACAAACCCCCTTTTTGAGGCGTGTTCTCTGTTCACTTATGGAGTTGAAAAGTTGCTTCATATTCAAAAACGCCTCCTTTGCCCTGATACAAAACAAGCGACAAAAACAACAACAACAACAACAGCACACATAAAAAAATCGTCTTCCACCAACATCATCACTTCCCAACCTCAGGGGAAGCGGTGGCACAGTTAGACTCATAAACAGGTGTCCACCGGCCCCCACTTTAATAGCTGTTTGATGTTTTTGATGTCTAGTCAGCTCGATCGTACCTTGCTGCTTGATAATGAGGGCCAATAATGATTCCTGAGCTTGAGGGGTTAATGGTATGTAACCGGCAGAGCTGCTAATTACACGTTACAAACTATTTATCAGAATCTCCATCTGCGCAAGCACCACAACTCTCATTGTGCACGCTAAATTACTCCACGGATTATCATTGTAAAGCAAGTTTCAGTAATTAGGGACCCATACTGCTGTTTTCTTTTTCTGAAAGCACCAAAAAACATCAAGAGGAGAGGAGAAAAATAGAATGACTGGTTAATTTGCGCCTGATATTCAGATTGCTACAAACTGGATAGGAAGGAGAATCTGCCTTTCCCAAAGAAGAGATACAAGACAGAGGCTACAAACGCACAAAATCTGTCACTGTTCTATTTTTTTGACGCCTCACAAAGGTTTATCCCGAGGGGAATTTACACTCTAAAGTGAGATGAAGGTGAAAATTGCACTGCGAAGCCCACATAGTCTTGGTGAGAGCGCCTCGCGTACGCCGGGACGCTGGTGTGAAAGTTGTGTGGTCCGGCGGGCCCTCGGCTGCGGCGCCGGCTTATCTGAGAAATAGCTGCGGTGTCGCGTAGCCCCAAAGGTGTGCCCGAGACCACGGAGACGCGCACCCCCCCCCCCCCCCCCCCGCCGTAAATTTTTATGAAAATTACCTTCATTATGAGACGGTGTTCATTATAAACCCAAAAACGCCGGTCTCTCAGGGCCCTGTGGATTAATAAGGACAGCGGTGTATTTTAAGCCGTAAACTCAGCTCCTCACTGTCCTTAATCTCCTTCCTACTTCACAAGGCCAAATTAACACCTCTCCTCAGCTCTGACGGGACCTCATTAGCAAACTTCCAGGGAAAGAAAGAGGAGAGCAGAACGAAAAAGAGGAGAAGAAGGAGGGAAGCGACCAATGACAGCCACCAGCTCTGGGATTAACCCCTTCTCCTCCTCCAGCGCCGCAGCGAAACTAGGTCGGCAACGTGTTTCTAATCAGTCGCCTGGTTAGCGATAATTAGAAGGCGAGATTGGATGGGAGAAGAGAGTGAAAGTGGGTGGGGAACATTGAAATGAAAAAGAAAAGAAAGAGAACCTGTCATGTCGCAAACACTTCAAAGGAGCCGGCGTCTCCTTTAGAAGTGGCATGAAGAGGGTCCAAATACCACGAGGCGCTCCTCTGGGCCTGCGGAGTGGGAGGGAGGGGGGGCGGCGGTGGAAGCAAGGACCCAGTTCCTTCACACACACACACACACACACACACACACACACACACACACACACACACACACACACACACACACACACTCACCACCTGTACAGTGCAGCTGCAGGGGGGCTTTACTCCATCCCAAACCACACAGCCAAACAAGCACATCCCACTCCACCTGACACCCCCCCCCCCCCCCCCAACAGCAGCAGCAGCAGCAGCAGGTCGAGGTCCCACAGCTTACGCTGAGGTCACGCAGACTACCGCTGGGTAAAGTTCACAAGCCTCCGCAAGCTGTTTGACATTACCAATAAGGTCAAAGTGTATCAGAAAGCACCGGAGGATTGTATTATTACGGCACGCCAAGCTGCTCGCTGCACCTCGCAATCCAAAATAGCCGCGGCTACTTCCTCGGCAGGCCGGCTCACTTACTTAGCACTGTGCCGAACATACGCTCAGGGAAGCTACACAGGAGAGACGGAGAGGTACCCGGAGAGGCCTGCAGCTAACAAGAGAAAGAACCCGCCTCATTATCAGCCATCTATTTTATCTACTATGAAACATCTCTGGAATCCCAGTTGTCAGACATCAGTGGTGCGTAAATTAATCCTGTGGGTTCCTGTTTGCACAATAAAGCTATGGAAGGGCGCTTCTGATATTTGTGCGGCGTTACAGTCGGAGTAATTGAATTAGCACACAAATCAACCTCGGAGTATTGCTGAGTGTAGCGCCATGTGATAGCACCTGCCAGGGAGTACAGTAGCCGGGGCACAGTCAATTACAAAGCATTAAAAAGAAGCTGCCAATAATCACTTCCAAGAGGACTGAACAATCCATGCTGAGTGTTCTCATGTTTACCGATGATAGGGCTTTCAGGTTAGCGTTGAGCGGGGAGTTTGGAGGGGGAGAGCGAGACTGGAAACATATTTGTGGTATCATTTCCATAAGCCTCTGCTTCGCGGACCATAACGCAGCTCACAAATGTGATTTATGACCTTGGTTTAATGGCTGGAGCCGAGTCTTGGTGGGTATCAGATGACTTTTTTAATATGGCAACGTCAGAGGGGGCACGCTGAATGCACCATCACAACAGGAAATGAGGGCTTGTCTTAGCCAAGAAAATATGAGAAGCCAGATATCTGATCATCTAATGGCAGATAGATGCTACTTCACTTTGACAGAAAGGCCATCAATCAATAAGAGCCAGATGAACAGCAGCGAGAAAAGGATGCCGTGGATTCCTCGCGCTGTCTTTCAAATGATTCATTCAGGGAGCGGGGGTCTGCACTGGTCAGTGCACGGCTAGCTTCCAGCAGGGGCGTCTCGCGTTTCAGCCAGTTACAAGGTGGAGAGCGTCGATGCCCAGCTACGACGGAGCCATTTCCAGGCTTCCTGTGTTCTCTCTCTATCTGTAATGTGCAAAGACGTGACTCACCTGCGCTTGGAAACTCTTGAGAACAGGTGCCACCATCTCCCGGACTTCCTGTGCAGAAAAACAAAAGAAGAAAAAAACGGAGAAAAGACTTTATCTCAGCATTTTTCTTTTTGCAGAGGCGCCACCTGTTTAGAAGCAGATCGGCCCCAGTGAGGCACAAACAGCTCCATAGGACGAGGACGGGAAATCTTTAATGTTAATAGAATCACTGCATGAACTCATCTACTGCGTGTGAGTGAGTGAGTGAGTGAGTGAGTGAGTGAGTGAGTGAGTGAGTGAGTGAGTGAGTGAGTGAGTGAGTGAGTGAGTGAGTGAGTGAGTGAGTGAGTGAGTGAGTGAGTATTAGAGCTTAAACCTAACGGGTTTGAGTGGGCATGTTTGGAAAAGTGGGGCTTTCCAGCAGCAGTTGGAGCTCAGATCCAGACTCCGCCGAGCTCCCACAGCCTCAGGTAAAGGGATTGTGCTGCCAGTGGTGACAGCCTGATCCTGTCTTAAACGCCTGTATTATACTGACAAGATTACAGCACTACACTACATACTCAGGCTGAGACAGGCAGGCAGCGCGGCCGCAGTAAATAGCCTTCAGCCTCATTTATGGAACTTAAAAACAGTCTGGATGTTGACGGGTTTTCTCTTCACACAAACTGACTTATGACACAATCATATCTGTGTCCATCATAAATGACATGAACGAAGTCCGTCAGTGTTTCCAGCTGCAGCCGTGACCCGTCCGCGTGCCAAAGTAAAGGCACACGAGCAAACCTCACTTTCAAACGCGCACTTCTCTTCATGCTGTCCTCATTTTCCACTGTGCCGCTGTGTTCAATGAAACTTTTTTTCAGCGTAGCACAGAGAGTGTGTTAGTTAGAGTCGCGTCGGAGGGCGTTCATCAGATCGTGTTCAATCAGAGTTTGCTTCCTTACAGGTATGTGAGACACCTGCTCAGTTACATCACAGCAGAAAGTCAATATCAGATGCCAATTTTTTACTTTTTTTTTGGACTTGAATGTGACAAAGTTTGTTTATAAAATGATCCTCTCGGCCTCATCTTATCCACAGGAGCTATTACTGCAAGGCCTCAGCATTTAAATATTACCTGAGGGGGGGGGGGGTTGTCACTGACTTCTCATGAGTGTTTTGCACCATTAACAAATATACCTATGCAGATTTTCACTAAATAAATAAATAATGCTGCAGAGCACGTGAGCAAAACGGTGGAGGGAGGAGGTGGGGGGGGGGGGGGGGGGGGGGGGGGGGGGTGCGGGACTCACCTCAGGGACATTCCTCTTGAACTCCCTGCTCAGCTCCACCAGATGCTTGTGGGAATGTTCGCTCTCCTCCTGTCGACCCGCCAGCTCAGACGCTACGGAGTTGAGCTCCCTCTGCGAACGCACGAGAGACGAGAGAGAGAGAGAGACGTGAGCGGACGGCAGCGGGGCGAGAGACGGCACTTTGGGGAGTCTGCCAGCGCTCATCCAGTAAAGCTCGCAGTGTACATAAATAAAAATACACTGCTGAATATTAACAATGTAATCCTTCATGATCTCACAGCAGTAATACTTACAGCTAGCCCTGGCCCATAAATAATTAAGCCAAAATAAATCCAATGCCTACAGTAGCAGAAGGCCTTTTAGATAATCAGTATTTGAAATAATCAATACGCTTGCAACGGCTATGGAGCGCCAGCGAGGGAGCGAAGCAGGGAGGAGGGGGGAGAGAGAGGGGTGGGGTGGGGGGCACGTGCAGAGGCCCATTAACCTGACACACACACACGTACAAACAGGGGGAGCTTCCAAACGGGACGCAAACATACAGGCCTGCTGTCGTAATTACCACAGGTCCGGTCTGGTTTCAGCCCCTCTTCAGGCTCTCACCCCACCCACACCGATCTATACATTGATCCCGCGCAGATATTCAATGTAAAGGAGCAGCGCGCGCATGCTACAATCAAATTAGCCCTCCGCTAAAACCGCCGAGCCTCCGTCGGCGTCTGTTCACGCGGAATGAGAGCTCCACCCTCACGGCGCGTGTGATTCGCCGTCCGGAGCCGTCCGTGGAGCGGGGCCTTCGTCAGAACCGCGCATTCACGCTGGACTCGGCTGCACCACATGCCATCCGCAAATCCGATATTATCGACCAGTCGTCCAATTCCCGGCTCTTTCAGCAAACAGGAAAAAAAAGAAAACAGATTCTAACTCTGCTGTACTGAGCAGCGCTGGAACAGACAGCTGTACATTCACCTCCGCCTCGTTTTGACTGCGAATCTCAGTAATTGATGAGGATCTTGTCTTGTAACTGCTGGGTTACAATAAAATAAAAGTAGAGTAGGGAATTCAATTACCACTGTGAATTTATATATGACGCCGGGAAATTAAATTGACTGTGTTTTAATTAATCTGCAGTCTTACTTAAAGGCAATTTAATAAATCATCACAGTAGGAAAAAAAAGGAGGCAGAAACTTCAGCAGCGGTGGCCTCATGGGAGGGTGGCAGTCCATCGGTCAGAGAAATAGGCCGTTAATTGAAGGGCTGCTAGTTCAAGTCCCCAGATTGATGAGTCAAAAAGCTGCTAAAGTAGGACTGAGTACAGTCTGAAGTGAGATGCAGACCCACACAGTGAGGTGGCGTCTACCAAGCAAAGAGGAGGAAAACCGCGGCTCTGGGCTCCGCTGGAGCTGAGACAAACTGACAATATCAGCGTGTAGCGTCTTCCGACTAACAAGCAAGTTCTCCAAAACTAAAAAGCATTGATTAGGATCACACTGAACCTCCATGTATAAAACCTTTTGAAGATGAATATGCCACAAACATTCAAGGCCAGCCGTGTCTGTCTGTTGCTGCTTTACAGCTGATACAGTTCAGACTGACGGTCATCTGCATTTCCCAAAAGGCAGCATCTGTCGCATCGTGAGCTAAAGTGGCATCACTCAGTAAACGCTCACTTTTTCATTGATTTTATTGTCCATTCATCCATCTTCTCTCTCTCTCTCTCTAATAAGTCCAGTAAAGGCCACTAACGCCGTGCGTTACCAGCTCAACCTGACTCTACTCTACTAGAGATTGGTAGCAGATACCTCACTGTAGCTGGTCACCGCAGGGAAGCCACGTGAAATTGCCAGGACATCATCGTCAACAACATGACAATGGAGGATATTGGAGGGATGCCATTCCAGATTCTCAGTATGGGACTGTTTGTCACAGCAAGGAGACACATTTCGTTTCAGAGCAGGCTCGAAAGCCCGTGGTTGCTCAAAGTCATCACAGTGGTTGTGATGCTTCTCTCCAACCAATCAGTGGTCTGCAGTGTTGTCGTGTTTTGGCATTGCCTCAGCAGTTCGTATCAATGGATGACAGGCTGCCGGTACAGTAGAGTGTGAATGCAGTTGGATTAAGGCAGTCACTTACCAATGGTGCGAGTGTCTGTCATGTTCGTATGGAAGGAAAATCCCATCCAGCCAAATGGCTGCATTTCTTTCTGTTATTCCTGTTTTTTTTCCTACGGCCACCACCACTCACGTTCCACATTCAGAACGCATTTGGTTCGTGGGAAACGTGACGTTCTTGGTGAATCGTACTGTCACGAAAAAGGCCGTGGCTGTAAAGGATAAAGCGACAGGACTTTATAAATTCCTGTTAGTCCTTGGAGTCCATCTGGGATGAGCCTTCCTGAAGATTAGAGAGTGGGCTTTCAGAAGCCAGCCAACCTCCACTAGATTCAAATGGCCCCAGACCAGCTAATCTTGCCAAGAGAAAATTCCTGTAGAAGTGACTTTGAGTGGATTTTATAAGTACTTAAGATATAACAGCGTGGCGATCCAACAGTGCTTCAGACTCCTCGACGTGGAGCCGGGTTCACGTTTTACTGCGGCTCAGCTGAAGAGAATGGTGAAATCTTGTGCTGCGTGCAGGCCAAGTGCCTCCACGGTTCCTAAACCACTATAAGGAGGAAGTCTGGGCAAGAGTCCATCACATGAGACCTATTCTGTCCTCCTGGAACAAAGCCGTTTAGTCAGACTGTTTGCTTGTCTTGCCCAGAGTGATGACAGAAGACTTCCCCTCTACTTCCTAATCAGATAAACCGAACACATCAACATCATTTACATGCAGCGCTTTGCAACATGCAGATGCTACTGGCCTGAACCAGCAAAAGGGCCGTTCAAGGCGAGCGCAGCTCGCTGTGTGAAGAGGAGTCTCACAATAATCATTTGACAGGTTTTAAAAAGGACGATTGGGACCAAATTTTCAATGTGTGGCAGATGGGTCAATACAGAGCTCCTGTCATTAAGCCTCTGCCAGTCAAACATCCAGCCATAATTGATGAGTCTGCCCCGGGGAGGGTGGAGCCGTCACCGGGGCTGGACGGGGCGGAAAAAGGAGGATTTTCAACATAGACCCGTTCTTGGTGAACAAATGTCGGTCTGTGAGGGGGAGCGAGATCCAAAAACAAACCACAGCAACACGCATTACACTTGGCTTTAATAGGACACACCTGCAGCATGCTGTATGCAAATGGCCCTGAGGCTCAGGGTTATGCAAGTGTATTGCAGCAAAGACTGCAGGGAGTGGCCCCTTCACAATCTAGTGGCCGAGGAACAAACTGGGCAGGAACACTGGGGCCGGCTGTGATGATTACAAATGTAAACCTTTAAGCTCGTTAATGATTCTGTGTTTCAGGCTGAGTTGACAGAGGGTCAGATATCAAATAATCAAACTACGCGCTTGACAATGATCAGTGCAGATGTACAACAAACTGTGCAACTGTGACTGTTTTAGGTAAAATGCACAGCTCACTAATGCATTGGGTCCGAGTCCACTTGACATTGATTCATTAAAGCCAGCTCATCTTGATTACATCTGTAATGGTAAGCTGTTTTCTGGCCTTTCAGAAAGACAACCCATGGTGGAAAATGTTGACAACCGGGGGGTGGGGGGGGGGTACCTGGGTACCGCAGTGAGGTAGAGTGAGTCAAAATCACTATTGTGTGCACTGGGCTTGGACAGCACAAATTAAAGAGGAAAAAATAGGGAGGAGGAGGAGAGAGGAAAAATGCAGATGGGGTATTATTTTTCTTTTTGTATCCCATCTAATTGCAATCATAGGCAGATGTCTGAAAGTGTGACAGCATCAGCAGAATTGCTGCTGAGAGCACAGAATCTTTGTCTAAAAATAATCAGACATTCTGTGTGCTGCTGTTTGTTATAATGGTAATCGATGCTGGAGGCTTTGAATTCCATCAATTTATAGATCCACTCTGTTCTGCCTGGTGACTGTACTGCCTCACAACCCCCACCGCACACGCACACCGACGCAAACGCACACACACACACACACACACACACACACACACACGGATTTGCACGCAAAGTCCTGCACAAAAGAGCAGGTGGACGCGCGTGTGTGCGCCGACATCCACACACGGAGGCTGCAGCAAGGCGGAGCAGGGACCAGTGTGTGATTAAGATAAGTGTGGTTTCCTTTCATACATTCCTTATCGCCTCGCATTCACCGTGAGGCACAGGATTGTCCGTCGCTGCCTTAGATTAGCCCCCGCAGCCCAGGCGCCACATTTGTGAGGGGGGACTGATCAATAAATCAAATAACCACAATCAATGGCCCCAATCGCTGCAGTCTAGTCGGCCCTGCACATTATTACTGCCCCCCCACCCCCCACCCTCTGGTCTCTGAGGGAGGTGGAAGGAGCAGTTTATTTGGGGGATGAAACAGAGTCAGAGAGTACAAACTGGCACCTGTCCATATAAGACCTCAAATTAATATAAGGCCACTGTGTGTGTGTGTGCGTGCGTGCGTGCGTGCGTGCGTGCGTGCGTGCGTGCGTGCGTGTGTGCACGCTGGACCGTCCAGACAAAGTGTTCCAGGTGGGAGGAGCCTCTGACCTCTGACCCGGCGCTGGGCATGTGAGCTGAGCACGCGGCCTCTGGCAGGAAGGCACTGGAGGCCCGCTATCACCTGGCATCTCCCTCCATCTGTTTCCCACCAACCGCCGCCGCCTCACTTTTACTTTTCCATCAGCACGGTTAGAGCCGCTCCAATTCACACCACCACACTGCTGTCAGACCACAGTGCACCCGGGTCAGACAATATCTGCATACGATTCTGAGGGTTTGTCTTGACCTGCTCCGACGGGCTGGAGTTTCCTCACCTTCAACAAAACAGTAACACCAGAAGATTTCCATAGAGCAGGTGAACTGCATCACGCTTTACACAGAGATTCTTCATGATGGCGCTACAGACCACACCTGTTAAGTAACTGGCTTGTAAATGCACATGTACAGCTGTTCAATAGAGGGATTGAACAAGTATTTCAGGGTATTTTATCAATTCATCTGCTTATTCCAGTTCTACTGTAAGCAGACAACACTTTAAAGAACGGTTCATTTGTCTAAAAGAGCAACTAACGTGCACCGACTGCTAAACTATTGTCCTGTGCACGTCTAACCACATATGAGCAGTAACTCTAGTATCTGTACACAAGTGCGTCTATAATGCAACCTCTTTCATTCCCAGCACAAAACCTCTTGACTAGCAGATTCCTGCTGCTTTCCGGTGACGCCAGCAGCGTCTCGTGACCCCTCACCTTCACGCTCTGCAGCTGCCTGCCGCTAACACCGGTAGCGCACAGATCGCGAGGACTTACCAAGGAGGAAAATCACATTTCGTTTTGACACCTCTCTAAACTCTGGACTGGTAAGTCTGATAAATCATCCAAAATAATTAATCCCCAGTCAGTCAGGCTGCCTTCAAACAGCATGCTAAATCTTACAAAAGGAAGGAGAAGCGTGCGAGCGTTACAACCATCAGCAAAAGGTGTGACTGGTGTTGTCAGCCATTATTCGTCATCCTCGGCTTCATTTAGAGAGTTTTTGGCACCTGATGCACCGGAGCACAGCCTACTTGTCAACACCTCTCCCTCTCCGACATGCACATTTGGACACGCGTGCACAGAAATGCTTCTTGTTTCTCATTGATACAGCGCTAACGCATCTTGGAATGATCAGGATTCCTTCTATTGTCAAGCCTTCTTCAGAATGGTATCAAGAGGTATCGTAAAAACATCTTATTACAGCCCTTTCAAACACCCTGGATCCTCTCTGAACCCACTGAATAACTTTAAATGTCCTCCAATTAGAAACTTCAAATTACAATCTATGACTGAATGCTCTAAACGAAGACCAATTACTACACCTTATTTATCATCATTAAGGCCAAGCATTGTTCTGCTCCTTTCAAACTCTGTGGTTACAATCAGGGTGTCTATTGTCATTGTGTGGTACATGCACAATGACTAATTACACAGTCCTATGATTCATTAGCAGACTAGTGGGTTGAAACCTGAGAGAAGACATGATAACCTCAGTCGGTCATTTGATCGGCCCAATTGGAGACGTGAACGTAAAGCAGCGAGGGGATTTGACAATAGCCGAGGCCACGAGAACCCACCAGCGAGAGCTGGGTTCACACAAAGCTGAGCGCGTGTTGAAAAGGACGCGTGTGCGACAGCTCTGAACCTGAGCAAAAGAATAAATAAATCAAAAAATTGGGGACAAGTTTTGTTTTCCAGTCTCTTTCAAAGTGAGAAAGGAGGAGAGCACTGCGAGGGACTGAAACTTCACCATTGAGGTCAGTCGGTGGGAGAGGAGGACGGCTCCTCTGATGCAGCCATCAATGCGATGGCCCACTTTCACCTGGAACCACGAGCTGCAGCCACTGCAACGCAGCTAACCTGCCATTGTTTATTCTCTCTTAAGAAATGTCAATCTGTTCGCTCTCAGGTGTGCTGCTCTTCCTCTTGTTTTTGTTGTTTTCTCCCCCCAACTCTCCCCGTTTTCCCTTGTCGATTGCAGCGAGATCAAAGTGACGCCGCTGGAAGAATCTGAATATTTCAGGTGAGGAGAGAGGGCTGCGCTTCGCACCACCTGCGTAGCGCTGAGAGACGGGTCCCTCCTCTCGCTCAGACTCCGTTAGCGGGGCCCCTGGGGCCCGGCGACATAAACCGGGGCCACCTGTCTGAGAGCGAGGGAGCGCTCCTTTACCCTCCTCCCTCCCGTTGCACTTTCATTTTGCAGCATTTGAACCAAAAATAAATGAACCTAAATAGAGCGGTGAGAGTGGGAATAAAACCGCGCTGACAACAAGCGGCTGAGAGCTTTGAGCGGCGTCACAAAGGCTCCGCGATCTGGCAGACAGAGAGTTCTGTTGCCGCAGAACGGGAGCAGACACTTGAAAGGGCAGTTTATACATGAATCACTTCATAACTTGCCCTGTTCTGGGGCAGAAGGAAGCGCTCATATTAAATAATGAGCCTGGTCAGACGAGCCACCAGGAGTAGCTTCTGTCCTGCTGAAAGCGGGCTTGTGATGACTCTCATCACATCGTCTGGGCTGCGTTTCTGACCCAGAGCAAATAAAGCCTCTCCCCGATGCCCGAGCGGCCCGACGCAGCCGCTCTCCCCGGGGGGCCGTGTGCCTTGACATGTGTGCATGTGTAAGCACTTGTGCAAAATGTGTGCGATGGCAGCGCGGACCTGTGTGTGAGAGAGCGGCGCGGGGCCGGTTCCACGCGGCTGCTCCGAAGCCACGTCCCTCAAAAGGGCTGTAAAGTCTTTACAGCAAATTCCTTACATTCATCTGTGTCAGAGCACTCGGCACACATTAGGCGTTTACACGGGAGGAAACACAATCTATTTGATGCTACACTGCCCACACGTCCAGAGCCCTCCTCCCCGCGCTGCAGATGCACAGTGTTTAACTTCCATTTCATATTCTGAACAGGCAGGCAGACAGTGCGAGGAATGGACTCCATCTTGTTGTAAATCAGCGGTTAAACGCCCGGCTAAATGTAATCTGGAAAGAGTCAACAAGAGGCCCTCACATTACGCCGCTCCAGATATTTGTTTTTATTTATTCTGGAATTTGGGATTGATTTTCGTTGTTCGCCCTTAATGATGTATGCAAACGGCGCACCGAAAAAAGTCACACTTCATTTTTCCCCCTCGCCTGCTGCTCCCCATATTTTAATATCAGTGGTGCTTATGAGAACAAGTGGAGGTTAATCTAAGGAGTGGGTCACAGCCAGCCGGCTCTTTGTAAATGTCAGCAGGGAGATCCAGGCCTTTCTTATTACCACACTAAACCAACAAGCCTGACGGCTGCAAGACAGATGTGCGATTTGAAGGTGCCCCCCCCCACACACACACTTCTCACCGCCGTCACAAGCCAACCCCAGCACAGAAAACCTTATTAATCAATCGATTTATCGCCATAAATCAGACTGGGCTTTGATTGTATCAGCAAGTCATGCAATCAATCAATTAGTCGAGACCAGGCGGCCCAATTTGCCTGGAGAAAGATGAATGCTCCCCCACGTCATCCATTTGGTTGTCCGTTTACCCATCAAACACCGCTGCTGTTGACTCCCAGGCCCAACATGCATCCTTTTATCGATTTCTGCAGATTAAACTTGCAAAGGAATCAAAGGACACTTAAATGACTGGGAATAATTCTGCCTTCTTCATTTGCCGTGAAGAATGTTGCTCGGTGCTCCTCTCTGATAGCGTTGCCTCATATCAACAAAACCACAAAGGATAAACAGTCAGTCTCACAATACAAAGTGATCCGGCTCGGCGAAGTGGCAGCTACACGGGATAATGCTCACAAGTGACTGGAGCCGCTCCGAGAAAAATGCCTCACAATGGGACAAATCATAGATTATTATCAGTCAAAGCTGGCCAGGTTTATATGGCAAGACGGGAGGGAGGTGCTGAGCAAGGAAGCAGCTGGATGAACAAACTGTGAAAAACATATGTATAATGACATATTTGTTTCATATTTTGTCCCAACTGTGAATTCCAATCCACATTGTGACACCAGCTGCCTCGGTCCAGCGCTTCCCATCTGCAACTCGGTGTCAGGATGTCTCCCAGGACGGGCGGGGAAACTTTGGGGACGACAGAAAGCGACAGGAGCAAGTAGAGCACAACCGAGTGGGCTGCCGGAGCCGCGGCGTGCGTCCCCCCCAGCGGCGGCGGCGGCGAGGAGCCAGAACGCCGGGGGCCCCCCGGGGAGGACGCCTGTGCTGGGATTAGAGACCCGCCAGACCCGGTTCTGCTTCACGCCCCCAGGGCCCGCTGCGGAGCTACCTGTGGGGGCCGGCGGTTCTGCCCAATCTCTCCAAGCCTCACCATGTAATTAGAGATAAAGACAGAGGGCTCGGCTACTCAACCTCAATTCTGCCAGTTTCACACAAGGCTGCCCACCCGCGGCCCCCGGAGGAGCCCGAGCCCGCCGCCACTGCTCTAGCACCTGTGTGCACCGGCAGGCTGCAACCCAACGCGTCCATGGGCACGGGATGAAAGATACTACATGGTTCGGTACATGACCGCGATTGATTATTGTTCAAACGCGGAATGTTCTGAAGCCAAGGCTCACAACGGCTCAGTGTTTCCTGAAGTTGCGTTTCGAAGAAGGTTCATATTGTAAAGATTCTCAGGTAAACAATAACTAAATCACTTTTCTTCATACCTCTCTCTCCTAAAACTTCATCCAGGGAGGAGAGAAATATTTAGAGCGCAAGACTGAGGAGGAACTCTCAACTATGTTCAAGATACACAAAATTATACTATGGAGGGATCCATTATTCATCTCAGATACATTTTTCATTTAGTAGTGGGCTGGATATGAGCAATGATGAATGCATCGCCGGGGATGCAATTTGTATGTAAAATAACACAAGATTACAGAATATGTTTTAAGTGCAAATGCAGTTTGTTGCCATCTAAGTACAAAATGCGTTCCTACAAAAAGGAATAAGACCTGAGCCCCACGATGCTGCTCATAAAATCACTTAGCCCATAGCTAGGATGCTCTCCAGTTCTTATAAAGGGTCACAATGAGAGGCTCAAGTGATGAATGAGCCAAGTGGAGTAGATTTTCATTCATGTAATAAGCACTTTCTCTTGGCAGGCCGTTGGAGGATGCAGGGTAAGTAAAGCAAATAACTGGGGCTAATTTAACTCCTACCCAGCTCGGCAGCGCGCTTCCCCCGAAACTGCCTCCTTACAGGGCATTTGTAGACACACTTAGATACATGTCTACGCACAAGCGCACACAAAACCTAGCGCGGCGCTCCGCCGCCTGCCAGGCATCCGCGTGTTCCTCTCAGGACCCGCTCGCTCCTCATCAGATCCACTCGGTGCGCACCGTTTCAATTCAGCGCCTCTCAAAGACACACAAAGAGCCCGGCATCCCCTGCATTCAGCGCGCAGAGATTGAATGCAGCCTCGGAGCGCGAGACGTGCCCACCGCAGAGCATGTAATACAACTCATTACTGGGCATGCGGGGCGCACAGGGGCGTGATGGGAGAGACGAGCACAGTGGGGTGAGAACAGGGGGCCTCGCACCGACATCTCCATTTCCCTCCATAACTAACAGAGCTGTAAAATCAGCCTTAATCACTAAACGTGGAGGTCCTCCAACACAAGGGCTACTGTTTATACTATGCACCGCCAAGCTGCAGGGCCCAGCACATCATTATTTACATGATCGAGAGCGTTCAGAGGTTAATTCAGGTCTCCGCTCCATCCTTTCCCCTCAGTCTCCTCAGAACTGTGTTTGACCCACCAGCAAATTGCATCCAATCAGAGGCAGCGAGGGGACAGCGTATGTGGGTCAGCCACATTGATCCCGCCCCCTGCTCCGCGCGGCCCCGGGGTCAGCGGCTCGAACGCCGCCACGCGTTCGGGCAACGCGGAGGCGGGGGGTGTGAGCGCGAGGCGGGGGGGGGGGGGGGGGGGGACCACACGTCAGCTAATCCGCCGCTGCACGTGCCCCCGTGAACCCTCCCCAACCCCGGGGCAAGCGCACGACCCGAGGCGAAGCGTTACACACATTAAAAAGACATGAACTTCAGAGCATTGGAGTTTCGAGCACGCAATCAATGGGGCCACAGGTGCAAACATTTTCTGCACTGCCAGTGGAATGCCCCCCCTCCCCCTCCCCTCCTCCAGGATTACAGTAGAACCTGTTTTGTGCACTGTGTTCATGTTAATGTCAGCAATAATAAAGTCCTGCAGCACAAGAAACAATAAAAAAAAAAAAAAGGAGCACGAGCTGGAGACAGCTTTTAGAGGTGGGCTGGAAAACAGCACAGGGAGTGGAGCAGAAAGGGCAGGATGTGAGGAGTCTGTCAACTTCTCCCCGACTGCTCCCGCGCTCGCTCGCTCGCTTCAGACGGAGGGGAGCAAATGGGCCTAATTCACACTGGCTGTGTGTGAGTGTTTCTGCTGTCTAGCAGCGTGAGCGGGAATTAGATCTATGGTTTGTAGCCTTCATCCCTTCCCAGACAGACTTGTTCCGGCTCAGAGGCGCTGCCTAATCCGCACCTCTCTCCCGCTTGCACTCCCAGAAAATGACTTCACACAGCTGCCTCAAACGCCCAGCGCAGCAATTCTCGTCTGACTGAATTCCCCCCTTACTAAAAAAAAAACCTCCACAGACCTCCCATAGCTCATTTAAAATACCAATTCCCCCCAAAGCCCACCCTAACCCTCTCCTAAGAGATGAAAACAACAAGAAAAACAAGGAGAGTCCCACTTGATAATTTAAGGGTTCTTTTCTCCAGAGAGCTGTCAAAGCCAGGGGAGAAATCAAAGAGAACAGGGATCACAGTTTTTAGGTAGAGATTGAGCTATTTCTATCTGCATATGAAGCTGTCCAAGTATGACGAGTGCGTCATCTGGTCCCAGCGGCTCTTCCATGATCCCCTCTCCTTGCGCCCATCAACTTATCGTCACCAAGTGCGTTAGAGGTAAATGAGGCTGAATGTCAGTTCACAGCGAGAACTGTGGGAACCAGTGATTCCTCACATTAATGCTCAGATCTTCGGCCGGTGCTTCCTTCAAGGACACAGTCCTCCCAGATGGACCAGTGGACCAGATGGAGCAGCTCCAGCCTCCAGGACAGGAAGCAGAGAGCGCTTGGTCTTTTCACACCAGAAGCCCAGTCTAACGGCTTCCATGGGTCTCATCGAGTGCCACCGACTGTAACCAGACGTGACCTTTCGCATGTTGGACACCTGGGCAGGGTGCAATTAGGTCATTTCTAAGAAGTCAGAACTTGAGAACAGAGGCACAGTGCAGTGTGTGAGAGATGCAGTGTAGCTCTCAACAACTCCTTCGGCAGAAGTGAGAAACAAGTCAAATTACAAGAAAGGGGGAATGATTAAAGCCTAATATGGCGTCGCAGAGAGGGGAGAGAGAGGTGATTTATCCCTTCACGGCCTTTTGACACTAAATTAAACTGTTGAGTCCATTCCCCCGTGCCAGCTAGTTATCTTTCTGGGCTAATTTAACACTATAATTTACATTCCATATAAAATACATCCTGATGTGGTGCTGTCAAGGCTGTACATCATTTGCGGAGAGTGCTCCAGTTTCAGTGAAAAGGACAGAATTAGATCATATTCATGATGCAATTAAACACTTCAGTGGGAATCGATGTAAAACCGATGAGCCCTGAAAACAATGCATATGGCTGAGAACATTAGAACACATTACCTACCCTTGGATCCCTCGCTCCACAGACGCAATTTAAAATCCTCCACCACTCCACTCTCCGTCTTTCCAGATTCATAACGCACGGCGGTAATAAATGAATTTTTCACAAAATTATTCAACTACTAAATTGCCCATGGTAACTGAGTATCAGATGAAAGTGATGTGAATTATTAAGTAGAGAAACTGTTTGTTCTCACCATGGGTGTAATAATCGGCCAAATGAGGAAGAGAAGAGGCGCAAGAGGGGCAGGTTATAGTAAAAGGGGGATCTCACAATAAACATTGGTGTTGATGTAAAAATGGGAAAGGTCTGTCTGCCGCCCCGGCCTCCAGCTGGGTTGATGGTATCGACCAGTTTCCCTAGAGCAATGCTGCTTTTCTTATGGATGCAGAGAATAGAGCATTACCAAGCACCGCCGCACATTCTCATGTAAAACTGGCAACAGGCCCTCTGGAGCTGGCAAACCACTGCAACAGTCAGCCAGCATTACACCACCTCACTACATTTTACATAATCAGACAGACAGCGCAGCAGACCACACACACACACACACACACACACACACACTGCGAGATCACACCAACTACCTCTCCACAGCCATCAGAGTCACTGTGATTGGCTTAGAGCCACGCAAGCCCCGCTACCTTTAGCAGAGCATCTCCATAAACACATTTTCCACACAATCGGAACTTTTATTTCCATTACCCACATTTGTCTTCGCGATTCTCCGCACAAAACAGCTTTTACTAGCGCAGCTTGAACTTGTTGATGGCAAGAAAGCACACAAATGCGCTGAAATTCCGAATTTAAGAGCCGTACGGGGGCCAGAGGTGCGGCAATTTGTAACCATTTCTGACAGGATGAGTTGGCCTCTCCAACTGAAACAGTAATTATGCTTAATGGTCCTTTAATCTGTCCATCAGGCAGGAGGTGAGCAGCCGGGTCAGACTAAAGTGCTCCAGGCGTCACAGCGTGTCAGGGTACAGTCAGAGGGGTGAAGTGCCTGGCGAGGAGTGCCAGAGCCGCTCGCTTCGACACACAACCTCCGCCGGCTGCAGGACACAGGTCTCCCTCCAACACACGCGAGGCAACGCATTACACACACACTGGGCGACGGCAGCGCCTATGAGTGGACTGCGGTGCCGCGTCCAGAGAGGGAAGAGGGACACCTGACAGGTTTAATGTAATTTGACTGAATGCTAATCGTCCAGGAACACAAGACTGGTGTCAAGACTCTGCACCGTGGCGCTGTCGTGTTCAGACGCTGCCCTGGAGTTCTGCCATCGCCGGTGATCTGCGAGGAGGAGCGGCGCAGGAGCCCGGCTAACTTCGGCCCACATTAGAAAGCCCAGGTCGCGCCGCGTACGCACAGACGAGGAGGAGAGACGGCACTAGGTCAATCCCACCAGTAGCAGCAGAGACACGGGGCCCATACCGAAACAAGGGCGGACAAATAGTACCTTTGTACCCAGAGTCATTTGTACCCTGCTCAGGCTGCTGGCCATCGCAGGGCCTGGCAGATAGAGCTCCCGGGCCCAGCTATGCGTCTGCACTCGCTATATTTGTTATCGTGGACAAGCATTCTCCCTCGCCGTTTCACCGGCCAAACAGAGAGGGCGAAGGAAAACGAATCACTCCTAGACCCACTCCTGTTGTTCCCTCAGCTGTCAACACTTCTCCCAGGCTTCACCCCCGCCTAGCCACATCGATACAGAGAAGTGACTGCCGTTTGCTTTATGATTGCCTTGTTTTATTCTCTCAGCCGGGCTTTTTCTCAGCCCTCAAAGCTCTAATCAGACCGCCTTGCCTCGGACAACAGAGCCATTGTCTCTTTAAGTGAAAGAGGCAGTGGATCAGTGAATCCCTTTCCATTTTCCCGCTTTATTAGCCCAGCGGCACACCACTGTTTATACTAGTGGGTATTCTGTGTTTGCTGAGAACAATTACAGTATGACAAATGATCCGTCAATGCCATCTATCAGGCAAGAGCTGACAGGAATCCTATAGACAGGGCAGCCATTCGTCCCCTGCTCCCCATCTCTGGGGTCCCATGCTTTAGTATCCATGACAACGTGCAAGCCAGTTGCCACGCTTGCCACTTCACAGTGAGAGATGAGCGCTCGTGAGTGGCTTTGAAAATTAGCCTTTGACACCCCATGTTCCACGGCGCTCCCACCCTCCTCGGCTACAGTGCAGCCCCCTTTGGGGAGGCCTGTGAACGGCCAGCTCGCGTTTTCACATTCAGCCCCACACAGGCACAAAAGGCAGACGCAGAGCGAGGCACCGCTCGCCGTAAACATGCCTCTCTGGGTCCCACAGTGTCAATTTTATTGTGCCTGAGCTATACGATCCTCAACATTAACCTCACAGCTACATTATCTGCCCGGCGATGGAGAGACAGAGGCGACAGCAACATGGCTTCCCTCCATAAAAAAAGGGCCAGAAAGAAAACGGGTGGAATAGAGAGAGAAAGAATATGAGGTGCCTGAATGCACATTATCACACTGCACGAATGATGTTCATGATAATGTTATGTATCACCAAAAAAAAGAGACTTCCTGCTTCCGATTCTGGGTGTAGTGGAGACACAAAAACAATTAAAAAAATCATTAAACTACATTAATTACCGCAATATACTGTGAATCAGAATCTCGGGTCAACGATGTAGACCTGCATATATTGCTCATATTCTGTATAAATACAGCAGACTAGTATTAAGAAGTAAATGTGAAGTGCGATTTGGGGGGCTCGGATTCTCGTTTGACGCCCAGACACACCTCTTCAGGGCTGTTTACGCCATGAACTGCACTTGGCAGCTGAGGATCATATTACTACTGCGAAAGAAACAAACAAAGCTGTGCAAACGTGGTGCACTGTCAGAAGCAACGGTTTTACGGCGTGTGATTAATCATATTTGGAGGAACATTAAAGGGAAAGGAGAAAACTGGCTCCAGCACTAGGAGGTAAGGGTGTCAACTGATATAACCCACCACTGACATCAAGCAGAGCCAGCTAGCTCATTGATGTGGCAGCGTCTCATTTTCACCAGTTTGGAAGCAGACAGTTTTGCAGCGCCTTGCGGTTCTTAATTATCTTCCGACTTTGTCTAATTCAATCAACACAACTCAGATCTAGCTGCGAAATGGCACTCACATCCCCTCAAGCTCAGCAAGTCAAAAAACACTGAATAAGTGGAACAGTCAAACTGACAAAATGGCATAGCACATGAGAAATAACTGCTATTTTATCTCCCAGGCTGAGACCTCATCCGCGGTGGAGGGGGATTAGTGGATGAGGGGAGGACGGAGGAGCAGCCAATCGGCTTTTTGTTTTAGGTTACAAGGCTGCGTTCTGCGAGGAAGGGGGGGGGGGGGGGACACAGGAGTCAAGCGCTCTGATGACGCTGCAGATGCTGCCTCGCCGAGCAGCGTGAGGTCACTCTGTTTGCGGAGCCTCCCTAGGTCTCTCGCTCAGATGCTTCCTGGTGAGCTTAATATGTTGTGACCACACCTAACGACAGGATGCGTGGGATGCCGGGACGACACCCCACAGTTGTTCCGCACTCTGCACTTCATGTCAAACGTGCCAGGCGCGTCACTGGGGATTCAGCCGTTAGCCTTTTTGCTGTCTTAAAAAGTGACATAATGAGAGAAGGTGGGAGAGCCCCCCCCCCCCCCACCCCCCACCGTTCCACACCACCACTGTTCCCACCCATTCACCACCCATCTCATTCAGAGGCCACAGCATTATTAGATTCTGACATTATTAGCTCAAATAGCAGCGAGGCCCTGCTGTCATTATAAAGCCTTTACTTTGGTGCTGACTGCCAAATCTGTTTTGCACTAGCTACAGACTGCCAAACCCAACAATGGCAGATTAGTGAAGCCCTTCTCCTGTTGCAGCAGAGGTTAATATAAAGTGACAGGGCTAAGTCCGCTCCGATTAAGTATGCTGAGAGATATTACGGCAGTTTGTTACATCAGATCATTATTGGATTAAACAGCATGCACAACAATGAAAGTTTAATTTTAATTTTCTGCAGGAATATAAAGCAGGCTCCGAGAGCACCCCTGTCAGAACAAAGGCACTTTTACAATACCTTCTTGTTTTTGCTTCCCCTCTTTGCCATTACTGGAGTGGCAGACATGAGAAAAAATGATGGTAAGTGAAGATGTCAACCTTTAGATTTTTTTTTTCTCCCTGAAGGTAATACATTATTTATAAACCAATAAAATTCAACTGCACTTCACAAACCAGGATTCACGGAGCTAAAACATAGGGAAATACAGTAGATCAAAAACTCCATGAGCAATTTCACTGTTTACTGGTTACGGTCATGTACCACTGCATGATATATAGTATAACTATAGCATATAGTTATACACCTCATGCAATATAACTGCATGAGGTGAGGGCCCACTCCGCTCTGCAATAGGTCCAATAAGCTGTTATTAATCCTTACAGAGTCATCCATTAGCCCATCCAATTCTTAGGCCTTTATTAGATGAGCTATCAGCTGTCCATATCCGTCAGAAATACGGGCTTCATTTGGGCTCCAACACCCCTCACTTCCCAGAAGGCCTTGGTGCGCCGGGCAGGTAGGTCGGACCCGAAGGCCAGCGGGGGGGGCGGAGCGAGCCGGATCTGCCAGTCTCCCGGGGTATTCCCCACCGGCCCGTTTCGTCCGATAAATCTCAATGCTTTACGATTAGGTGCATAAAATGAGTCATAGATCTGGACGGTAAATAAGAGCTTGTCAGTGGGGCCGACGCCAGGCCCAGCGCCTCCTCCGCCTCCTCCTCTGCCAGACAGTCCCTCTGTACCCCAGCCATCAGACTGCTGCTATTGAGCTGGGGCTAAAAAGGCTCCAATAAATAAGCCTAATATTTCCCTCAGGATGTTCCCAGTGGCACCCTGAAGCATGCCCGCATGCACTGAACAAACACACAGGTCCGCCAGCAGAGACAATGCGCCCCGATACCAACTGCATTTCTCTATCGCTTATCAAATCATCTCCAACGCGGCGTTCTGCGATTTGTTTCTAATTACTTCTCGCAGATTGAAAAGCCAGGAAGTCAATGGATCAATCCATCTCAAGTATATTCAAACTGTATGCTAGGCTCCAAGACACTGATGTCTTTTAATGGACCTTCAATCCATACTTGCAATTAAGCATGCGAAATCTCCCATTAAGTAAGTCCACTTAGAGCGTATTCACTGGGGTTCCTGTTTGGGTGTTTTTCAGAGGCCGCCTCCTGCATGAGGCTGAGAGACCCGCGGCAGGACGACCTGAGGGAGGAGGAGCCGCCTCCCAATGCACTAACACGGTGATGGACACATCCTCTGCAGCGCCAGCTAATCATTGTTGCCGATTCGTTTACACTGGTCCAAAATGACTCCCCGAATGACCGCCTTTGCATATTAAACAGACAAACAGACAATAGGGACACAGTGTTGGAGGACATGAGCGCAGCTAAACACCAGCAGTGTCACGACAGTCCGGGGAGCGCTAAACTCATAATGCTCCACAGACAAACGGGAATTCACCGGCTGATTGATAGCATATTAAACACAATTGTGTTACTGTCTGTCCGCTGCACATTTTGACAAGGCACCTGCAAAAGCGGTTTCAACGTACATCAGCACCTATTCAGCATAACTGCATATAAAGTGCACCGCATCTCTGCGCGCCACAAAAAGGAGGCTATCACGAGGAAACGTCTGGAGAGGGAGCACAGAGAGCGCATGGCTACGGGCGCGCAATCAGCTAAGAATTCAAGATCTCGCCCGCTTTATACAGTTCTATAATCAGAGAGCAAAGAAGAGAAACAACGCCATTGGCGGCGCAACGCGCAGATTCAAAACATTTTCATTAGCGAGCAAAAAATAGTCGCGGCGGCGTTGCTTCTTTTTGCATAAGTTTGATGTGTGAGCAGGAGGATTAGCTGGAGCACGGGGTGTTCATGTCATCACTGTTCAAGCCTTTCCAACTAGTTTCATGAGGTGATTCACACAGCGTCACCGCTAAAGCAGTAAAGCGACGATAAATAATTTAAACCCGTGATTAGCCTTGTGAGAGACAGTGCGCTACTGTCGTTGGCGAGGTTTCATTTTCAATCAAGGGTTGCTGTTCTCTCACAATACAAACGTACAGTGACCTACAGGAACAATCTGTTTATTCACACGTCTGTTGCAAACAAATAACGCCTCCATGTCGTGATGCCAAGCAGCCGCGTCGCACTAATCCCACCACGCTAATATGTCACAGTCAGCTTGTCACCATATGCCACACTGGCATTACAACATATCGGCGAATGTGCCATTCAATACACAGCATCGTTATTTGACCCACTGCAGTCATTTGGCAAAACAAGCGTGGACGCGTGACATCATATCAAGAGGTCACTGCCACGAAGCCAAAGCCATTATGTCACGATGCAAATTAGAGGCTACATCGTGGCTGGTGCACGGGATGCCAATATCTCATAATACTGTCATGTCAATTTGTGATTATGTCAATATGTGTGAAACGACGCCATGTTGTTCTGTCACTTTAGCATCAATGTGCATTTGGATCTGTGCCGTCAGCCTCCTCTTCTTGGCAGATGTTACAGTTTACAGCCTTTCATTATCTAATGATATTGTGACAGTGATTTACCTTTAAACGCAGGCTAACGCTGTACATTCCAAATCATCCACAAACCTCCATGACTGTTCAGGAAGCGACGCTGGAGCATCTGACGGGTTTTGTTTTCCAGCTCACATTCTGCAGAGAGAACCTGCTCTTCTCCCATACAGACTAATGTATTAGCAGCAATGTAGCAGCTTTGTTTCCCCATTTTTTTAAATCACAGTCTCAGGTTCTAAATAATCTTCTCTGCCTTTTCTATTAAACGACTACAAGGTGCTCTAGAACATGTTTTGACAAAACGCTACTTGCAGACACTATCATCGTGCTTTTATTGCCGTTATAATGGAGCCAACCACAACTGTTTGATTTTTCTTTATGGTTTGTCTGGTTTTTCTTCTTCCTCTTCAAAGTGTCTGGAGCTTATGCTTTGTTGCCAACATTAAACAATCTTTCCAGACAAGTTTAAAAATGTGCCAACCTTCACTCACTGAAAACAAAATCACATGATCACATTTAATGCTGAATAAACACATGCTTCCACTTCCATTTTTGGCCAACAGCATTTAAACCCTTTAAACTGTGGAAGTAAAATTACATTTTCAAGAAGCAACCCACCCCCCACTTAAAAAACCCTCCTTTTTGCATTCATCAACTTTATGCTCCCTTAAAAATCTGCTGCCCATTTAGTGCACAACAGTAAAAGAACTTGACACCTCACTGGTTTCACAAGAATCGTCCAGAGGTCCAAGTCCGATCTCATCTCATATATTAGACATCATCAAGTTTGTGAAATTAAAACGACTTGACCGATCAATACATCCATGATAATTAGCTTATATGCGTACCTTCACAAATGTGTATCTCTGCATTTGGCTGAACTGTCACTGTCATCATCTTTATAATAAAAAACAGAAGAGCAAGTTCGGTTGATTTTCTAAGATATTTTTTATCTTCTGTACTGAGTAATAACTAGGTATCTCCAGTAGTTGCGAAAAGGTTCTGAAGATTAAGTTTATGAGCAACTCATTATTTAACATGTTGGGATGTCCCCACGGACCAATGAAATTTTGATGGCGGTACTACAGCTAGTTTGTTTGCGCCTCTCTCCTACTCCCTACTTATGCAGATACAAATGGGTACGAGTAGTCTCTTTGGGCAGAACCACATTTACACAGGAAAGGATGTTAGTCTAATCCACCTCTCTGCTCTGACGTGAAGACGCAGTCACGTCTGATCTGGCGCCGCTGCCAGACCGCTGCCTGGACAAACTAGGGACTGCAGTGGTGCAGTGAAGTGAGCTCGCCGTTTCCTGTCTCTTCATCTGCATACAGTAAAAAACAAACATTCCTGTAAATAAAGACTGCTGTCCAGCAACTGTCTTCCCGGCGACAATGGTATCGACTGTAGTCAGATGCTCTGCTGATTAAAAATTGATCCATTTTGAAAAATCTAATCAACTGAATAGGATTCTTTCATACGTGGGGTGGGGTTGGGTGTGTTTGTTGGGGATGGAGGGGGGGATAGAGCAGCTGCTGACACAGAGAGGCAGACCTGTTATTAACCCATGCACCTCCACACTGTCCCCTGCACCCTGCACCCTCCCCAGTTCACTTCCCCCTGCGCCCCAGGACGAGACACGGCCCAGACATCTGAATTATTCAGCAGCCTGAGAGGAGCTCCGGCTGGTGGCTCTAATGGCCAGTCCATAGGAGCCCCAGTTCCCAGTGGACAGGGAGGAGGGCTGCAAATGCTGGGCTGCAGGGGGATGTGAGAGTGAATTCATCAGGGGCCAAGGTCGCAGCAGGTTAATGACGCCGCACGTCTAGACGGACGCTGGACTCACACCCCACCTACAAGACAGCGGGGGATGGGTGCAATAATATTTTTATCTTTGAAGGAGAAGCAGTCCTGCAATATTAAGTCCTGCAGCTTATTTATGAGAGAGCAACGCTGTTGACTTTTGACCATGATGTACAATTGACCTGAGACCTCCCCCCAATAAATAGCATAACAAAATGCATATCTCCAGAACCATAAATACAACTGAACCACGTTTTATTCTGATAGACCAGGAACAATTTAAGACAAAAACTAGAATATTTGATTGAAAATGAATAAGAAACAAAACAATTGTCTACACAACCCGATCCTGATTATTCACAACACCCTTACGGTTCCACAAACAATCCCAACAGTTGGAGAAGGGCCCTCAACTCCAAGCACAGTGTCACTCAGTAATCAGGGCATCTTCCCCAGAGAGAAACGGGATGAGGCTCGGGGTGCGACTCTTTTGGGAGCAGCTCGGTTGCCATGTGGTCCATCTCCTTGGCGACCATGTGCATCTGCAAGGAATCTCCAAGGCCGCAAGGCACAGTAGTAAACATGGGCATGAGAGAAACAGTGACCCTCTCCACACAACAGCGGGATGCATAACCTGCTCGGCATGCGTGTGGGCCAATTCTGAGGAAAAAGGCTCTGGGACAAAAAGCAATGATTGTTGCATCGCATCACTCAGTCATCATTCACTGTGAGGACAAACACGCGATGAAGTCCAGGCAAAAAGGCAGAGGAAGGTATTCCTATTATCATCCGCTGGAGATTTATGCACTTCAAGGTTGAGTTCTTTGAGCGAGTGAGCTCGATAAGTCTGATGAAGCAGAATGAGCTTAGCCTTCAATAGGTGCTATCTGCACTGGACGGCACTGTCACAACACCCTCCCGTTAACCACGATCTGATGCCAAGCACATTTAGTGTTGAGGTCAACGTTGCTGCCATGATTGAACCAAACCAAGGGCATCCTGTGGAAGGCCACCGCGGGGACACAGACACACCCCCGCACCCATTTACACAAATGTAATTTCCTCAGCTCCCGTCACTCAAGGTGACCAAGCACATAATTCACAGGCCAGTCGCAGCACAGACCTCCACTCGTTCAAAACAACTCAGCGAAGCAAACAGGAAGGGGTTTCTCTCGGAAAACATGAGAAAACCATTCGCACAGAACAGTAAAATGCAGAAAAATCTACTCCACAACATGAGGAAACACTATACTGCAGGCTGGTACTGCATTAATAGTCGATAGTATGATTTCCATATAGCACCATGCTGAGATTAAGTATTGTGAGGATAAACATTTGTGTGAGGTCTGAACAAATATCCTGCAGTTGAGTAGTCAAAAGTATTCTGATAACGGTCCACTTCACATCTGTCCGGTGATTAGTCACACGGGTTGACCCCTCCCACCTCAACTAAATTTGAGTTCCTTAGGCATAATCTCTCTGATGCCGCATACAGTAGGAGCCAGGAGCAATGTTTAGCTAAACCTGCTGGCCTACGTAGGCAGGGAGAGTCCCCAGAGGGCTGAACAATCAGACAATTTCAAGATCATGAAGCATTAAACCAATCCCGGCAGGGTACACTAATTAAACAGCCGAGCCCGGCACAGCCAACCAATCCCCACAGAGCAATTAAATCCATCCCCTCTAAAACACTGTGGAACCTGTCTGGGGAAAACTGCCGAGTGTGAGAGGGAGAGGGGGGGAGAGCGAGAGGGAGAGAGAGAGAGAGGAGAGAAAAGAGATGCGAAGGGAAGGGGAGGGGAGGAAAATATAAAATTCATCTGGAAAAAAAACAAGGGAAAAAACTATAGGGGGAACACAGCAGGAAGCTAACAAGGGAAATTGAAAAAGGAGAGGCTCAATGCAGTTCTTTGTTCTTTTTGCTCTTTTGGTACATTAAGTGCATTATCTGAACGCCTGTCTTTCTGGCTGTGGAGGGGGAGGTGGTGCTGGTGCTGGTGCTGGGGGGGGGGGGGTGCCTGTGACCACATTTAAATGCAAAAATAGTGACCCTGTTGCGATCAAAGTTGCATATTTAATTAACATTACAAGGTCTGGAAAGCACTCGTGAGACTGAGCGGAAAGAGTGAATAGCCTCAAGGCCTGCATTTACACACGGGCAGAGCTGCTAACACAGTTGCACACCCTAATCAATACCCCGATGCCCTCCACTACCAAGGCAAATGAACAGGTGACAATGGAGGCATGACATCACTGGACGTCTCAGGGAACAGCCACGCACAGAGAAACTACGGGGCTGGAAGGTGATTTGGGGCTGATGCTGCACCTCCGAGATACCTGCAATTAGTCTGCACGCGTTACCATATAGAACTGCTGATAATATTAATGCATAATAAATGCTTATGGTGGTGCTGTTCCCAAAAATCTTTTGTCTAGGTAGGCAAATTCTGTGGCTGTTGTTTTTATTTCCCCGGAGAGACGCTGACACGGTGAAGGTGGATCTCGATGGCGTTGAAGAGCAGCCGAGGAGAAAACGCCAAAGGGGCCGACGGTACGAGCGACAATGGCCGCACACCAGAGGTGCGGACAGGGAGATAGACTTGCTCTTTTCTTCCCCCGACTCAGGCGGTTTATAAATCACGGAGCCCAGCTTCACGTCTCCACTTCCTGTTCCTCTCCATTAAAAATGATAAACTGTACCTCTTGAAGCCACTCGCTCGCTTTAGGGTCCCAGTCTGCACCTTCCTGGTGAAGAACTAGACTGCGCCGCTCAGATTTATTCTATCTCCTCCCATTGTTGGGGATGAATAAGGGAGTAATTAACTGTGTGGGGGTAGCAGCTGCACAAAGACAAGAGCGGCTGCTTTTGCTATAACACACCTTTTGCATTATTTTGATAAATAAGAGCACATCTGCTCTGTGGTAACAAATGCTGGTTTAAAAAGACCACCAAGAGGCCGTCTTTGCTCGGTCTTCTCTCCTCTCACTTAAATGAGGACAAATGGGCCTTGCAAATGGATGGCATGCACAGGACGACTATTCCTGCAGTCTGGTAAACACACTCTGAACAGTGGCACATAATGAGAGCGGCTGAGATCCCAACAGACAACCTGGAGAAGGTTAGTGAAGCATTGATCTGGTGAGCGTGCTAGGCCCAGGAGCACCCTTCATACGGCGCTAACCCAACACTCACAACACCACACACTGTACCCGGCGCGAGCACATTTGTGAATAAGAATGCACCGTTTTGGTTTTTTTGTCATCAAGGACAAAACTGACAACAGAGGAATGAAATACAACGAGGGAAACCTTGCCAACAACAACTAAGGCCCGCTACGTAGAGCGAGACAGACAGAGGGGACGGAGGAGGCCGGGCAGCGGGATTCAGTGTAAGCCCAGGAAAATGAACAAGAAAAGACCAGTGCTCAATACGTCTGAAGTGGCGTCAGACAGTCAAAACAAATAAAGCCAAGGCCGCAGTGGAGAGGCGCGGCTCAAAATGGACTTGCTGGGCAGAGGACTGGCTGTCAGCAGGGAGATAGGACACAGCTTTATACCCATGCCAATGAGCCATTACCTCTCTCCTCCTAATACTTCCAACCTGCCGGGCTGTGAGGGAAGACGAGGCTGCCCCACTGCCACGGAGCCATCCTCCAGCAGACTAATGTGTCCCTGAAGTTTTGTTAAAGCCGGTTATTTACTCCTGCAAAGCAATTGCTCCAGCCTAGGGGCAGCAGAATGGAGAACGCGCCGCTATGAAAAATCTGGCGTCTCTTGGTGTGAAGCGCTGTCAAATACCAAGGGGGCGTTCTGGCTGAAATATTTGGGGTACTGCTTTTTTGCACAGAGCTCTGACCATAAAAAGCATTAAAACAGCGAACCTTTAAGAGAACATTTCAGCGAGGTATCAGTAAAGACAAAAGGCGTTCCTGGCACTCGTCGTCATCTGGCCACATGATGAAAATAGTATTTCTGAAGCATCTCAGTCTAGGAAGGCGCTCACTTAGCGTTTAAGAGCAACTTTTCTAAGTTGAATAACTCACTCTTATTTTCGTGTAATGAAATGAGAGGAGAGGAGCTGCTTGAAAATGCCGTTCAGACAGTGAGATGAGCACAGTCTGGAGAAGCAGAGGTGTTTCTGACACTCAGCTTTTAAAAATAGGACAAACGTGTAACAAAGAACAGGTCTAAGAGCCGCTGCTCCTCCGCATCGAGAGGAGTCAGCTGAGGTGGCTCAGGCATCTGTTTGGGATGCCTCCCGAACGGGTCCTTGAGGAGGCAGGGGAGAGGCCCCGAGGACCACCCAGGAACAGCTGGAGGAAGAGTCTGGGAGGAGAGAAGTCTGGGGCTCTGACTGGGTGGGTGGATGGATGGATGGATGGATGGATGGATGGATGGATGGATGGATGGATGGATGGATGGATGGATGGATGGATGGATGGATGGATGGATGGATGGATGGAAATAATGTTTTGTTACATATAATCATATAAAGTCTCTTGAAGAGATACTTGAGCATTTATTGTCACGATCTTATTCAGCTCCAGTTTACTGAGGGTTTTTTACAGCTTTTACTATGCCACTATATTACACATGGAGATTCACTAAAGTTCTAATTAAAAGCTCAGGGTTCCATACTGATTTGTTATTTCATTCAAAGTGAATAAATGCTTGTGACTGTTTAACACTGATTATTTAGCAGTGTTTTTTTTGTGGCAACCCAGTGCAGATGACGTTAAATTCATTCATGCACTCCTCATTGTTCAAACATCTAAAAAAAAATTCAGCGACCTCTCTTCATTAGTGTACATTAGAACTGCAATTAATGAAATATCACTTTCCTAAATAAGTGTCTATACTTATATAGCAACACTATTCTCTGAGATAAAGCCAAAAAATCAACATTTCTATAAAAAGGTGTAAAATATAGTCTGCTGAATCCAATCAGGACAGAAGATGCAGTGGGAGACCCAGAGGCAAATCTAGCGCTTCTAGTGTCCTCCTCGAGAAACACATGGAACAGGGATCTTGAATTGGTTGGATTGCTTGATAAAACGTGACTCCAGTGTGCACAGGCGCTGTGTGAGGGAGACTGGGGTCAGCTGGACTCATGGGCTGAGTCGCCAAGAAAACAAAAAAATCCCCGCCAAGGTTGGCAAACAGCAAAGAGGGGGACAAGCTGCAGAGCTGCAGACAGATGCCACGACTGGAATCACGTCTGTGGACTGATGGGTCCAAGCTCAGACGCAAGACGGTAACACGCAACACCAACGCAATGCTCAGCGCACACACTGGTTTATATGATGTCCATTCATTTCTCTATTATGATTAAAGTAAGGTTTAAAAGGCAAATGTGATTCATTATTCTGTGCTTAAATATGCCATTAAAAGCCATTAAACCATAGGAACACATGAGCCTGTAGGTGTCGTACAGTATGTATGTCAAATAAATAAAATTAAAACCACACATGTAACTACAAACATCCAGTGGTACGTAGAAAAAGTCGTCATTTGCACGAAGCAAACATTTAACATTACGGCTTTCAGAAGACCTCAAGAGCACAATCACAGATATAGACAGCAACATTATTACACGCAGGCTTATCAAACAGCAGCACAGAGCAGCAGTCTGCAAACTGGAGCACAGGCACGGCAAAATGATTGGATAGGTATGGAAATCTACTTGAAGGAAGGTCAAAGTGATTAAGCTGACATTAATGACAGGCCTAGTCTTCCTGTGAGAATGCTCACCGTGGCTGTCTCTAAACCCATTTGTCATTCTGCTTCCAACGCCGAAGCATCTGCTTTGAAGTCTCTACCACTAATGCTACACAGAGAGGTTAAACAGCTTAATGCTGAAGTCTGTTTCACTCCTCTTGCTCTCTAATGTTCCCTGCGTTTTATGTGCCGGGGTTATGGCTCCTGGATTTCACATCTCAATTTGCCCCAGATCGTCCTGTAAAGCGCCTTTCTCATTCGCCTTGTTGCCACTGTCAGACGCAACCTGAAGGATGCGAGGCGGCCAAAGACGCGCCCCACCCGTTCCGTCACGGGCGCCGTAATGAGGGACGCGTGTTCGGAAATGTTTATACAGGAAAACCCGTCCTGGTTGTGACAATGGAGCAGCTTTTACATTTTAAATGTAGCACTTAATCTGTTGGCTTGGAAAAAAAACAACAATAAAAGGACCGTCGTGAAAAATAAGATAATGAGCATATGGAGGACCCTCCGTGGAGGTCGGCTTTAAAAACTTTAAAGCCCTTTGTATCAATCACAGCATACGAATTAAATGATGCAGTCATTATGATAAATAATACAAGATGTGAGGCGCTCTGGACTTACTCACGCTCCACAACAATGAGATTAGACTAAAGCATCTGACATTAACAGTATCAGCAAACAAATATATGAAAGCATGAATGAAAGACAGACAGAGAACAATTTTCGCAGCCAATTTGAGATTGGGAGGTTGGTGTGTGTGTGTGTGTGTGTGTGTGTGTGTGTGTGTGTGTGTGTGTGTGTGTGTGTGTGTGTGTGTGTGTGTGTGTGTGTGCGTGCGTGCGTGCGTGTGTGTGTGTGTGTGTGGAGGAGCTACTGGCAAACAGCACACAGAGCAGGCTGTTTGGCAATACTGCTGTCTCTGTGTGTGGATTAGAGCTGACACCAGAGCAACTGAGTCACGCTAAATGTAGTACAATCACAAGCTTTTGTTCCTGATCTAAAAAACCCACCGCCTTTCAGACTCACGGAGGAGAGCGCGGCTGAGGAGCGCTAACTAAAAGGCACGGCACTATTTCGCCGTGTGACCACAGCATTGCGACATCGCTACAAACAACAGATTAAAGTGAGTGTAGTTAAAGCACGGCGCCCAAGTTCTCTGCTGAGGCCTGCTTTAATTGCATCCATGTAAATTCGTTTTCCGTGTTCTTGGTGGGCAATGAAAAGGTAGGAATACGAGAAATGCATGCCGCTCACACAATTAAGCTCAACCGCTATCAGTGCATTTCCAAGGGGCTTGAACGCACCGTCTCTTACTCATCACCTGGCGCTGCAAAATCCCTCTAAAAGCCCCACATTCGCCCTCTCTCTCCTCACACTGTATTGCACGCGTGTTTTGGGGCCTGGCAGGACCTGGCAGGACAGACCCTGACCCGTCCTTTTGATGCTCGCCCACGGAAATGCCATCTGGCTGGTGTGAATGATTACCACAGCAACGGCCGGGTGACCTGCAGCCAGCAGGAGCCAAGGTCACTCCACCTCAGCGCTTCGCACTTTCCTTGCCCTCTTTTCATCAGCCTGCAGGTGAATTATTCATCCTGTACGACGCCGAGTCACAAGCACGACAAAAAGGGGCCTGCACACTGGCCGTGTAATAATGGGCAACGGGGAAATAAACAGCCCGGCGTCACCTGCTAAACTAAACAGCTGATAGATCGCAGCTAATAGCAAGCATGCTCCTCTATAAAAGCCTCCGCGAGGAAAATACCCTGGTCAAAAGCTGCCACAAACACGACCCGACCGCGGCCGAACAGGAAATAAGTCCAGTCATTGATTTCTGGCACATGGAGCAGAAGACGTCACATTCAGGCTACAGGCGTGTTTGCAGCCGGAGGTCTGTAGCTGCGGCTAAGGTAACGTGGCCGGGCTCATGCTAGCGCTGGAATATTAATGCTTTTAGTGTTGAACAAACTGACTTTGAGCATCAAGACACGCGTGTGTGTCCAAGGTGCTGGCAGATCCGCATCACGAGTTAAACAGCTGCAACAAAACAGTGTGAAAACAAAAAAAAAAGACCCAACACCAAACTCAGAGAGGACCGGAAGCGTTTTGCTTATGGTTTGCGAGAATCAGCCACACACAGTAGAATTATTGCTCCATCTCCACAACATGTTGTCTGCTGAATATTTAGGCACTGGATATGAGGCGCTGCACAGCAGGTGGGATCAAAGGCACTGCTTTTAAATGAGGTCATTCAAGGCAACGCGGGCATGAGCGCACACGTTTGTGCAGGTACCATGACTTCTACTTGATATTTCCAGTCATATACCGCCGGCGGGCTGCAGGCTGCTCTGTTTAATATAAAGCACTGCATCACTGGCCGTGACACTGGGCAGCGGCTCGGTCGCGCTTAAGGGCCAGTTGAGACGGCGCTCCCGGGCTCCTCAGTCACGTTTAATGAAAAAACCTTGAATGCGCACATCTATCACACACGTTGCCCTGCCCCCCGTGGAGCCGGGCCGAACCGAGGCGAGGGGCGGCGCGGAGCCGCAACAATAGCGCCCTCGCTCTCCGGATGCCAGCCCGGATGAGAGCGAGGTCCAGCGGCCGACACGAGACAGCCGAGAGCCGGCAGACCTGCGTCCGCCCCCCCCCCCCTCTCCCCTCTCCTCTCCAGGCGTCTCCTCGGGACCCGGACCGCCACGCTTCCTGTCATCTCTCATGTTACAGAGCATCAGTCAAACGGCGCAGACGGTGCCCTTGCGCCGCCGCCGCTGATTTACAAACATTAGCGGGGAATACAATTACACGGCTCCCACGGCCGCGCAGCCCTATGCGGCTTCGGGAGAGAGGGGAGACGGCGGATGGAGGGGGGTGGGGAGGTGAAGCCAGCCTTTAGCTTCCACGACCGTATCTCAGCGCTTAGGTTTCACAAATACACGCGTCAAGCCCGTCAGCGGCGCGGTTTGTGGGCGCAACTTTCGGCGTCGGCGCTCGGAGCCGCCGGACGCGCGGCTCCGCGTTACGGCTGGGATGGAAATAAACTGCTCACCTGCCACATTCTCCACGTTTGGGCACATTTTGCGCCGGCGACACAACAGTCCAGCGTTTGCGGACTTCACCGCTGCCTCGCGTCAACTAAGCGCTCATATGAGACGCCTTGCGTTTCTAAATGTGCCGCCCGTGCAAAACGAGGAGGTTTCTGCCGTAAAATGTCCGAGCATAGCGGTTAACGTCCACGCTATAAACTTTCTAATTGCGAATGAAACTTCAAAAAAACGCAAACACTTCGAGGCATAAAAAATGGTAAATGACGGCAAACGTGCCGGATCCTGCCGAAAGGTGCAGCAGAAACACATCGGCCGTCGACAAAAAACACCCGCATAAAACACTAAGTCTGGCGGAAAAAGTTACAGCCTACGTCCAGGAACCGACGCTCGCGGGCGCATTAAAAGTTTCCGTGCACGAAGCCTAAGTGCGGCGGAGCCCGTCGCGCACGATAAATAGTAAAAAAGCCCAAAAGCTACCGCGTGCAAACGGCAGTGCTGTCCGCGGTGCTGATCCCAGATCGGTGTGGCTAACGGAGGCTGTGCTGCTCCACGGTCGCTCCACCGCTGATCAATGATTGAACTGAACAAAGGCAGAAGAGGGATCAATTTCTAATAACTATCAATGCAAACACCGCTAGCTTTCGCCTCGCGCGCGCCCGAAACGGCACAACACGCGCCGGACTACGGTAAGAAGACGCCCCGCCGCGAAAATAAGCCCGGGAAGGTGAGAATAGCACTAACCTGAAGCCGCCGTAGATCAAATTTCTTCCAATATTGAAACATCGATCCTACATCGGCGGCCATCTTGGGGGATATTGAGGAGATTTTTTTCAGCGGCTGCAATAAATATGTGGGCTGGATTCCCCTTCGTTAAACAACGTTTCCGATCACAGGTCCCACTTTGGGGAAAAAAAGTAACGAGCACACTTAACACGAGAGTCCACCGACGTGTTTGACAAGTCTGGCAACATGTTTTTGTAGAAGTGAGAAGAAAAAAAGTGGATGATTTTTTTTTAGTTGTTGTTGTTTTTGGCCATGTGCCCGGTTCAGAAAAAAAAGTAAAAGAGCGCGTGCGTCCGTGCCTCCGTCCTCGACATTAACTGGACAATTGCACTTGATTTTTGCTTTGGCAAAGTTATCAATACTGACGTAAAGCCCCGGGTTGATCGATACCGTCTGGAAAAGGGGAAGGAGATGATGTGCAGATTAGTAGAGTTCAGGGAATTTAGCCAAGCCTACTTTTTTGCGTGTTTATTACAGCGGCGCGCGGGACAGTACAATTAGAGGCAGCGTTGGAAATTATAATAGGCTGGATTATCGACATGCGGAGTCTATTATTAGAAAGCCACTTAGTTCACGTGTCGTTTGATGGGAATTGGGCTGAATAATCTTTGATGTTTGATGATGACTGACGTTCTTCGGACTCACTTAATACAATGCGCTGCCTTTTGTAAGTTTACATTGTTTTATGTATCGGCTCATGAGGCTTTATCTCGATATTGTGACTCCAAAATAGCCCAAGTTCAACATAATATATGTTGTGATTTGGATTTTTACAACATATTGTCATTTGCATTGGTCGTTTTGTTTGTGTATTCATGAAATAAAAAAATAATATGAATGAAAAATGATAAAAAAACCCTCATGAATTATACAGCATACATTTTGATCCTAGATCGGAACACAAAACAGCCTCATGGCCAAAAGACACGTTAATGAATTAATGGTATAATAATAAAAGCAGATGGAAAGTGTCACATATTTACTTTGCCTGACTTAATCAGACACGAGGGTGTTCTTTGTCTACTTCTACCGTCTCAGGGCTCAGGTAGGCCGCCGTGCTGCTCCACACTGGTGCCAGGTGCTCCCCCTGCTGACTAACGCTGTTCCAAGCAAAGCTGCGAGCAAATGAGCATTGTGCCATTTCCTTCATTAATTATGCCTTGGCTTCTGAGTGAAGGTATCAATCAAAAGCAATGGTTCAAGCCGCCACCTGATCACCTGGCGTTCGCCTCACTGTGTACAGTAGCTTCCAGCTGATATCCCTTATGAAAATCAGTCCAAGGTAGGAAATAATATCCTCATGAGTCATATTCTCACGGCCTCGGGGGACAGTGACATATATCTCTGCCACAGACAAACACCTAAGGGGAAAATGAAGAAAGATTATTAAAAGTTTTTCATATTGCATTTTATTTGTGGCTGCGGGCTGAGGCTAAAGTGTTGGATTTGAATATCGTAAGATAGTGACACGCCAGAAAAATGTGCACTCTCAACGGTGACTGAAGACATTTTATTTTTAGGGCGCGTGGTGTCCAAAATTAAAAGTTTTTCTGTATTCATCATTTGGGTACAATAATTCAGACCCCTGTTAAACAAGAGCAGTGCTCAAAGGTGGAGGCTCACATGGAGTGGAGCCACTACAGCCTGAACTGGTGTGCAGCGCACTTCACTGGGAACGTTGAACGTTGTTTCCCTGTTGAATCTTTAACCCTGCCTCCATCACCAATGGCACACTTTGTCCACACACACACTTTGTTCCTGCAGATCAAGCAAGGTGTTTGTAACCAGGCATTTCCAGGTGCCAGGAACACCGTGTTCTGGCTGCACTGGAATGTGGAGCGCTCAGGCTCAGTGGGGACTCAGCGACGACGCAAGCTCGAATGCACCTCCAGACGCTGATGTTTTCGCCGTCAGCTCCCCCGATCCACATTTAGCCTCACGTAAAAAGATTACAAAAAATAAATCTCCGAATCACACACAACCTCATTCATCTCCTGACGTTCTGAATATAAACTTGACCTCACATTCGCCGTTGTCATCAACAAAGCGCTAAGGGCCTCTTCCACTGACCTTGTCACCCCGTTCAAATTAATACATTGCTCTGAAAAAGCTTAATCTAAAACAGCAGCGTGCGATTACGTGAAACGGGCCCCACGCGCACAGAGGGGAAATTATCCACGAGAAGGAAAATGATTGTTTTGATGAGGTTACTGAATAAGGGATTTAAATGACCGTGTGTCTTTGGAAGAGCTGACATATATTTAATGAAGTGACATATTGTTGATGAGCGATAGCGGCTTCTTAAAGTTTGCCTGAAGAGTTGAAGTTGGCAAAGAGCTCAACCTGAGCCGCAGCCGTCCCACATGCAGCTCACGTTAAAGGAGAGCGACCAAACTGCTGCACGTAGAACAGTGTCAATGTGTCAAAGGCCATTTTAGGTCATGTGTGTGTAATGTTTAACATTGTTTTCACGACTTTTTCATTCCTAGTTACCATTTTAACAAACCAATAAAGGGTTTTAACTTCAACGCCCAACAAAAACAGTAAAGGTCTGTTTTAAGCGAAAACAGGATGTTTATGTGAGTCGGCTCTTTTATCAAACACATTTTATTTCAGGAAAAGTGGTATTTTCAGTGGAAATGTGAGGTCTATCTGTAATGTGACATAAACAGCCGTATGGTATAATTCAATAAAATTCATTTCAGTTCAGTTTCATTTATATAGGACTAATTCACAACTATAGTTATCTTATAAGACCGTACAAATATAAACGTGAGCGAGGTGATTTATTTAAAATACCAATCAAAATATGAAATTGTAATTTAAATATTCAATTCATAATAATTGCAAAAGTAGAAAGGGAAAACATTTTAATTTTTACAGAGGAAACGTCCAGTAGAACCAGGCTCAGTGGGTCTGGACTCTGGACCGGTTGGGGTGATTGCAGGTTTACAGACCATGGTCGGATTTTCTTCATTATCCTCTCAAACACTAACATGTCCTGCATGTGTGATGCACCACAATGCATCATGTGCCTGTTTTACTTCATTAAAGGTCATTTCCGTCTGGGTCAGTGATTAGTGGACCTTCTAAAGCTTTATTGAAATATTAATTAGAATATGACATATTTCTAAAAGGAAAAATGATCAAACTTAAATACCTCATGTTGTACATGATGCAAATGAGTTCATGGATTTAATTATAGGAATATGATCTAAGCTTTCTATTTATTTATATTCAGATGGAACAAACGGATCAGTGTCGCTGGAAATGGCCAGTTTACAATGACGGCGTATGTTGAGTCCTGTGGGTAAGGAGCACTACCTACTGGACACACTGGGTAAATGAATGCTCATAGGGATAAAGGGTGGGACATGGAGCCAAAGTCAGTAGCCAAGTAAAAACCCTGATCATCTAACTTGATGTAATTGACTGCAAGTCCAAGTACCACGAGAGGATTTACGTTAAATGCAAATACGAAATTATCTCTAAAATGAATTTGATACAGATTAAACACCATTAAACAGTATTTTTCCAAATTTGACACACACAAGAAATAAAAAATAAAGATTTTATTTTCATTATATGGGCCAATAATTTCAATTTATATTCTCATATTAATTACATTTTATACTATCTAAATGCAAACTCAGTTAAATTCAGAGGAATATAAATAAAATATATACAAACGAGGAACAAGTACTACAAATGTGCAACTTGGTGCAGTACTTGACTACCCAGCAGTACACACCGACCTTCAGCATTAAAACATGGTTCAAATAATGTCAGTTGTTTTTGTTACGTTGATGCAACATTGAAACAATGTACAATTCTTGCGTTTAATGCTGTGACGGGAAGACGTTAAAACAGCGATGCCCTGTCAACGCTGAGTCACCTTTCACAGTCAACACATGATCCAGTGGTCATCCCACCATGACTATGACGTCGGTTCAACCATGACTCAGCGCTGAAATGCCTGCTGGGAAAATACACTCACACCAACTCTACACATCCATGTCATTCTTCAGCACAAGCTTCAAAACCTGCCAGCACCTGATGGTCGGGAGAGTTCGGGTTTAGCTCTCAGACATTTCGCACATCAAACATTTTGACAAGTGGAAGCAGGGAGCGATCATGTGGGACTAATAGCATTAATGATATAGGTGCTCTAGCAAGTCATTAGGCACAACGGCACCTGGAACGTGGAACATGTAATTGCAGTGCAGCTTAATTGTGATTAATAATTACACCTCTGCTTTTCAGCTTGTCCAAATACCGGCTGTGATGGAGCAAAGACTCACAAACACGTGCTTGACAATTGTAATTTTCAATTAAACAACTGGAAGGTAAAAAGCTGTTATTAAAATGAACACAGGATTACACAAAATTACAATTATCTCCGTGAAAGCTAATTCAAGCTCCATGCAAATGACCCTGTGTAGCTGTTGTCTACACAATTAACAGATGGGATAATAAATATGCAAATAATGTTATATATTTACATTTATATGGAAACAGTGTAACAGCAATGTTTTGATTGAATTGGAAAATCAGATGAATACCTAAAATTATTCTGTCTTAAAAACTGTGCAATTTCTTTCAGTTTCCTTCAGACAACTTTTATTTATACAGCACTCCACCCACTCACAACAAAGGCTTTATCAAGGCTCTTTACATAAAGCCAGCTCCTAATTGTTGCCAATCAGTATATTGTTATTCAAATAATCGTGGAGAAAGAAACCTCCAGCTCAATGTGGAGATCCATCTGCCTCGACCGGTTGTGGTGAAGGGATAGAGAGAGAAACGAGGAGAAACAACAGGCAGCAACAGAACCCAAGCAACAGAACCCAAGCAGGATGGTTGGACCAGAGACTGGAGATAGGTCTATGGCAGCTTAGCCATATAACAACAAGCTTCATCAAAAGGAAGACTGGTCTTAAAGTTGAGAGGGAACCTGCACTGAAGCTGCTTCCACAGGACAGGAGCTCGTGGCTAAAGGCTCTGCGTCCGGTTCTACATTTAGAATCTCTGCCACCGTTGACTGTCTCTAACATTTTCCATAGCGTGGCTCATTGTTTACGAGCCAGTCTTACTAGGGCTCAGAGAGCTTTAGCTAACAGTTCTGCTTAATGTGCTGCTGAGAAACACCTCCCACCGGGGCCCGGTTTCACTGGCACTAACTGGAGGGCAGGACGATGGATCCCATCGAGTCCAACTGTCTGTTACGAACACCACAGTGGCTCCAGAGCCACAGCTATGTCCCGCTGTTATTCTGGGGTCTCGGTAATGCAGTAATGGGGCATGTGTTTGGCTATTGTCCCTAAATCTGGCAAAGGAGGCTGGGGCCGGTGAGGGAATAGCCTTCTTTACCTGAGTCCCTGCCTAAAGAAGGCATGGAGTATTTATAGTTCATAATGTACCATTGTACAGTCACTATATTTACCCCTTGTTGTGAGCTGCTCCGTCATAAAGCCCCAAGATCCTGCTCAGTCCTGATCCTGCTACCACTTAAATATGGTGAGTGGACACACTTCTTTTTCTATATATTTAGTTATAACATAATATTTCTGCCTCTCTGCATCATGTAATATATTGCATATGTAATATTTTCATTCAGTACAATTGTATTCATTGATGCAGTGTACATCTTGCTCTACTCACAGCAATGATAAGGAATCAATACACTTTGCATCAATATGCTTAATGGTACTGGATAAAGATTAACAAAAGTATCAATAGGACAGGGCTGCAGTTGTCCTATTGATGATGTATTGATTTTGTCTACTCACAGTGATGAAGTTTTTTTTTTCTAAAATACTATATCTGTTAATCTTATCGAGGCCAGCTCCTGTATGAAAAATGAAAGTAAGGGGGGAAATGGTGGTGAGAGAGGGGGTGTGGAGGAGGAGGAGGAGAGGAGGAAGCACAGCAGATGGGAGCGGAGGAGAGGAATGCGGTCGACGAGGAGAGAAGGCGTGAGAAAGATAAAAAGGCAGAAAGGACAGAAGGGGAAATACGAGCAACAGGCGCAGGCCACAAACAAGTCAGGGATCATCGGAAGCATTGTTTTTACACAGCAGCATCTCCGTTGCTCCCTCATTATCTCCACCGGCAGCAAATTCAGCTTCATGTCCCGTCACTGCCAACATTCAACCCAATGCACAGAACATAATGGACCGTGGGTCCCGTCCATGAAATACGTGATTGCTCAAGAGCTAATCCACAGCGAGGGTGAGACAGCAGCTGCTGAGAGGCCGTCAGATGCGAGCGCGGTGACGTCGTCCCATCACACTGTTTTCACATTTCCTTGGCAGTCGTGTAAATACCTTGACATAATCCCTGCCTCTGAGGGATTTCTGATCAAGCGTGGCTGCGTGCCACCCTGTCACCATCCGGGCCCTGCAGTATGATCCACAGTGTGCGGGCAGTGGACCACACCCTCCCCAGGCGTTGTTGTGCGTTCCCCCAAAATTGGAGGCTTGACTGAATATTTCCACCGCAAACTGACAGCGTTTGAAGCCGTGTTGAAATGCTCGGCCCACTTTAAATAATCTGGCTTCTCCAAAAACACGTCCCACCGCCACACTGTAGGTCTAAAGAGCCAGGTGATCACTGCGTCGTCAGCATCTGATCTGATTCCAAAAATATGGTCAAATTCCACAGGCGCCCAAGAAAGCAAAGAAGAGATCGGAGGGGGGCGGCTCCAACGTCTTCTCCATGTTCGAACAGGCCCAGATCCAGGAGTTCAAAGAAGTCAGTGCTTTGCTGCATCTTTTCCTTCACATTGAGTTTGAGAACTTTGTTGTGTGGCGCATGTTCGCTGTGCAAAGCGGAGAAACAGCATGCAATCAAACCTCTGCAGGCTTTCACCATCATGGACCAAAACAGGGACGGCTTCATCGACAAGAGCGATCTGAGAGACACGTTCGCAGCCTTAGGTGGGATCACCCTGCGCCTGCGGATGCCTGATCTCTGCTCACGCCGGAGCACAGCAACTTAAACGCCAGTGGCTGAAAAAACAAATCACTGATAATTCATCAGTTAACCAGTTAGATAATGAAAAGGCCTAAACACTGTCCCATCCTTCTGTAGGTCGGTTAAATGTCAAGCAGGAGGAAATTGATGAGATGCTTAAGGAGGCATCAGGACCCATCAATTTCACCGTCTTTCTCACCATGTTTGGAGAGAAACTCAAAGGTGAGGGGGGATTCTGTACAGTATTTTTACATTTAAATAACAACTGTGTTGATTTCTCTGAAAAAAGTGTTCTATTTCATGAAGACTGCTGCTTCACCTTCAGGCGCCGACCCAGAGGAGACCATCCTTAACGCTTTCAAAGTGTTTGACCCTGAGGGAAAAGGAACACTAAAAAAAGACTTGTGAGTAAGTGCGCGGCGCTAAATGACGTGCTAATGGCTGTTCTCATCATCCTCATCATTGTCTTCACAGTGTGACAGAGATGCTCACAACCCAAGCAGACAGGTTCTCCCCTGAAGAGGTTAAAGCTCCGCCTCAAGTAACACAGTTTGTCTGTTTGCTTTGGTTGATTTTCATTCATGCTCTGACCTTTTGGCCACAGATGGAACAGATGTTTGCAGCGTTTCCTCCAGATGTAGCAGGAAACCTAGACTACAAAAACCTGGTGTACGTCATCACACATGGTGAAGAAAAGGACCAGGAATAGAGCCGCTCACAAAGAATAAGGAAGAAACCGAAGGATAAAGTAATCAGCGTAGATAATATCTGTTCATATTTACATTTGCACTGTATGAAGACTCGGAAACTACAAACACAGGCCTATGATGGAGCTAGTTAATCCCACTGTGAGAACTCACATTTACCTCCTTTCTATTTAATTTCAGATAGATGCAGCTTCCTGAATGTGCCTCCCACAAAAAGGCTGCTTCAAACATGATGCATAATTACTTATAGATATTTATTTTACAGTACAGGATTGGTCCAAACTGTTGAGTGATGGAACTCAGCTGTCACATGACCTGCTCTCCCATGAATAAATATCTGCATGAAAACAGTGTGTCACTGGCATGCAGTAAAGCAGAAGTTGAATAACTCATGTAGCTCAGCGTCATCCAGAACCAGGACAATCTATATCCCAATACAAAATGTTAAATAAATGGACCTTTTTTCTATCTCGTATTTTGGTATAATCTGTGACTCCTCCAATAATATGCTGACTGAGTGTGTTTGACCACTGTTTGAAACGGATGATTGCATTCTGTAGACAGTTGAATCCAAGATCCTTTAGAAGGTAGAATAAGTGTAATGAAATATGACCTATAAAATGTCTTTCGTTTTTTGAATCTTGTAAAAATAGCAAATTTGACCATCTTCCATTAAAGTAAAACATGTTTGGCCTCACTCTATTATTTATTATTGATTTAATTGACCTTTATACGTCCCATAGTTGTTGACTAATCGATAAAATTTCAGTTTGTGGTTTCTGAAAAATTTAATTTTATATATTTAAAAAGCAGCAATCTAACTTAATGGCCACTTTATTGTTCTTAAATTAAAGCTGTCAGAAAGGTGATAGCTGAAAGTAAAAAAATAAATGCTCAGTGAGTGTTTTTAACAGCCTCAAGTTGTTAAGTATGTAAATAGGTTAGAGTGTCGTTCCCCATCCAGCACAGTAGGGGGCAGCAGTGGCGCAGCTTCAGCAGCCTCCTTTCAAGCAGCTGGTTAGCTGTACAAGGTGCGGCAGAGAAAAACACAATCGCTAGCTCATGGCTAGTACGGTTGACGTTTAGTTTTTTACTCGCCGTGTTTTATCAGAAAAGGCAGAGATCGGATGTTGTTTTTTTAAATACTGTGATGCCTAAGTAGTTATTAGAGTGTTCGGAGTCTGACCGAGTCGCTCAGTACAAGCAAGAGCACAGGAACATATTTTATCCTCAGCCGGAAAATCTACGGAGCTAACATTAGGTAGCTAATGCTAGGGTAGCTAGCGGGCTAGCTTTCACAAGCCAATACCAACATTTCCTGAGTTGATTTTATTAGCGCCAAGGTTGCAATGGCTGATGTTGACAAGCTCAACATAGACAGTATCATCCAGCGTCTTTTAGAAGGTAAGACCACGATGAAGTATTACCTATAAAATACCAGTTTTATTTGAAAGCAGTTAGTCAGACGACTGTGGTTAGCGTTAATATGTGTGCCCACATCCTTTATTATACCTGGTTAACGGTTAGTTAGTTGTTTGGCGGATTGTTTGGTTTGGGCTCATTTTTTATTATTAAGGATAAGCGTGAGTTTCACAATGTCTGTGTCATGGTTTGGAGTGTTGTGTGTCTGAAGGGCACCAGATGACACACTTGAATGACACAAACGCTGAGCATTTTGGAGGTGTACGTACTTTGGAAAGTACGTTCCTGGGAACGACACGGCCTCTGCAACGGGCCACTGCAGGAGGCGTTATAAACTAGCTGTAACTGTGTCATCAGCTGGTGTGTGTGTGTGTGTGTGTGTGTGTGTGTGTGTGTGTGTGTGTGTGTGTGTGTGTGTGTGTTTCTTTCTGCTGACTTCTTGGTGTATGTTATTGTTTTTGCAGTCAGAGGAGCAAAGCCTGGCAAGAATGTGCAGCTGCAGGAGAATGAGATTCGAGGATTATGCCTCAAATCCAGGGAGATATTTCTGAGTCAACCCATTCTTCTGGAATTGGAGGCTCCCCTCAAGATTTGTGGTGCGTTTTACATGGATGAGTGTGCAGTATCTACCAGAAAAATATGGATATGCAATTAATTGGTATAACAACTGATGAGATTCAAGGACATAACAGCATATGATGTCTCATAACATAGCTCGTCTAATACTGTGCCTAAATTCAGCTGTCCTTGTCCTGTAGGTGACATCCATGGTCAGTACTATGACCTACTGAGGCTCTTTGAATATGGGGGTTTCCCTCCAGAGAGCAACTACCTGTTTCTGGGAGATTACGTGGACAGGGGGAAGCAGTCTTTGGAAACCATCTGTCTTCTGCTGGCTTACAAAATCAAATACCCGGAGAACTTCTTCCTGCTGAGAGGAAACCATGAGTGTGCTTCAATCAACAGAATATATGGTTTCTATGATGAATGTAAGCTATAGTAATGATGTAATTTGCAGTTGTTGACTTCTTGTAGTGAGGAGAAAATGATTGTGGTGAATGGGCTGTGTGGCTTTAATAATCCCATTGTCATGGTGCTTTAGGCAAAAGAAGGTACAACATCAAACTCTGGAAGACCTTCACAGATTGTTTCAACTGCCTCCCAATTGCCGCAATTGTTGATGAGAAGATCTTTTGCTGCCACGGAGGTGAGTTTTTGTTTTTCGGGGTAAAAACAGCTTTGTAAAGATTTTTTTGTCTACTTATGTTTTAAGCATATATTTTGTGTGCCAGGTTTTGGCTTTACCCATATGTACATGGTATTTTCAATATTGTCATGGTTGTCTATACTTTTTTTTCGTGCTCTTCTATGTAGGATTGTCACCTGACCTTCAGTCAATGGAGCAAATCAGACGCATCATGCGCCCAACTGATGTTCCTGACCAGGGTCTGCTGTGTGACTTGCTTTGGTCTGATCCAGACAAGGATGTTCTGGGTTGGGGGGAGAACGACAGAGGTGTATCATTTACCTTTGGCTCAGAGGTGGTGGCGAAGTTTTTGCACAAGCATGATTTGGATCTGATCTGTCGTGCCCATCAGGTAATAGCAATAACCCTCATTGAGGGTACAAATGTGACCGAGCAACATTGCTGTGTGTTGTACTTATCACTGGGTACACACTGTGTGTTAGGGCTTGTGACTAGTTTCTTGATTGATAATAAACGGAAATTATTAACTGAAAAAACAAAGTTCAGTATCCTAAAGAAAACTTGAAAATACATATTTAAACTTGTAGTGTGTTTCTTGTTAATCAACTTTTACTCTGAACTTTTTATCCACTGAACTCTTTTCGTTCAGCACAAAAAAACTGACATAAATTCAATAACAGCCTACTTAAGTCTACAAAATTCTCGTCTCATTGACAGGTTGTTGAAGATGGCTATGAGTTCTTTGCGAAGAGGCAGCTTGTCACTTTGTTCTCAGCACCTAACTATTGTGGAGAGTTTGACAATGCTGGCGCTATGATGAGTGTGGATGAGACCCTCATGTGCTCCTTTCAGGTGAGATGCCATAGCTTGTGTATTAAGTTATGAAATTAGATTTTAAATATCCTAACTATTATTACTCAATTGGACAATAATTACATGAATGCAGGTTTTTGACTTGTATGGCATTTAAAGGTAAATAGTTGCAACGGCTAGAACAGGGGTCGGCATCCCATCCCCGATCTTTCATCCTCATACTGCAGCTCTGTGTGGCTTTGGAAAATAAATTATTTAAGTTAGATAAAAGTATTTAAAGTGTATTTTGTTTGTTAGTTCTTTTTTTAAATTGTAGTTCTACATTGGAAGATTATTCTGATCTTGAAATATTAAATTATGGTTATATTTTATTCTTTTTTATCGCTCAAAATTGCATTGTAGTCGTGCTTCCTAGGCAAGAAACGGCAGAACCAGGCACGGGCTGGATGGCCCACCTGCCTCTGCCGGGTAGAGTCAAGCAACAGAGAAGAGAAAAAAGATCAAATGATGACAAAAATACTGCAGCATAAAACTAAAAAGGCAGGAAACAAAACACTGTCGGGTTGGTTGAATCAAAAACTGCTGGAAACACACAGCTTCATGTCTGATATGTGCAATGTACAAGTTGAACCTGTAAGTTGCTGCTAGAAGGGCCTGTGTATTAAGCTATGAAGTGGACAAGCGGTGAAATAGACGGTAGAGACAATTAATTTGGTTCTATTTTTGACAATATGTGCTCTAATTTCCATCAGGCATATAAATATTTGAAAGAGATTTATTTTATTTTCTAAATTTTATTAAATGCTCCCTACATTCTCATACTGCCTAACGTGCTGCTGTACCGTACAAAAAAATAAAACTATATTCTTGCATATGTTGGAGTTAGTCGCTTTGGTTAAGATTGGTTAAACACTTCTCTTCAGGTGTGTTTTACCACAGCATCATGCAACCTCTGTATCCCTTTTGTAGATTTTAAAACCAGCTGAAAAGAAGAAATCCAACGGCAGCCGTCCTGTGACTCCTCCCCGAAACATGGTCACCAAGCAAGCAAAGAAATGAGGGGACAGGTCAGGAGCATATGAACAGAGTTTCTCTTGTCCGCTCTGCTTTCATATACTGCATTTGGAGGATTGGTTATCCTTCATGCTGCCAATAAAGTTATTCACTCCTACCTGATGATGAAAGCAAAATATTTTGTTGTTTTGTCCACAGGGGTAAAATTGATATGTCACCATGAAAACCTCAGGTGTTTTGCACTCCATTTTGCAGCTAGTCTTTGCCACATATGACTGTTCAATCAGGAAAATGTAACAATATGGCTATTTATGCACAGGAATGCCTTGTTTAAAGCTGTGCACAATTTTTCCAGATAGTTTCTTGTCTGTCATACTTTTCTCACTGTCAATAATGGATATCAATGCTATAAAACTATGGGGAAAGTCACAAACACCTGTTTACTTCTGTAAAACTTCATTTACAGTTAATTTGCAGTCTGTCACAGAACATTGATTTTTCCACTGCATTGTCACATTTTTAAACAACTGTTGTGCTAAATTAAATGAATAAGCAAACACTCTTGTAATGTCTAAATCTTTCTAATAAACTTTGAGCGTATTTTAGGGGGAAAATATTTCTGGATGTCATTTATTTCTTCTGTAATGTTTTTTGCCTTTTGAAAATCAAAATTTAAATACAGGTTGTAAATTCCATATGCTGAATAAAATGTCCTTCTCGTCAGTCAATACCCACAAGGGGGAGACAAATTATAGTATTGAGATAGAAGTTACCCAAAATATAAGGATGGCAATGAGTAAGTTACTTAAATTTATATCAATTATAAATTGAAATAAATTTTAAATTAAAATATTTAGGGCCACATACCTGTTTAAAATAAAATTATTTGTCAATTAAAATAAATTAAGATTAAGAAGATAATAAGATCTGTTTAAGTTCCATTACGTAGTGTGCATGGTGCTTGATTTGAGCTCGTTTTATCCTACATGAGAACAATGACCCAAGTGTGGTGTCAACTATGCATGAATTGTTTAGAGGAGAATCTAGCTGGTAATCTCACTCCTTCTGAGGTCATCTTCAAGTCAAACTATCTAGAAGGAAGTGCTTCCAGAAGCACTGTGTGAAATGAGTTTCTGGCACTGCAAATGGGGCATTATCTTACCAAAGCAAACTCTGAAGGAAAATTAATTCGTATTTTTAATGGGAATGATTAAAATTAGGATTAGTCATGTAAAGATTAAAAAAACTGTGAGTCTTAGACCAAAAGCGATGTCAGAATAATGTTATCAATTAGTCAATGAATGCATTTCTTCTTAACTCCCATATTGCAATATGTGTATTGTGTGCAATATTTATTTTATTCTGCCTTTTTTTATTTTATTATTAATTTTAATTAAATGGAATAACAATCTACCCACAAAACCTTGCTTGCATTTCTTCTACGTGCGATACAAGTTCACAAAGTGACATTTCCTTATTAGGAGTTGATCGGATTTCGTAATGTTGTGTGACGTCACAGAAGTCACAAGACCCAGCCAGCGGAGCAGCGTGTCTGAGGCCACGGTACAGTTTGTCCAAATTCCGTGTTATGTAGTGGCTCCGAGGAAGAAGCGACAGCATGGCCGCGGAGAACCAGCATTTACGGGCACTGCGGCGCGGAGGCTGCGGCGGTTGGCTGTGAACTCGGTCGTTTTCTCCGGCGCAGCGGTCCGAGCCCCGCGGCTGTTATTCTCTCGGCGGCGGGCTTTGTCTATGCGCGCGTGCAGCTCAGCCGCGTTAGCGCCGTAGCGAGTCCACACGGTGCGCTCACATCGGCGCTAAGCTAGCGGGCTGCTAGCTTGGCAGGTCTGCGTGGAGGGAGCCGCTGCGTGGGTGATGTTGTCCGTGCTGTCCTACGGCAGACTGGTTGCCAGAGCCGTCATCGGCGGACTTTCTCAGACCGACAGCCGCGACTACAGCCTGGTGACAGCGAGCTGCGGCTTCGGCAAAGACTTCCGTAAGGGCATCCGGAAGAAGGGCATGTGCTATGGGGACGACGCGTGTTTCATCGCCCGGCACAGATCCGCCGACGTTCTGGGTGAGTGTCTGTTCTGTTTGCTGAGTGCGGCGTTATGCAATGCGGTGTTCCTACGCTGGCCGTGACGCGATGCCGGGTCTAAGGCCAGCCGTTCTGTTTGAAGTGGGAAACACACGATGTGCTTCACATCATGTAAACATCGGTGCGGTGCTGAATGACTGCGCGGATCGAAGTCTGCGGCTTATCCACTGCGTCATTGTTTGGCTCTTTTACTGCTCTGTCTAATTAGCAATCCTGAATCTCTGGCTTTATCTTATGTATTATCATGTAATAGGGCAGCCTTTATAATCTACTGTGTTGATGATGAATAAATGACAGCACATACTGTAGGCCTTATAGTTCTGTAGTCTGTAATGAATGCTTTCTGAATTCATAAGGTATCATAAAGTAGCGTCATTTAATTTTAGGTTCGACTAGTTTCAAAGTTGTGCATCGACACTAAGTGTGCCAGAGTCTCACACAATGGTCAGTGGAGCCGATGCGCGTGTACAGGGAGTCACAGGTCTAAGGTTTGTAGGAAACACTAAGCAAATTGTAACAAGCACATTCTAACCTACGACGCAGAGCACTGTACAGTCTATACAAAGATGGATGACGGCCTCGGCCTTAGTGACAGTGATCATTGTTTATGTTTCACCAGAACCCATTAATTAGAACGTATTCCTGCTGTGTAAAGGTGTTGCAGACGGCGTAGGCGGCTGGCGTGACTACGGCGTGGACCCATCGCAGTTTTCAGGTACGCTGATGAAGACGTGCGAGAGGCTGGTGAAGGAAGGACGGTTTGTCCCCAGCAGCCCAGTGGGCGTCCTCACCACCAGCTACTACGAGCTGCTGCAGAACAAAGTGCCATTACTGGGTGAGTAAAGCCACCAGAGAAACATCATTTCAGCGTTTGAGCCTGAACTATAGGGGACTGTGTCACATTTTAAGTTAGATTATCTGCCGGTGAGTAAATATTTATGCGTCTAATCAGCGCCTGAAAGACTTTTCACATTATTTATGTTATGTTGGCCTGCAGACTCCAAGTGCACGATTTAAGGTTTGGCTGTTGATGTCTGTTTAGCGGTACCTTGGAGCCTTTTGCATTATTACTCAGAACAACCTGATCCCTTTAAAAACCAAATCAAAATGTCCCGACCTCTCCCACGTAGTTCACTTCCAAAATTCTTTTCCTCCTTTACTGCACTTCCTGACAACAGCGCGTGCAACAACATGTAGCATCAAGGAACAAATGAGCTCTGCCTCTGCCAGTACTTTTCCACCCAGTTATCACATGTGCAGTGGGGGGACAACACTGTATTGTGCTGTGGCTTTACAGAGGGAACGGTCTTGAGACTGGCAGTGTGAGTAATTTTACAGCTGGAAGGAAAAGAACCCGGCAGAAGCGAGGAAGCGCCAGTGCGTGAGGTTGCTGATGGTTGATGCCTCACTGCATATTTGGGTGAGCCAGATGAATCAGCAGCAGGGTGTGGTCACACAAGGCCCTGCCCCACCAGCCCGTGTTTCCTCTTTGTCCTCTCCCACATGGTGGGATATTAGATATTAAAATGTCACACCAACTGTGGTGTGAGGATTGTGTTGGTTAAACTCAGACCATGTGATTGAGTCTCTCAAATGTATTTTTCTATAAGATTATGTCATACAAAGCTAGGAATAGTTGTTTGCTTTATTATAATGCAGCCATTTTACCAAAATTATGTACTGGAACATTTTCAGTTGCATTATAGTACACACTTGTTAATAATTAAATGAATAGTTTCTGGATTCCATTTACGTCAGCGTCAGGGTCCTGACTTTGTGCATGTTGACTTTCTGTCAGACTGTCACACTTTTGTATAGACAACACGGCCATTGTTGATGTTGTTGGCGAACCATTTCAATACCTATACTTGCTCATCTGACCTGCCTCATCCTCATGTGCAGGAGCACATCTCCCAGTTGTCATTAGGACGGAAGGCGGGTAAACCCCACATGACAGTCCACCACACACGAATCACTCACACCAATGGGTCACAAATTAACCTGACTGTACAGTATGTCTCTGGACTTTGGAGCCTCACCTTAACCCTTCACCTGCCTAACTATGATTTTATCTGTTCTTGCTATTTTGACATGAATGTGCTCCTCAGAGAAGCACACTGTCTGACAGTGTATTTTGGTTTTAATGCGTCTCTCCCCTTTTTGTGCTTCTGCTGTCTGCAGGTAGCAGCACGGCCTGTATCGTGATATTGGACAGGCAGAGTCACCGGCTGCATACAGCTAACCTGGGAGACTCGGGCTTCCTCGTGGTGCGTGAAGGCGAGGTGGTCCACCGCTCAGACGAGCAGCAGCACTACTTCAACACACCCTTCCAGCTCTCCATCGCTCCACCGGGGGCCGAGGGGGCCGTCCTCAGTGACAGGTGAGCCGTCAATGGACCAGCTGACGGAGCTCATAAATGTGTTCTGTACAACCCGTTAACAGTACCCATTACACGGAACATATAACTAACTACACCTCAGGTTGTTGTGTTTGTGTCATTAGCTTACATTACACCAGCTTTTAGTCAATATAGTGCACAGTTGTAGCATAACGGCATGTCAGGGGACATGTGCTGTAGTGTCCTCTTGCACTGGCACATAGCAGACGTCAGTAGAGTGTAAGGCCATTGGATGCCTACCAAGCTCCCCCTCTTACCCGGGTCAAAGTCTGTGAGGGCTGATGGGCAAACTGAGAAGTCACAGCCAATCCCACTGCAGCAGACTCAGCCACCTTTACACTTGCTTCGTCTTGAATGAGGTAGATTATTGGGAACATTGGCAGTGGTTCATTTCTTTGCCTGCTCAACGCAACAATATGCTTTGTAAAATGTGAGATTGAGGCAGATTGTTAAAGCTTTTCTGACCCAATTCTCATTGACCAGCCTGGTACCAAAAACATTCCATACCTTGCCTGTTAGATGAGGTCCTGGAGCTGTGTGTGGGATCATTTGAATATCTCACAAACAAATATGATGTTGAAGACTGATATCTAGGCAGGTGGAATAAATCTGTGCTTATTTAATATTGACCAGAAAAGCACGTAACAAATGGACTGTGAATATAAGATCCACTGAGAGGTAAACATTTTCAGTGGAGCACACTAATTGTTTTACTGGTTTCACATGGATGTTTTACACAGTTTTATTTAGTGTGTGTGTGTGTGTGTGTGTGTGTGTGTGTGTGTGTGTGTGTGTGTGTGTGTGTGTGTGTGTGTGTGTGTGTGTGTGTGTGTGTGTGTGTGTGTGTGTGTGTGTGTGTGTGTGTGTGTGTGTGTGTGTGTGTGTGTGTGTGTGTGTGTGTGTGTGTGTGTGTGTGTGTGTGTGTACTGCAGTTTCAGCTACAGCAGAATCACAGGACAGGCTGTCCCTAGGGCTTTGGCGCCATGCTTCTCGCTGCAGTCCAGACAGTTCGTAATGAATAACATTTATGACAGGCTAGGGGGTGTATAGCAGACTGAGGGCATCTTCTAAGAAGTGAACTTGACACTGGCACAGCAGACTAAATTGGTTTCTGCCAATTCGTATTTGTAGTACCATAGTCCTAATTGCAGCAGCTTTTAATGGCCCTGAGTGCCCTTTCTAAAACCACCATGTGATGATTCCTAGAATTTGTTCTCATACAGCACATTACAGTATCTTTATGTAGCAAAGATAAAATATCATCGGGACCTGGAGTTTAGCTTTCCCTCTATGTAGAGTAAACTGTGATCTGTGAGTCTTCCTCAAGTAGAGGAGAAGCCAAGTCAGAGGTTTAGATTAATCAGGTTAATAGGGACAGATTCCCTCTGTGGCTCTGGGAGAGAGAAAAGGCTTAATGTGGTCACGCATGTTTACTCAGTTAAATAATTTTCACTTTGCTCTGTGTTCTCTGCCTAATTTCTGCATCTGTACCTGCAGCCCTGATGCTGCAGACAGCTCCACCTTTGATGTTCAGCTTGGTGACATCATCCTCACAGCCACTGACGGGCTCTTTGACAACATGCCTGACTACATGATCCTGCAAGAGCTGAAGAAACTCAAGGCAAGTCTGAAGCAGGTTTACTGCTGTGAGTGAAGTCCAAAATATGTGCACCACAGACACGTCATTCCTGCTTTGTTTTTGTTTCTCAGAACACAAACTATGAGAGTATCCAGCAGACTGCGCGGAGCATTGCAGAGCAGGCTCATGTACTGGCATATGACCCCAACTACATGTCACCTTTTGCCCAGTTTGCCTGTGACAATGGATTGAATGTAAGAGGTAAGGCTGTCAACTCCACTGGAATCAAAAAGCAGCTAACCAGATTTTTTTGATCTGCAGTCTGATGGCACTGTTTTTGTCCAGGGGGAAAGCCAGATGACATCACAGTGCTACTGTCCATCGTGGCAGAATACACCGACTAGGTCGCACAGAGCTGTGATGAACTACTTTGACTCCTGCTGGACAGGACGGAAGACTGATGTCAGACGCCTCCCCCGCATCGACTGGCTCAGCCTAAACCTCAGCTGATTATCCCTTTCTCTCCCACAAGCCCACTTGTCTGTGATTGTGTCCATCAAAGAGAAGCCTGAGACATCCTCTTGGCAAGGCTGTAGTACTGGCAACTCTGCAAGAGTTCCAGTGTTCACTGGGTAATCTCATTGCCCAAAATAAGCAGTCATGTTGGAGATAAGGATAAGGCGTCTTTCTCTAGTTGACGGTTTGGGCCAGAAGGAAGATTTGGAGACAAGGGAAGATGTAGGCAGACCGGAGGTGTTGGACTGTTAAAGTGGCCCCATGCTGAGCTGCCAGAAGGCAACCAGATAGTCAATCAGTGGATTTAAGAAGGGAACTGCACAGAAAGTGGTAGTGTTTGCTCCAATAAATGCACTGCCTTGTGCACATGGGGTTTCCTTGTGATATACCGCTATTTGGAATCCTTCATCAGCGAACCTGGAGCCTTGTTTGTGGATGCAGGGAGCTAATAGGATGTGAACAGTGTGCTGTCTTGTTAAATGTTTGCAAGAAAAGTAGTGTATGTGACATTTCTACACCAGTGGTTAGAAGAGTGGCAGCTGCCTTTTACAAACCAGTGCAATTCAAGACTTGCACACATTTTGTTACTTCATGTTTTGTATTCAAAATAACCTTGAGGTATATATTGTTGTCAAACTGATGCCCTCCCTTTAATCTCTCAGCTGTTGCTGCTGAAGTCTTTGACTGTGACTACATGTGGCGTGTCTGAATAAGTGTGTATGTGATGAAGGCACTTATGCTTGTCACTGTGTGCACTGATGTGGGTAGTTTGTGTCTATGATATGGACGTGAAGGCGGCAGACCTCTCCATATCCACAGGGCTGAATTGGTTTTACAGCCTCAAACGCACAAGTTTAAGACGCATATCTGAAAAAGCTAAAACACAGTGAAAGTTGGTCATGTGACCAAATGTATTTTTGTAACGTTGTCCAGTGGAATTGTTGAATTCCGTCACCGTATGAGTGTAGCTTTAGAAGCTGTTGTTCACAATCAGCATTTCCTTGCCATCTCCCTCTTGCTCTGGCGCTTCAATGTCACAGTTTTCAAGTGAAAAACGGTCACCTTTCCATTACATCACATTTTCACATTGCATTTAACATATTTCTCCATAGAATTAGCATTTTGTCTCATGTCACAATTATGTGCCTTGTATCAAATTTCATTCAGGCCAGCTACATCCAGCCTGAAACTCTTACGTAGTCATAACCTTTCCCCATCGTGCTCTGGTGTCTTTTACATCAGGTCTTTCTGCTTACAACATGTCACACCTTTTTCTCCTGAAATCTGCTTTCTGTGGTTAGGAAAATGAGAAAAGCCATCCCACGCTTAGAAAGTCCTCCCTGTGAGCAAGTCACCGTTTACAATCTGCACTGTGTGATGGATTGTCTCGCTCAATTAAACCCCCTCCACACTGCAAGGCTGCTGATGAGCAGATGTCGGTAAAGCAGTGAATGGATAGAAATGGTGCGGTGATAACATTACAGTACTGAGGACAATCTAAGCCGCCTTAACAAAGCAATGCCTCCCAAGTTGCATGGTACCGCCATCGTTAGCCTTGTGGCTCCTGCTTCCTCACATACCTGCCCTGTTCTGTTTCCCATCAACTTTGTTACAAGCAGAGCACATAAGTATAAAATCTAAAAGGTGTACAGTGAAATGCAGATATAAGTGAAAAGATTTTCATGTCTGTATCATATTTAAATAAAGACTATAGTATTTATTATTCCGTTGTCTCTGGTGTGTGTGTGATGAACATAAACACACACTTGGAATCAGATGAGAATAGTCCGCTACGGCTTCTTATCATAGTCAACTCTACGTATCGCTTAGCCTTGTAGGATGCTTGTGTGTCTTCTCACGTTTCACATCTGGCATATGAAAAAGTTACCATTAAAAGTTGAGCAACACAGAAACGAACAGTCAGCTCTTCAAATACCATGGCTACTGCACAAAACTTTGTATATAAATACATTTCGTGTGGAAACACAGAGCACATGAAAGTTATACTGACAACAGTGTGTGTTGGTAAATGTTATGATGTGGAATGAGTGCTTAGGGTGAAGGGATTTTTGAAAGGTCCTCCATGTCCTCCTCCATGTCGCTGTAGCATGCCAGAACAGGCAGCCTAGAGGTGCAGCCGCCATCATCCAGCTCTGAAGACAAAGCCCTGAACAGAAGGGAGCAAATCTACAGTGGAAAAAGATACTCATTAGTATAGAGTAGAGTGCTGCATCAGCCTGACACAAGCTGGAATCTAACATACACATTTCACAGACAAACAAAAACAAGAAATGTACAAAAAAGTAATATGTCAAAACTTTGGTGTTTATCATTCCACGTGTTATGGTGACAGAACACAGACTTCATGTCCGGTGTCACCTTGCCTGTCTTCCTCATGCCTCAGGCCAAATGCAGTGACACACTATGCACTCTGGCATACTTCCCAGGACAAGTTCAAATAAAACACTGGCACCTAACTGCTCCCTCCAACCTGTCAGAACTGTAAAGTATCCAAGCCTCAGGGAGCAATCAGAGGACACACGGGGATCCTAGTGACAATTAAGAACCAACAGGAAGCTCTGGTTACCGTTGTGGACGCAGGAGTGGCGCTGGCACGGTCACAAGCCTTGTCAGGTGCGTGGAGTGTGTCGGGCTCATAAATCTGAGGCAGAAGCTGCATCAGACTAGGTGGATGCATTGTAGGGCTGCCCTGACTGGACGCTACCCACTCCGTCATATCAGCAGCATTGCTGCTGTCTGCATTATGTAAATCCACAGGTAGCTCAGCAGCATCTGCACACCTAAGAGTACACACAATAGGTTTACACCATTCAACAACAGTCACAAGATTGTGTGCGGGAGTGAGTGGCATGAGGAGGTGGACTCTGACACCTTCCAGACAAGCAGCTATTCTTTTAAGCAGACAATCGTGTCATAGTATCTGAGTGAAATCCAACACTGGTCTCGGTTATAGTGGCATGTCTAATGGAGGGAGGTGAGATGGTGTTAATGCCAAGTGTGCAGAGGAAAAAGCAGCACACATTAGGGAATCAATAATCTCGTTCGTGAGTGCTTGTGCTAAGTGCATATCGCTCCACAGCCGTCAGCACAGCACGAGCAGCAAAAACAGGCCTTTAGAACCTTGTGTAACCACACAATGTCATGAACCCCAGAGAAGCAAGCACACCAGACGTACAAAGAAAACAAAACACGAGACAAGAAGGCAGTCAGAAATCTCCAGACCACATAAGGGTTCTTAACTTGATGCAGTAGACAAGCACAAACACAAAACATGAAATAACGTTGAAGGAGAGGAGATTTTCTTGAATTCCCACAGTAACGGCCCTACTGACTCCCAGCAGTGCACACCAGGAAACTACAAATGACCCAGATGTCACACAGTACAGCTGGGACTGGTGTGACCAGGCCCACCAGGAGCCCCGAGTGCAGTACAACAAAGAGAGAGAGGGTTAGCGGAGCAGGACAGTGACACTGGCCGAGCACCCTCATGGGCTGGCATAGCAGAGATGAGGGATTAAACACGTCACGCAGACAGGCCTCTGACCTGACCCCACATGTCCTGGGCTTGCCCTATTTCTCTGTTACGGACAGCAAGGCTGGTTTGCTCCAACACTTTGTCCACTTACCAAGCTAAAAGCACTAGAGGCCTGTGGGAAGTTTCCATCGTGTTCTCATGGGCTTCATATGTATAATAACAACAAAAGCCTTCATTCCTTAATTGAGGAGTATTAAACTGAGCCTGTTGGCTGCAGACAGGATTAAAAGCGGTGTCAACGGGGCACAGTCAGGTGGTGGTTACCTGGCGGTAGGAGGCGCGTCGGCCACATTAAGCTGAGAGGAATCCCAGCTATCGGAGTCTATCAGAGTTGCCAGCACCACGGTGGCCTCCAGGACCATGTCCTCCACAGAGAAACACACGGGCCTGCAACCAACATCAACAGCCGTCTGGAAGCACTGTGTTGGTTTTAACGCTGCCAGTGTGGTTTACATGATTACAGAGCAGCCCCGAAGAGTTCTGATGCTGTCTGATGGTAATCACACAGCCACTCGCTTTGGAGTGCTTAGTGATACAGCACCACACAGACTGATGCCGGTCTCTGGGGATAATCATGACAGCAAAGCACTTACTTCCCAGCAGCGCCGAAGCGGATGGACACTTGCAGGAAGTGTGACTCTGCAAACGAGAGGAAACCCTGAAAAACACAACAGCAGGCGTTCACCGGCGACACTCAGACATACTTGCCTGCATCTGCGTCACAACAATAGCACAGTATCAGCTGATCACACAGAGGGCAGATTAGTGGCCTGTTGACAAAAATCAGACCAGGATTTTCAAACCTGACAGATTACACCAGCTGCTACACTGGTGTAATGAAGATCCTCAAACCATCCAAGGCGCCCAAGAAACATTCCAAATGTTACATTGTTTTGCTTTGCTTCTTAAACCCAAACAGAAGAAAGCTGTTTAAGTTTGGCTGTGTCCATCTAGACCATAACAAACTCAGCATTACTGAGCATGAGATCATGCACTGCCTGGCCAAAACTGTGGCCACCTGGACTGATGATCTGGGGCTGCTGCTGCAGTTGGTCAGGTCACAGAGCATATGACAAGATGACAATGCCACACACACACAAGCACTACTTAATACTCTCATTTGACGCGATTAGCAGAAACACCTAAATTAACAGTTACCCTCAACTCCTTTAGACAGAATGTTATGTCCGAGTCCACTCCAATTTGAAGGGAGTCAAACTCATCGGGATGTAGGAACATCTGTGTGCACATCATCTTCCTACGATCTGTAACAGAAGTACATCCAAAAGGGTAACACAATGCTTCGGTGTATTAGCACTCTCATATTAGGCTGTAAACTGATACAGGAGCAGATTTTAAACAACATATGTTAAGCACCACTTCTGTGCCCAGAGCCAAACAATGAAAGACTAGCTCACCATTTCCCCCCTCTGAGTAATTTCTAAGGCCGACTTTCAAATGTGTTGTGGACAGAGTTATTTCTTCCTGGGACACTGGGAAATGTAGTACCATGTCACTAAGGAGCCTGCAGACAAAAACACCACAAAAGCGTCACAGCCAGGTGCTACGATGGGAACTTCCTCCACATCAGTCTGGTTGATTGAACTGAAGCGCAATTAACTGAAGCTGTAAGTGTGTTTCAGAAGATTCAATGGACCTGAGCTCAACACCCACAGATCTGAGAGTTAAGATACCGCTCGCTCCGTCCTTTTTCATAACAGGAATGTGACAGAGCTTAATGACAGATTACTTGGACGCTCACCTGGCAGGTGCCTTCAGCACATTTGGACAGAGGTGTGAGGCAAACACCGCCTGCAGAGCCTCACTCTCCTGGAAACGAAGGCTGTGTGTCTTGGTGATACCTGTTACAAAAGCACAGTAAAAGTGGAGCACACTGCCTCCGTGCGTTCAGTAGGCTACATATGATCTGCACCACTGTAAAGCTGCAACTGAGTGAAATAAATACTATCACATACAAGCAGGCTTTTTGGAAACGACTTTTCTCTTAACTTCTTAACCCAATAAAATATTACCCACCGTGTCTGCAAAAAAACTGGATTTCCACCTGATCACTGCGATCGCCGATCGATATCCTACATCGCTCCACGTTGCGCTCAATGGAAGTCAAACACCGAAAGAGCGGCAGCAGAGACTTTAAAAAAGCAGAGAAGCCTCAGACACGGCGGCGACAAGTGTACAGTGTGTGAAATGTCCACTGGGAACGGTGGATTTGTCGTCCACTGTGTGAGCGTTCCACCTTGGTGAGCAGCTCGCACTGCGGCGCCTCGCCGCGCCGCCCCGACGCTGGAGCCAGGCTGAACGTATGGAAGAACAGCGGCGAGAAGAGGAAGCAGCCGTACGCAGAGTGCGCCGCGTTCACGGACCTCAGCGCCAGCTGCAACACAGAGGCGCAGCTGCTAGCACAGGGCAGGCACCCGTGCACGTTCATGCACGTCCACCAGCTAACGGCTCTGAGCGCGCGCTGCTCACCCCTTTGACCCCTGGATCCAACCACAGCGTTTCTCCGATGCGGGACAAGGCGTGAACGGCCTTACCGAACACTGCGACACAACCGAATGCACACATTGACTACAATTTATCCATAATTGGTGCCAAAACTGAGATAAAATGCTTCGAAATACGATATCGTTTCAGAAATCTAAATATATGCTATGCTAAGATATACACTTAGGTTAGGCCAATAAAAATTAGCTAGCTAAAATAGCGAGAGTTTTTCATGACAATTATCACTAGTCAGACACGCAGCTCGAACCTAATCCTTCTATCAAAGTACATTTAACATAATAATTATGATATAATAAAAGTACATATTTTGATATAACCTTTAACACCATTTCCTTCAAGAACACAAATCATCTTTGCTGAAAACAGACTGACTGAGACCTGTCTGTCACCTGCCAATTAGCTAGCTTAGTTAGCTAAATATGTAAATGAGATACTAACAAAGGATTCTCTTCAAATTAATATTACTAATAATTACTAATTAGAGTTGAATGCTGGATACTTTTCAGGGAGTTACACAAATAAATTTAATAATAAATTTTTAAATTAAAGTATGTTAAAGTAATTTTTGTTATAACAAGTGGAAAAATGTGATATCAAGAAAAAGCATGTGTATTTATGTATATTGTTATAACACAACCTAACTGTATGTATACATTTGTAAAAAAAAAACTCCATTCTTGATCATCATTTTAAAAATGATCATTTGTTTAGATCTCTTACATTTTCAAAATAATAATATAGTTTGCTATGACGTCAGTTGACTATTTTTGAAGGTATGACATCAGAACCACCGTGCTGCTGCTGCTGCTTTTCTGACGTCCTTGTGGTTTTGCCCTTGACTTCATGTCCATGCATCCTTTGTCAATCCCCTAGTTCTCGTTTTACACACAGCATGAGGTGGATGGCAATGGTCAAAGTTTCTGTTAAAAATATTTGAATTACACTGGACTGAACACTTGCATGCAGCATAGTGCTGTTCCATCAGCCGTCTCGTGCTCTGTGCTGTAAACAGCTGCAATACTGCAAACGTCCAGCTGTAGCGTCAGGACGCTGAGACAAGCAGGAAATGTGATTGGACAATGATGACAGTAATCTTATTACAGCTGAGGAATAAATAATATTATAAATATTTCAGCACTTAATTATTTAATTTATGAGCTATTCCAGCTGTACACTTCATAGTTCATCTACATCATAGATTTGGGAAGATGTGTACTCTTCATGAGACAGCTATTGATCTTTGTTTCTTCATACATCTGTGCCACATGTCAAACCTTTCAACATGTAACAAAAGACTAATGCACTCAAAGGGTGCTTTTTGAAGTAACCAGAAAGATTCTGATACTGAAATTCAGAATGATTAGCTAAACTATATTACCAATACATTTGCATTCCAGTGATCAATTTTATAGATGAAAAATCTGAAAATAACAGGTTTATTTAAAACCTACTCATGTTTTTATCTGTCGAGCTCTTGTTAAATTCTGCAGACGTATAAATGAACAATGTCTACATTTAAGTGGAGAAATAAAATGTTGATTAATTATAGGCAACCTTGACTGTCACATTATGTTCCTACCTTCTGACCACTTCAATTAAAAAAAAAAAAAAGCTTTTTGTTTTTTTTGGTGTGTGTGGCAATTCAATGAAATAAACAATTCAAATTGGACAATTCATAGTTACTTGCAATTCTAAGATTTCCTTAGGATATGTAAAATAGGGTGCTAGCATGTTTAAGACCAGTAATTGTAATCAGCTGAGCATCAATGCTCAAGGTGAAATGAACCCTGTCCAGAAATGTGACTCTAGCCCTCTGCCTTTGTAACTGGAAGCCACAGAGTAATTTACGTAAACCCAAAGGTCTAATCTAAAATTTAAAACAAACTGGAAAATTTGGATCTCAAAGCAATCTGTTTACACACTTTATTGAGCATCATGTTCAATATACATTGTATTGACACCAAAAGGAAAAAAAAAGAAACTATGGCGTTAGGGTGGATTACCTGGACATACCGTTTTCAGAGCATATTGCTTAATGACATTTCAAACGCACCAAATCTGTGCAAATACAGTGAACACCGGTCAGAGGAGGTCATGGTAGGTTAGAAAATTCTGACTTAAAAAGGTAATGTCGACAGCAGTTATGTGAACGTCAAGTCTACAGAATGTACTAACAATGGTATCCTATTTAAAAAATACCCAGCTCCTTCAAACCTGATTGCATGTGCCAAAAGATGGTGAGCTAATTATTCAATGTCAGTCACAGATCAATCATGTATAACATAATTCAAAATAGATGTCAATGATGGCTCAAAAGTCAGCAGCATCATCAATGAAAGTGAACTCAAGTCAGAGGTTTCCAGACTCCACCCTTTAAAATAAAACCCACATGCAGGATAGTGTTCTTTTCCCCAGTAGAACATTTCATCTTATCCAAATAATAAGATATTTTCCAAGTCTATTGAGAACTATAAGCCAGATTTAAAGATTGAATAATAGTTATTGATATGATGTTGCTTAAATATGCACCAATCAGAACTCGAGATATTGGTGAAATTTAAAAGCCTAACTCAACCATCTATCCAAAGCCCCCCAGGTCTAAAGCCACAAGTAAATGGAATTCACACACCGTGTGTTTAAAAAGCCAAATGTGCCACAATAAAGCAATTACAACTAGCCTAAATTCTTCTACAGAGCCCCTAAGATTTCCCACGTTGATGGATTAAGAACGCAGATGATGGAATTTATCATCCATAAAAATTGAGGTAAGCTCATATGCCAGTTAACCAGTTCACATGTGGAATAGTCACAGCTTTGCCACCCCCTCCACCCCCAGGCTGTTTTGGTTGACTGTCATTTATAATGATGTGAAAAGACATAAGAGGAATGATTATTAATAGACATCTTTGTTGGCCATGATGGCCATGCTTTAAGGAAAAAGGTTGGGAATATTAGAAGTTTATCTTTTCAATTGTTTAACGAGAGCCTAATGCGATTAGATCCTGAGAAGTTGGCACTAACTTCCTGTTAACAGGAGAAAGGCTTCTACGAGTCTTACGTTTGAAAAGAGTAACTCTCAAATCAACAAGTAAGCCTTTAAAAATAACATTCATGGCTGGTGGTAAAACCTAATGAAGGGGCAGTTGTGCAGCATTGAGAGTTCTTGTAAATCTCTCAGACATACACCAGCATAGGGAGAAAATGCAAATAAGTCTCTGTGCAGACTGCATCAAAAGTCCCTCTGAAGGTTCTCACCTTGGGAAGCCTAACAAAAGGCAACAATAATTCAATGACAGTGTTGAAAATAATTTTATCTACCAACAGATGTGCCATGGGCCAACAATGATTTGACAACAGGTACACGGCAGGGAGGACGAGTGATGACCTAATGACAATGGGCTTTCGTTTGTATTACACAATCTTGACCACTAAATTGCATAAGAAACCTGTTATAAAGTAGAAACTGTTCAGCAGCAGATAAAAAAGCAAGTTCATTTACAGTAGTGACATATCTTACATCATTACATTTTCAAAATAAATAACTTAAATATACAAATCCAGGTAGGAAACAAATTAATTTCGCTGGTAGGGTTTTCAAATTGGCTCATCTTGCGGAAAATAACCGTTCAGAGAAATGTGGTTGAAGCCAACCAATTCCTCTGAATGGCAAAACAAGGGGTGCAAAAGCCTTTTGCTGAAACTTTCCTTCCTGAAGGCATTTCCTTAAACTGAAAATATAAAAATTATTTAATACAATTTCTTCCGCAAGCAAGGTTTCAGAAGTTCACCTTAAATTAAAGAGGTCAGTTTACTTACCCTGATATTTACAAGTGGCTCCTAATCAAATGCCATCTCTTGACTTTTTCTTACACAACGAGCCACCTTCCTCTTGAATTCACCGTTGGGATCCTCCCTCCACTCTTTCTGTGAGAGCAACATTAAAATGTTTACTTGAACTGCACAAATTACAAGAGTAAAAAGAGGAGGAAATAAAGGACGAGTAATGTAACTCACTGCAGCATCCACATTAGCTGGTGAATCACTGTTGGGATCTGCCAGCATGGAGATAACACTAATCATGATTGTCTCTACAGTGTGAATTGGAAGCCAGCGCTCTTCAGGCTTTTCATAACCAAACTTATCTTCTCCTGGCTCGTGCAAAATTGAGATGCAAACATCTCCATTCTTAGCGACTGTATAGGAACAGAAAATGAATGTATCCACTAGGTTAGTGTGAAGATGATTCTTATTGCAACTGAACTCATAATTAAAGCAACAAATGCCTTAAAAGGGAGTCAAAAATTCATTTCAATACACTTTGGAAACTAGAAACAAGTAATATTCAGAGAGCATAATTAATGTGTTTACCATTTGGGTGCCAGATTTCAGTGATAAACTTCATCTTTGGAGGCCGTAGTGGATAATCATAGGGAAATGTAAGGTATGCTTTGAAAAATCCTCCTTCGCTAAACAAAACAAAGACAAAACAAAGCAAGTGCAAATGAGAAGATATGAAGAATATTTAAGTATCTCTCAGACTTCAATAGACAATTGCTTGATCACTTACAAAAGGGTGTCCTGTGGACCAATAATCACAACCTCCCATTTATATATGTCATCATCATCGATCAGGCCAGCGGAAAAGCCCTCCACAGGGTTCTTGTTGAGCTCTGGCAAAAGATGAATGGAGTAATATTTAATGCAGAAGAGAACTACAGTACAGGATTTCAAACAAGCGAAAGGTTTATATATGCGAGCACATAACTATATAGAGCAGATATAAATGTAAATATAAATGGAACTGACTTCTAAGGGCGCTTGTAATTTTAAAGGCCCCTGCAAAGCACATAAATAAGTGACAGTGCACAAAGTCTGATAAAGGACACTCAAAATAATTGCTGCTATACAGTAAATGCTTTCAGAGGGCAAAGGTTTTAGAAACTTAAGCTGAAGACACGGATGAACCACATTAATGGGAAGTAATGGTAAAACCAAAAAGAGAGAATCAGATGATGATTTAGTGATGTTTCTGAGTAATATAACTGGTATTTTGAATCTAAAATGGTTAAATGCCTGAAATCAGCACCACTTTAATTGTAAAATTCATATAAAAATCTAGGAGACTGACAACTATAATTTTTGCATCCTTATTAAATAATATTTTAACTGCACTACTTTGTACAGCAAAGTATTAGTGTGACTGTGACAGTATTACCTGTCTATCCAGTAAATGTAAAGTTTGAATAGAATCGTGGTTTCCAAAAATAAGTCAAATGATTCACCGACTTGAAGAACTGAATAGACTGAAAGCAGTGAATCACATCACCACACACAGACACACAGACAAGCCAGGATTTAAATATTAGACAAATCAGCGCGCTATGATAAATTTGTCGGAAAAAACCCCTAAAAAATGTATTTTTTGCACTTCGCAAATGTCAAAGATTAAACGTCACCAGAGCATATTGTTTACAGCAGTACGCGGGCCACAGTGTAGTGCTGTAAAAACAGCCCGTGACAAAATGTCAGAACCGAGCAGTTATTATTTGGGTGACGACTCCCAAATTAAGCAGCCAATACGTCGTGTTTTTAAAGTGTTCAACTGGAACATTGCGAGCCACGGCGCTACGTGACAGCCGCACACCGCTTTCACATCACAGACGTTACTTATTACCATATGTTCGCGTTAAGTATGAACGTTGACAGATGTGCTAGCAATAATGTAGCTCACCACTATGTGAAAGCTACAGAATGTATCTAGTTATCATGAACCAATCCAAAGTCTTCAGAGCTCACGAGTCCGTGGATTGATTATTCCTTTGTTCCGTCAGCTAACGTTAACTAATGCCGAACTTGCTAGCCCGCTAGCAATGCTGTCTTCAGATGCCTCGCTATTTCAGCCACGTATACTAAAAATGTTCATGTTTTATTTGCCTTAGCGACCCGCTAATGACGCAGGCTTACCCACACACTGAATTGGCAGAGACCCATTATGTTAGCTTTCAGAGCGTACTCCTATGGCGTAAACATGGCTCTGCGTAGCTAGGAAAGCTAACGTTGGCGGCTATGTAAGTAGCCTTTTATCGGCTGGGTTTGCTCCACTTTTTCGCTGTCACATTACCTGCCAGTTGTTTTCGAAGAAGCAATGCTGATTGTTCGGTCATGGTATGTGGGCGTAAAAGAATAATCACTTGGCGCCAGCAAATTCTTCCGAAAAAGTAGCTAAATCGGAAACCGATGTGAGACGTTTCACTGACCGCTGCTGATTTCTCTGTGTTTTGACACAATGTTCAGCTGCTGGCTTTAGTTGTACGCATGCGCGCGCACGTGTGTGCGTTTCTTAAGCAATTCGTGTGAATTAAGGTGGAAAACATTCTTTCTAAGCTTCAAAACCAGTTTCTTCAACATACGTTAAACTTTCTGACTAAAATGAATGAACCACGTACAGTCCGTGTATGTTTTAAACACTTCATTTCTCCACCAGATCTAAAACTGACGAAGTGATGAAACGTTTTCTATTCTACTCTATTCTATTTTACCGATAAACGGGGACACGGCTTAGAATCCAACTTTGTTGGTCTAGTTTGTCTAGTTTTGAAAAAGATATTATTCAGCTGGAAAATATAAATATATAAATAATTACCTAATTTGCATATGTGCACAGGCATCCTGCTAACTGTACCCTGTTTCAAAACAAGAGTCTCGCTTTTCTGGTGTGTGTGTGTGTGTGTGTGTGTGTGTGTGTGTGTGTGTGTGTGTGTGTGTGTGTGTGTGTGTGTGTGTGTGTGTGTGTGTGTGTGTGTGTTGTTTGAGCTTTGGCGACCAAAGAGAAACAATCTGTTCCTAACTATTAGAAACCAGTAAGACTACTATGAACTCACCATAGCACCTGTTTGACACTCCTCCACACAAATCTGCCTTAGGCCTCAAAATGGTACCAGGTCTGTGTTGGTCTTTACCAGCATGAGTGGAGGAGGTCTAAAGCAGAGAATGAGTATCAACAGCGGCTGTGTTTATATAGCACAGAATAACTTGTCTTATCTACTAGTTTACTAACCACACTGACGAACCATCGCCTTATTGCTTATTTTGCTGTGGTGTGACTCTTTGTTGATGGTTTCACAACTGTTGTTAGTTTGTTCATCTACAAACAGCCCTAACCCTCACATGTTAAACTAACTCAGAATGTGATGAACAGATTTCTTGTTACATAAAACATAACAGAAACAAAACATAACATAACAACCGCCTCAACAGAGTCCAGTGGATTTCTGACTCTGAAAGATTTCTGACTTCATGACTCTGGTGGGAGAGGCACAGGAGGAAGGGCAGATATTTTCCCTGCTGTGTGTTGTTTTGTTCTGTTATCGGAGTAAACTGGACGATTATGAATCCGGCTGCGAGTCGATTCTTATAAAAGCTACACAACACAGAAAGCCACGGGTTACATGTTACATGTTACAGGAAGCCACGAGAAAACTGAGTGTCAGACCACCTCCAAGTCTGACCCAAACCTACAGCAAAAAGAAACATAACAGCATGAAAGGACAGAGAACCCAAAGTCTTGGTGTTGCAGTATGTTACAACAACAAAGCATGTAACTATCAATATTACAATTACTCAAGATTAAAAATTCAAAAAACTTCATTAATCTAATACTGATCAGCCTCTGGCTGAAGGTGCTCCTCTGTCCAGCCACACACTGTGTAGGGGGTGGAGGTGTTGTCTAGGACAGAGAGGAGTTGGACCAGCATCCTCCTCTCAGCTACAGCATGTAGGGGGTCCAGCCCCACCCCAGAACAGAACCAGCCCTCCTGATCACTTTGTCCAGTCTGTTACTGCGATAAACACTGGCCTCCACAGACTCATAGCACATCCTCAACATGGAGCTGCAGACGTTAAAGGACCTGAGCCTCCTCAGGAAGTACATCCTGCTCTGAGCCTTCTTGTACAAGGCTAAGGAGTTCTTTTTCCAGTCCAGTTTATTGTCCAAGTACACTCCTAGGTATTTGTACTCAGTCACCACCTCCACCTCTTCCTTTTTAATAGTGAGAGGGGTGACAGCACTCACAGATTTCCGCTCCTTCAGCTCCTTAGTTTTACTGATGTTCAGTTGGAGGTGATTCTGTCCACACCAGTCCACAAAGCTGTCCACCACTCCCTGGTACTCTGTGACGTCACCACCCTGGATACGTCCTACAAGAGCAGAGTCCTCAGAGAGCTTCTGTAGATGACAGGACTCTGAGTCGTACCTGAGGTCTGAGGTGTACAGGGGGAAGAGACGTACTAGGGGAGGTTGGTGAGGTGGTCCATGATCCATGAGATCAGGGGGGCTCCACCTGCATGTCCTTCAGTTTCTCTCTCAGCAGCGCAGGCTGGAGAAATCAAAGAACGTGATCCTCACTGAGGCCAGGCTTTGTCCAGGTGGTTGTAGGTGTGATGAAGCAGATCTGTGATGGCGTCATCCACTCCTAGGTAGGGTTGATATGCAAACTGGAGGGGGTGGACTGAGGGTTTGGCCAGAGAACGCATGGAGTCCAGGATCAGCCTCTCAGAAGCCTTCATGATGTGAGAGGTCAGAGCCACGGGTCTGTAGTCGTTGAGGACTCTGGGACGTGGCGTCTTATTCACTGGTACAATGCATGACTTTTTCCACCCAAGAGGAACTCTCTCCAGCTGCAGGCTCAGGTTGAAGATGTGTTGGAGGACGCCACTAAGCTGGGGAGCCCAGACTTTCAGCACCCTTGGGCTGATTCCATCGGGTCCTGCAGCCTTTGTTGAATGAAATCCTGTCCCCCTTGTTCAGCTCCTTTTTCACCTGATCTGCTGTGATTGTGCGTGAGGTGGGGGTGGATGAGCCCTGTGGGTGATGTGAAGGGGGGCCTATCGTGGCCAGGAGGTTTATGGGCCCAACCTGGAATCTTTTAAAGAAGTTATTAAATTCATTGGCCCTGTCCTTGGACCCCTCAGTCACCTGCTGCTGGACTTGTAGCCAGTGATGGTCCTCATGCCCCTCCACACTTCACTGGTGTTGTTGTTCTAAAGCCTGTGCTCCAGTTTCCTCCTGTGAGCCTCCTTCCCCTCCCTGATTTTGACTGACAGCTCTCTCTGGACACTCCTCGCTGCCTCCCTGCCCCCGGACCTGAATGCTTTCTTCTTTTCATTCAGGGTGGGTTTGATGCCACGAGTGACCCATAGTGTGTTGTTAGGAAAACAGCTAAATTTTTTTTCAGGTACATGGTTGTCAATGCAGAAATTAATATAATCTGTGATGCAGTCTGTTAGTCCATCAATGTCCTCCCCATGAGGTTCACAGAGAGCCTCCCATACACAGTAAATTCCATAATTTCTTATATTTTGCAGTTTACAATATGTTTCTTTAGGACGTTAGCTCAAATATTATCTCCGTTGTTCACTAGAGTGTGCGATCGCAACATTGTTACTGTAAGTATCGCACGAATCATGAACCTGGAAGTAATGATGGAGGAGGAGAGGGATAAAGGTGAAGGAGTTAAGTGACATGTTGACCAGTAGAGGCGCTGATAAACGACTTGTTTTCATCTTCCTGAAATCATCGGGTCTGATTAAGAGAATTTGAAAAGTAACTGGAATCCTGTAGCTGGCAGCAATGTAAGAATTTTGCATGTCAGCTGCCGTAAAACTCAAGAGAGAGAGAGAGAGAGAAAGAAAGACGAAGAAGAAGTGAAAGGAAGACTGTTCACGGAAGAAGAAGAAGAAGAAGAAGGGGGAGGAGGCTGTTCACAGAAGAAGAAGGAAGGCTGTTCGGCGCCATATTTAATACTGAAGCTAGCTAGCGTTAGCTGTTTACAAACCTAAACTTTCAACTTGAGTCGGAAACCAAAATCAAATCGTCAACGTAAACGAAAATGAATGTCGTAGATCACGTACGGGACATGGCTGCCTCTGGCCTTCACTCCAATGTCAGGATACTCAGCAGTTTGTTGTTGACCATGAGTAATAACAACCCGTAAGTAATGTCAGAGCGGGGGTCCGTCTATTTCACGAGGGGTTTTCCCATAGACTAGCTATGTGCTCTCAGCGTGTGATAGCAGACCAACGCAAATGGTCACATTTAATAATATGAATGCTTAGTTAAAAATGAATAGACGCAGAACAGTTATTTAATAATAACAACGTTCATAGATTCATATTACACCGAACTGTGTATTCCAAGACATAGTCATGTACAGAGTTAACGGTTCCTGCTGCAATGTTTTGTCCTTCTGTAGTTGTGTCACTTAAAGTAACGTAACATTTGGTATGAAACTGTGATAATAAAACCTTAGTCTTCATGCAAACTCGTTTGATTGCTTTAAACAAAAATCATTTTTCTGTCAGGTTTCGTTTGGACTAATCGTAGAATGTTTTCTGTTTATATCGTTTTTCTCCCTGTTTACGTTGCCTGAACAACATTCAACTTAACTTTAACTAATTCATACCCTTATCACAAGTTCAACCGCGAGATGATTTTGTGTGTTATGTTTAGGCTCACTGCGTTTATGTCTTTTTGATTCAAGTGAGCTGTTCTCACCAGCCCAGAAGTACCAGCTTCTGGTTTATCATGCTGATGCCATCTTCCATGATAAGGAATATCGTAATGCTGCCTGCAAATACAGCATGGCACTGCAGCAGAAGAAGGTGCTCAGCAAAACATCTAAAGTCCGTACCTCTGCTGGGGGAGCAGCATCCAACATACAGGCACAGGTTTGTTGTAATCCATGTTAGTGTTGTCTCCTTGCTGCTTCACTAGAGACCGTAACAGAACACTAAAGTAGTTAAAGCTTCAATTACACTAAACTCCCTATTGATGTGGTAGCACGTGTTTCCTAAAACCTCAACTTTGTTGATATTGTGATAGCATTTACTGCTGCAGGTTTATCTCAATATCATTCAATACAATGCAAAAGATTGTGGATTGATTGGTTGATTGCTAACATAAAAATACTAAATGTCTTTCAGAGTTTGCCATCAGAAATTGAAGTTAAATACAAGATAGCTGAATGCTACACCATCTTGAAACTGGACAAAGATGCTATTGCAGTGCTTGATGGGATTCCATCTAGACAGAGGACTCCAAAGGTAGGCTGCCACTCTCCTGGATTTTGTAAATAACTCATTTAGCATAAACTGATGTTTAACACTGTTTCTTTCCTGTCTCAGATCAACATGATGCTAGCTAACCTGTACAGGAAAGCTGGTCAAGAGCGCTCTGCTGTGACGAGCTATAAAGAGGTTCTGAGACAATGTCCTCTTGCTCTGGATGCCATCATTGGTATGTACTTTCATTGTACCCGCAACATTTAACCTAGGTATTAAGTATTTTTTCAAAAAATAGCTTGAGAAAAGTCAAGTTGTTCTCTTAGCATTTTTAATTCTACCAGCTCATAGCTCATAATTTCTTTAGAAATTGGTCCATGTTTAAAGTAGAATCATTTTACAATTTCAACAAAGAATACATAACCCAGCACAGCAGGGTGTTTCAGCAACAAGATCTTAAAGCACAGATGAATAAGGCAAATCAGGTTCAAGAATAATGGACTGTGTAGTAAGTTGGGCCATCAACTGCTGGCAGTAGTCACTGTATGGGAATTGTCGAGTAGTAGAAATCTAATAATGAATATAAAAATATATATACATTAAAAATGTATCCATTAAAGCGCTGTCTCTGTAATCTATCTTTACCGCTAAATCGTTAACCTAAACCTAAATTAAACTTTATTTTTTTGTGCTAGGACTTCTTTCTCTCTCAGTCAAAGGGGCTGAAGTGGCATCCATGACTATGGATGTGATCCAGAGCATCCCAAACCTGGACTGGCTCTCTGTTTGGATTAAAGCATATGCCTTCATACATGCAGGGGACAATCAAAGAGCCATTAACACCATTTGGTGAGCACAGCATTCTGTTGCCTTGTTTTTTCCACCAAGTGGCTGGATGTGCTGACTCACAAAACAAATGATTTTGTCTATTCCCTCTTCGTCCTGTCACAGCTCTCTAGAGAAAAAGTCCTTGCTGCGGGACAATGTGGACCTCTTGGTGAGCCTGGCAGATGTGTACTTCAGAGCGGGGGACACCAAAAACGCCATCCTCAAATTTGAACAAGCCCAGATGCTGGACCCTTACCTTATTAAAGGTGTGCTGCACCACAAGAGCAGTATTGATTTCTTTACTGAAGCACCTTAATCAAACAACCTATTTTGCAGCTGAACTTGTGCGGTGGGATTCTTCCCACAGTCCAAGACAGGACTTACTTACACAAATGTGTAAATTTAGTGTTTGCTTTAAGGCTTGTACTAAATCGGAAACGCTACTGACAGGCATAAAACAGACATTATTCTAGCAGCTATGTAGTGCAAAGTCTAGGTACTGTCAGATTAGGTGGGTGTTGCCTAAGAGTAGAGGAAATACTTACCATGCTTTCTGTCTTGAATGCAGTTCTTTGAAAACTGGAGTTTAGTAATACGTTGACAGACATTGTCCTCAGAAACCCAATGTTTTCATGCAGGAATGGATGTTTATGGCTACCTGATGGCCCGTGAGGGTCACCTGGAGGATGTTGAGGTCCTGGGAGGACGATTATTCAATATATCAGACCAACATGCTGAACCCTGGGTGATCTCTGGGTAAGTGTTGGAGTGAACTGCATTTACTTGAGACAAATGCAATTTTAAGATCACTGTTCTTCAGAAGTAGTAAATGTTTTTTTTAAGTAAATAAGTTTATGGTTTAATTGTTTTGCATTTGTTCAGTTGCCACAGCTTTTATAGCAAGCGTTACTCCAGAGCCTTGTACTTGGGAGCGAAGGCCATTCAGCTGAACAGTAACAGTGTGCAGGCTCTCCTTCTGAAAGGGGCAGCACTAAGAAACATGGGTCGAGTTCAGGAGGCCATCATCCACTTCAGAGAGGCCATGCGCCTGGCACCCTGTCGACTCGACTGCTATGAAGGTATTATTATGTTTTTAATATGTCAAAGGATTTTATTTTATTTAATGCTTTTACTGATATATTTTAATTTTTTTGTCTTTCAGGTCTGATCGACTGTTACCTAGCATCCAATGGCATTCGAGAGGCTATGGGGATGGCTAATAACATCTATAAAACTTTGGGAGCCAATGCACAGACTCTGACCATACTGGCTACAGTTTGTCTTGAAGACCCTGTAACTCAGGAAAAAGCCAAAACTTTACTAGACAAAGCTCTCGCCCAGAGACCTGACTACACAAAAGCTGTGGTTAAAAAGGCAGAACTGCTGAGTACGTACAACAATTTACCCCAAAAAAGAAATTTGATGTATGCGTTGAAATTAAATTGTTTTTACTTAAAAGTTCCCTTTTATTGTAAAGGTCGAGAGCAGAAATATGAAGAAGGAATCACTCTTCTCCGGAATGCTCTGGCCAATCAAAGTGATTGTGTCTTGCATAGAATGCTGGGAGATTTTCTGGTTGCTGTCAATGATTATCAAGAAGCTATGGATCAGTATAGCATAGCACTAAGGTAAGGTCAATAAGTTTCATTTCTAGTAATGGCAAGTAAATGTGTGGTTGTGTTATTAAAGCAAAGTCTGTGTTGTTTTTTGTTTGCAAATTATGTGTGTCTGTTTTCTTTCCTAAGCCTGGATCCCAATGATCAGAAGTCTTTAGAAGGCATGCAGAAGATGGAGAAGGAGGAAAGTCCCACCGATGCCACGGTGGAGTTGGACGGGGACGACATGGAGGGCAGTGGAGAGGACGGAGACCTGGAGGGCAGTGACAGTGAAGCAGCGCAGTGGGCTGATCAGGAACAGTGGTTTGGCATGCAGTGACCACGGCTTATTCAAGGCTGCCTGTGCAGTGCCACCGTCTGACACACATCAGCCTGTAGAACGCCTTCAGCCAGGGCCATCAGACGGGACGAGGGGGCACGCTGCTCCACACCCATCACACCATCACGGGGTTAAAATCATGCAACTCTGCCAACTTTTAGGACAATGTTTGCGGTTCAGCTACAGAAAGACTCCAGACCTAATAAAAATGTAGTGTAGCCCTGAACACCGGGTATTTTTGATCTAATGGCATAGTCTCTTAAGAGCCACCTCATCATGGAGCCTATTGGGATTTGTTTGCTTATCTACAGCTGTGCATTACAGCCTTTACTGAATCCATAATTATTCATTTCTATGATGCCACTGTGGCTGTTTTCTCTTCTTTCCTGTAGGTGTGTATTTTAAATATTTGCAGAATGTCAGTAGATTCAAAAGGATTTGGTTTTGGTTATGTTTGAGGGTCAGTTTGCAGGAGGTAAGATGACGCCCTTGGTTGAAACTGACCATAGGCTGTTGTCACAGGTCACAGTCACATGGTGTGATGGGTCATTTTTTTAGGCCAAAAGTGTCTGAAAGTGTCTGTGATGTTACAAGAGAGACTGGAAAAGCTTTGACATTTTGGTTTGTTTGAGCCATAGAAAGTAAATTATAGATGTCATCCCACAGGGAGTCTATGGAAAACAATGTAAAAACAATTGTGCTGCTCTTAAATGTGTCAGTTTTATTCTCAAATGTTTGCCTTGTAATATACGTGGTTGTTTTTGCATTTTGTCTTGAGCTGCCTTTGTGAAAATAAGAACTAATTTGACTCATTCCTAGGTTTGCAAGCATTACCCATTTCAAGACAAATGTTTGTAGTATTTTGTACATATTTATAAAGTGTAAAATAAACGATTAAACAGACTTGAATGTGCTTGGCTGGTTATGGAACTCAAATATTTTAACAACGCCGGAAAAAGCAGGTTAATTCAATGTATGACAGTTTTATTTACCTGAAACCAAAGTTCACGTGATGCCATTGTACAATCATCTCTAAAAATACAGTACAGCAGTTTGGCAACAAACGCCAGCAGAGGAACTGCCCGTCATTCCTGATAAAACATATGCATCACTGCACGTCCAACTTCCCAGATACAGCAAAATCTGCTTCACACATGTTGCATGTCTCGTTTGGAACGTTGCACGTTTGGTTTTTAAATATCCATAAAAGTATTTCCTTAGGAAAGATGAGCAGTTTTTAGCTTATTTAACATCTGTTCTAATGTGATGATCGACTGTTCTATTTGTCAGTACTATACATTGTTACTCGTCTGGTAAAACAGGTTGCTGACTCAGCTGACATGCACCATGGAATACTGTACATTTTACTGTACACAGTACACTAAGAATTTGTCTTTTAATCTAAGGCTCTTCATGCAGTGGGATGGAAAGCCTGATGAGCTGGGATTGGCTAGTTTTCACCAGACATATTTATGGATGTTCTGTAAAAAGGATGAACCAAGAGCTCCTGACTTCATATTACTTAACTGACGTGCAGCTCTTTTAAGATGTGCTGCCCAAAACACACATGCACAACACAAAACCAAACCAAAGTTCCTGAAAGGAATTTATAGTAGATGTAGTTACTTGGCCTTTGCTGCAAAGAAAAAGAGAAGAACAATCAAATCAACAGGAAGAGGAATCACAGAAAGTAGAAGCACACAAGAAGCAAATATTTCAACTTCAGCAGTAGTTCTGTTTCTAACAGAGCATAAAAGGCCATGCTATAGAACAAAATGCAGCTATAGAAAGGCATAGGAATAAAAGAGAACACCGTGCCATTTAATGCTGAGGGGGCACCTAAATGTCTACCAGCTGCCAGTCTACAGTCAGAAATAACTGGTACCAGTGGCGCTGTCAAATTAAAATGCAAAACACTCATATCAGTCAGTCAGCAGCTGCCCGGCACTTTGTGACATCGAAGGCATTTCTAAACAAACTCAAAAGCCTTGTTATCATTATTATCAACTTCTGTTTAGTAATGTACCACTAAAAAGCATAACAAACAGAACTAGTCCTATTACAACCACGAGGAGGTGTTATTGCTGTCATTGTCATGAGTAATGACAGACTGCTGTGTGAAGGAATAAGAGGGTGCTGGTAGCTGCATGCAGGACGACGTGCACTGAAAGCATTGGAGGAAACAACGGTTACTGTAGCTTTGAATCGAAACAACTCTTGTGTACTGACTGGCCTGGTGTTACTGGAGCAGGCACACACAAAGATTATGACCATGCTAGTCTGCCAGCTGACTAGTAAACTAGTAAGAACTCATGGAGCAGTTTGAAAGGAAATCTAGAGATCGTACTGTGTTCTATATACAGATATGCACTCGTCTAATGACCTCCAAGTCTTTCAGAGGTCTCAGTCAATGTTGTGCTGAATTGAGAAAACTAATAGTTTGGTGGTGTTTTTTTACATATTCAAGTACAGTATGTGCACATTTTACATACATTATAAAGATCACTTTAATTAGGAGACAAGATATCTGAAAAACTCAACTTAAAAAAAACTAAATCACAACCAGGGTGTGTTTCAAGTAAACAAATTTAACAGGTTGTATCAAAATTATTTTTGAAACAAACTGGTAACATTTGTTCGTAAAAATGACAAAAACACTAAAAAACACAAAAATGTGCGTGACGGCTTTGTCTGTTCTGTAAAGCAAACTTAAGTCAACACTCAAACCGTTAATGTGAAATACAGATGGGTAGTGGTGGTCATATTAACAGCCCTGAGGTAGCTGTGTTCTGCCTAATGCAGAAAATAATGAATGAGATGCAAGGAGCTCAAAAATTACTATAGCGTTTCATGCTAGGGCAAATACAGTCAGGACGTTACCCAAACAATTGCTATTATTTGGTCCATACAATCATATCCTCTTCGTACCCAGCGCCCCCACATCTTTCCCGAATTACAAAATATTAGTTATTATAAAATAGTGTAAATTCTCTGTACAACTTAACACAGCTTAGACACCATGGACATTGCTAACTGTTCAAAATGGGAGATTGAAGGAGAAAAAGCATGGTGGTCAATTTAAACGAACAGACATGTCAGTCAAAGTCATTAAAATATGACTAATCCACACCCACCCCCACCCAAAACACGCAGTGATGAAAGGGTCTTAAATACAAGAGACCTTGACAGTTTTATAGACTGTCAGAGCGGGTGAAAGGGTTGAGTGTTCCACGTTGATGTAACTGTGTTAGATGTGTGTGTATGTGTGTGTTAATGTCCACTTCACACCGGTGTGCAGGGAGGGTGGTGTAATTGAGTCAGTCAGTGCCACAGCATGGAGGCCACGTTAGAGTCGGTGCTGTAGATCCACAGCACCAGGGGCAGGGATATGGCCACAAAAGGCCAGGAGATGCCCTTGGCACATGCAGACACAGAGCAGCCTTTGCTGGCCGCTTTCTCCAGCTGTTTACCAAATTCCAAGTTGTTCCTGGCCAAAAACTTTAGCAGCTCGTCCAGCAGGATGACAGGCAGGGAGATTTTCAGCACCATCATCCACTGTGTTGTGTCCAAGGGGGTGATCTGGAAGATGACCTGGGAGCAAGAGTTGGAACACAGCTGTCAATCATGCTTAACTTTCCACATTCTACCTTCAAATGGTGCTGTTGTAATGAAAAACTAGCAAATAATAAGCCATTCATGAATACATTAACAATATTTGATTTCAGGCCTATTTGCTGCATATCATAACCCACTTTTTCCATCACCGTTACCATTATCCACCATTTCCTTTACTGGGGGTCAAAAAGTGACCCATAACACTTAAACTCAAAATGTCCCATGCAGTCAGCAGCTAAACAACAGGCAGCAAGCTCAATTCTCAGTTTTGTTTAATGATCTTACAAAATCATTGCTGAATAAAATGCTGTGTACACTCACAGGCAGAGGCTCCACATAGAGGATGAGGAAGTGGAGGGACATTGAGAGGCAGATGGCCCCTAGCAGCCAAATGTTCTCCCAGGGGGGCATACGAAGCAGGGACTGGTTCTCTGATAGACTGAACAGAGAGAACAAAACAGGTGATTCACTGTTACGATTTGCCCTTCATCTTTGGAATCAAATAGATCCTTGCATAAGACCTTGTCCACCCTTAAAAGGCACTTACCTGTTCAGGGCATTGCACATCTCAATAGTGACTAGCACTGACAAGGCCATGGTCATGGGGTAAGGTGACTCAAACACGTGGCAGTCCAGGCCATCAAACTCTGGGTTGTCTGGGGCACACTGGAGAAAGTGGCTCTGTGGGGGGAGGTAGAGGAGTGAGGGGGAGGCAGAGAAATGAAAGAAAAATCTTATTCAGCCTGTCAGACCTACCAGCTGGTACAGAGTGATCTGAGGTCCATCCTCGGAGACCGTAAACCACCAGGCAGCAGCTCCAACTGTGGCTGCACCCACGTACCCTAGGAGCCAAGAAATCAAAATAAAATCTTTATTAAACAGAGAACATCTCAGCAAATGACATTAGGCACTGTTTCAAAATGCAATATTCCAGTGACCTCCAATGGCTAAGTATCTGAAGAAGAGCCAGCCAGAGATGAGGGGTTCCTTGGCGTTGCGGGGAGGCTTCTCCATGATGTCCAAATCTGGCGGGTTAAAGCCAAGGGCAGTGGCAGGGAGGCCGTCTGTTACCAAGTTGACCCAGAGCAGCTGGACTGGGATCAGAGCCTCAGGAAAACCCAGCGCAGCAGTCAAAAAGATGCTGATGAGCAAGAAATGACTCCAGTTAGGAAAAGTCGAAACATCAGGAAAGCAGGTTTCATCCATCCTCAAATGATAAAAACTCACCAGACAACCTCTCCCACATTGGAGGAGATAAGATATCTGATGAACTGCTTCATGTTATTGTAAATAGCTCTGCCCTCTTCAACGGCAGCCACAATGGAGGAGAAGTTGTCATCGGCAAGGACCATCTCCGAGGCAGATTTGGCCACGGCGGTACCAGAGCCCATGGCGATGCCGATCTCCGCTTTCTTCAGGGCCGGGGCGTCATTCACTCCATCACCTGTCTGTAGACATTTTGTTGTAGTGAGTAGAAAGCCACACAATGAAGATGATATTTACACAATCACCTTATTATTCTATAAGTGGTGACACATCAAGGCCCACATTAAAAAAAATATGAATTACTTGAAGTAATTGCTCAACTTCATACCATTGCAGTGACCTCATCAAATCCTTGAAGGTACTCTACGATCTTGGATTTGTGGGAGGGCTCAACACGGGCAAAACAGCGAGCATGAGTCACAGCCTCCCGCTGGGCGTGGGCCGATAGTTCGTCAAACTCTCGGCCGGTGAAGGCCATGTGCTCGATGTCGTCCTCTTCAGTGAGGATGCCGATGCGGCGGCAGATCGCCACGGCTGTGCCCTTGTTGTCACCAGTGATCATGATGACGCGGATGCCGGCCTGACGGCACAGCATGATGGAAGCAGCCACCTCTTGTCTGGGAGGGTCCAACATGCCAACACAGCCCACAAAGGTCAGGTCGGACTGAAAGCAAAGACAGAAAGACGTGACCGACTGGCCATGAAAACCAGTGCACAGCAAATATGCAAAGGGATTAACACACATTTAAGAAGTACCAGTAAATATTTACCTCGTACTCAGAGAATTTGGAGGTCTCAGACAGGACCATCTCATCTATTTTGGGAGGACTGTCTCGTGTGGCCAAAGCCAGGCATCTCAGGGTGTCACGACCTGTCCCATACTCACGGATCACAGACATGATCTTTTCCTTGATGCTTTTATTGAGGGGAACCTTGCTGTTGCCAACTCTGACATGAGTGCATCTCTCAATAACACCCTCTGGAGCCCCCTATGAGGTGGAAGAAGGATAGAGAAATCATATTTATAACAAAATAGACAGAATCAAAGGCGAAGCAATCAGTGAGTGCTTGAAACATGTTCCTTCCAGTGTACCTTAACAAACATTTTCCCAATAGATGAGCGGGACTTGTTGGGGGTGCAATAGACGGACATAGACTTTCTGTCCCTGGAGAACTCTAGTGTGCACTCCTTCCTCATCAGCTGCTTGATCACCTGTTCAGATGGAGGGAGTGTGAGAAAACCCTGCTAAGTAAGGGAAGAGGAAATGAGCAGACGAGGGAGTCGCTGTCACTCACTGAGTTGCAGGCGTTTGCTCTGTCAATCTTGGACAGGTTGTGAACTTCCGTGTCAAACACATTCATCTTTTCCACGAGACAAGTTAGGGCCGTCTCTGTGGCCTCACCGACCTTTTCGTAAACTCCCTTTACCTGGGATCAAAAATGTCCACATTCACATTTCAAGTCTTGGAGGTGTTTTGGGGACGTGTTAGTTGTGACAATAGTCAAAGTAGACTTGGATTCTTTAATACACAATTATAGTATTTGGATGTTATGTATTGTACCTACATAATCCTAAAATGTGCAAACATGGAAGAGAGCTGCAAGATTGCACAACCCATTTACTGAATGCATAAAAATGTGATGTGTTCGTAGGATTATTATGTATTGTGTGTGACTGTCTCACACAAATGATATTAAAAGAGCCATTTTTCAGACCTCATTGAAATCCAGGGAGGAGTCGTTACACAGGGCACAGATGGTGGCCAGTTCAACCAAGGCATCATATTGGGAGCACTTCACTGGTTTACCATCCTGGTAGCTGGGGACAGGTGTAAAGTATTGACCTGTGAGTGTTTGTAACCATAACCACATCCAGCAAACTGAATACCCTCTAGAGTCTAAAAAATTAGTGGTTTTATCTAATTAGAAAATCAGCTGTGAAGCACTCACACTTCCCCTTCAGGTGCATAGGTAGAACCTGTGACTGTGAATTCCGACAGAGAGCAGCTGTCACCTTCAGCTTTGTTGATGATGAACATCTGGAAAACGGACAAAAACAAATTAATTTAATATCAAACTGTTTGCTGATACAGCAGGTGGCAGCAGAAACCATAGAACACCCAAGTGGAGCCCTAGATGAGAGTTCTCTCTCTCTTTTGGTGTATATTCAGGGACTAGATGATGATGGACTGACTAGTGAGTCCACTGCCTAATGTCAGGACAGGAGGTTTATTTTCTTGTTTATCGTACAAGTGACATAAACTGGATTTACAATCAAAGTGTATCAAAGAGAGGATCTGTTTTGAAATGTAATATGAATGTATTTACACAAACAAATAAATCCACACACACAGGTGTTGCCTACGTTAGAACATGGGTATTTACCAGTACTTAGCAAGGGTGGGTGTAAATGTTCTCTTAATTTAGTATCTTAATATACATGTTGCTGAGATCCACTGTAACTCACTGAAGTAGCAGTTATTGCATCCCTGTAGAGCTTTTTAAATGCCCAGTACAAATCACAGACCTAACGATTGGTTGGATTGATCTGTCAACTAATGTCACAAACATAATTAAAATGTTACGTGAAAAGTTATCTTAATGTTGAGCTAAGACATCAGGGTGCTACTCACAGACACGCTGCGTTGCAGATATGTGACGCAAGGTCAGTTATGCAACAGCAGCACTGCAAGTCACCTAACAACTTGCTGGAGATTAAAGGAGTGGCAGTAAATTGCCTCCTTTCGAAGAAACCTGGATGCTGTTCCTCCATAAGGAGGAACACTCCCACTCTATTCTCTCAGACATTAATGTCTCTTTATCCATGCTATGACAACAAAAAAGACAAAGCAGCAGGAACAAAACAATGTACTTATTGTTAACGAGTGTGTGCGCGACTCACTCTGCACACAGACATCTGGTTAGTTGTCAAGGTTCCCGTCTTGTCTGAGCAAATGACAGAGGTGCAGCCCAGGGTCTCAACAGATGGCAGGCTGCGGACGATGGCATTCTTCTTAGCCATGCGGCGAGTGCCTAGGGCCAGGCAGGTAGTGATGACGGCAGGAAGACCCTCAGGGATGGCAGCCACAGCCAGCGCCACAGCGATCTTGAAGTAGTACACGGCCCCTCGGATCCAGGAGCCGCCGTGGACGGGGTCGTTGAAGTGACCAATGTTAATGATCCAAACAGCAATGCAGATGAGGGAGATGACCTTGGACAGCTGCTCCCCAAACTCATCCAACTTCTGCTGCAGGGGTGTCTTCTCCTGCTCTGTGGCAGCCATCTCGTCACGGATCTTACCGATCTCTGTGTTGACACCGGTGGCCACGACTACACCCACGGCCTTTCCAGCTGCAATGTTGGTGCCCTGAAACAACAAGTAGACATGTTGGTTCAAGTATGTCTAATAATGCTGCTTCAAAGAACAACTGGAGCACGTTTTTCCAGCTGGTTGTGAGAAGCTAAACATACATAAAAGGGAAGGACCTAAGTTGAATGTGTAGGAGCATGTGCAGACTGTAACTTACAGAGAAAAGCATGTTCTTCTTGTCCTGATTGACAGCACGTGGGTCAGGCACAGGGTCGGTATGTTTAATGACAGAGACAGACTCTCCTAGAACGTGAGAGCATCATGTGAAATGAGTTTGCATTAATCTCTAAAAATCTAATCTATTAATTAAAACAGGGCCAACCAATAGTAAATATATTTTAATTCAGAAACGCACACTACACAGGGATGCCATCTGAGTTCATAATGCAGTTTACGTGATCATTAAACCGCAGTTCTTAAATTTTAAATAGGTTTATCCACTACTTAAGTTGGCTTTCAAACAGAGACAGAGTCTACAGCGGAACTTGAAGCTAAAATTATTAAGGAAGGGGCCATAACTGGAAAAGCATTAATGTGGAAAAAATGTATACCTTTTTAAAGTGATTGCTTAAGGATTTATAGTAATAGATTTTTCATTTATATCTGCTTATCTGAAGCTGTACTAAACAGGTTTCTGTAGGATTAATATATATATAGAATAAAATATACAGAAAAAAACATGTAAGCTGTAAATTCAAACCATAAATAAAAATATGAACAAATTATAAAATTAAAAACTAAACTGATAAAATTGGCTGCAAGGCCATCAGCAAATGTCTTACCAGTCAGGATTGACTGATCCACCCTCAGCGTTGTTGATTTGATTGAACAGATTCGGATGTCAGCCGGTACCTTGTCTCCAACTGCAAGCGAGCACAGCGGAGCCAAAACACTCAATCAAACAGCAGTAAAAAAAGGCACAGAAGAATCTATTTGTAATAAGATACTTCAAGGAATTTTAAATCAAGCCAGAAAAATTCTGCGTTAATATCTGAGTAGAATAAACAATTAAACTGTCACAATGTTTCACAATAAATGAATGCAATGCAGATGCAAATGTAGGCTGGAGGCTGGATGTGTATAAGGCAGCTAAATGAAGATTCAGCAGATGAGATGTAGTCTATAATCTGCAGGGAGAAAATAATCATTAGTGCAAACTAAACCGATGTGGCGCCGCTCATTATAGGCTGGTTTGCTGTGCCACACAGGAGCATTGCTGCCATCGCTATAGGGAGAAAGGAAAAGAAAGGAAGTGGAAGAGAAAAAGGACTTGTGAGCCTTAAAAGGCTCGTCTCAAAGGAAAAGGCCAATTTGGCTCCATCGCAATTGCAGTGACCCAATTCAGCTTCCTAATGGTACATAAAGGCAATGAAAACTGGGGAAATGGCTCAGGCTATGGCACAGTTCCATGGTCATATAGGCCCATAGTCACAAGTGCAAACTACACTGCATTGTTAGTAAAGACTCCTACAAAACGATGGAACACACTCTCCACGACATCCTAACAAAAGTACGGGGAAAGCGAACAGAACATGAAAACACAGTGGGAGTAAAAACTCAATGAGCAGGAAAAGAATTGGACAAAATGTACCAAAGACTGAGGGAAAGACACACTGTAACCTAAACCCCGGGCAACCTTCAGCAAAGGGAGGGAAGCATAGCAACGAGACCCACAGCACAAGCAGCCAAAAATGGGTAAAGCATTTTATTAGGTTCCCTGATCGGGTTTAAATGTGGCCGTGTGATGGCAGCGGTTTCCTCATCACTAGCACAAGAAGAGACGGGACAGACACTGGCCCTTAGACCCTCTGCACCGCTTTAGAAGCTCTACACGCTTCAACTACACGTTACTACAACGTGTAACCTTATTTCTACATTATGAGGCAACCACATATTCACTATTTCCCGATTTACATACAGCATCAGAACAAACTCAAAGAAGCTCAGTATCGGCATGCTGATCTGTCAGCATCTGGACAGACTGAGAAACAGACAGAGAGAATTCCTCCTAATGACTTGGCCATTTACCATTTGAATCTGAAACAGGCAAATGGGTTTATCATAAAAACAATGTAAACCCATAAAACAACAAGAATGCAGGTCACTTCTTCAGGGTTGTATCCATAATAAATGCACATTGCAGGTGAGCTAGAAAACAAATTCTTATCTGTATTCTTATTACAAAGAGTGATCCAATCCCTGCAAGAAAAAGGAATTAGCCATAGCTTGGCCACAGGAAGAAAATAAACCAGTTCATCATATGAGGCCAAAAGCCTTTAGTGTCACATTCCACATGGTTATATAATACTTCCTGGGCTATGTCATTAGTTTTATTAAAGTTCTTCCAAGAGGAGTGCTGAGCCAGAAACAAATCATCTAACAATAGTGCTTGTTGACGCTCTCATTTAAAGAAGACCGTGTTCACTAAGTGACACTGAATTTGATCTGCGGCTGTGTTACACGGCAGACTTGCTCTGAATAAGTTGGCTTATACATCATCTATCCCTTTGTGTCAACATCCTACTTTGTAGTAGATCAAGCATCTCCTCAGGCACAACCACTATTTCGTCTCTGCTCTGACAAACAGGTCATATAGTCCAAAAGTTAACAGTGAGCAAAGCGCAGCCCTGGTCACACATCAGGACCCGTGTGACTCCCAAAGGTGCCTTTTAAAACAGACCCCGGGAGCTGCCAGCGTTTGCTGGCACCGGCCCTGCCGTGTGCTGGGGGGTGGCGTGTTGCTCAGCGGGCCAGCCAGTAGATTACATGTGCTGATGGCAGCCCAACAAAACAAACTGGCCTCCTGTCATGTTCAGGTGGCCATTTCAGAAGAGTCAACGAGCGAATCATCCTGCACATTTCAAATGCAGCTCCTACTTAGAACAGCTGAATTTACATATGTAAATGCATCTTTTTCCCTCTGTGTTACCTATGCAGAATCTACATCACCATGAGTCAGCACAAACATTATAGAAGTCCAACTTATGTTATAATTGCATTCTGGTGTGCATTAAAAATGGACACAGCTAACTAATTTTTATGCAAATGCACGTAACTTTGAGGTCAATCCTGATCTATGGCCTCAGTAACGTAAGAACCTTCTTTAGAAGTCTGCTTTGCCTCAATCTTAAACAATCAAACTCATCGAGCCTCCATGTAACACAGAACTGCAGTAGTGGAATATTCAGGGTTGAACGCTGACCTCTCACTGTCCAGCACGGATTCCCTGACGTCAAACCCACAATACGATGTCGGGTGAACACACGCCGCCTCATTGTACTAATCAAATAGCGATCTGTACTGTTTGGTTTGCTTCTCTGCAGGACTTAATTTCAGATTCTGCCTTTCTGAAGGCTGTCTTCCTGGTTGGAAAGATGAACTCACTCCTCTCTATCTTGCTGACAAGTCCTGGACCTTTGCCAAAGACAGTCCCTCAGCGACAACAGATACTTGCCAGACCACATTAAATGCCACATACTATCCGTGGTGTCTGGAATTTTGGAGGAGGGTGCGGGTGCTGATGGGTAGGGTCACTGTGCATTGAGCATGGCAGGGTGGGACAGTTATCCACAAAGCATCTCCCTATAAGGTCATCTCTGTCCAACACAATGAGAGCAGATGAGAGATCCTCCCCTGTATACTGCCCCCCCCACAAGCCCCCGTCACCACCAGACTCAACTTCACAGGCAGCACAGAACAAACCCGCTGAGAGCTCCACTGCTCTGAGAAAAGGCCAGCATTCAAATCAACAAGCTCAGAGTACAGCGTGGGCCATGTTTCGACAAATCTGGAAGTGGATGCAACTAAAAAAAATCCCTGTGTCCCCCATCTCATCTAGCCAACATCAGTATCAAGGGATTGGTAAAGGCTATTATATATTATATAAAGACATATTAATTGGAATCAATCAAAGGTTAGTTTTGGCTGTAAATTGAAGCCATGAACACACACAAAACAAACACTACTACAAAGAGAACCCTGGGCATTCAATAATCTAGTGTGATAAAAGTCGAGAAGGTACATTATTTCTATGAAACTGAGCCACTGTGAAGCTGATGAGTGCGAGTAGGAGGCAGCGTTCAGAGGAGAGCAGCACAGATTGGCTGCAGGCTATTCTTCTCATGGCTGAGGCAGCTGCAGAGGGCTCATCTCCATGTCTTTTACCTCAGCTCAGCAGCCGGCCAGTATCTGCGTCAGAACAGGCACCTCCCCTGAACGGCAGGGGTCACTTTGTGGCTTCACAAAAATATACCACGTAAAGAGGGACCTCTAAAGCACAGCATTCACACATTTGGGAAGAAAGCTGTAACCGGTGAGCTTCTCAGGACGGGAGGATTATGTGCCTGGCTTCACTCTTTGCTTGGCTGCATTTTTGAATATGCCTTAAATTGCTGACAGTGAAAGGCCTCGAGGTACCATCATCAGAGGGTTTTAAATAACTAGGTCTGTAATATGCAGGAGGGGAGAGCATCACGCTCACCAGCTTCTCTTTTAACTTGTTCCAAATAAGTAGACTATGGCTGCACATTTTCATTGGAGCTCAGAATATAAAGCAACATTGACACAAAGCCAGTTACAAATCACCAAATTATAAGCAGTAAATAAAACAAAAAAACTAGAATCTAATTTCTTGTTCTTCTCTGGTGTATTTGACCTTGTGGAGGTCACTGAGGAGTCTTGCTGCTGCCTCTGTAGCACTGCTCCCCATAGCAGGATGGGAGGGGCTTGCATAGGGCGGAACCAGACACCTGTCATCTTCAACGACTGTCGCTGCCTCTATAAATACTGCATTCCATATTCTAAATGGCTTATGACAGCCAAAAGCTATAACTATGAACACCAAAACAGCACAGCACTGAAGTGGCTTAAGGTTAAACTGAGTATCAAGAAAATGCTGGTGTTTCAAGGACTTCGGCATTCCTGTCCATTCCTCTGTGGAAATATGTGCATGTGCTGTGGGGGAACCTGCATTTAAATAAAGGCTTCACATCATCAGGGTTTCAGCAGCTGAAATACGCTGACTTGTCCTCAGCAGGATGAATCACTCCAGGGCTTAGTCCACAGACGGCACGAGGGGGGGGGTAAGGGTACAGGGTGAGCTGCAGGGTTGCTGTAATAGTACGATCCTTGACAGAGTTCAAAGTAGACAGATAGACAGAGAAAAAAGTTGTAGCAAAGGTAAATAGGAGCCTTTCTAAACACACCACTCCTTCAGGTGGAGTCACCTCTGAACAGAGACCTGGTGACTGGGAAGGTTACAGGTTGGGCTTGTGCTAAATGTGGATTTGACAGAGCTGAACCCTGGTGAGGAGCTTTACAGCAAAACAAACTAGTCTTAATAAACCTGCTGTAACAACACCTGAACCCTGATGCTCAAGTGAGAGAGTGAAGAAAACCTACCCGCGACCTCCACAATGTCACCGGGCACTATGTCTCTGGCCTTGATCCTCTGCACAGTTTTTCGGTCCTGCCGGTAAACTTTCCCCATCTCAGGCTCATACTCCTTAAGCGCCTCGATGGCATCCTCAGCATTACGTTCCTGGGGAGGTGAAAATGAGACCGGCTCTGATAATGTCACATAAAGTGGGATGTGTTTGTTCTCGCCTCTCAGACTAAATGGGCTGACGACATAAGCCTTTGAGGAGGATTTTAGTTGGGTTTTATTGGAGACATTTAGGTGTTGGCTGTATGGAAATGGACACACAAATCTCCTGCCTCTTGACAGTTTCCAATTTTATACTTTCCCAGCATCTTCAGCAGTTATCAGCAAGAAAAAAAATCACTCAGAGCAGACTGCCCACACATTATTTAAATAAATAAGTCAACCTCATACTGTATGTAAGCACCAAAGCCTGCTGGTGGCAACTGACAGGCTGCTCCTCTCTTTTAGAATTTTCTGTAAAACAAACTTCCGACACACAGGATCCACGCTGTTTATTTAAGTAGCCAGTGAGATAGAGGATGGAAATGTAAAAACCAGCAAATCACAGATGTGTTAGAACAGATTCACGCCTACATCTTTAACCGGTATTAGACACTAGATCACAACCAGTTTAGCCACGATCAGTTCTCTAATATCTGGCTGAATTGTACATACATACATATTACTCTGAAATTCACTTTTTGTTTTGCAATCAAACTGTGAACATGTGTGTTGTCTATATCATCATAATGTTGCAGTGTGTGTGTTCAACGTGATGAATGCAGGAAATGTATCATTTTACTAAGTAAAGACTAAAATAAAGGCACATTAAATGTAGTCAATCAAATCTGCGCTGCAGAGGCACACACGAGGAGTTAGGGTCTAAATATACTGACTTGCCAAAATGGTAAAATTGCTCACCTGCCACACTCCGACGATGGCATTGGCTATAAGAATGAGTAAGATTACAAAAGGCTCCACGAAGGCTGTAATGGTTTCTTCTCCCTCCTCAAACCAGGCCAAGACCTGATAACCGAAACACAGACAAGATTATTTATTTATTTTATATTTACAGAACAAGTGTTTGATTAGAAGAAAGTGCTTCAGTAGATGAAAACAGGCTGTATCTTTGCATTTAAATTGACTGGTTAGACAGGTTGTTATCCAGTTATTTAAGGAAAGTGGCAGCAGTGCTTTCATTTCAGGGTTTAAGTGAAGCTTGGTTTCAAAGGCAAAGACAGTTAATGGTAATGGTCATCCCACATGTTCCATTTATTATACATAAACCCTACATATGTTACGCCTGCTCTCATACAAGCAAACATTTTTAACCTGTGAGGACCTCAAGCTCCTTTATGTTATACTGTACCATCTGACCACTGATCCAGTCTTTATGTAATTGCATAGTAATTCTAGATTTTGTTGAAGCACTTTCTGATACTGAGGTGTTAGATGTGTTTTAAGTGTAAACTTCACAATGGCGTCCGTGTAAAAATACGGCTCAATAGCAGCGTCTGTCTGGATGTTATAACACGTGGCCTGAGACAGCTCTGAGGCTTTCACAAAGTAAAGATTGTCTATATCACAGCTTCAGATAACATCTCATCAACTACAGATGAATCCAGCTTTTTAATCACGTCATGTATGTATTTCAATACAGAGGGAGTGTCATTCGGACTGTCAGCCTCAAACTGACTTATTCAAACACACCTAACACAAACATGAACGTCAGTCTTTAGATTAACTCCTGAGAACTTGCAGGGGATTTTTTTGCTGTTGACTTATTGAGAATGCCTCAAGCGCATATCAAAGAATGGCATTTAATGGCAAAGGTTCAGTTTATAATTAAATGGGCGTAAACACTGAGATCGAGAGCCCTCCCCCTCAGGGCGAGAGCCCAAATTTGGTCTAGAGTAACGTTCCACCGTCAGACAGCAGCCGCTGACACCTCTGTATCACCTGACTGGAAACTACACACTACACAACGGCGGACACACGTGCATACACATGCAAATACGCATGCTTAGATACCTAGATGTGCAAAAGATTAGCCTGCTGTCAATGGAGGTAGTGCACATTAAATTAAAAACACACAATCAAGAAATTTACACAATGCTATAGAATAAATCTAACATTGCACATATACTTTAATTATTACTGGTTAAGTTACTTGAAGTTACTGGTTTCATGGCTCACTGTTTATGTTTTATTAATTGCTTGGGTCTGTAATGCAAAAAGTACAGTCATTGTTAAATAAATAATTATAGTGTTATATAATGTGACGTTGCTTGAAAAATGTTTAATTTGGCTTTTGAATGGAACGCTGAAAGGCAACCCTGTCGTCAAACGTTTATCTGTCTTGCATAAATGTCAGCGTCCTGGACAAGACTGGGGAGAGTCAGCAGCCATGCCTGATGACTCAAATGTCTTACTTGGCATGTGGTGATAGCAGCTCAGCGCTGCTACTGCTGTTGTCACCATTCCTCAGATGGGTCGCAGGCCTTCTCAGCTGTTTAGGCCGCCAGAATGAGTTTAACCCCAGCTGGGTTACACAAGCTCAAAGTGTTCACACTCCTGTGCTATGCGTTGCATAAACTGTACCCTGCTATTCATTACACTGGGATTAAGAACAATCCAATGTGCAGTTTCACTTCACCAAAACGTGTGTCAATCAGAGGTGGAGAGAACGTTGTGTGTGGGCCGCAGTAACATGTCTCGCCTCACATTGTTTTTGGGATAGCTCATCTCCCTCACAGTATGACTGAGAATGAGAATCACTTCCATCAACAGGTCAGAACATTGAATTAATTTATAATGTTGCCTCAAATTTTGGGTTTTCTGTTAAATGAGGTCAGAACGTCTACATGCAAAACTCAGCACCTTCCCCAACACTGTGTCGCATCAAACAGCACAAAAACAAACTGAGTGTCGTACTTACAAACGATATACACGCAGCCAGCAGAAGAATTCGAACAAGTAAATCCTCAAACTGTTCAAGGACAAGCGCCCATAAAGACTTCCCTAAAAAACAGAGAGTTGGTTAAAAAGAATTCAGCACAGGAACTGGACATGAAAACAACAGCAGTGAGAAGATGAGCCGCTACCTTCTTCTGCTGGTAACTCTGAGCGTGGAGACAAGGATCGACCCAGGAGTGTCCAAGAAAACAGAGAAGAAGAGTGAGTTCAAGCACAAACACACAACAGCCACACGTTCTCTCGGTTCCAGGTTGTCAATGGGAACCGACTCTTGTGTTAGTTTTCTAATACATGTACCATGTTCCAGTTTCAGTTGTGATTTTGTAATGGTTTAGTCATACAGCGATGCAGTGGAGGTGTGTGAAAATGTCTGACCCTGCGACATGAACCAGATCCCATTCAGTCGTCTGGTTTGTAGTTCTAACAACACACAGTACGAAGGAATCAAATGCTGGTGGATAAAAATCCGCCATGCTCTCTCACATTAATTTACGAGACATTAGAATGCAACCAGCTGCTTTGGCCTGAGAATAGAGAGATTAATGTCGAGGAAGCTCCACCAAAATATCAAAACCTCCAAAGACAAACGTCGTCTGAGTTACATTTGCTCCCACTGAGCCGACGCTCGACAACGGCACGACGTCCGCCGCCTATGACTAAGTGCTTACAGCGTTAGACACGGGAAACCCTCGCGGTACCCAGTGATGACGTCAGCCAAGACCGCTCCAGCACCGGCCGGCGGTCATGACTTTTAGTCCACACTGAGCATTTCTCCCACACATGACACCCCCACGGTGTGCGGCGGATTAAGGTCTGAACCGTCGTACCGTTCAAGCCCCATCTCTCCTTCTGTCGCTTCACCTCGTCCAGGGAAAGTCCTGTGCTTTCGTTGACGTTGAAATAACTGTAAACTTCTTCCACACTCTTCGTGTGCGCGTTCTCCATGGCGGACGGACGGACGGACGGCTCCTTCACGCGCACCACTTTGCCCGGAACACTGTTACACTGTCAAACACACACCGACTCTTCAAAACTATCACCACTTTCCCGCAGACGAGGACTTTAGCAACTGCGCGCCGCGCGTGAACGTCGGTGGCCGTCGACAGCGATTGGCCGCGGTCTATCGCGTCTTCCTGGACCCCGGTGGGATGTCCTTCGCGCGAATTACAGAGGAATTACGAGCTGGGTTCAGTTCCTCCCCCGCTCGCGTCGTGGGCGTCCTCGTGTCCCCTGAAAATGGTGGCAGCGTGTCTGCAGCAGAGGGAGGACCGCATTCAGCCCGTCCGGTGCTCCGGTGCGCTACCGTGCCGTGGCCTGCCTCACCGTGGCGCAGTTCTCTATGGCCCCGCGCGCTCCTGCCCGCGTGCTTTTATCAAAGCGCCGCGCCGCCGTCCCTCTCTCTCCCCCCACGCGGCATGTGGACTCATATCATTGGACGAGCGCCGCGAGCCACGCTCGAACCATGGAGACGCTGCAAACACAGGAAGTAGCGAGGACATGGGAGCTGGTCTTCAACTCGGTCTTGCGCAACGCAACATAAACCGCAACCATTTGCATTTTAGTGCCCCTTTCCGCTCAGCGTCCACGGTAGCGGGTTTAGTGTGGTCGGCTGGTGGTGCTGCCGTGACGAGACTAGACAATGATAGACCTGGAAGATGTCCAGTGACGTCAGGACAATTGTAAATTAACATTGTATGTAAGCAATGAAAATACTGTACAGTCACTTCGGCTTCCGTACAAAGAATTCCGATGTTCCTTTACTAGAGATGTGTAAATGTTCAGTCTGAGGCCGGACACACAAAAGATACACAAAATTACAAAAATAGGGCCAAAGACATACTTGTATTTCAAACATAAAGTGTAAAAAAACCCATCTCCATAACAGCTTTAAAGGAAGAGACGCGTGTGACCAACTTCACTTTAGGGGTATCACTATCAGATGTTTTACAGGCCCAGCGAGCGCCATCTGTTAACACGTCTTAATAAGGTCCCCAAGAAGCACAAGGTATTGCAACAATGACAACACAGCGGTGTCTCTGGACATGAAGCTGCCTTTTAAAATGCACACTTGATCGGCAAGGTTGCCTGTCAACAGCAGATTATGTCTGTCAGACAGTGACAGTGGGGCCACTATATAAAAGCATCTATGATTTTTGTTGGGAACAACACAAGACATTCAAACTATTATTTAAGTGTGTTATTTGCTAAAATGTAATTAAATTCTAGGATGGCAACAAAAAATTGTTTTGCACCACAAATAATTAATAATTGAAGGTTATTTAATTAAATATCTTGTGTTGTTTAAACATTACATTTTGTTATGGACATTAACATATATTACCACAGTGAAGGAAAGGTGAATATATCACATTTAAAAACAACATCACATCACAATACATGCTTGATGAGGAGGACTATAATAAAACAAGAGACAAAGTTAATAGATAACACATTTAATAGAATACACACATAACCTATATCCGTCTCAAAAGTAAAACCTTTATGTTGAATTAAGCTTTTATCATAGAAAATGCTATGCTACAATATAGTATTATTATTATGCTTGTTTGCATGTCATCTGCACTGTCCAAAGCAACAGAGGTATCGGTGAACGCCAAAATTGGCAAGACATCCATGTCCAAGGTCATAGTTAGTGCTGCCAAAAATAGTTGACCGAGGCCACATCCCAAGTGCACCACTTTGTATGCAGTTATCTTTGGACACTTTGGTTAGAAGCATATTCTTAAAGATGTGTAAAACAGACGTCTACAGGGCCAAAGAAAGGAAAGCCTTGTCCCACAACTCTTCCTGTGGCTCAGCACAGCACCGTTAAGACAAAATGTCAGATTACCAAATAAGAATGATACAAACTTATATATTCTCCTTTAAGAGTTTACATATACTGTAACTCTACTGTCAGGATGTAATACAGGCCGTCTGAAACAAGTCCTCACAGAACCAGCCTATCTTCTCCTCCCTCCTGGATAACCTGACCAATGGATGCCTGGTTCTGTGCTCGGATGAAGCACTGCCTCTTGCACTCCATCAGCTGCTCCAGGTCCCGCCACATCTTCATCTGCTCCATGTTGGCACTGTGATTCTCACGAACCATCTTCTGCCTCTCACGTAATTTCTGGAATTCACATAGAAGTAAAATTGGGGTAAAGAAAACATATCATAATTATTTGTCAACACAGTGTGTATCCATTAAACATATTTTAGTGGAACAAAAATGTACTCTGTCAACATAACTGCATTTTTCTGTTTCTAGTAGCGTACTTGTCTACCCGATCTGTGCCCAGACTACATTCTCGACAGACCATGACCAAGTACTGACCCATTGCATCTGCTAAGTGAGCTTTTTGTCAAACACTTACCTTGCCAAGTAACTCTTGTTCTGAAATGTATTTCATGTACACTTCTCTAAAAAAGAAACAGAAAAAACTACATTTGAAAAGCAATCTCACATTCAACTCACCCATCATGTTTTTTTTTTTTAAAGATGCAGCCTGAAGAACAGTCACAAGAACAGTGACAACTATGTGTTCTGCAACTGAAACTAATGTGGCAGGAGCTCAACTGACTGTGCTGTAATAATAGCTTGCAGAGGTAAAAATGCTATTCATCTATGCAAGCAGCTGGCTGGCCTGGATCAGTACGCTTACCTGATGGCCTTCTTCCTCTCTTGTGGATCAGAGGACACGTAAGCCTTCATCTCTTCAGCTGCCCGCTGTATTTGCATCTCAATGATCTGTGGAGGGCAGAGATGATCACATTTCACCCACTCACTATAGATGGTAAGTCAATGTGAATTTGTAATTGCCAATACTAATTTCACCACCTTTGCGTGTCTACAGAACTTGCCTGTGACATGGAATTGATATAATGATAGCGGTTTTCCTCCTGTGCTGTCTCCTCTCTTAAAGTCTTCACCTCCTGTAAATTTAAATGAGAGGAACACAGACATGCAGAATGTCACTACTTTAAGAGATATCCTAAATAGTCTAAATAACACTACAGATAATTACAAGACCTGTTCCAATTTAGATCTGTTGCTCTCCAGACCCGCAGCACAACTTTCATATTGTGCCTTCTTTTCGTCATACTCCTGGCTGAGTTCCTGTTAAGATCAGATGATTCAAATGTCTTACTTGGCATGAGGTGATACACAGTAACTCAGAGACAAATGGACATAACATGTTGAATGATGAGAAATACATACAATGCACCATTTCAACAGTCTTCACAGCACTGACAGTAATGTAAGTTCACAGCTGGCATTTGAACAGTTTAACTTACAACAGGCTCTCACAAAGTCTATTTATGTCTTCATTAGTAGACATTACCCAGTAAGATGGAAGCCTGATTCTGGGAACACACGTAGGAAAATTTAATCCTCTGCTTTAGTGCAGCAATGTGGGGGGCTTTCCCATCAGGGACTATATAAATGGTTATGTTGGCTTTGTGTGTCCGTGTGTGTGTGCGTGTGTGTGTGTATGTTGAAAACACTGCAACATAGAACACATAAAAGTTAACTTAAATCTATGGTCTAAGGTTTAAGGAATAAATTTTTCTATCACACCCGCTTGCGTCATATATACTAGCCTGTCCTATTTTGGCTTGTCCCCAGGCAGTCACCAGTGTAGATTAAAATGACAATGGCGTGAAACATTGACGGCAGCTTCTTGGAAAGATTCTTTTAATTCTGGCTTGTTGTGTAACCATAGAACAATTATGTTTCGTCATGCCTTTAGAAGGTCCCTATTAGCAGGTCAGGTGACCAGAGTCCCTTACAAATGACAACTGAGGTGCCAAGACAGTTCAATAGAGCTGATAAAATGCAAATGATACTCACCTGACATCTCTGCCTCAGTGAGCGCAGTTCTTTTATAATTGGAGCTAGAGCTGTCTTCTTCTCCACTATCATAGAGTTTAATTTCTTCACCTGAAAAACCAGCCAAAATCATCATCAGCTGCATTAAAATCAATAATCACATTATAGCAGTGTACAAGGTTATTGTGCTACAATAAAAGGCTGAAATTTACTGTATTCAATTTACAATTGTGCAAAAGCAGTTAATGTGATTTACTAAGAGGGTCCATTCAGCAGTCTATTGCTACATGAGTGACATCAAGGTCCCTAATGCTGTGACAGTGTTTTTAAACAATTTGCTATCCTGTCATTAAATATTACAGATGTTATATTTTTGTTTTTGTGCCTCTCCAAGCCCCAGTCTTCAGGTCCACCTCAGGCTGCGGCCAGGGAGGCACCGGCTGCCAGAGAAACTCACTACAGCTTGGAGCGCGGCCTAATCGGTTGCAACTGCTTCCCTCAGCACCTTGATACGAAAGGACGACAGGATGGTAACTAAGGTAGACGCTGTGACCTCAGCTGGCATAATGATGCCAATGATTTAACAACCTGCCTCGATGCAAACACAGAGGACATATCTAAAAACTACAGGCTACTATGTCTCACTGAGTCTTACTGAAGGTGTAATTTGACTATACCTAGTAGTAAAAACACAGGGGTCATTTATATGATGAGCTACATGACTGTTGTAGTCAGGCATTGCGTTACAAAATGATGAAGATTCAGTGTGAATAATGCAAAAAAGCTACAAAATCTGAAAGTTAATTCATTTTAATGCCTGACAGAAAGTTGAGGTGCCGAACACAGCACATAGAGTTAATAATCCTTCCCAAGGTAGCCAAAGGGACGGTAAAATGATGATCATGTAGTAGCTTTAAAACTCCTAGTGTCTTTTACAAGAACAAGACACATTTTTATATTGAGTTAACTGAAGGCTTTTTCATATAGTCACCATTTCAGACATGTCGTCCAGTGTGCGTCCCTTCTTCTCATCAAGCTCGCTCTTGATGGCAGACACCCTCTCCAGCTCCTCCTGCGTGTTACTGTAGCCAGAGATGCCCTTCTCAGCTTCAAGAGTTTGCTCAAAAATACAACAGAGCAGGGAAAACTTAAGATTTTTGTACTGAGTTGTAATTATGAGCTCTTATGTAAGAATCATGTGATCATCAAGGTGGAATCTCCATTTGATCTATGTGGCTCAAACAATAATAAAACAACTTTTTACAAATTCAGGTTTTGAGATGTTTTAGACGACTCATTAAAATATTAAATAAATCTAGTCAACTGAACTATTCATGGGGGAGTCACTAAGCAAGGCCCCACATTATTATAACCTGTCACTCACTGTGCCATTAGAGACTTTGAAACTGAGTGGCAACTGTGCTGTGTGAAGCTGAGGCTCCTGAAACTGTGACATTAACACTCACAGGAATCTAATGCAACCACAAAGCTTTTGAAGTCTTACAATAAGAATATCAGTACAACACATAAATATATCAACAGCTCGACATGTGCCCAATGAGAAAACTTTAATTGCTCTACAAATGTAGACACTGCAATGTAGGCACTGCAAAAGCAGCAGATGCAGCCATCAGAAATAGCAGCTCTGCCTGCGTCACAGTCTATCAAAGAGTCAGGTGCTGGGACAGCACAGAGGTGTGAAGCCATTTCCAGGAAGCTTCCATCACCTCGCTGTTAACACAAACACTGTGAATGAGCAGATAAAGTGAAAACTGCACATTCAGAATGTCAGCCTGAGAGAATGGGTGACGTGGTACAGTTTGTACTCCACAGGGCAGAGAGCAATTTAAGGCAGGGTCCAGATGCAATTTGTAATATTGAGTCAATTTGTCTGGTCTGAAAATCAAACAATGGGCATTCTTACCAGTTTCTGTTGGACGATCTCATGTCTCTGCAGCAGAATGTCCTCTGTTCTTTGCAGGACACCAAATTCTGCTTTCAGCTCAGCAATTTCCTGGCGCTTCTTTTTATACACTGTCCCCTTGCTTCGCAATTTTGCCACCAGACGTTTTAGCTTTGGGAAACAAAAAGGCAGAAGTGATGGGTTAGTTCTTTAATTCAAGGCAAAACTGTGCTTTCAAACAATTCTGGGTTTACATTCTTGTTCATTTATTCCAAAATTCTTGTTGTCAAACAACTGCCTATTTAAACAATTAAGAAGCCAGTGTTTCCGTCCATTTGACCTGTGCCATTATAAATCTAACTTTACTTTCTCCAAAGGGACATCATTTTTGAAATTCAACAACATACTTTGCTATCTTTAAAAGCCACATTCTAAATTTGTCTGCCTGACATTTAGTAAAGGTTACATAGTGTACAGGGAGGTTTTTCTCTCTACAAACAGCTGTTTTGGTCAAGCCAAATTTGGAATTGCTTCATAGAGCAGACTTAAACAAACAATGCAGAAAACAGTTGCACTACAGTTAAGGAAAACTGAGTGAGAAACATTATAGTACAATATTGAATAAAATAAAAATGAGATGATATTTCTACATTACTATCAGTTTACTGAAATAAAAAGGTTAACTTGGCTGATACAAGAAAAATGTGGAATCTTGCTTGTAGTAGCGCTATAAATAAAATTCATATTAGATTACATGGCGGCAGACACAGCTGACACACTGTGAAAGGCCTGAAAGACCACAATAAGTTGAACAATGGGAAGGAAGGGATTAGAGATCAGCAGAGACTACAGCACAGGTGCCCGGGGGCCATGCCCATGATCTGAAACGCTCACCCGCTGCTTTGAGGCCGACAGCTGGCTGTACACGGCATGTAGTTTCATGTGGCAGAATAACTGCTTTAAGTGGATGTTCAGTTACTCCCTGCCCTGACTGTCTGCTGGGACACAATGAGACTCCTCCACAATGAAGAGCAGCTATAAATGAACACAGACACGGGAGAACAGCCCCAGAAATCACAGAATGTACTTCACGTCCTTTGGGGACCCATGAAGCGTGATGTGTCCGCCAGTGAGTGAGTGAGTGAGTGTGGGTGGGTAGGAGCGTGTGTGTGCGTGTGTGTGTGTGTGTGCGTGTCCGTGTATTTTGGGACATCAAGGGCAGACGTGGCTGACAGAGGAATTAGTGCCGCAGAATAATACTGCATAGTGTTGTCAACATTGTGTCCCCAAAACAACTACTGTTAAACTGGATGATTGTCTCACAGATACAGTTATTGTTACACCAATGCTTACTTACATATAGAGAAATTGCTTCCTCCAAATACTATTTAACCACTTCTGCATATTACTTCAATAAAATGAGACATGTTACATTGAGTACTGATGGTTTCTTGACTGAAGTCAAATTTAACCAGCGTGATGAATCTGGCCGATAAAGTGGTTTCATGTTCCCGGCCAACCAGTGACGAGCAGATGTAGTCATCCCTTTCTGAGAGACCCTGCAGTTGGTGGGTGGCATGTGATGAAACATAACCAGCCGAATGGAAAATACTTGTGATAAAGTGATCATCTCCACCATGGCTGATGGCCCACAACTGTGGAGGAGTCTGATAAGCCGTGTTTGACAAAACATTTTCCATTTTTCATTCATGTTTAGTCTCAAGGGCCCTCTTTGTCTCTACAACTAGCTCCCTCTCATCATTTTAGAAAGAATTCAAGATATGTCATTCAGTCTTTAATTAATGGTATGTTCATACATTTGACTTGGAACACTGACACTGGTTGAGATACGCTAGCAAGCATTGTGAGATAAGATTGTGTGAAATGAACCTTATAGTTGGATACCAGCAACACACATTATTTAGAATTGTGCTAATCTAATTGGCAGCGGGTAAAGGTTTCATTATTGGGTATATCAGATTATTCCGTGCTTCAGTTCGGTCCTGTTCGACTAAACAGCACACATCTCCAAGTCAATGCATACTTCACCTGCAATACCTCCACGTGCCTCATTCTGCACTCTGCACTCACAGGTTGGCACAGATATGAATAGGACAATGGCAACTAAAACTGAGGGAAAAAAACAGTCTTCGTAATCTTACTACTCTTAAGGTTGACTGTAAGTGGGGTTTGCACATGAGTTTCTGTCTTGTACTAGTGATACTGCCAGTACTTTTCATCAGTACATTTTCGATAGACTTTACAACATGCATAAACATAAAGCAATTTTCCAACAGAAATTATACTTCCTCCAACATTTGCCAGAAACCGTAAAGCTTTAGTTTGTTTTCTGCTGCTACTAGAAAGCCACACTCAATCATTAAGATATAAACTGTTACTGCACCTGTAGTATGTTATTAAAAAATACCAACATTACACAGAAATGTCCAGTGAACCAGTGAATGCACACTGGTTGTGGTTGTTTGAAACCACAACCCGTGACGAACAAATAGTATTCTGAAGCCAGGTCTAAATATTGCTACAGCCAAACTATGCTTTATTGGTTATCAGTGTCTGACTGAGAATACGTTTCATGGGAAATATTTTGTTACAGCGAAATTAATACGGCCCCTAAATCTTTCTGATAGACTTTTTTAAACCTCGTAGTAGTGCACTTTTGATTTACAACCCTCACATGCAAGTTAGAGGTCAGGGTCTGCACTGGGACAACGCTCACATGACCTTCCTCGGGGTTTGATAGGGGCCCCACAGGACACAGAGAGAGGAGATGAAGCTGCTGTCATTTCAGACATGCTGTGACACTTTCACCTCAGCATGGGGCCCAGCTCTAACTTCATAGATATCATTGTGAGTCAAACACCAGGCTGTATAAATGCTCCTCCACACAGAACACACAACATGAGAAATTACTCTCTTTTGTGAAGTTTTGTGAGTTTTGAGCTTTGCATGTGATTGATTCCTTGTTTTGACAACAGACCAGCCCAGAGTAGACCATCCCATGAGTGTTTTGTGGGGAGAAGGTGTCTTGTGTGTTACATGTATGTAAAACACAAACTAAACAAAAGTTTGTTGAATGTGTATAGATGTACAGGTTCTTATTCATGATAAAATCTGATGTGTTCTATTTATAGCTCTACATGGGAATGTGAGGGAGAGAAATGAAAAAGGATAAGGAACATTAGACAGTGAGCCTGTCGATGTTTGGATTAGAACAGAAATAGCCTTGTCTTTTCTGCACTTTTGCAGATCTACTTAAGTGCACTTAGAAAAGCTTAGGAAGCTGGGATTTCTACATGTGATGTCACCTATTAGTGCAAACAGAAGACCAATGCAGATGAATGTTTCTTTTGTTAAATAGTTCTCTTGAAAATGAAATTTAGGTATCATGCATGGAAAGCATTCTAATAATGTCACTGTAGCTGTGATTGAATTTCAGAGTGTGATAATATTGTCTATAATAGTGACAGTAAGAAGGCCTCCTAACCTCATCACCCCGGATGACTTCATCTCCATTGGAAGCTTGTGCCTGGCTGGACCTCTGCCTCAGATCCCTCTCTGCTGTAGCAAGCTCCTCCCTTGCTTCTTGAAGCTCCTCTGCTTTTGACTCCTTTCTCCGGACAATGATGGAGGCCTGCAAGTGTCATATTACATTTATAAGGTAGCCTTCTTGTGTAAAAATGCATGAAAGTTACATTAAACCTTTTAACACAGCATATATTTGGGTTGGTACTAGAACAGCCAGTCCTTCATCAGGACTAAACTCATACAGATATTATTCAATACCTGCTGCCTGTAAAGAGTCAGTTTGTCATCCATGGGGTCATTTCTCATCATCCTCTTCTCAATTAGCTGGTTTATCTGAGCATCAACTTCTTTAATCTGTGAAATTGTAATTTAAAGGACATTCAAGGAATTAGACTTTTACGCAGTGTTAAGGTATACAGATGTAATAGCTAATGCTAGTTCTGACCTTGTTCTCCAGCTCATGTAGATCAGCCTGGCCCATAGCAGGCTCTGAAGCCACGTTCTGAAGGTACTGCACTGTCCGCCTCATGCCCTCCAGCTCTTTGGGGAGTTTCTCAGAGACCATGTAGGAGTTGATCTTGATTTCCATCTCCAGTCTCTTAATTAAGCCTACAGAAATAACAACAGAATAAAAACAAACTCACCTGTACTTTCTTGCATAAAATTATGAACTGATATTGAAATAAATTTTCTCAATTTTATTCAACTTGTTGATAGTAGTTATGGTTTTGGGGAAGTGTGATAAGTGACTTTAATTATGCAGCTCCATTTCAGTCAGTGTTTTACAGTTAATTTTAGAAAGTGCAAATGTGTAAATCTCTGCTTGGATTAAAAAGCCTAGTACCAGATGAGAATCAGCAGACAGTTTAAGATCAAATCACATAAGCTACATTACTTTACACAATGACACTTTAGGGATAAGAATAATTACAGGGTCTCAACAGATAACTGTTAGCTCCATTGTGTCCTTGACAATCCCACCGACACCGTCCTGCAGAGACGACAGCAGGACACAGATACTTACTCTCTGGACTGGCATCTGCAGCAGCTTGTCGCAAATCCTTCAACTGCTGCTGCGACCTCTGCAGTCTCTGCTCTGCCTGGAATAGCTGAACACACAAAATCAATTGTATCACAAGTGTTCCTAAAATATTCCCCATCACTTGATATCCTATAACATCATGGTATTGGTTCGAATCCTGGCTCCACTAGTTCATGTGCTGAAGTGTCCTTGGGCAAGCACTATACCCCAACTGGTGTGTCAGCTTGAGCTGCATAGCAGGTCTGCTCTACGTGTGAATGGGTGAATGAGACCATTTGCTATCATTTTTTATCACTTTTGTAGTTATGAAGACTGTGTGGTTTCACTGACTCGACTGTTCCATGTCAAATCTGTAATATGTCCCAACGTGTAAATGTCAAACAACAATTAATCACATGTACGTACTTGGTTCTTCTGTTCCTGCTTCTGGTGAGTCAGCGACTCCTCTCTCTCCTTCTCCACTCGCAGCTGTCTCGCCTGTTCCAGCATTCGTTGATGATTGGACACCGACTCCACCTAGTGGATTGACAAGTTAATGTGACATCTTACTGTAAGCCATCACAGCAGAAATGGCAGAAATAACTAAGCACCTTTTCCAGAGTCAGGTTTCACCTCTTGGTGCGCCTATGACCCGTTAACTCAACACCTCATTACTTCACAGACTTGTTAAGACAGCCTCCCAGCCTGTCAACTACCTGTCATGTGTTAGAGGAGCTGAAGATGTCTGAGGTCATGTTTTTAGGTTAAGTGAACCTTAAAAAGGGGACTCCCGTAACAATGTGCCTTACCCTTTTTTTCAGCCTCTCCACACGTTTGATTAGTTGGTCTTTCTCCTCCTCCATAGCACTAATGTCCTGTCAGAGAAATGATGAACTAGTTCAGAGCACTTTATCAGGTTAGAATGAAGTATTCATTTTTTGGAAAATTGGAAGCTAGGGTAGATCTGTAAATCAGTAATATATGATCATATACAGTAATTGGTAACACAGACAATTCTCTAACTATTGGTCTCTGAGTAAAACCATGTTACCATATTGTATACTGCTCAAAAATCAAAGGAACCTGTGTCCAAAGTGTTCGTAAAAAGAGTCATTTAAACTTTGATGTGCATATTGATCTGGTCAGTTGGGTAGCAGAGGGGTTGATAATCAGTTTTAACTGCTTTGGGGTTGCCTTCATGTTATTGAAATTAAAAATAGGTGAAATACAGTGACAACAAAGAAATTAGTCTCAGAACAAGAATAGTTTTAAAGGTGGAGGCCACTGATACGTTTCCACCTCATCTTTTCCTACATTTTATTTTCACTAGTTTTTGGATTTGGATAAGCAGGAAGAACACTGGTGTAAAAGTAAGAAATGGACATGCTCAATATCCTCTAGTCTATAACTGATGCAAAAACTTTCAGTTAAAAGGAAAAATATGCTGCATCATCTTTGTTTTTTGTGGCATTTGTAACTTTGGCTCTTAGTCCCTCTTGTAGGTTGCTTTTCATTTCCATCAAACCTAGTGGCATCCGTTCATTCCTAACACATTACCTAGCCCATAACAGTATAGATTCCATTGAAATTGGATATGTTCAAAAGGTTCCTTTCAGTCTACATTTTGGAAAGAGTATAGACTGTGTTTTTACCCTTCTGATTTCAGCTGTGGAGAAGCCTGATGTCCTCAGCTGCTCACATTCTTTATGATACGTCTTGAAGCCTTCAACCAGCTCTTCATACTGTGAACAAACAACCTTTATTTATTAAGTGCGATTTCTGCATACTAATACGTGACTGAAAATCTTATGGACCAACCTGGTGATAGGTGTCACTGATGACGTCATCTTGCAGAAACTCTGCAGGCACGTCCAGCTTAACTAAAAAGCGAGCCAGGTAAGCCCTTTTCTTCAACTCAGGGACCCTCAGCAGCAGCCAGTTGAGGATCGGGTGGACCACAGGTTTGCTGCCAGTGACAAGACCCTGTCTAAAGGCACTCCTTATAGAAGAAAAAAGAAACGACCGTTAAATTAAATCAAACACGACAATTGAATCCTCATTGCCACCTACTTACACGTCAGAGAGGTTGCCAGGAGGTTTATATTTCAGCATTCCCAGCAGCGCACAGATTCTTTTTACAGTTTGTTCAGGCATTTCTTCGCGAATGTCTATAGTTTGCTACAATCGAGAGGGACAGTGAGATCATAGTGTGCACTGCACTAACAACACTACTAAATAAATAAAAATAAATAAATAAATATCCTCACGACCACAAAAAACTAGTAGTCGCTCACCTTCGGGTCAATTTCAGCCAGAACATCGTTTAAAATCTGCAGCAGCTGCATTGGTTCGAGGGAGTCAAATGTTATGAGGTTAAAGTTTTTCTTGAACGGGTCTTTGTTCAGTTGTTCTACGATGAATTTCAGCTGTTCACTCATCTTGGAAGTGTTACAACTCTCGTGCAGTAACGGTTCCTTGTACTTGATTAGCCGGGTAGGCTAACTAACTGTAAAATATCTTGGGCCGTCGACTAATTTAGCCTGTCAGCCCGGGGAAAACAGCTTGAGTCGAGGATGACGCTGTCAAACAATCGCTTACATAACATGAAGACACGTTACTCTGTTGTTTTTATGTTCGTTATGTCGCGTTGCTAATATTTAGCTAATTAACTGCTCAACACACGGAGGACAGAAATATAGCGGTTGTTGTCAACAGCCCCATGGAAACCATGAAGGCGATTGGTTGCTAACCGGAAGTAACGTTGACAATTTCTTCAAGAGAGTTGTTCTGCGCTAAATGTGCGCAGATTTGGTTTTAGTTTTAGTCAGCATGAAACATTTCTGTCACACGGACTATATTTTAATTTTAAATGTGTTCATAATAAATGAGGGCCGTGGTCACGGAAAGATTTTATGACCTTTTCAGTGCGTTATTATACTTAGCCTACAGTCTCGGTCATAAACATTCTAACCCGTAGATGGCGATGATTGCACATGTCATTGCTTTATGTTGCAACAGAATGAACTTTGGTAGGATTAACTTTGGTAGATTTCAGTTAGTAAGAGAAAGGGCAAGTGTACTGTGCCACAGATCATTTGGAAATCTATCCGTAGACTCGTCATAGGGGCGTAAACAGGCAGGAGATAGTCAAGAGCAGAATTGCGCTAACAGCGAAGGACCAGTTTACGGTTGTCGGGACCTCGTTTTTTCTCCATCCACCTGAGGTTAAATCCAAAGGTTTGCGCAAAATGGTCCCCGCGTTGTTTTCCACTTTTAATAAGCCGCCCGTCTCACGACCGCTTTAAGATTTTCGTCCCTGGGAATAAATCTGCGTAAATTAATTTTTTCCACTCAGCTGTAGCGTCACGTGGGAGTGTTATCTGACAAACGGTGCCCGTTCTTGCGTATTGGTGGTGTAAACCTAAATGACATCCGTGTTGCCCCTCCTCTTTAAGCTGCAACTGTAAACGCTGACGAGGAGCCAAAACACCAGAAAGCTGCGGGTCCGGCTGACAGCAGAGAGGAAGACGGCGGATCTCCAGAGAGCAGACGAGCACGGACGAGGACCAAGCGCGAGAACAAGAATAAATCACATTCCTTGGACTAAAAGTTAGAACGCTGGACCAGTGATCGTAGGATTTTCCCTCTTGCGTTTGTGAGTAATTACTTAAAAACTAAACAGATTTAGCGGAGCGCACCTTTCCTCCAAGTACTGTTGCGCTATGGAAGCTTTGAGTTTGAAGCCGTTCAGTCCAGTTCATGCTTTCGTCGCGTACGCGCGTGCTTCGTTAGTTCATTGACTAGTCGATGTCACAGTAATCATGGTGGAACCTGTGGGCTTCGTGGACGCGTGGCGAGCTCAGTTCCCCGAGTCCGACCCGCCGTGCATGGAGCTGAGCTCACTGGTGGACATTGAGCAGGAGCTCGACAAATGCAAGACGTCCATCAGGGACTTGGAGAAGGAGGTCAACAAGGAGCGCTTTCGCATGATCTACCTGCAGACCCTGCTCGCAAAAGAGAAGAAGTCTTACGATGGGCAGAGGTGGGGATTTAAAAAGAGCCCCCACGCAGATGACAGAGAGCGGAGGGGCGCGCGCGGAGGAGGCGCGCGCGGAGGACCCGCAGCACGGAGCGCCCGCCAGGACGGGCAGGTACAAGGCGCAGCCCGAGGGAGAGGGCGACGGCGCGGCTCCAGGCCAACGGAAGGGCGGAGGGTCACACGTGCGCCCGGAGGCGGAGGTCTCCGACATCCCAGTGGGCTCGGGCTCGGTGGCGGCGCTTCGGTCCAACTTTGAGCGCATCCGCAGGGCCAACTCTCACACGGCGGGCGACGGCCGGGGTCTGTCGGTGCTGGGCGGCCTGGAGAAGCCCTTCTACGCGAACATGGAGTACCATCAGGAGCGCGGGCTGGTCAGGGTCAACGACCGGGAGGTGTCAGACAGGATCAGCACGCTGGGCTGTCAGGCCATGCAGATGGAGCGCAAGAGGTCCCTGCACTCGCTCCCAGGGAACCTGTCGGCTGCCTCCGGGGACGTCGGCAGGTCGGTCCAGAGAGGGCGGTCCACCGACGGCAGCTGCGGCTACAACGGCGCCTGTGACGACGCCGACGTCGGGCCGCACCTCCCGAAGGACGGCGTGAGCCGGTCCCCGGGGGGGAGGTCCGAGCGGCCGCCGCCGGACTGTCAGCCTTACACCAGCGTGTACGTCGGGGGGATGATGGGTGAGGGGGACACGCGCGTCATCCACGTCGGAGACCACAGCGTGGACGAGGACGCGGCCCTGACTTGGCCCAGACGCTCCTACTCTCCCGGCAGCTTCGACGACGCGGGGGGCGGCTACACGCCGGACTGCAGCTCCAACGAGAACCTGACGTCCAGCGAGGAGGACTTCTCCTCAGGCCCGTCCAGCCAGGTGTCCCCGAGCCCCACCGCCTACCCGATGTACAGGCAGAAGAGCCGCTCCCCCTCCCAGCAGTCCTTCGACAGCGGCAGCCCCCCCACGCCGCTGTCGCTGAAGCGCCTGAAGCAGCACGTGACGCTGTCCGAGGCCTCCGTCGTCGGGGTCCGTAAGGCGGGTCACGCGTGGCCCGGTGACGGGGACTCCACCGCATCCAGCAGGACCTCTCACGACAACAGCGTCCAAGGAGACTCGGGTAGGTCTGCGAGACACACTTTGCAACACAGCTGTTCACGAAGCCTGTCGGTTCAGGGTGAAAAGCGGCAGAGTGATTTAGCGTTGGTGCCAAAGCCACATTAAAATACACCATGAATCACAGCGTGAAACGTGCGGGTTCTCGCTCAGGCTCGCCCGGATCCAGCATCAGTCGGCTGATGTGTAAAATGTCCCCTGCAATCACTTTAATGAGCTCCTCATATTCGTAGCTGATGCACCGAACCCAAGTGATTTAAGTGGTTTCAGAGTCAGGATCGCGATGCATTTTATACCTGACTGCGTTTCTAGCATTTGTGGTTGAGCTGTTATGATTCACACGTCCTGTTAAAGGAAGATAAAAAGTTTAGTGCTGTTAATGAGATGTTTTCACTCTGCGAAAAGTAAAAGTGTCACGCTGGGGTCCACTTTACAGCACACACACACACACACACACACACACGCACACACACGGCTCAGCGGTAACCTGACCCCCCCCCCCCCCCCCCCCCTCCCACTGAGTGCTGCAGCACTTTCACTGAGATGCCCTGACTGAGACAGTGGCCTCCCCTCAGGCTTCCCAGTCGCTCGCTCTGTCAGCACACATCAGCATTGTTGCCCTCAGTCCTGAGTAATTAACCTAAAGGGGTTTGTCTGCCGTGATAAATTTAGGGAGGCTCTTTGTTACGGGAGGCCGTTAGGAAAAAGCCCCTCGAAAACTCCCCCAACCCCGAGGATGGATGGGCTCAAAACGTGTCACATGGCTCCCACTCCGAGCTCCTGCCATCGGTGCTTCCTGTTGTTATGTGTTCGCACAAAAGGAGAATCACTCACTGAGACTATTGACATGTGAACAATAAATCAGTGTGAAGTGGGAGGAGGATAGTGGCCAAACACAGCAGGAGCGGTGGGGGTGAGTTCCTCTGCAGGAACGTTTGTCACAGCGCGTGACACACAAGGACGCGTGCCGTCGCTGGTCGAGGCCCAGAGCGACCCGGACCTCCCGGCGGGTTTTTCGTCTTCCGGCATCAAACCCGCTTTTTTCTGAGCTGCTAACGCGGGTTTTCATTGTCGGATCCGTTCCACTGCACCCTCTCTTCCTGGGAAATGCCCTCATCCTTCAGGGTCCGAGCTAAGCGTTTGTCCAGCTGATTAACAGTGGTCTCACCAGAGGCTGAGCCTTTACAAAGCACCTACAAGTAAAACATCACACAATATATAATACGGAGCTCCACGTTTAATGTGACGTAGACTGTGAGATGTGGTAGAAGGCTCAGGAAAAAGGCTGTTGTCGCACATCCCATAATCTGTGTGCACTCAGTGAAGTTTGAAGCGATCTGCGTCCTGTGTGACACGTCCTGTCTGAACCACGCTGCTGCACAGACCTGCTAGTTTTGGCCGCTGCAGCCGCGGTGCCTCGTGTGGGACCGCGCTTTGTGGATTACCAGATGTCTGGATTTATTTTCTGATGTCGTAACACCCTGACGCTGCACGTTGCTGGATTAGGCCTCGGGCCGGGAGCGGGTTTGAGTCGAGCTTTTTGCAATAAACCGCTCTTTGTTGTGGCTGGTGCCTTTTTAAGGGAGCGGTCGGAACATTTTTTTTATTTGTATTGCTCATAAAGCGCGGCAGCGCTTGCTAGTGTCTATTAAATGGGCCCGTTAAAGCTAACTCCATCTTTGTTCTACGCAGACACCGTGTCACATCCTCCAGTGCCAGTCAGGATTGATGTGTGCAGTGGGTTTATAGCTTTATGTCATGGAGCATGGGAACCTTGCAGCCAACACTGCTGACATTGTCCCTGCTGGTAGCGACGCTGTCCCCGGGTTCATCCCCTCCCTTGGACAGAAATCACAGCGTTTCCATTAGAAACGCACACTGACCGGCCCAAACACACTCGCGCCCCCGCTGCTGCTGCTCCACAGCTGTTTGAAACCGTCACACCTCGCGGGAGTGTGTTTTTATCTATGAATAGAAGAACAAATGGGATCTCCTGGTTTCTGGTTATCTGGGCCAATTGTCAAGTCTGGCTGTGAAACGGAGCTGCCGATGAGCTGTGGGCCCTTAAGGAGGCCAGCTCTCCCATGGCTTCATTTTGCCACAGTTAATTATCATCATGACTTTCTGACATGCCTGCAGCCACAGCTTTCTGTTGTGGCTGGAGGAGAGTCTCATGGTTAATGCATTAACAGCGAGAGGGCACCGAGAAAGAGGTCGTCCAGAAGGGCCATGATAAATCTCCCATTTGTTTAATCATAATCCCTCTGCGAGAGTCGGCAGATTGTCCTTTGGGTCGCGTTCAGCAGGGCCTTCGCCAGTAAACAGCTCTAAATATCTCTGCAGGTGGACGTGTGTGTGTCATGAATAGGACGTGTCCGTCTGAACGGTGATGAGGTCTGTCTGAGTGATTTAGCCGCGGCCCAGAGCGGCGTCCACACGTTAGTTTCAGACTGGTGAATATTTCAGGTCCCTCCAGGAAGCGTCAGACAGACCTGCCATTGCACCTGTGCAGCATCTGAGGTTCGGTGCAGAGGCTCAGGAACCTGCAGGCACGCACGTAGGTACGTGAAGCACCTGTTCCCCCGCGCCGCGCGCTGGGTGCAGTGGTCAGAAGCTGGCGGGCGGCCATCAGCTCCCCAGGCCGGGCATCGGCAGCTGCCCTCACAGCAAACGCATGAAGAGGCTTTTGTTCCTGAATAGCAGGAAAACAAAAGCACCTGTTTTGAGTCTAAGTCCTATCACACCATTAACTCCTGCCTTCGCATAGTAACTTATGCGTAAGCAGATAAACCATAATAGAATTAAAGCGTCTCCGGCATGTTTATGAGCCTGCCCCCCCCCCCCCCTCGGGGGGTGAGTGAGCCTCCCCCGTGCTCGGCCTCAGCCCCCTCCCCTCCCTGCTCCTGCTCAAAGGGCCCAGTGTCTGCTGGCTGGCAGGCCAAGTGTTTATGGAATGTCTCAGCTGCTTGTGGGGGGGGGGGGGCTAATGAAATGTTAAGTGTTGTATGAATTCACTCCTTACAACGGCCTGACCCGTGGAACGTGTATGCGCAGACAAGGACTGAAGCTGAGCTGTGCGTTTGCCCTTCAGTTGGGACGGCGCTGATGATGCCGTGACGGTCGCAGGGTCTGAAGCAAGCGCGGCGATCAGATCATCACAGCTGAGGTCACGTCCAGGTTAACGTTGGCCCCCGCTGCCGTTCACCGAAGCCCCCAGTGCCACCAGTTATTGTGTGCCTCCACCCACTGGATCGGTGGGGCACATCACAGCGGCCGCGCTGCGCTATTTCTACACGCGCTGATTAGTAGGTGTGCTGGGCCGGGCTCAGCAGCTCTGACCCACACTGCTGGTGACTGCCGCTAATTTTAGGCTGCCCTGCAGCAGATCACAGGCGGGCGCTGGTGGGCCGCTTGGCCTTTACTGGAAACCACTGGGGTGTAGAGGGCCTCCCAGATCAGCTGTGGCTTTAACTGGTGACTGAAATAAATAACGCATCAGGTAAATCGTTACCACCTTGATGTAATCTGAACACATTAGTTTATTATTATTATTTATTATATATTTTAGCTATGTTGTTTTTTACTGCTAACAAGCTAGCATGCTACCTGTACTTCCTCCTTTGCTTGGCATGAGGGCAGGAAACCCACAAGGGCCACAGGCTGAGGTCACCGGCGCCCCCCTCCCCCCCCCCCCCCCCCCCCCCCCCCCCCCCTCCTCCTCCTCCTCACACACACTCTGCTGTTTCCCTGGTGACTGTACCGCCTGGAAGAGAATCCATTTGCTGGAGCCATAAAGTGGTGCTTAGCTTTTAACAACATCTCACACTGGCGTTTTCTGATGCTTGTCCTTTCCCAAAAGCTGCGACTGTTTCTCCAGATCCATAAAGCCATTAGAGAGGCGACACGATGCTTGTCCTTCACTGCGCTTTTATTCCCTCTAGGTACGTGATAATGTTAGATTCCACTTCCAGCCCTTTTTTGTGCTGGATCAATCAGCGCGTTCGCCCCGTGATGAGTATTTTGGGAGCCTGCGATCTGGGCCCTGTCGATCAGAATGGATGTGCGCCTCATCGCCTCCTTTTGTCAGCGCGTGCATGCAGATGTTTTTACTCACACTGATCAATAGAAGCTTTGATTTTTGGGAATGGCCGTGTGACCTCTTCCCATCAGTTGGATATAATTTGAATGAGTGATCGCTGCTTCCTTCCCATTCACTCCTCCCCTGAACCACTTTATTCTCGTCAGGGTCGCGGGTTTGCTGGAGTTTAGCACAATGCTCATCAATACGCCACACTTCCCACTGCTAGTTGTTTTTAGAGCAATAGCAAACTCACCCAAAGGGAAGGTTTGCTCGATGCCGTGCCGTTGGCTTAAGGAAATAAGACTCCATGATTATTTGTGTCATCACCAATCTCTGGTGCTGTGCCACTGTCCCCACCTCACATCTGTCGCTCCCTCTCTGTCTGTTTAGCGCGCTTCATCTCTGTGGATTAGGATTAGGATTGGATGTGTCTCTGCTTTGTCATCAGTCGGTCCAACATGATGTACAGCCTCTGTTCTCTGGACACGGCGCTTGTTTATATGCTGCAGGAAGGAAAAGCGTTTCGTGATGACTGATTATTCTCCAGATGTGAAGTGGAGAGCGAGGAACCAAGTCCTTATATATCCTTGACCCTATTTTTAGGCGCTGTGTTCAGGGTAGTAGTGTGGGAAAGCAGAGAAAGCAACTACGCAGTGTTAAAATGTAAATCCGAGAAAAGCCTTTCGTTTAGTTTGATGGTTCGGCCTAATCTGACATCTGTAAACCTGAGGCTCCCAGGAATACAGTCAAGTGAAATTCTTCAAAAATCACACATTTACCGAGTTCACAGTCAGTCTACAGCTAAATCAGCTTCCCACTGATCCACCAGCTCGCCACCACCGCCACAGCTGTTAGGATCAGCAATCTTATGTAATGTCATTAGGATGTATTTATTACAGCTCTATTGCACAGTCAAACCCCAGTAAGCTCAGACAGAGATGACTGATTGTAGAGCTGCCAACGTTAATTTTACTAACTATTAATGTTACTATGATTATGAGCATGTGCAGAATAACACAGAGGGTCCATAGTCAGTCGTTAAGTAGATATGTTGTGTACAGTGTGTGTTAGAAGCTGTTTGTGAAAAGATGACCTTGTCCAGAAAGCCTGTATCCGCTCTAAAGGCGAAATGAATTGCTGAATTTTCCCAACAGACCTCCCCGGACACTTCCTCAGTAGCAGTCCTTGTGATCTGTACAACAACAGCACACTGAGGGGCTATTGTGATGTCCACTTTCTCACACTGCTGCAGTCAAGTGAGATCTGTGTGTTCAAAAGACACGAAAGGCTTTTTTTTTTTTTTTTTTCTTCGTCAGGCTCCTCAGTGCATTCCTGACTTCTCCTTTTTGGTTCTTCTGGTTTGCAGTGTTTTTACAAGCTCTGAGTGTTCCTTTTTTTTTCCTGCACGGAGATAGTTTGTGGCTCGGAGGCTGCTGCCTGAGAGAGGATGTGTTATTCATGTAGCGGTCGGTTAATCTCACCGGAGCACAGAGTGGCCTTTCACACAGACTTCCTCTGCGCTGGAGCTCTTCGCCTGCAGTCGTCTCACAGGTTTATCTTTCTGCCTGTCTGCTGAGCCCACACTGCTTGTTCCAGTCTTTTGTCCGGGTCTCTGTGGATGTCGTCCTGTCACTCTGCCTGTCTGTCTTTCAGTCAGTTCTGTCTTTCTGTTTCAGTCTTTCCCCCGGGTTTCAGGAATCCCCTTCTTCCGGTTTGGAGCGGTCTATTTTTAACAGACCTAAACCTTTCTACACAAGTCCGCTGTTTTTCATAGATCTCTGCTCATTAGATCACGGCGGCCACGCACTTGGACATTGACACTGCTGATAAGTGCTGGTGAGTCAGGGGTGGTTGACAGTAATTACAGGATGCACAGCCTGTTGGTCTTCGCCTTCAGAGCGCCTGAAATCACAGGGATGAAATACAACCTGCACAACGTCTCTCACTGTTCACACATTTGTTGTCATCCTTGTGTGAAACGTGTGGGTTTTATCCTAGAATGAAACCTTTTAAGTCTTTTTAACTTCACCGTTATGAAGCAATTGTCAGGCTTCCCTTTGTTCTGGAAACATGTGTGTCCGTCCTGGCATGAGCGGAACACGTGTGCTGTCCCGGCAGCCTCCGGGCTCATCCTCTGTCCTGGCACCGGCGCCCTGCGGCTGGCCCAGCCCAGTGTTTGCTGGGTTTGTGTAGGACACAGGTTTATGAAGGCTAAGAGGATTTGGGCCCAAAGACAAACGGCAGTAAAAGACTTAGTGTTCATAATAGCTGCTACTGGACACGCAGCTCCTTTTATCAGAACAACAAGTAGTTCTGGATTTTTTTATTTTCAGTGTTGAGAGTAATGAGAGAACGCACTCATCTGAGCCAGTCATGAGCTTGTGAAGCACAGAGTCCTTTGGCATCATAGCAGCTGCTGTGTGTCTGACTGTATATCGACTTGGTTTTAGCCCAAGACTAAAATGCACCTGTTGGTGCGGAGCAGCTCCGTGTTCACCAGAACCTGGGAGCGGCGCTGATAAGAGCGCAAACACTGAGCCGTGACTTTAAAGGTGGGACGTGTTTGACTCAAACACTGAGATAGAATGCGCTCCAATAATGGAGCTGAGAGAAGCGTGATAGTGTTCTGAGTGCATCCGTTGGTCAGCTGGTTATTTATTAACGTCACAAATCATTATTCCCAGAGTGCACGTAACAAACGGGTTTAAAAAAAAAAAAACATGGATCGTTCGACTCCGCGACTTAACGGTTTGATGATGTTGTGCTTTGTGCCTTTTGCTTCTCACAGAGGCTCCCGACACCGAGCCCCCTCTGTCCTATGGCTACGACCCGGAGCAGTCGGAGCAGCAGCAGCGCCTCCACTCCCTCTGCTTCGCTGGGTCTCCTGCCTCCTCCCCGCGCCTCCGCTCCAAGGCCCGGAGCCGCCAGAACCAGCAGGAGTCCACGCTGCCGGTAAAGCTGCCGGGTCCAGTCATTCTGACAGTTTGGCCGTGTCCTGCGCTCACGGCGCCTCCCGGCTCCCCCCTCCTCCACCCGCTCGCTAGTCGACGTAGCTGTGGGAGAGCTGGCCTCATTTTTAAGCAGATCAAACATTAAAGTGTATAAAATCATTCAGGTCAGTGTAGTCTTTTTGGGTCAGGTCATTTTAGTTTTGTAATATTACTACTTTAATTAAATGAAGAAAAGCACCAGCATTTGCCGTGAAGCGCGTATTTCCTGCTGCACAGAGGATGTCGCCTCTTCTTGTTCTTCCCCTTTCTGTGCGTGTTCCATAAACACAAACATACTGGGATCGATTGTCTGTGTTTCCTGCATGGATCTGATGGTAGACGCTCCGCGTGGAGGCAGCTGCTCTTTGGGACAGTCGTCCTGATTGCTGACGCTCATCTGTAGCCTTCATCGGTGCCAGTGAGACGAGACCCCTCGTTTCGCCGGCCGGCTTCAGCGGCCGCGTCGTGGTGGTGTAACTGCGACGTCCGCGGAGCGGAGAAGCAGCCTCAGCTCAGCCCTAAAGCAGCTCCAGCTGAGACGGTCCAACGCCAACAGTAACAAAAAAAAGACCATGGTGGTGCTGGACAGATGTTAGAGACCCCCCCCCCCCCCCCCCCCCCCCCCACGATCCTGGCTGTTCCTTCTCTTTGATGTGCACACTTGCTGATCTCCAGAGCCTGAATCGCGGTCGAGGGTGTGGGCCCCCATCACTGCACAGCCTTTTGATTCAGCGTAGCTAATATAACAGAAGAGCTCCACACAGCTACTCTCAATGCACCAGTGAGCTTCTTATTGATGTGACAGCCAGCCTTAGGATGACCGATGCTTATGTCCAACTCCTGGGATAGAAAACACATTCGTTTTACGCCGGGAGTATTCGGTGCTGGCCCCTTGGAATCTCAGACGCCCGCTGAGTTTAATCAGATCTGGTGTGTAATAGCCCCCAACAGCAACCTCCACCCTGAGGTTTGCATAGATGTGTGTGTGTGCGTTTTAAAATGTAAGCCATTGTTGTTGTTTTTTGCTGAAGCATTTCAGCTGTTTTTCTCCTTTTTGTCAGGTGGAGCTGGATCAGGAGAAGGGGTTGGAGATGAGGAAGTGGGTTCTGTCGGGAATCCTGGCCAGTGAGGAGACCTACCTCAGCCACCTGGAGGCCCTGCTCATAGTACGTGGAGCTTAAGGCACACACGGACCGCTTCCCCAGCTGGTTTGCAATGTTAAGTAGTGACTGAAAGAGAGGACAAATGTTTGTTTTTCTTAATCAATTTCTCCAGCCCATGAAACCTCTGAGAGCTTCAGCCACAACTTCCCAACCGATGCTGAGCACCCAGGAGATCGAGACCATCTTCTTCAAAGTGCCAGAGCTTCACGAGATCCACAAGGACTTCTATGATGCTCTGCTGCCCCGGGTCCAAGACTGGAGCCACCAGCAGTGTGTGGGTGACCTCTTCCAGAAGCTGGTAAAGACCCGACACTTTTCGTGACGAGAACAATGTCTGCATGAAAATTGCAAGTCAAGTGTGTGAACTTCAATCTTACACAAACAAACACAGGTCCTCTGTATGAGACAAACTAGCTTTACTCTGTTTCAGTGATTTCTGGGTATAACGTCATGCTGTAGCATGGTTTCAGAGCTAAAGCTGTGAAAAAATGTTAATCTGCCTTTTAAACTTCATCTGCCAGAAGACTGTGTGAGAGCAGTGGAGTAAAAAGTGTCTGGAAAGCGGATATGAGTGAAATATCGCAATAAAGATTTGTAACCTTTAACTGTGCTATCTGTGTTTATTAACCAGGCACAGTGGTAAGAACAGCAGATAATATGAAGGCATCAAATAGTGCACAGACCCCACATTCATCAAATCACTAAGGTTCAAAAACTAATTATAGCTCTCCCTAAATGTCACGCTCATTAATGATGTTAAAAAGGAGGGGGAGCCAAAGCAAGAAGGTGGGAGTCGACTCAGTGGATCTCAGTGCATGTGAGTAGACTGCCTGGAGTCATGTCCTGGCCAGATAAAAGCCTCACTTCACCACATGACAAGCAGTAAAGGAGAACAAAATGCTGCGTAGGAGGCTGAATAGGAGCCGGCTCAGTGCTGGATGAACATCAGAAACACTTATATAAATATATATGAGAACCAACACCGAGTTTGATGAGTGACTCCTGTTCTGATATGATGCCAGACACTCTAACCCGCTGTACTTGTGCTCCGCAGGCCAGCCAGCTCGGCGTGTACCGGGCCTTTGTGGATAACTATAAGGTTGCCGTGGAGACGGCAGACAAGTGCTGCCAGGCAAACGCTCAGTTCGCAGAGATATCCGAGGTATGCGCTCATGTCACGCGCGGCGACGGGAGGGCGGCCTCTCGCCGCGTGGAGCCTCCTCACAGCTGTGCGGCGCTGAGGTTTGCGCTGGGAGGCAGTAGCTGAGTTAGTGAGCTCTGCTTTTGTTTTTTGTCACCTCTTCCTCTGGCAGAATCTCAAGGGCAAAAGCACAAAGGACTGCAAAGACCAATCGGCGAAGAATTCTCTGGAAAGTGAGTGGTGCCTGGAGCGAGCCTCCACGTCGGTGTGTGCACGCAGTGTTGTGTGTGTGTGTGATGAGCTCTGACCAGGACCGACTCTTCCTCCTCCACAGCTCTTCTCTACAAGCCGGTGGACCGAGTGACGCGCAGCACGCTGGTTCTGCACGTAAGTCACACACGGCTGCACACGTCCGCGCAGCTTCTCGTCTACAAGACAGTTCACGGTGCACCGTCCCTTAGGACCTCCTGAAGCACACGCCCCCCGGCCACCCAGACCACCCCCTTCTGCAGGACGCCCTGCGCATCTCCCAGAACTTCCTGTCCAGCATCAACGAAGAGATCACGCCGCGCAGGCAGTCCATGACGGTCATGAAGGGAGAGGTCAGTGCAGCAGCCTGAGCCCCACGGCACAGTCACATCACTAGTGACTGCCAGTGGGTAAAACCACCTAAAAGTAAAACTCAGATTGAAAGCAGGGGTGAAGTCAAACTAGTTTTCCACTAACATGCTGGAACCAGCAGGTATAATGTTCAGACATGTCTCACTGTAGCTTTTAGGTGCACACATCTTCTGACTAAATCCTGATTCTGCATGAAATAAAGAACAGGGCCTGCTGGTTGGTTAAATACTTGATTATATAGAGTCAAGGTCTTTATTTTGCCCCACACATGACCACATTTCAAGCCCTATGGAATAAGGCCGTATCTCCTCTTCATCACAAGCCTCTAACAATCTGGGCGCAGTGTGTGGAATCTGCTATAAAACCGGAGCGTGACTCAGGTTGCGTCTGACTCATCGCAGTCTGTCTGCCGTGGCCGCGGAGGAAGCGGAACGGAGAGGAAGCCCGCGAGCGCGGCGGGGGAACGCGTCACAAGCCAGGAAAGGCCGCTGATTGCCCCCGTGCTCACTCCCATCCGTCCCTGCCGCAGCGTCGGACCCTGCTTCCCTGAAATGACCCTCGACGCGCCTTATCGCCTCACGGTCGCACCAGCCTTTGTACTGGGTGTGCTCTGACTAGCTTGTACTTCCTGTGCCCCCCCCCCCCCACACACACACACTCACGCTACGCTACGCATCTCAGGACTCTGATTCAGATGACCTGAACGAGAACTTCCTGTTGCTTCTGGGAACTGGCCCCGCCCACCACGCTGGGCCATCGGATCAGAGGAAATCTAAGGAAAACACACTGTTAAACGTTTCTAGGAAGCGTGACGGCCCTCGGTGACAATAGAAGCCCGCGGATCACGATCCGTTTTAAAATATAGATTTGTTATTGTGCGCGAGAGGCCGTCGGCTGACTTTTCATTCATTGTTGATGTTTTGCAGTAGCTGCCTGTAATTATCGCGAGCCCTCAGACCCCAGCGTTTGTTTAGCCTCACCTCCTTCACGTGCCTCATCGCTCAAACGTCTCATTAGAATGCATAAAAAAAGCCAGGGGCGCATTCCTGCGTTGCAGGGGCGTCGGCGCTTTGCACTGCCACTTGTTTTTCCATCGGATTATTGACTATTTGCGGACATGTTTGCGTCGGAGCACAATCGGCGGATGTAACCCTGACACCACTCTGAAACCAGGACAGCGCTGAGCAATTTAGAGCGCATCACCGTGAAACAGAAGCGGTCTGGGAGCGAGACCAGCGCGGGACCGGGCCGGCGGAACTCGGCGCCGCCGCAGAGACCCCCCTGTTATTGTGAGGAGGCGGCGGCGGCGGGTTTGTGGGGGGGGGAGGCCTCGCAGGGGCCGCGTCCGGGCACACGCTGCTGCAGCACGCTGCTGCAGGAAGGGCACCGCCTCCCATCTGATCCTGCACCTGGACTATTAGCTGGTTCATGTCAGTGATGAGTGCCCTTTTCCCGTTGGCAGAACCGTCAGCTGCTGAGAGATCGCTTCATGGTGGAGCTGGTTGAAGGTTCCAGGAAACTCCGTCACGTCTTCCTGTTCACCGACCTGCTGCTCTGCGCCAAGCTGAAGAAACAGGCCGCCGGGTGAGTGCGGAGGCGCGTCCACCTTCAGTTTAGTGAACACGCTTATAATGAAGTGATCCATGACAAACCATTCTGCTGAAAAACAATGTGTTTGAAGACGATGGGACGTGGCGTCTTTTTCTCCGTCTGTGACCTCTAACAGGAAGGGACAACAGTATGACTGTAAGTGGTACATCCCGCTGGCTGACCTCACCTTCCAGACCATCGAGGACTGCGAGTCAACCCCCATTCCTCTCGTGCAGGATGAGGAGATCGACGCCATGAAGATCAGAATCTCCCAAATCAAGAATGACATCCAAAGGGAGAAGGTGAGGACCTCCACTGCTTCAGAAACCCAGACTTCAGGGCAGATGTTCACCTCGTGCTAATTTCTCCAAACCTAACACTTCTCTCTCCCACTAGAGAACCACCAAAGGATCCAAAGTGTTTGAGCGTCTGAGGAAGAAGTTATCGGAGCAGGAGTCCCTGCTGCTCCTCATGTCCCCCAACATGGCGTTCAGAGTGGCCAACAGAAATGGGAAGGTGAGGCTGAACTAGAGCTCAACGGTTGACTGTCTGTTTGAGTGGTGCTGCCCCCTGCTGGTGACAGCTGGCCTCTACACGCGCCTCAGCCTGCATCTCATTCGGCCTTTCAGGGTTACACGTTTCTCATCTCCTCTGACTACGAACGGGCCGAGTGGAGGGACATTATCCGCGAGCAGCAGAAGAAGTGTGAGCATTTGCTTCCAGCCTTTTTCACGTGATTAACGGTCGGCGTTTGGACTTGTATTAATCTTGACTGGTGTTGTGCAGGTTTTAAAAGCTTCTCTTTGACCTCTCTGGAGCTACAGATGCTGACTAACTCATGTGTGAAGCTCCAGACCGTTCACACTATTCCAATGACCATGAATAAAGAAGGTGACCCTTTCAGCATTAGTTCAACTGTGCTCTTTGTTTCGTAATTCATGCCAATCCTGACTCTTTCCTCCACAGAAGATGAGTCTTCCGGTTTATATGGCTTCCTGAATGTCATTGTCCACTCGGCATCTGGGCTAAAACAAAACCTAAGTAAGTGGCTTGATCCCATTTTACGCTTCGAGGGTGCACTTTAAGGGTCAGTTAGGCTTCACCTGCTCCTCCCGGGGCCCTGTCAGCTGGTAGGGCAGCTGCAAGGAAACAAGTAGGATTAGCTAAGACCCTTGTGTACAGTCCAATGTGTCTTATACAGCGGTCTCGTACGCGCGGGTGCCTGATATGGGTCCTGGGTTTGGTTTCATTTTGAGTCCGGTGCTAAACCTACCTGTGCTCCTGTGCTCTAGACCTTTACTGCTCCCTGGAGGTGGATTCTTTTGGCTACTTTGTCAACAAGGCCAAAACGCGCGTGTACAGAGACTCTACGGAGCCGAACTGGAACGAGGTGAGCGTGCAGACGAGGGTGGGGAAATGATCTGACCCACTGAAACTCTCCACACAACGTTCCTCCCAGACGTTCCCTATGGAATTAGAGCCACGGCTGCATTAACCCACCCCTAACGAGACTGTTTCTGTTTCCCTCAAGGAGTTTGAGATTGAACTGGAGGGCTCCCAAACTCTGAGGCTGCTCTGCTATGAGAAGTACTGCAACAAAATCAAGCAGAACAAAGAGGATGGAGAGATCACAGACAAGATCGTGGCCAAGGGTCAGATAAAGGTACGGGCACGCTGGCACGAACCGGACTTAAATATCAAAGCAAATGTTTAGAAATAAAAAAATAATACCAATACAATACAGAAACTAATAATTTATGATAATTAATCTAAATATAAAATTATAACAATCCGTAGATGTGGAGTGAACTTTGTCCCATCATTGATTTCCCAAGCTTCACAGCACTGCTTTGAGCCCAGGAGCTGCTCGGCTGATCCGACCCCATGAGGCCCCTCAGTGTTGAAAACGCAGTGAGCCTCCAGGTCGCTGATGGCTCACTGCTGCTTGACCTTTGCTAGAATGTTGTGACAGTGGACGGATTAGACCTCGGTTTGGTTGGTAGCTGCTGGCGCGGCTCCAGAGCCTTTGATCGGCCAAAGAAGGGATTTCAGCGGTGGACAGGTGGAGCGTTAGAGAGGGAGAAGGAGCATGTGGGTTTGTGTTTCAGGGACTGAAAAGCATTTAAAGCACTTTCTTAACCCTCTGTGTCTGTTTACTTTTGATGTTGGCAGTGAAGTTGTACAGTAGTTGGAGTAAATCTCATGCTGAGTGGATCCCGTCAAATAAAAACAACTTTACTTTTACTTTTTCTATTACATGTTTTATATTTCTGTTTAAATTTGAGAGCCTGAAATCCCCATGAGGTAATTAATAATATGCATATATTCCAAGAAATGTTTTTCATGGTGTAAGAGTGAATATACTGTAAGTTGATATCACAGAGTATAATGTAGTTCTATATTATTTCCAGTATGTGGAAGTCAACATGGAGGTGTTAGTGCTACAGGTCTGATCAGATCCTGCTGCAGCGGCAGGCGTGAGCACGTTGCTGATGGGGGTAGGAGGGGATTCTCAGGAGGTAATCCCTCGAATCCATCTGGGATGTGGAGCAAGGCAGAGGCAAACGTGGCCAGCGGGCTGCGAGGCTTTGTTGCTCCTTTTGAATGGAAGGCTTTGGATTCTAACAATGCCGCGATGCGAAGACAACTCCCAGACTTTAAGTGACGTCTCAGTCGCTCTCCGTGACTGAGCATCGAAAAGCCTCCTCACAGAAAAGGCATTAATGACTCATTGTTCATCGAAGAAGGAGCCTCCGGTTCAGCAAGTAGTGACACAGAGTTGCGTTTAGTCCTTTTGGAGCTCGTGCCTGAAAGCATGAGTGAGAATAATCCTCATGAGGAGGAAAGTGTGGATCAGGCCAGTGTTTGTCTGGAGGAAGAGGGACTCTTGGTTCCAAGGAGAGCTGTCGGCACCGGTGGCCGTCTGTGGGACAGAGTTCGCAGCAGTCTGCTCAGACCAAAGGTAAAGCGGTCTGTGGGCGACTCGCGTTTAGGGACAAATCGTTTGCAGTTGTTCATCCTGTCCCTTTTGAGGTGGTTTTAGGTTTTGTCTTCATCGTTTACATGACTTTCTTCTCTTTCTGGGTTTTCTGCTTTGAAGTATTTGAAGAAGATTGCATTTCACTGAACAGAGCATTATCTGAATGAGATTGGATGTTTTCTTGGGTGAAAGAACATCTGCCCCGTTGATCGGGCCCCGCGTTTGCAGCGGGGAAGCCGTGTGGTCACGTTACCCGTGCCCCATCGCTGTAAACAAAGCTGGCACTTTGGTATTAGTGCCCGAAATAGACCCCCGACATGACGCCATCCTCCTGTACAGACATTAGTCAATTCAGTTAAAGTGCTTAGTGCTTTTCTCTGATGTTCAGAATAAAACCCTTCTTTTTTTCAGCTGGATCCTCAGACGCTGCAAAACAAAGACTGGCAGAGGACAGTCATCGCCATGAATGGGGTAAATATTCCTCAGACGAAAGACAGCACTGCTTTAGAACGGCAAAGAAAGCTCACTAGTTTGACATCTGTAGGTCGAATGAGTCTGATTCTGACTTGTTGCATTGTCGCAACAAATTAAAATAGACTAAAATAGACAGCCGCAACCTGAGTCACTAGTTTATACTAGAACCCCAGTATAAACCCAGGCTAAGGCTGTGTTTACTGGTGACAAACTGAGATAAATGTCCTTATGTTGACTAATAAAATGAAGCACTAGTTGGTTAAAGTCACCTTTTTCTGGGTTTTAGGTGGAAGTGAAGCTGTCGATGAAATTCACCAGCAGAGAGTTCAGTTTGAAGAGGATGCCTTCACGAAAGCAGTCCGGCGTCTTCGGAGTTAAAATCAACATAGTAACAAAGTAGGTCTTTGGTACATGTTGGTGTGTATGTGTGTTATGTCCATGTTCAATATTTAATTGATTCGAGAAGCATGGAAATATTTATTTTGAAGTTAAGTCAGGTTAAAGTGTGTTAAACAAGCACTTCAGTAAAAACTCAACTAACACCATGTCCACATCCTTAACGAGCGTCCGCATCTTTTTAACCTGTGTGCATTAAACCTGCTCTGCTCTGTCTCTGTGGCTCCTCACCAGGCGAGAGCGCTCCAAGATCCCCCTCATTGTGAGGCAGTGCGTGGAGGAGATCGAGCGACGGGGCATGGAGGAGGTGGGGATCTACAGGGTGTCCGGCGTGGCCACCGACATCCAGGCGCTCAAGGCCGCGTTCGACTCCCGTGAGTTTGAAGGGTGAGCACGCAAAGGCGCCGGTCGAACGCCGCAGGTTTCAGCGGTCGCTTCTGCCCCACAGACAACAAGGACGTGTCCGTCGTGATGAGGGAGATGGACGTGAACGCCATAGCTGGAACGCTCAAGCTGTACTTCCGCGAGCTGCCGGAGCCTCTGTTCACGGACGAGTTGTACCCCAACTTTGCTGGAGGCATCGGTCAGTCGCCCGCTCTTTGTCTGTGCTCGCGCTTGTGCTCCTGCTGTGGGCGCAGCTTTAACGCCGCCTCCTCGTCTGCTTCTGCCTCCAGCTCTGTCGGACAGCGTGGCCAAGGAGAGCTGCATGCTCAACCTGCTGCTGTCTCTGCCGGAGCCCAATCTCGTCACCTTCATCTTCGTGCTCGATCATTTAAAAAGGTGAACGCCTTCAGCTTTCATAGATCGTGTGGTTTGAACGTTGTTGACGCTGACCTGAAAACGCCTTTTTCTGACTTTTTTTTTTTTCAGGGTTGCTGAAAACGAGAGCTTCAATAAGATGTCTTTGCACAATCTGGCCACTGTTTTTGGCCCCACTTTGCTGCGTCCGTCTGAAAAGGACAGCAAACTCTCCAGCAGCTCACAGCCAATCTCAATGAACGACAGCTGGTCGCTGGAGGTCATGGCTCAGGTAAAACCCTTTACTGGGAAAGTGTGACGGTGATGCTGGGATTAACAGCGCGGCTCTGATTCCCCTCTCACTGTGTGTCCCTGTAGGTTCAAGTCCTTCTGTACTTCCTTCAGCTGGAGAGCATTCCGACACCCGACAGCAAACGTCAAAGCCTTCTCTTCTCTACTGAAGTATAACGTCAACCCCCCTGTCAGAGCTTAACCAGGTGAATTGTAGGCGTCCAGCTTGCCGCCTGCAGAGGGATCTTAGTGTAGCCATCAGGGGGCGCTGTCAACACAGCTGTCATGGCCAAAGCCTCTTCTGGATGTGGGAAGCGGTGTGCTGTTTACTCACAAGCATCTCTGGACGGCGCATAGAACAATATATCATTCCTTCTTTCGTGTTTAATTTGCTGTTGTATTTTTCCCTGCCACGTTCTGTCACTGTGCACATTCGCTCCATGTTCACAAAGTTGTTGTCGATGGATTGTTTTTGTGAGGATGGATGATGGAGGAGTGAAAACATTTTTGCTTTATGCTTTGTTTTTTTTTTTTTTATGTAAGACTTGTTTTAAAACTTACCTGTGCCAATTTTTCCCTGCTGACGACCAATAGAGCTTTTCGGTTGCCCCTAATGTTTACATGTGTCATTTTGTACAGAATTTCAAAGGTGGAGACTGAAAACTGTACTCAGCACATAGCAACATGCAGGCATGTTGATCCAACCCTTGAAGTGTGTCCTTATTTGGTGGGGCCAGTCTGATGGTGGTGCCCCAGGCAGTCGATTTGTAGATATGAGTGTGCTTCTTTGGGGATGGTACAGAAAAGTGAAGGCAAATCATTCCTGGAAGAGGCAAGGCCGAATTCTTTCATCCGTGGAATGTCCACCTGGCTGTGCAGAATTGTATGTCCACATTTCTTACTGTATGTTTTGTGTCCATATTGTTTTTAGACTCTTATTGGATTTTTTTCCAGGTGGAGTTTATGTATATGTTTTTGCATTCTGCACCCCTTGTGTAGAGCTGTATTCCTCGGTAGGACTCAAGCACACTGCTGTAGTAACGAGAGCACCTAGAGATGAAAAGCCGAATGCTCCGTAGTAAAGCACTTGAAATGATTCACTCATATCCACTTTGCCTGAGTTATTAAGATATAATTCACAGGCTTATCGTCTTCATGCTCGGTTTTACGTTGAAATAAAAGCTATGTGCTTACGTAACTCAAATTAGCACTTGAGGTAGCACAAAGTATACAACCTATAACCATCCGTGCGAATGATTCATGTACATTAGGCAATAACTATTGGTCTTTATATAACAGCCAGTGTCTCATGTATGTATCATTTATGTAAATAAAAAGTTAATAAAATTATATTGTGCATTATTTTTAGTACTGTTTGTATTTTTTGTGCTCTGACCATGTGCCAACACTGTTCTAGCATCTGTTTGACTGTATATACCTTGTCAATCAATCAAGATGTGCTCATTTAAAATAAAACTAAAGAGCTGTAATAATGCAAGAATTGCCCTTTGATCTGAAAATATACAATCGTATCCTCCTGTCCTGTATCCACAATCATCATATCCACATAACCAAATACAGTTTAGATTACAGCTTGGGTGTGAGATACACTATAGGTTTGTATGAGAGACTACTATACACCTGAGAAGGGTAAAGAACTAATCCATACACGTCTGCAGTCATTTGTACAATAGTTACCATTTATGCTGATCTATGATTAATCTCTGTGTGTGCGTGTGAGGTGCTCTATGGAGATTTTTATTAGAAGTGAACATACGTGTGGGTGTGTACACATGGTGCAGGCAGTGGAGCGGCCGTCCTGCAGAGGGATGATGATGTTGAGGTGATGAAACCAGAGGAGGGGGCAGAGGATCATCCGGCTGCTGCCAACACAGAGGAGCGGACACCCGAAACCGGTGCTGCTGCCGCTACCCACTCAACTTCAGTGACCAGACAAAAACCTTAGCGAACATGGCCGTTTGTGGGACCGTCGCTAATCTATTTCCGATGGAAAAGTAGGACCTCAGGTTTGGATGTTTTATTGCTTACTGACGGAGCGATGTCTTTTGCCGGCTATGCTAACGCTGTTAGCCTAGCCATAGCGTTAGCTACCGTGGCTTTAGCTGCGCTAGCTGTGCTTACTGGTAGCGGGGCTGAATTAAGTGATCAAAAAAACAACAACACTCGAACAAAGTCAAAGGAACCGCACAGAGCAGCTAGCTATTTGTTTAATCAATTTAAGTGTTACGGTAATTGTTTAAACCCTTTAATTAGAATGTAGTCCAACTATAAAGAAGAAAATTTTCTATCAACTGTCCTACGACTGATTTCAAAATAAACGTTCACCACGTTTGTAACAGGGTTACGATAGTCAGTCCCAGTGTTTTGAAAACACTTATCACAACTGTCTTTTAATATTTGATTTTAAATTCGACTGATTAGTTTAGTAAATAGTTTCGGAACATATGACGGTACAAATTGATTCGTAGTGTGACTTGATGCGCTTATCTATAAAGATTTAAATATATATTTTTGTGTTATCCTGCGATGAATTATTTTAAGTGTCGTATCTACTATCGATGTTTACGCTGTTCTTTCGCTAAATATCTGTTTATATATGGTTACTGCCTAAGTTGTGCCTACGTGTGTACCTCAGTGCTTTTGTTTTGAAAGCTGTTGATCAAACAGGAAGTGCAATTACTGACATTCCCTGCGTGCCTGACCCCACGGCTAACTAGCAATCTGGGTTCCATCCCTGCTTTGATTTTGCTCTTTGGTCTCTATCATAATAATGGCAGTAGCGACATTAAAGCTGCTAACCCCATGGAGGGAGGGCAGTCGTCTCTGGTTAATGGGTTTTGTTTGGTAAAGTTGGCCTTTGCGGGTAAACAACGCACAGTTGCTAACGTTAAACGTAGCGCGTCTGATAGGAACGTTAGCTGAGAATAATGTACGTTTGGTTTTCCCGAGAGAAGAGCCAGCGGTGACCTGAGGCTTCGACCTGTACTCTGTGTGCCCTTTGGCTTGTCCAGGCATTCGGAGAACTCAGCCCTGTGTCTAAACGGACAAAGTATGCGAGCGATAGGACAGATAAAAACCACAGGCGGCCACAGATGTTTTCCAACTTTCTGGGAATATCTTGGAAAGAGACGCATTTCACAATCCAGCCTTTAAATCAATATATCCAGGACACGTGACTTATTACTTGACTGTGTGTGATCACTGTAATGCTTTCAGTTTGGGAGAAAACGCTGCACCCTAAAGAAAATGAATAATGTGAGAGCATTTCCACCCACAGATCAATAGAGTCCTGATTAGTTCAGTTCCCTACAATTACATTCATTCATTTCATCTGCACAGTCAACTGGAGTTACGTAATTGTGGATCCGGTCGTGTGTTAATTGAGAGATGTTTGGGCAAATATGATTCCATGTGTGACAGCATCTGCTCTGTCTTAGACGGACTGGTGCCTGCTTGTCTTTGTACACAGAGTCACCCTTGTGGGCTTTACTTTTTTTTTTTTTACTGGAGACGCCACCACAGGAAGTTGATGTTATGGCAAGGAAGCACCTCCCCACTTGAGCGTGAGTAAGGCAGCAGAGCTGTTACTGGGTTTATGAATTACTGCAGCTCCTCTTCCCCCACGTCGACTTTTCTCAGACAGCTTCGTCTTCATTTCGTGTGCTCTTTTTGTTCAGCTGTCTCTAAAGAAACACTGTACACACTTGTTCCCTTGGCCGAACCTACTTGGACTGGATCCATCACATTCATTAACTGTGAAATCAAACACCCTAACTGTGTTTAATTTGAGTCAGGACAAGTCTTATTTGATTCTAAGGCTTGTGTGGCTCACCAAACAACTCTACGACTAAGCTGATGTTATACAGGATAAAAAATGGATCAGGCAAATCTAATGGATCATAGTGTTTTAATTTCTGTGGCATTTGTCATAGTACAAATACATCACAATCCATTGAAGACGCATATATAAGTGGGAGCCATCAGGGAAGTTGTTTTTGATTAAACACAAGCATTGTTTGTCATATAGTCAGATTTATAACAGCTACATCTAAACTACAGGATTGTGAAGGGAAATTAAAAAACGTTTTCTTGGCAAGAATGAAAAAAGGGCCTCCACATTTAGCTTATGTGTGCGTTGGTGCTCCCATGTCTGTTCAGATTCAGTGAAAAGGCTTGTGCTCTAGCTGGCAGCTATCTGTCTCAGACATCTGCTTTGACACACATTCAGCTATTCAGATAACTGGCTAGTTGTTGAGCGCAGATGTCAGTACTCAGGAAAAATGCTTGCACAATTGCAACAAATGTGAGATAGACACAGTGATACCTAAAACCATCCCCCTGGCAATGCATTCGTTGCATTACATTTTACGGAAGGCATGGGCTTGTTAGTCATACTGATAAGATCCATGCATCCATCCACTTTCTGAAGAGAATATCAGTTGTGTATGTCATTGTGTGAAGATGTTCAGTTTGCTGTGACATGAAGCAAGTAAAACACACCCACACAGTAGAGAAGCCAAGCTCTGACCATTTGATGGGTACGCCACTGAGATTAATTAAGTTTATGTTTAAGTTGCTCTTGCATAGTAGGTTGGTTCAAGTGCTGCTGGTCACTGCAAACTGAGGAAGAACCAGACATTTATTTATACCCCGTGTATAAATAGATTGGAAGCCTATCAACAAAGAGATCTCACATGAAAACATGTGTTCTCAAAGCATGTTGATGAGAAAAAAGGAGAAAAATTGTCTTTAAGTAGGAAAAACTGAGTCACAAACAAACTCTACTAGTTTGTATTCCATAAAAAATTGTTTCTACTTTAACCTTGTAATTATCGTAACAATATACATTTCCCTGTTTATGGTTGGATATTAGATTTTTACTGTTGGAAGTATTTATAAGCCTTTAATGCCTGACACAATTCTCATCTTTGTAATTATCTTGTGCTTTTGGCAAATGTTCACTCACAACATTGTTAATAATAAATGCAAAAGAAAATTTTGCCCACACTATTTTTAGACCTAGACTGTTTCTGGTAGACGTTCTGATAGATGTTTCTGGTAGATGTTCTCTAAAAGTTGTATATGAAATATGATACAACTTGCCTTAAATATTTAACAAGGGGACAGCGCTTTATCATCAGTAAAGACCTTACGTTCTGTAATTTATCTGTAAGTACAATCAGATTCTAAATAACTTTTTTCCTAAAGGCCACAGCTGTGCGTCCTGTGATTTGCTTGTATGAGGCAAGTGCGGCTAAACACTTCTCCTGCGTCACTGGAGGCCAAGGTTAACCTGACAGAAATAACAAGCCAAATAAATACCGTCTTGTGGATTTCATGATGGAAGATCTATGAAAGATTTGGTGCACAAGGACAGATTCAAACACCTGCGCATGCAAAATGCAGCTGTAGTCAATTAGTAAAGCACAAAGTAATTAAAGTGCAAGTTGGGTTTATTTTCGTAGCGTCAGCAAAGAGGAGCTTTCTGTGATCCAGCTGGATCCTGTTTGAACTGTTGATTCGTTTGTGGAATGGGTATTAATTTAAATGTGATTCACTGAGAGGTTTCACCCAATTGACTGCAGCTTCTCCCCGTGTTTTATTTAAAGATTTTACTCCTGGTGTTTAATTATAGTTATGTCCATATCCAAACAATACACATCTCGTCTCAGGAAAACAGCGCGGCACTGACTCCGATAGCTTTTAGCTGGGTTTCCTGTGCACAATAAATCACTTCAGCTCACCGAAGTGAACTTCAGGACATCCAAAACTGTGGTAAAGTACTTATTCTTTGTCTCCAGCTGGGTCCCAAATCTCTTCTCTTTGCTGTCATGACATCAAGTTTAGTTCTCCGCAGACTTGAACACACAAACAATACTGAATCCTTTCTTCAAGACTTTTTATTTGGTCACAGCCAGTTTCACCACGTTTTCTGCTGCCAAATGAACATAGCTTCTTGGCAGAATCACTTTGGAAAGTTCCTTTTTATAATAGTTATACGTGCTTTGTTTGTTAGAATATTTTACATCGCTTTACTAATTCAATGCACATTTTCAAATTTCCCCTCCACCAAAGTGTATTTAGGAATGTGTCCTCATTAAAGAGTTATTAGAAATCTGGCTTGTCGGCTTGTTTAACAGAGCAAAGACAATTGTGGTTTGACTGAATGTAAATGATTTCTTAGAAGCAACGTTTAGTAGCAGGTAGCAGACGAGCAGACTCGATTTTGCTTCACAGCAGTTATGTTGGAGCTTTGATTTGATCCATGCAGGCACCTACAGTGCAAGAATTCTCCTTTTTTGCCACTCTGTGTGCGGAGGTCCATAATTCTCCCTAGAAATAAATAAACTCAGATGCAGCAGCCACCCACAGAGACTGAACTAAACCTTTTAACCCTACACTCCTCTGAACTACACAAACACGAGAGCCATCTAGTGGAGGGAGTCTGTGACCTTTGGTGTACTGTTTATCTTCTGTCCCCATAGAGTTCCAAAATCTGCCTAAACTGCTGCAAATGTCCAAGTTATCTCAGTTATCTAAATAGCTAGAATCTAAATGATAAATGATGAAACATGAAATAAATGCAAAGTTGCTTGTGCTGATAATTTTACGATTAGATGCAAAGGCGTCAAATTGATCCACTGCCTTTTAAAATACTAGTGTTTTAAAAGACTTGGCTATTGTGTGTATTTCCTAGTGTTTGGGGAATAGCCACAGTGGAAACAGTTCCTCTTCCATGGAAAACTGGAACTCTCAGTCGGCACGCAGACTTGCGTTACCTTTCCACCTCCCTCCTTTGTGCGCAGATGGAGCTGTAAATGTATCAGCCCCGGAAGGCTCAGTATGAAGAAATCAGGCCGGCCAGCGGTGAGTAAGTCGAGTGGAGATCGAGGCAAGGCAGAAGCAGCAGCCGCTGTCGGCCCGGGGAAGCCTGCAGGCAAGAGCACCGCTGCTGCCCCTTTGTCCAAGGTGAGACCCCTTGCATGACGATTATATGCCGCTGATGCTGCTGACATCATTGTTGGTTTTTTGATTGTTTGGCTTTTAAATGTGTTGATATATTGCATTTACAGGTGAAAAGCAATGATGATCTTCTAGCAGCTATGGCTGGAGGGAATCCTGCATCCAGTGCTGCTGTAAAGACAAAGAGGACTGCCTCCACTGGGACTAGTGCTAGCACCCTAGACAGCAAGCCAAAGACATCAGGTGTGTATAAAGTTCTGTGTTTGAATCTTTGTCTTCTTATTTTCTTGGTAATATAATGATGACACTTACCTATTTTCTATCAGCTACATCCAAGCGTACAACCACCTCAACTTACAAGGAGCCTAATTCATCAAGAGACCGTCTCCGGACATCCAGGACATCAACGGCTAAGAAGCAGTTGGTATCAGGTGCTGTGCCAGGAGATGTAGCCTCAGGGAAGCGCTCTCGCGGCCAAGTCGCGGCAGAGTCTGACGGCCGCATGAGTAAGTCTAAATCAGACGGCCAGATCAGTGATAAAGTGGCTCTGGAGGCCAAAGTAAAAGACTTGCTGGGTTTAGCTAAGAGCAAAGATGTGGAAATCCTACATCTGCGCAGTGAGCTGAGGGACATGAGGGCACAGCTTGGCCTGGGAGGTGATGTAACAGCTGCCGTGGAAGAAGCAGGCGAGGAGGAGAAACCCCAGGTTTCTGCCATCACAGCGGCCGATGTAGAGTCCACACTCATCCTCTTACAAGAGCAGAACCAGGCCATCAGAGTGGAGCTGAACCTGCTCAAGAGTGAGAACCGCATGCTGAAAGATCGCCTCAACGCCCTGGGCTTCTCCCTGGAGCAGAGGCTCGACGGCTCTGATAAGCTGTTCAACTACAACTCCCTGAGTCCAGACCTGGCAACGTGCAGTGTGCAGAGCGATGGTGGCGGCACCGGCACCTTGACGTCCTCGGTGGAGGGCTCTGCCCCTGGCTCTTTAGAAGACCTCCTCGCAGGACAACATGGAGGCTCAGCAGACAACCTTGACAGTGAGTCTAGTGAGGTCTACCAGGCCGTTACCTCAAGTGATGATGCTCTGGATGCTCCCTCTGGAGCCTCCTCTTCCTCCGAATCAGAGTGTGCTCCCAGCAGGGAGCGCTCGCGGAGGGGCAGCAGTGGCAATGCCAGTGAGGTGTCAGTGGCGTGTCTGACGGAGCGCATCCACCAGATGGAGGAGAACCAACACAGCACTGCTGAGGAACTTCAGGCCACGTTACAGGAGCTGGCTGACCTGCAGCAGATCACCCAGGAGCTGAATGGAGAGAACGAGCGGCTCGGCGAAGAAAAGGTGATCCTCATGGACTCTCTGTGTCAGCAGAGCGACAAGCTGGAGCTCTATGGTCGCCAGATCGAATACCTGCGCTCGTTGCTGGATGAGCATCACATCACGTACGTGCTGGAGGAGGACATTAAGAGTGGCCGCTACATGGAGCTGGAGCAGCGCTACGCAGACCTGGCGGACAATGCCCGCTTCGAGAGAGAACAGCTGCTGGGCGTTCAGCAGCACCTGTCCAACACTTTGAAGATGGCCGAGCAGGACAACGCCGAAGCCCAGGAGATGATCGGAGCGCTGAAGGAGAGGAACCACCAGATGGAGCGCATCATGGAGTCCGAGAGGCAAGACCGGGCCGCCATGGGCGCTACGCTGGACGAGTACAAAGCTGCGGTGAGCAACGACCAAGCGGAGCTGAGCCGCTGCCGAGCCCAGCTGGACCAGGAGAGGCAGCGGGTGGCGGAGCTGTACTCGCTTCACACCGCGGGGGACAAGAATGACATCTGCCAGCTGCTGGAAGGTGTGCGGCTGGGAAAAGAGGAGGCTGAGGCCAAGGCTGCGAAAATGCAGGAGGAGCTGGAAGAGGCCCACAGTGAGCTCAACCAGCTGCAGGAGACGTTTAGGAAGGTTAGTGTGTGTGTGTGTGTGTGTGTGTGTGTGTGTGTGTGTGTGTGTGTGTGTGTGTGTGTGTGTGTGTGTGTGTGTGTGTGTGTGTGTGTGTGTGTGTGTGTGTGTGTGTGTGTGTGTGTGTGTGTGTGTGTGTGTGCGCTCTCGCGTGTTTTTGCGTGATGCTAAATTGAGGCATTTGACCTACATTAAATTTGTCCTGTGTGAATGTACTTTTGATAGTTTTTGGGTCACTAAAGTAAGTCACCTTGTTTTGTCTATGGGTCAGTGTGGTCCACATTCCTTGTTTGGTATCATCAACTAAACCCTTGTCAGAGGATGACTGTATATACTGTGTGTTTATTCCTTTGAATTACAGTTTGATGTTGTAATTACACCCGTGTTGCACATTAATCAGCTAATTACCCCCTGGCTTGTTAAAAGTGAAGTAAGGCATGCTGTTCATCCTGTGTGCAGCTGGACAGGGAATACAGAGACTTCCAGCAGCAGGTGCAGCAGCAGATGGCTGAGCAGGAGCGCGCACTGGAGAAACAGCGTGAGGAGCTGCAGGAGAAAGACACCGAGATCGCAGACATGAAAGAAACCATCTTTGAGCTGGAGGATGAGGTCGAGCAGCACCGAGCTCTGAAACTCCACGACAATCTCATCATCACAGACCTCGAGAGTAAGTGGGCTTTGAAAAGCATGCATCCACTATTTTATCTCCTGCCATAAAGTTGCTGCAAAGCCGACTGTTCTGTCTCTCCTTATATCAGATTCAGTGAAAAAGTTGCAAGACCAGAAGCACGACATGGAGAGAGAGATTAAAATTCTTCACCGCAGACTGAGGGTGAGACAAATGAGTCCAAAGAGTCTAAATGACAGGTCAATGTGAACGTGTGGATCTACAGGTCTCTAAATGTGATCAGATTCCCTCTCTGTGGCGTTGCCTCACTTGGTGCACGTCTGTGTCCGCGTGCGCAGGAGGAGTCGATGGAGTGGCGTCAGTTCCAGGCTGATCTGCAGACAGCCGTGGTCATTGCTAACGACATAAAGTCCGAGGCGCAGGAGGAGATCGGCGACCTGCGCCGTCGACTGCAGGAAGCCCAGGAGAAGAGCGAGAAGCTGAGCAAGGAGCTGGAGGAGGTCAAGAGTCGCAAGTAAGACGCGAAAGAGCTCCGGCCAATCAGTGACACGGTGGCCTCTTATGGTCCGAACCAATAGATGGCCTGTTTACTGAGCAGAGTACTGTGTTTTCCAGGCAGGAGGAGGAGAGAGGCAGAGTGTACAACTACATGAACGCAGTGGAGAGAGACCTGGCGGCTCTCAGACAGGGGATGGGTCTCAGCCGAAGGTCCTCCACCTCCTCAGAGCCCTCGCCTACCGTTAAGACACTCATCAAGAGCTTCGACAGTGCCTCACAAGGTGCCCTCTTGATTATCCTTCCTGGGAATACAACCCTTTCAGTTTGATATATTCAAGAGAGCAAATGTTTTTTTGCTTCCTAATTCCTAACCTGTAATCTGTTGTGTGAATTTAGGGCCTCCTTCCAATGGTGCCTCTGTGACTCCAACAGTCCCAACTACCCCACTACCCCGCACCCCCCTCAGCCCCAGCCCCATGAAGACGCCTCCAGCAGCTGCCGTTTCCCCCATTCAGGTGTCTTAATGTGGTTCAGTGCTTGGCTCCTGTTTGACCTGAGCATTGGTTCACAACATTATATTATATGATTATTTATTGTTTATAAGCGGCGATATGGCACTTTAAAACAGTTGTTGTTCTTTTTGCATTTCTCCCGGCCAACACCATTTACAGTTTCATTTTTAGTAAATGTTCTTTCTTTCTGTTTCAGAGACACTCCATCAGTGGATCCATGTCAACAGCCAAGCCAATGTCATCGCTAAGTGATAAGAGGCCCAGTTACACAGACATCACTATGCCACGTAAGACATTTGTTACATTTTAAACACACTTTGGAATCTGTATTGACTTTTTTATTTTACAATTACTGGATATTTGTCACACACAACTGTGTGTTTGATCCTCTGCTATACCTTTGTTACAGGAAGCTTTTATAATGATTAAAGAAAAGGGACATTTTCTCCCCACGGGCCTCTGCTTCTGAGTTAGCCAGTTTATAGTATACTCATGTAATCTTTACAGGCCTCCAGATCCTGTAGAGTTTCCTTCAGTTCATTCACTGCACTACTACGTGTTTAAAGTGGACGTGCAGTCTTGGCTGTAGTCTCCAAAGTTCCGTTTATTTATCTCTGATTTATTGTTCTCTTGCTGAATGGCTCGACCTCGTGCGTCGGTGTTCCCTGAACTCTGAGTTCAGGGTTGGAATGTAGCTCTTAGCTGACCTCACAATATTTCTTTAAGAGGAAGTCTCTTATAGAGACATGGCTACTGTATATGATTCTGAATTCTGTGACGTTCCTACAGCTGAGCACCTTCTCAGGGGAACCTCGACCAGCCGGACTCCATCTGTCATCCAGAGGGTTTCCAATATGGACACAACTAAGGCAATGTCAGGTCAGAAATTCAAGTAAAATTCTGAGCAGTAGCTGAAGTTAGGCAGTTATAGTTAGTGTTCCCGTATAGATTGTAAAAGTCTATAGTTATCTCTCTTTTTCCAAGCAGTGTCCCGCAGGAGCAGTGAGGAAATAAAGAGGGACATGTCTAATCCAGATGGGGCCTCCTCAACTTCCCTGATGGCTATGAGTGCAGCCTCATCCCCACTCTCCCTGTCGTCCTCTTCTCCCACTGCCTCAGTCACCCCCACAGCACGCAGTCGCTTAAGGTACCGCATTCTGAGCACTGATGCAGGAAGCACTGTGCCCTTTGTTCTCATTCTGCTCTGTTACCTGCGTGACATCACATTGGTCAACACTTATGGCCTGTTTGTTTTTCTGAAAGTGAATAAAACTGAAGAGGGTTCCATGATCCTTTTGTTGTTTTTTTTACAGAGAAGAGAGAAAGGACCCGCTGTCAGCGTTGGCGCGAGAATACGGTGGCTCCAAAAGAAATGCCTTGCTAAAGTGGTGCCAGAAGAAGACTGAAGGCTACCAGGTAGATAGCCACACATCCTTGTACGTCCATGGAAGTGAGGACCTCCATTGACATAGCGCCTTCCCTCACCTTAACCCTAACCATCAAAACTAAAGGCAGACGTCTAACTCTTGCTCTGATTTGAACCAAAACTCTATCTTTTTTTTGTGTGTCCTGTCTGGCAATTCAACAAGCAGCATGTATTTGGTTCAATGTCGCATTGCGACAGTTTGCTTTTACAAGAGAGGTTGAGAGGTCAACCAGCTGTTGAAACCAAACCAAAACGCAGTTCTAACCTCACCCCTAAAATCACATGTTAAACCTCAAACAGGCCTTTAAGGAAGTGAGGAGAAGTTGAGGTAGAAAAATACGTCTTTTTGTTCTCACTTCGATGCAAATACAAGTACACACACACACACACACACACACACACACACACACACACACACACACAATCTACGTTTCTCTATCATTGTCATCAGTCAATGATAGCAAAACAGGATGACTTGAACTGAATCACACAGAGTTTCTAACAAATACATGTTTGATGGCATATTGCCGGCTCTCATTAAATGTAGCAAGGATAGCTGATGTTTTTGGTGATAAATAAATAGAGTTACGAAGAGTTACAGAAACAGCAGAACAGGTGGTAGTGACATCATCGTCCAATATATAGATACTGAATAAAACATGGTTACTGTTGGATTGTAACTAATAACTGCTGTGCAATGTCTTTCAAAGGAATTGATTAAGTAATCTCATAGTAATATTATAATTTACAGTCCACAGGCCTGTGTACAGTATGTTGGCATATTGTTTATCTCTCCTAACTGATAGGTTGCCGTTCTAGTGGTAATACTGAGTAGACTTTTGTCTTTAACTACAAAGGGTTTGTTAGAATAAGTCAAGATGGGTCTTGTGTTTTTTCAGAACATTGACATCACAAACTTCAGCAGCAGCTGGAACGACGGCTTGGCCTTCTGTGCTGTGCTTCACACCTACCTGCCTGCACACATCCCCTACCAGGAGCTCACCAGCCAAGATAAGGCATGTAGAGAGCTCCTGTTAAAGGCTCAGGCTCTGAGAGACTGTCTCACTGTATCTAACTTTGATTCTCTGTTCCTCAGAGGAGAAACTTCTCCCTAGCTTTCCAGGCTGCTGAGAGTGTGGGCATCAAATGCACTTTGGTAAGCTTTACCTCATGAGTAAGGGTTGAACACATTAGATTACATATTTCATCCACACAATCTTTCGTTCTTCCTCCCTCACTGTGTCTCGTGCGTCCTTCTCGATTCCAGGACATAAATGAGATGGTGCACACGGAGCGGCCGGACTGGCAGAGTGTCATGACTTATGTCACAGCCATCTACAAGTACTTTGAGACCTGACTCCACCGTCTGCCCCACCTCCATCCTGCAGCACAATCCAAGTGACACGGACCCTCCTGAGCGCCATGAAACATCTCAGACCCACAATCAGCTGCTATACCTCACTGTCCTCGTCCCTCCACACTACAGCACCACTTAGTCATGCTGCGTGTCTGTGCTTAGCAGCACTACAGACAGACAGACAGACAGACAGACAGACAGACAGACAGACAGACAGACAGACAGACAGACAGACAGAACACAGAACACAGAACACAGAACACACACTGCTACTCCATCCTCCCAGTGCAGCAGAAGATGCGCCTCTGGTAGCGCTGTTCAAAGGGCTTAGCTGTACACCTGCTGATACTCTAGTAAGCCATGAGAAGTTACTATTGGAAAATCCAATAACCAAGTGTGAATGATGCATTGCTCTTTGCCTTTGTTTCATATCAAAAGGAGTAGCATTGAAAACGAGGTCTCAGTGCCTTCTGTCTGGCTTTTCCTCCTGAATATTCCTCCAACCCTGATCTGATACTTGGAGGAGCATCCTGGCAGGATCTGACGTCTTATAACTAGTCCACCATTTTTTGTGTCCCTCCTGTGCTCCTGCAGAATAACAAACCAAAAGTGAGGAAAAAAAGGAGGAATTCCCTCACCCTTGCCTGAAAACTTCCCCTTTTAAAGGATTTCCAACAGATGCAGTTCTTTTTGGGCGATACAGTATGATACAGATGCCTCTCTTTCAAAGGACAAAGTGCCTATTTGAGTGTTGATGCAGGAAATCCGGCTCATGAGAAAAGACAGTGGACGCGTCTTTTCCACTGCAGCTTGTGACACTGAAGAGTAGAGTGGCCTCCCTTTTATACGTCGGAGCCCTTCGACCATTAGTTTCTGGCCGTCAGGACAGCGAGCAGCTACGTCATCAGCATCTGTTCAGAGTGGCTCATTGTCAAGCACAGAAATATGCTATGCTTGCCGATAGATGTTGTTCAGCAACACTAACTCATTCCTATGTGGGTTTATCAATATGACGTTCATGAGGGAGAACTAACAATCGAAACATTTGTGGAGTTCTGAACACTAATGTTACAGATGTATGACGTAGGGGCGTTTCGCAGGCCTGCATCCACATCCAGTACTCAGCATAACTTCATGATAACCAATATATAATCTTAGACAGTCACATGTTTTAGTTTTCTGTAAACTCAGACAAACTCACAGGTGAAGACTCGCTGCGTCGGGTCCTCGTACATGATCACACAAAGGAATAGTTCCTCTTGCTCTAAGCTAAGTTAACCTGCTTCTTTATATTCCCATTTACAGTGCAAGTGGTATGAAGCGTTCTTGACCTTCAATCAATCGATCTGTCACAATGCAAGAATAAGCGAACGAGCATATTTCATGTGACTGTTTCCTTAACATCAGCACTGTTACAGAACCGTTTGTTTTGCACAGAACTGACAAAATATGCACAAGCGACTGAAGAATTCATTGTGCCATTGACTTGTGTGTGTGCGCGTGTGTGTGTTTATACTAATGTTATTGAGCAGGTAGCCTTTGAAATTCCTAGCATCACTCATTACAGCACCAGAAGTCCAGACAGCAGCATTACTTTACTGCTGTGTTAATTGTGCCTCAAAATGCCAAATTCACTCTATTTATTTGCATGGTTTTCAATACCTGACATGAGATCATTTATTTGTATGTGCAAAGTGTATACAAATTTACTACACATGCATAAGTAGCTGCACTGAGATAAGCTTTTTTTTTAAATTCTGTATCTCATTTCCTTTGCCTTAACAGTTCTGCAAGTGAAACTGCCAGTTGTATCTCTCCACACCAGGCGCATGGAAATAGTTTCTAAAAGAAGCCCTTTCCTGTTTGTGTCTCTCAAGGAGCCCCAACAGCAGCACGATGGTCATAAACCTTCCTCGGGAAGCCCGTTGGATTCCCCCATGTGTCTGCTTAGGGTGTCTCCGACACACACACACTGTTCTAATTAAGGTCAGATGAAGCTGCCAGTTGGTATCAATAACAAGGTCATGCTATAGTGATCCAAAGGCCCTTAACATGTCCAGCTCTTGCTGATGTGGAGTGATTGATGAACACTCAGTCCGGCCTGTTGGGGAGAAACCAGACGGCTGGCACAAGCTCTAAAACGCATTCCTCCTCCACATGAGGGACATGTTACCTCGTCTGGAAGCTGGTGAGGATGCTCCTTTTTTTAAAGAAAGGCAAATGTGAACATGTGCATTCTATCTTTATTGGGTCCACTTCACGCTGCATTTAGTTTTCTTTGTTTACTTGAAAATGCTCTGAGAATTCCACTGAACACGCCTTATAGACTCTCCTTTTGTTTCCACGTTGCCTTGTTTTTTATGCCGCTTCATGCTGCATATTGCTTTTGGTGTGTAAAATATTTTTTTTCCCAGGAGAAAATCCTTATTCCACTACATGCAGTGCTGAAATGTTCCCTCGGCAAATTTGAATCAGTGTGAATAAATGAGCGTGTTTGTTTGTAAAGGGATTAAGCTACAGTATTATGTGCACACTGAGCGCGAGCTGTTAAAAATACTGACTGGTTTTATGTTGCTTTTTTTCTGCCAGTAGCTATAAAAGACCGTTGAAACAGCCAAGTTTGTTGTCATCATTGCCTCTGCAGGTGGTTACACTTTATTCTGCTTACAGTCAGTTGTAACTAAACCCTAATTAGACTGTGCCAGGGCTCATCACTGACTGGTCTCCGTCTCCCAGTGATGGATCAGAAGTGGCGACATTTTTAAACGTGACTCACGTAATGTGTGTCATCAACGGACTCATCTGTCCGCGCACTGCGGGCTTGAACCGATCCGCCCCTGGAGAGAGAACGGAGGCAGAGATCGGCCTCAGCGTGTGTTCACCAGAGACAAAAGCAGCGAGACGCATCTGTGCGGAGCCGCTGCGAGCGAGCGAGCGCCCCCGACGCGCGCGCACACACGTGTTGCGCGTTTACTGAACTGAAGCCGCGCTCGTTGCAGATGAAAGTGGGGGGTGTTTCTACCTCACGGAGGAAGTTCTACTATACTGCTGCTCAGGGGGAAGTGGAACCGATGATTGCATTGGCAGTTGTTTTTTCTTGGCACGAGCAACTCATCCTCTGACGAAAGCGCTGCCGGACGTTTGTGGACGAGGTAACAGTGAAAGGTGAGCAGTTTGAACCAACTAGACGTTTGATAGTGCAGCTTTGTGTGTTGTTACTAGTTTTTACTTGGTGAGCGCGTCTAACGTCGGGGCATGTCGCTCATTGACCGCAAACGGAACAACGTGATGCGCATCTGAACGCACGAGGGACAAGTTGTTCTGTCTTTGGTGAGAGCTTTCTCACATCTGAAGAAAAGTCTAAGTATAAGAATGCGAGGCTCGTTATCGGTCATGTTACCAAAACACCGCAGTGTGGCACCGAGGGCCACGTCCCGTTAAACATGGGGCCATAGGGTCCGTTTATTTATATTGGCCCTAATAAAGACATTCCCAAAAGCCCTGTAGGAATAAGAGTTTACTCCGCATTTAAATGAAGCAAACCACTTACTGTTCAGTTTCAGTTAATAGAATACAATAAATGATTTGTCAGATAAACATCAGACCCTGGCCCGATTCCCGTTTGTGAGTCAATTACAGAACCAGCTTTAGATTTGGATTAGTTCAAGTAAAGCAGTTCAAAATGAGCCCAGGGATAAACATTGTAGCTGAGACGAACAGGCATCTCTGTCTGATGATAACATAACAATAGGGATGTGAATGATGGGTGGATAAATAGATGCTCACAGCAGGACATGCGTGTGACCAACCTCACACACTGGTCTCAATAGAACCTTCTATAACAAACTTGGTTGTGCTACTCATTGATATTGGATTGGTCGCATGGCAGCCTGGCTTTTTGATAGCAGAGCTGTGTTGCCCAACATTAACTCTGGAAGGTCTGACGCGGTGAAGGTGGAGGACCAGACTCTCGCTCTAAGTGAGACCCACTTCCAGAGGACGGTTTCATAATGACATAGGTGGTGATGATGCTGCACTCACGCGCGTAGGCTCCCGTCGCTTCCTGCAGAAGCCCTGATCTTTGCTCCTCCGCTTCTGACATCGTTCTGGTTGTTCCACTCAGACGTAAAGGTTCTTTCCTGACCTTTAAGTTTCTATTCATTCGTCTCCTGTGATCTGTTTACTTTCATGTCACAAAGAGCTGATTATTAGGACGGTGCACTGAATCATGGGATAATTTCCACAGTAGTTTTAGACATTTATTCTTTATTTTTTACCGCCCCCTGGGATTTTTCATTTTATTTCAGATGCACCACTGCTGCATTAAACATATTAATACACGCTCTATTTAAACTAAACTTCAAGACAAACAAACTCAGAAGGCTCAGAGGAAAGATACCAAGAAAACCCTTCTTTGTGAGCCAAATGGAATAAATTAAAAAACCTCCTGATTATTGTAGCAACAACAGGTCTGAGCTGAACCCGAGGGACTAGCCTGACTGGGAGAGCAAAGACCTCTGTGTTCCAGCACAGCTGTTATCGCCTAACGGTTCAACGTATTCTCTAGAAACATGCTCTCTGAGGGATTTCAGCCCCACAAATACAGCGTCTAAGACCTTTTATGGCTGACGACTATTAACCAGCATCACTTCATGTTTGAGTAAAGGCCTGCAGGAGGACGCCTACAGTACAGCACTCAGGTACTACACGTGAACAGCAGGAAGCTGTACAAATACTTTGAAAATAAAATATAAATAAAACTAAATCCACGTAACAGAGTCCAAAACCTTCTGTGGCTTCAAATGACGATGAAACGTCCTCTAAGTTTATACTTGAAAACTGTCTTCGATTTGCAGATGAGCGTTCGACCGTCACAAGGTTTCTCTCCTCGAGGCCTCCTCATGAAACTAATCCAGCCTTAGACTAGCTGCAACGCCGGATTTAAGAAACCTGATCACAAATTTAGAGGTTTTAAGAACTTTGTAATAATTCATGTAATTACTGAATTTCTGCCATTTATGCAGAATTTGAAGGAATCTGTCAAGTCTACAGTTAAACTTCAGCAAACAAAGAACACTGACAAGAGAGTGTTTGCTGACTAATGCTTCTCTTCTCTACAGACACGAGAACAACAACTACTTATATATTTAGCGGTTCAAACTTTAATCAGAAAAAAGTGGAAAATGTAATTAATCCCTAAATCAAGGAAGGAGCAAAGTTAATTCAGGTTTTACTGAGGCTAGTTTTACATAAAAACAAATGTTCTGCATTCAGATCTTCCCCCGGTTCTGACACTCTGATGCAGTGTGTGTGTTAAAATGACTTTCCTTGACTGCAAGCGGACTTCTTCATTTCATTTCTGCATCTGTTTATCTCCAGCGACACACAGTTCCAGTGATGTGCGTTTCTTGCTTCCTGTCAGACGCTCACGAAGTTTATGGAAAGAAGCCCCGCCAGGGAAGCCGCCGCAGGGAGATCACAGCCGAGGCGCGGCCCTCGCCCGGCTGCTGCGTCCGCGCCCACGAGCAGCGACGTCGGGCCGCTGTGCCGTTGAGCAAACCTCCTTAACGGCCGTCTGAGCGGCGCGGGTGCGACGGCGGTGCAGCGGCTGCCCGTCGGCGGCCCGCGGAGGCTGAGCAGCGGTCCCCCGGCTGCAGCGATGGTGGTTGAGGCATCGCTGACCTCGGCGCTCTTCTCACCATGCCGGACGCCGCCGCCGCCGCCCTCTACGTGGTCTACGTGGTCGTGGAGCTGCTGATCGCCGTGTTCTCCGTGCTGGGCAACGTGCTGGTCTGCTGGGCCGTGGGCCTCAACAGCAACCTGCAGAGCATCACCAACCTGTTTGTGGTGTCGCTGGCGGTGGCCGACATCGCCGTGGGCGTCCTGGCCATCCCCTTCGCCATCCTCATCAGCACCGGCTTCTGCTCCAACTTCTACGGCTGCCTGTTCATCGCCTGCTTCGTGCTGGTCCTCACTCAGAACTCCATCTTCAGCCTGCTGGCCATCGCTATCGATCGTTACATAGCGATCAAAATACCACTCAGGTAAGCAAGCACACACACATTTCTGATAATATGCTGTTCATTATTGTTGTTGCTTCTTATGCTCCCAGTTGGACCAGTACCAGTCCTTCACTGGTCTTAAACCTCCCTCTGTTCCTTGTCTTTTTGATTTTAGCCTAAAACAGCCTCCAGCTGACATTATCTGGAGGATACTGACAGGTCAGATGGAGTCATCAAGTGTCTCACTGGAGGTTGTGGTCTCACTTGACCTCCTCCTGATGACACAACACGCAAGAATTAACAGGGAAGGTCATGGGGAGTTGAATTCCACTTAAACTCCTGAACGACTAAATAGTTATTCATCAGCTATAATTATATTATTTATGGGCTGTTGGCATTAATACAGGCAAACTAACCGATCATTTGATTGAAAAGGTCATACATTTATTCATAATTAAAACCTCCCCGCCGATATGATGCTGATATATGTGTTTCTTAGTCCCAGCCAGTGGAGCGAAGGTCCCACGTTCAGACTTCACAGCTCATTTCCATGTAACAGTGAGGAGCTGGCGTTTGACATTCAAAGTCTCTGCTGAGTGTTTCCAGGACGGTTTCTCCCTGGAACTTCGCATCCCCGCGGAGCAATCGCACCGCCGCTCCTTTAACCGCTCGTCCGGACCGCGTGAGACCCCGCAAAACCCGGTGCCGCGTCGTTCATGTGCCGCGGACGCGTCCGACCCGTCGCCCAACGACACGCCGACGGCTCGCTTCGTGGCCTCAAACATGCGACCTCGGCGTGACGCGTCGCTCGCCCTTCCTGTTTTTCAGGACCTGGAGACGGTCCGTTTCGCACAGCCGCCTCCTCCTGCTCGGGATGCGTGAGAGCTTCTGCGCGTCGTTCTGCCGCGGCCCCGAAGGGGAGGAGGAGGGGGGGGGGCTTGTTTTGGCAACGTCAACCTTTGCACTTTAACATTTGGGAGAATGCGCCAGAAAGCAGGCACATATCTCAGCTGCTCTCCCACACTGCGCCACAGACACGCTGGAAATAGCCTCTTCCTCTGAGGAGCCCCGCAAGACCCCGCGTGTTTATCTTTTCCCTTTCAGTTCCGGGAGCGCGAGCGGAGCAGCGAGATGAGAAAACCAGAAGTCAAGGGGACCGTCGCGCGCTGTATACAAGCGCTTATTAATGTGGCGCGGCGTCGCACGTGAGCGCCACCGCTGTGGGAAGCTGCGCCGCCCACAAATAAACGGGTGACGTGTGTTTGGGAACGAGCGGCCCATTCTCACGGGGCTCGCGCGCGGCGGCGGCGGGCGGGACTACACCTCTGTGCCGTTCTCTCTCGTGCAGGTACAACGGCCTGGTGACGGGCGAGCGCGCGCGGGGCATCATCGCCGTCTGCTGGGTCCTGTCCATCGCCATCGGCCTGACGCCCATGATGGGCTGGCACCAGCCGCCCGGCAACGGCACGTGCGCCGGCGGCCTGATGCCGTGCCTGTTCGAGGAGGTGGTGGTGATGGAGTACATGGTGTACTTCAACTTCTTCGCCTGCGTGCTGATCCCGCTGCTGCTGATGCTGGGCATCTACCTGTGCATCTTCATGGCCGCCCGCCACCAGCTGAAGCTGATGGAGGCGAAGGCGGCGCCCGGCGGGAAGTCTCCGTCCGTGCTGCAGAAGGAGATCCAGGCGGCCAAGTCGCTGGCCATCATCGTGGGGCTGTTCGCCGTGTGCTGGCTGCCGCTGCACATCATCAACTGCTTCACGCTCTTCTGCCCCGCGTGCGCCCGCCCCCCGCCCTGGGTCATTCACGTGGCCATCATTCTCTCCCACGCCAACTCCGTCATCAACCCCTTCATCTACGCCTACCGCATCCGGGAGTTCCGGCAAACCTTCCGCAAGATCATCCGCCGCCACGTGCTGGGGCGTCAGGAGCTGCCGCCGAGCCGCAGCAGCGGGCGCTCCGCGCGCGCCAGCGTCCGGGGCTCCGCCAGGATCACGGCGAACGGCCTCGGCGCGGGGCGGGGCGGCGCCGGCGAGGGCCCCGCCCACGCGTCTCCCGTGGGAGGCGGTCTGATGACGGCGTCCAGCCTCCCGCTGTCCGTCGTCATCGCCCACTGCCCCAAAATGAGGCCGTGTCAGGCTCAGGGCCGCGCGGACGGGGACAAGCGGACCCTCGGTTCCGCCCGGGCCGCGCCGCTGCTCAGTGAGAGCGACCTGAGCGAGCTGGAAAATGGCTCCTGACCCAGGAGGGGCCCTGAACCAACACACCAGCAGCTCAGCAGCAGCTCGGACTGCAACACGCTCCACATTTAACTGTCTCCACTATTTAAACACAGTGAGGTCCACTAAAAGCAAACGGGCCCAGAGGCCGCTTGATGACGGGCCACGGGACCCAAAGCCTCTTCAGCTTCAACTGCAGTATTTGCTTCCTGAATGGTTCCATGCCATTAAAACATTCTGATCAATGAAATTGCACAACCCACTAAAGTGTAGCCGGTATCCACTCACTGGCCACATTAGGAGCTTCACCTGTTCGCTGATATGTTTATTATTCATTATGGACTTGGTTGAACCCGATGAACTGGCCAGCGCAGTATAGAACAGGAGTGGAGCACAGTCCCACAAACCTGCACAGCAAAGTTCATGTCTAATGTAAAACCTGACCACTATTAAAATCTCTGCTCTGACAGAAATGAATGTGTTTGGTTTGAACTGAAACATCAAGGATGGTGTGAGCCGTCTTAAGTTATACTGATGGAGATGTTGATGTGATGTGGTAGCGATGCAGTAATAGAAGGTACGTTTATGAAGAATGAATGCTTCAATACTTCTCCATCCTCATCAGCACCGCTGCCTGTTCACGGCCTGCTTCGTGCTGGTCCTCACACATCAGTGTGGTTTCAGGGTCAGTTGGCTCCTGCAGCTGCTGATCCAGGTAACCAGCAGGCTCTGGGGAAGGGAGACATGGAAAACCAGCAATGGAGATTGGAAAAACCAGCAAGGGACTGGTTTGAGCTGGACGCTCCTGCTCTATATCGTTACACAGTGATCAAAATACCACTCAGAAAATCAAACAATAGTTAGAGAGACACATTTCTGATAATATGCTGTTCATTATTGTTGTTGCTTCTTATGCTCCCAGTTGGACCAGTACCTGTCCTTCACTGGTCTTAAACCTCCCTCTGTTCCTTGTCTTTTTGATTTTAGCCTAAAACAGCCTCCAGCTGACATTATCTGGAGGATACTGACAGGTCAGATGGAGTCATCAAGTGTCTCACTGGAGGTTGTGGTCTCACTTGACCTCCTCCTGATGACACAACACGCAAGAATTAACAGGGAAGGTCATGGGGAGTAGAATTCCACTTCACCTAAATGACTGAATATTTATTCCTTGGCTATAATTATATTACTTATGGGCTGTTGATCTAATGACCACATTTTCCTTAAAACCATAAATATATTCTTATGTATCAAAGTTCTAAAATGAAAAAATGTGTATTTTGAATTGCTGGAAGAAAAAAAAGCTGCATCTATAACAACAGTTACAGAATACTGTAGTAGAAATGTTGCTCAACAATAAATTTTATTACTGACATTTACCAAAACACTATCTCTCAAACGCCACTTAAAAGTAGAGCAAAGTAGAAAACTGTTCTGTGATCAGACAAATGTACCCATTAGCGTCTGGAGCCATTTGTGTCATTTTGTGTAACATGAACCTTGTTCCAGACATCCTGAACCTCTGGACGAGGAGGACAGGGACCGCCCAGGTACTAATCAATGCTCATTCGAAAAGCTTCTCTGCTACTAAGTCCCCAAATGGCCACAGTCCTCAGACTCCAGACCAGTTTTCCCTCAGTTTGTGTGAATGTCTGTTTCACTGTGAATAAAACCGGTGTTTTCATTGCAAATGATCACATTCATTTTTCACACAGCTTTTGTGGTTCCACTGAATGCAGCTGTTCCACGTGGTGTTGTACTAGAGAGCATATTAGTGACTGCAGCTGTCACTGTTAAAGAGGTTACGCAGCGAGGGTCGTTTCTCTTGCAAACTCAATTTCAGCCTGGGCCGGTCTGCCTCAGCTCCAGATTAAAACTGAATGGCCTCTTTGATGGCTGTTACAGGAAGCAGAGCCGTGCTGAGCCCGGTTCGTTAGCTCCCCTCTGCAGCAGGAAACAATAAAACCTTATTTTCGGGCAGTCTTGACATCACTGTCCAGTGTCCAAGTCCCGAGTCCTGGTCTGACCCACGCCTGCTGTGTGCTGTGAAGATGCTGAGAACAGCCAGTGTGAATGTTCACGTGTCCTCAAGCTCTTGATAGTGTAAAACACAGTTAATGGACTCTCCAAAATACATGGTTGATAACTTGTTTAGTCGTAAAACCATTGAGGGAAACCCAATAAACACGTGCTGGGACCGGTCCACGGGTGAAAAAGGTGAGGGTAATGACTGGGTACAACGTTTTCTCAACCTATTGAAGTGCTGAGCCACTAGCGCCACCGTGTGGTCACTACAGCCTTGCTAATCTGTCACTTAGTTCTGCTGGGGGTCGGGGTCGCCGGAGTCGATCCCAGCTGTCAATCAGGCGGGAGGCGGGCCTTCCATGCACGGGGCCCATGCAGGCAACACACGCACAAACAGACACACACAGATAGATGTCATATTTACTCTGTGTTAATAAAGGTCCATAATAGATCCTCACAAAACGACGGGGTTCATTCTCAATGTTCACAAAAAATCTAATCAAATGTTTATATTTATATTTAAGTTGTTTTTTTAATGTGTGCACTGATTATATAAACATACTTTTTGTGAGTCTGAACCACTGCCTTTTTTCTTTCTCTGCTGATCGGACTGAGCTGCAGTGTTCAATAACAAAATGCCAAAAGCAGCTTCTATATGAGCCATAGGTTGTTGAGTGTTGAGTGGTTGTTGATTCACGGTCTGTTGACAAAGGGGGGCAAAGGTTTTCTCTGGTCTCTTCCTGACGACGCTATAGACAGACGCTGTCATCATTATCATCATTAATCAGTAGCTGAAGGAACCGCTTCAGGCTCTGCACTAACACCACAGCAGCAAAGCCAATGGACTCCAAAGAACAGAAGCTGCCACACCTTCATTCATTCTTTTACCTCGTTTTACTACAGTTCCCCTCTAAGATCAGCTGTGAGAGCTGCTGCTTCTACTGAAAACTTCCTCAGAGGTCACTTCTCAAAACAGTGTGTGTTACTTTTCTTATGGTCTCACTTTAGGACATGAGTCAGCATCAGTCTAATATCACTCCAAAGTCCTTCTAACGACAACACATTAAAGCTGTAAATATGTCATTGTTCAAAAGCTTTACATCTTAATTAAGGGGATTAAGATTACTCAAGATGAAGGAAAAGTTTCAAAATTGATAGCAGAAACTAAAACTGCATCTAACAATTGTCCAAACAGTTTCAGAATAATGTTGCTCTGTAATAATTTGCATATTTTATAATTAGCAAAGTTCTCAAATGCAAAAACCTTTTCCAGAAATACAGTTGTCTAACCGGACTTCTCAAACGTCAAATGAACCCGCAAAAGCCTGGATCCATTTTCAGGAGACATTTGTGAGATATGAACCAAAACATGTGTAAAAAATGTAATACAAAGTTTATGTCATAATATGAGCGATGTGCTGAAACACAAGATAACAAATGGTTAAGATAAGTTTATGTGTATAGTGGTGGCAGAGAAAGTAAAACAGTAGCGGGAAAGGCCACTAGGGGGCAGCAGAGGTTAACAGACACCCGTACGTCGTTCTGAGGCCTGTTACGTTTCCGCCTAGTAAAAGTAAAGTAAAAACGGTTAGCTTTTGACAGATACTAATGTCTCGTGTTTTTTTAACACACCTCCTCCGACAGTTTATTATATATTTTATATTATATTTTATATTTGAGCACCATCCTTCCAAACGAGTCTGGTTAGAGTGGCCTGTGTTTGCTTCGTCTAACAGGTGTTAAAGATGAACGCGTTTCCAGATTAACTGGTGACCGACTTCCGACTACTTCTGTTTGAGCAGGCAGAAGGCGTGCTGCCTGTCCTGGTCGATGCCCTGACAATGTTTGGTCGTCTGTACACGATCTAAACAGCTCTGGTCGTTAAACGCAGTTTGATCGTTGCTCGCTTATAAAAATATTCTATTTAATTAGTACAAAACAACGGGATTCTGCAGAAATATCAACATAACATGTATAATACACTTACACAATTTACCCCGTGACCGCAGCCTGTCGACCTGTGTCGCCTGAATCCAGACGTATGAGTGAGGAAATCTACTGGCTCGTCTTCAGTTCAACGTGACCGTTCACCAAAAGGCGACACAAGACGAGTTAGACGTGTGATCTGACACCGCAGTAACAACAGCCAAGGCCGCTGTAACGAGAACAGCTGCTGACACGGACTTATCAAATGTAGACGTCTTGTAAAAAAAACGCTAGATTTAAACGTAACACGTGATCACACGTTGATGTGGTATTTTATACTGTTTTATAATAATGTCACAGAATATTTGCGGAGCTTGTTAAAGACTCCAAAGACAGAATGCAGAGGTTCAACATTTTACATTTGATTGAGAAAAGATAGCTATTAACAGCAGACGTATTCTTATATATGTAGTTTTTATTTCCTTTTCGCTTCCTCCGCATCTACAACACGAGCAGCGATGAATCAAACAGCTTCAAACAGCTGCTCTGTCCAAGAGCGGCCGTCGGGCACCAGTTATTGCAGAAACGCGTTAACCTTTAACACCGGGGGGCGGGTGCTAGTTAATAACCAGCTTCAACAAACCTCAGCTTTAGACTTTTCTCGTTGCGTAACAATGTGCAAACAGAGCGTCGTGCTGAGCGCGAGCTGAGCCGCCGCCGCCGCCGCCGTGAACCCACAGTCATGTCTGCGTGTGAGTTTGAATCTGTGGAGAAGTGCCTGGAGGCGCATCTGCCGCAGGCCGAGCTGAGCGAGGTCCGGCGGGTTCTGTTCGGAAAGGAAACGCTGTGAGTGAGTGGTCGCGTGCACGGAGCCCGAAGAGCTCCGTCGATCACGCATCTAACTGTCACCGCTCTATTTATTCTGGGTGAATTATTCTCTGCAGACTGGGCTCGGAAAGTCCAGCAACATGGTTTTTACAATGTAGGCGACAAAATGAAGCAGCTTCACATTAGAACGAGCCGTATGTTTCACAGTGAGATATTGAGTAATGGTCTGTCGACGAACAGGGGTCTGTGTTACTGCTGTGAATGACGTTCACGTCCCGTCTCTCTCAGGAAACTGGACCTCCCGACATCAGCCGCGGAAGCTGCCTCTGAACGTGACTTTGAGCTGAAGGGTTTCAGGTTCGAAGCCGCTCCAGAGCAGCTGAGGCCGCCCAGGAGGGTCCGGGTGGGACTGGTTCAGCACCGCATTGTTCTGCCCACGGACGCCCCCGTTCTGGACCAGGTCCCGTGTTGTTGTGTGCCCCAGTACTGATAAGCTGGATGCTGATTTGATGCACGGAGACAGTTTCTTCCTACATATGAAAAGGCGAAAGACACCGTGTAACTGACTGGTCCGTCCACAGGTCAGCGCCGTGCACAGCCGCGTGGGGGAGATAGTGGAGGTCGCAGCCATGTGTGGGGTGAACGTGGTCTGCTTTCAGGAGGCCTGGAGTGAGTATTTAGGGGCATCGTCATGCATGTAACGCATCAGGGCAGTGAATCTCCTCCCTTTCTCCTGCAGCCATGCCCTTTGCCTTCTGCACCCGCGAAAAAGAGCCGTGGACAGAGTTTGCTGAGTCGGCGGAAGGAGGAAACACCACGCGCTTCTGCCAGGAGGTGAGAGCGAAGCCGCGGGAGCCGGTGCGCCGCCGCTGGGCCGCGCCGCGCCGCGCGTCCGCTAACGCCTGCCTCCCTCCCGTCAGCTGGCCAGAAAACACAACATGGTGGTGGTTTCCCCGATGCTGGAGCGGGAGGAGCTGCACGGCACCCTGTGGAACACGGCGGTGGTGATCTCCAACACTGGCAACGTGCTGGGAAAGAGCCGCAAGAACCACATTCCCAGGATCGGGGACTTTAATGAGGTTAGTGCGTCTACAGGATCCGCAGCACATCAGGCCGCAAGCCGCGGCGCGCTCACGCTCCTGCTCCCCACGCTCTAGTCCACGTATTACATGGAGGGCAACACCGGCCACGCCGTGTTCCAGACTCAGTTCGGGAGGATCGCTGTGAACATCTGCTACGGCCGCCACCACCCTCTCAACTGGTTCATGTACAGTATGAACGGAGCTGAGATCATCTTCAACCCGTCGGCCACCGTCGGAGCTCTCAGGTGGGGACCAGTGGAACCGGTTTACGGCGGGTAGAACATATGGCCACACATGGTCTGTGTGACGCTGTCTGTGCTCCACAGTGAGGCCATGTGGCCAATAGAGGCCAGGAACGCAGCCATAGCGAACCACTGTTTCACCTGCGCCGTCAATCGAGTTGGAACGGTGAGTCGGCACGCAGCGCACGCTCGTCTCCATGGAAACCAGAGAGCTCGGGGTCACGGACTGAGACGTGGCGTGATGGCGACTGGCTCTTTGAAACGATGACAGAAATAAACATGCCACCGTGTGACGGATGTCTTTCCACACAGGAACACTTCAAAAGCGAATTCACATCTGGTGATGGAAAAAAGGGTGAGAAATGTTGTTATATTTCATATTTATGTAAGTCAGAATGTTTCATTGAACTGTCCTTTGTTTTGTGGTGATGACAATGTGAGTACACACAGTGAAAATAAATACTTGTATAGAAACATTTAGAAACAAACTTAAGTTTCTAAGAATAGTTTAATTATTACTTATTATATTGTCACTTATTAATACACATATAGAGGATAGTGTAACAGGTGCCTGTACATGACAGTGTGAGTAGAGTAAGAAAACTGATGACTCTGTAGAAAGAAGCTGAAATGAGTCAATTAACTAGAGACTGAGTTGGTGAAACGTGGAAACAGGTCTCACATCAGGCGACTGGAATCTGTGGTGATGATCAGAGGGCTTCTGGTGACAGGATGAGGATGGTACCGTAGAATGTGAGAGATCAGGGCCATGTGTGACAACATACTCACAGCTGGGTACAGCTGTATTATTTCAGGGCTATACTGTCCAGTATTAACTGCTCTACTGACGTTTGCAGCCCACCACGACTTTGGTCACTTCTACGGCTCCAGTTATGTGGCTGCTCCCGACAGCAGCCGGACCCCGGGGCTCTCCAGAACCCGTGATGGTCTGCTGGTGGTAGAAATGGATCTGAACCTGAACCGGCAAATGAGTGACAAGTGGAGTTTTAAGGTAAAATCTAGCGGGGAAGTGTGTGTGTGTGTGTGTGTGCGTGCGCCCTGCAGCAACTGGACTCGATTTTTACCCACTTCATGCATTTATGTCTGTTTACAGATGACTGGACGATATGCTGAATATGCGGACGAACTTACCAAGGCTGTGAGACAGGACTTCAAACCAAACATTGTAAAAGAGTAGCTTGTCTGGAGAGTTATTCATTTTGTTTCATCAAACTTAACCTCAAATAAAAAGTCAATGAAATTGTTGACAGTATAATCTCAACTTTAAAGAAGCACCATTATTGCATCTTCTGCTATTGTGTCTTGGATGCGGCTTCTGCACATTTGTGTGGACTGGCAGCTTGTCCAGGGAGAAAACCGCCTCCCGCCCAAATGAAGTGAGTGTAAAATAGTAGTTTGCAGCTCATCGGCTGCGGAAATGAAGATCGTTATCCAGCCTCACATACACCAGAAAATAATGACAAGGATGGATGTATTCAAACTCCTTTTATTCACAACATATAATAAATGCAGCTCTATGATTATTAAAAATAAAATTAGCAGTTTGTCCCCTGAAAGCGCAACAGGGAATGTCACCAAACCTTCATACTCACAACAGGCTAAATTTATGGTAAAATCCTTTCATTTAAATAACATAATCAGTCTGATATAAAAATGTAGTGCAAAACTGTTTATAGACAATTAAAAAATCCAAAGTAAACCCTTGTTCTTCCATGAGGAGTAGCACAAACAATGCAACTATCTGTCCAGCAAGTTGCAACATACACACGAATTTGAGCAGTGAAGTGAGTGAGACTGGTTGGTGTTCCATTGGGCCAATCAGCATTCTGTGCTCCTCTGCAGACAGACTGAGCTCCACAGGCACAGTGGAGTATTGCATTGCATTGAATTATTTTGCCAGGTTTATATGCACGTCACACTTTAGGGTGTTAATTACCTGAGACTGTTTTTTTATTATTTTAACAGAATTACTTCCTGCTTTCCACATTTCTAGTCATCTGAATCAAACGGTGAGTCAGGAGGCAAGTTGAGGTGAGGTCAGGGGCCACACAGGAGACACGTGCACATTACATCTGAAAAGAACAAATAATACCCAAAATGCTGTTATCAGCAGCCGCCCTGAAGCATTTGCACATTATTTCATCGTAATTCCTACTCTAGGTCTTAATTCCCAGATTTCATCCTCTGTAGCCTCACAGGTTTGAAATTCACTGCTCACAGTGAAAAATACATTTAACCTGTGTAACTGCAGGCATTAAAAGTCAACAAAGACAAAACAGTTCATTATAATTATTTGTGTCAAAAACGGAAATAAAAAAAATAAACACTTTTACACTGATGAACAATCGAGCTGTGGATCCTACACAGGTACAAGTAGTGCTGGCTGAGTGATCCTGCAACATGTTTGTCGGGTGAGTAGACGGGCGAGTTGGCACTTCAGAGGACAGGCCCAGCAGACCTGCGAGTGCCCACACTAGTCTAGCATGGCCTACAGCGTCATGATTCCACTATAAGGATGAGCTGTGGAGAAATAATTCTCAATGTAGCGTTCTTGTCCATCAACTGTCTTTATAGATGAAGAGGATATCCTCATCCGTCCCATAGCTTCGCCGAGCCTCTTCAAAATTACTGGTGCTTGTGCAGCACACACCTGGTGAGACAAAAAGACATCACACGCATGAAGATGGACTCAGCTAGAGTTCTAATATATATAACTAACAATTTATTTAAATTATAAATTCATTCTTGGATTGTTTTATACATTAGCTGGTGGATCAACAAATGTACAAAATGTGCGGAAATAGTTTAGAATTCATTACTAGTTTTTAGAGATCAGAGATGTCATGAAAATAACTACAAACTGCAAATATACAGTGGACAGTCCATTGCTTTGCATATCATTAACTTATGCTTCTCCCTTTAACTTTTTACATGCATGGACTCAAAATTTAGTAACTGACACTAAATACACGTTAGCACGCTTTTCAAAGTTATGCCAAATACTGGAAGACTGACTCACGGTCGGAATATGCAGGATTGTTGTAGAGAATATTTTCTGTGGTCCTGTTGAAACCACATAGTACCACAAAGTGTCCTTGGTACTCCGGCTTCCGGCAGAAACACTTCTGACCCACAGGGAGGAAGCAGCAGTATTTCACAGGTGAGGAGCACAGCTCGCATGCCAGGACCACAGCGTTTACCAACACTATGGCAACATGACCCTGCTCCAGGTGAGACTGGATTTCCTGAACTGTTACGGAACTGTGGTAAAATAAACACAAACACATTATGTGTATTAGTAACAAACTATCGAAAGCAAAAGCATGTACCCGATGAAAGCAAAAGACAAAAAGCAAATATACAAAACTCACCATTTCCTTACCACCACACCTTTGCTCTCAGCTTTAAGGAAGAGCTCATTTACCCGGTCTTCTTCCGTATCAAAATGCTTCTTGTAAAAGGACTGTAAACCACAAATGAACAAAAAGCCTGTCACACACACACAACTACAATTTGGTCAAATCTGGTTAGGACAATACAGAGCAACTGTGGTCAATCCTGGTGCTCAAGGGCAACGCAGCCTCCTTGATTTCTAACGAACCTCGTTCAGTTCTAGCCGTGGCTGACTGTCAGGATGAGTCCGTCCAAAGCTGGGCCGGGTGAGGACAACTGAACAAGCTAATCAGTAACGCGTGGCCCCCTGAGGACCTGCACTTCCCTTTGCAGCGCAGGCGATGCAACGTACCTGGTTCCTGAAGCCCTTATCAACACCCAGCGTCTGTGTGCAGAAGCGGTGTCTGAGTCCTAGGTGGCACATGAGGTAGGCCAGGTCCACGGTCCACACGCTCTCCGTGAGCTTCAGCTCCCAGCAGGCTCGCTGGAACTCCTCGTCGCTCACTGGGTGGAGGTACCTGCAACACGGGCCGGTTAGACGCTGCGGCTCCCAGCAGGGGGCCCGTCGCTCACCACTGTGTGCACTTACTTGAGGACCATCCTACAGCAGGCTAAGCCGCAGTCCCAGTGGTAAAGCTGCCGAATGGTGGGTACGTGCAGCAGGACGGCATCATCTGAGGAAACCCGTCATTTTCGTGTTGTGTTATCGAATACTTGATACACGCGCGAACGATCGCGCAGCTGAACATCGGCGCGTGTCACTCACCGGTCATTCTGTCCCCCTCCGTTTAACGAGCGGCCGCGCAGCTGAATCAACACAGGCGTCTCGGTCTTGTTTACACCATCTGCAGCAGCGGTTTCTGCCTCATCGATGCTATGTAGGCGAACCCGTTTCCCAGGTGCGGGTTTTAGCTGTCGAGCTAACGGAGTTGTTGCCTGTTGACGGGTTTGACGCGGAGCAACCACCGTGTACGCTGGTTACTCGGTTAAACGGGGACGAATAGAACAGAAAACGCAGCGCTATCGCGTTTTTGTTTTCGTATCGGCTTCAAAGGTGCGTCTCCTCTTCACACCCCTGTTGTTTGCTAGCATACTGAGCAGTTTCTTCTTCTTTGGTCGCTTCTTCTTCGTCTTATTTTTAGTTTTTGTTGGCGGCTGGCAAACAACATTATGGTGTATTACCGCCTCCAACTGGACTGGAGTGTGGATCAGGACTAAACGCGTCCCGGAGGATGGATCTGAGAAATGATAAACGTCATTCAGGAGAAAATCGATCGAATCGAAGAAACTACAGAAATGGAAGAATTAACAGCAACGTATAACATATTTACAAGACACACACACACACACACACACACACACACACACACACACACACACACACACACACACACACAGTCTAACAGTGGTGGGTATGAAGGATCTGTGGCAACCCTCCTTCCTACACAGTGGATCAGTCTGCCATTGAAGGACTGTCTGATGCAGCGGATGATTTCACCTGCATGTACATGTACAGTCTTTTTTGTTTTTGTCCCGGTCTGTTCTGCATGCTCCCCACCACACCACAGCGTACTGGATAACAGAGGCTCTCAGCATGGCCCTGCACCCTCCAAAGGACCTCAGTCTCCTCAGCAGGTGGAGGCGACCTTGGCTCTTCTAATACAGGACATCAGTGTTGTGAATCCAATCCAATTTGTGGTTTAGGTGAACACCTAGACTCTTAAAACTGTCCACTGTTTCCGTATTTGAGCCCTGGATGCTCACTGGTGTGATGTGGTTTATTCTTCTCCTCGTCCACTCTGCAGAAGTCTCAGAGAGGCTGAGAAGTGTGATCCCCCTGTATTCGGAACACACTTTCCTGTCCCCCTTTGTATGAAGAGAGACAACCACCCCGGTTGTCCGGTCCAGAGGACCTGTCCCCCACTTCCACACGATGTTGCAGAGGCATCACCCAAGACAACCCCACAACAACCCAAGACTTGAGGTACCCAGGACTGATCTCATCCACCTCCTACCACCTACCCCAGTGAACTCAGCCTGGGTGATGGGTAAGTCTACCTCTGAGTCCCCTGCCTCTGCTTCCTCAGCAGAAGACGTGTCAGAGGGATTAAGGAGATCCTCAAAGTACTCCTTCCACCATCTGTTAACATCAGATTCACATTCACTGAAAACAGTGTTGGTGAAGAACTGCTTCCCCTTTCTGAGGTGTTGAATGTTTTCCAGAATCTCTTTGAGGCTGAACGATAGTCTTCCTCCATGGCCTCCCTGGACTCCTCCCAGGCTCAAGTTTTTGCCTCCACAACAGCCACAGCTTTCCCCTTCTTTCCCCCTGGTGACGTAACATTCCACGTCCCAATAGCCAGAATGCTTGTCCAGAGATTGGGTCCCGAGGCTCCCACCTACCTTGCACTGGCCTCCTATGACTCCTCCTGTAGGTGGTGGGTCCACATGAGGACCACATGCACAATGTGATGCAATGTAACACAACTGTATATTGTTCAATGTGTTAGTGAAAAGACTGATACATACTAAAGGTATGTATCAGCATGAAACTCCTCATGGGAAGAATGTGTTGATAACTGGCCTTTTCCTCACTAACCTACACATTTATGCTTTCACAGTCTGTCTTCCTGTCATCCTATACAGTACCATGCAGAGTCACTGCTCCAGACGAGACCCAACGCACGAGACAGTGGTTGATGCCCTGCTCAAAATATGCATTTAAACTATTAGTTCCAAAAATCTAAAAATCAAATGTGCTTAACACAACTATCAGCTGATCCCCGTTGACAGTGTCACTTCTCAGGTCAAGACCTGATGACAAGACAAGGTGCTACTTACATGAAGACTCAAAATGCTGCTTAGAGATTGATCATTTATTTTATGCTTAGTGTAGTGTTACACATCTGCATTTCATCAATTTGAATGATATTGAATTTTTAGAGTAGGTTTGCATGACTGCAGAAAAAATGTTTTCATGTTGTTGTGATGTGTTACTGAGTTCCATAGGTGGTGCCCATTGACACCTGCAAAACAAAAGCAATAATCATATTATCTGTGGAGTAATGAACATTAGAAGAGTAAAATAAGATTTAAAGATGCATTTGTTTTAAATGTCTTGTTACTTACTGATTGAGAATCACCCTCAGTCATATGTGCCACCTTATGTTTATGGTAAAGATCTCTTTTGCTCATACACGTCAGCATAATCCAGTCACACACATGGGGAATCTGGACAAAAAGCATATTCAAATCCAGGCATATTTAAATCCATTTTCCAATGAGCAGTTATTGTAATTTTGTCCACTCACCAAAGAGAGGATTGTTAACGCTGCGGCGAGGTTAATAATAGTTGGTAGTATTCCAAATTTTCCTGCCTGTGAGACGATAGCAAACACCTCATCTACTATCGCTGCAAAATGACCACACAGGTTTTGAGAAAGTGACAGTAACCAATAATTCAAGCCTCACAGTTCCAAAGACAATGATGTCAAACCGGATCCCATATGCTTTGATTAAGGTCCTGATTTCTTCGCCATCCGGAGTCTGGTAGTATTTGGCAAACCTGAAGGATGGGCTTCTTGGGTTAGTGTGTTTATTTGCAGGTAGACATACAGTAAATAAGACCACCTGTCCAGAATACTACCTGAAGTTGTATCCGGGCGCCACGTTATTCACTGGGTTCTTGTTGTCCAACCTGCGGAAGCTGTACTTGGGGTAACACTTCCTGGCCCACCAGTCCAGATCACAGGTCCAGTCAATAATGATTCCCAGGATGCCGCCCTTTACAAGCACACTAATACTTTCAAACTACATTCTTCATTTGTGAGTCTGGACAAATATGATGCTTCAATGTCTAAACCTAAAAACTGGACAATGTTTAACTCTTGATGCACCTTTACAGCCATGTCTTGAAAGTCCTCTCCAGCCTCCAATGCGATGTGTTTGAGACGGAATATGGGGCAGTCGGGGTCTGTGGAGCGGTTGAACTCACAGGTCTTCAGGTATGAAGAGTTGATATGTGGCAGTATGTTCCTTCTGGATGAGGAAGGAAGACGCACATTTGATTCGACAGCACCTGTACTGACTGTGAAGTTCCTAAGTAGTTCACTGACCTGTGAAAGTTAAACTTTGGGTATGTGATGCTGTTCTTGATCAACACAGTGAAGTCCGCGGCCTCGGCCAGGAGTGCAGGTCTGCAGGAAAATACATGTTTATACCTTATAGTATAAAACCTTTATTGTAAGCGACTGTACTGGATGCATCATACTCAGGCAGTGTTGTATCTATTTCCAGTGGACACCATGAGAGCACTTGACATGTCTGGACAGTAGCAGAATAGTTCACACACAGCCCTGTTTGTATACCTGGATGGACAGGTATCGTTAGCACACATCATCCTGACTCTTTTTGGGCTGTAAAATCGATGGATTAAATCCCTACCACTGCCCCGGGGGTCATTTCTTCCTTCAAAGCAGTCACAATCGTCCATGCAAGTCGTCGTTGGACCCGGAGGCTGCAGAAGAAATGTAAGCAGTCAGCACATAAATCAGGATGTGAGACGTATGCAAAAAGCATGTGTTTAAAGGTTTGCTGTATCTGAAGGATGGAAGGCAGGAACAACATGTGAATTCCATAACCTCTGCTCTGTCCTGTTCAGGTTTATAGGTAAGAGACAATGCAAAATAACAAACCCCTGGAAGAAAGCTGCCCAATAAATTGTCTTTAGTGAATGATCTCCAGCCATTCTCGTAGCTCTGTGAGATCTAAGCAGGCAATCATTCACTGTCACACTCACAGTTTATGCACAATTAAGAATCTCCAGTCAGCTTGTCTTTGGATTGTGGAAGAACAGGAGAGAACCACAGACTAAGACACTGAGACACTGGAGCTGCACCAGTCAAAAAACTGCTAAAACCGTGAGAAGTAACAAGCTGTAGACATATTTAGAAACATGCAAACTCTTGTGACATGTGGGGACCAATAAGAGCCACAATTATAGATGTGAGGCAGTATCTCACCTCAGGACATCTCGTCTGGATTTGTTTTGGGGTGACAATCAAATTTGTTAACACAAAGAAGGAGTTGTGACCCTGGTAGAGAAGCAACATACATGTCAGAAGGCAGTGAAATAGAGTCTTAGCACCAGTGATAATGATGATTAGAAATCAATAAACACACCTGAGGGGGCATCACAAAATCAGCCACGTCCCAGAAGCGCGGCTCCATGTAGGACGTGTTGGTGAAGGCGAAACCTTTCACCTTGGTGGTGACGCTGCTGATGACAGAGTCTGTCTCCTGGTAAGCCTTTCGCACCACGCACACATATCTAACAGCAGATTAACAGCAGTCAGCTCTATTTTAAACAACATCCCTGCTGGGGTATTGAACTAAAACACAGCATTTCATTTCTCTACTACTCACCCCACCACATAGAGCAGCACCAGGAGCTGGGCGAATCTGAACAAACACGCCACCCCCTTGCTCGGAATAACCAGGGTTCTTGATGTTTCATATTTAAACATACATGTCATGCAGCCGGACCCTTCAGACTTACTCATCGCTGCAACACACACGGGTGATGAACCGGGCGGCAATAATGCATGGACGTTAGACGTGGATCCATTGATTACATCGCTGTATTCAAATCACACTCACCACATGGACGAGGACTGAAGGCACTTACCAGGAGGTAAAGTAGGTTTAAACAGTCTGTGGTGGAACAAAACTCTACCAAAAGATGAATTATTCACCTTTGGAAAATAAAAAAAATACTGGGTAAAGGAACTAGTTCACCACAGCAGAACACTGTCCAGCTGACACTTGACCAGGAGGAATCAGGCTTAAACCGCCAAACCTAGTGCTGATGGGTGATGACTTTTAGTCAGTGTTGCCTTCACGGACCAAGTGCAAGTACAGACCTATCCCCCGTCTGTTTGGGGTTATTTTGTAGGGTGTCTGTGAGGTTTTGGGCTGTGGAAGTAACGCAGAGTGCCTGAGGTCAGTTTTAACCATTACATCACCATGTTGCACAGGTACACAGGCTTTCAATAAATATAGTAAAGCTGACTGAGCTCGTTAGCAGCCGTTCTACTCCTGGTTAACAGTTGATAAAGCGCACCTCACATTTTACATGCCAGTTCCAGATACTCAAACGGCACCTGATTAAAAGGCTCTGAAGGAAGGTGCGTGTGTTGTTTCTCTGCAACAACGAGGCTCCTCAACCTCAGTTCTGATGGTTTTGACATTTAACTTTTGTCTTTTAAAAATGTAAAGCTCATTTTCTGAAGATCACAAATGCACAGGTGTCTATACAGCTAAGTGTGTGTAAGTGTGTGGTATGACTGACTGTTACTATGCCATGTGAAGTGCTGTGTACACTTCTCGATAATTTACTCACTGGTCTGAAGATAAAGTACTGCAGAAAACACAATGAACTGGTAAGTGGCCTCAGCTCATTTCCATTCCACGGTCAGATACTCACACAGCAAAGCAACTGATAAAAAGCTGGTAAAACCAAGACCACACATCTAATAAGCTGAAGTAAAACAACGATCAGGATGTTTGAAAACGTTTTACCATGATAATAAACTTTCAGTACTTATATTTCATGAATTAAAGTAACATCAGATCTGTTGAGTTTATAATATGCAAAAAATAAGAAAAACAGAGGAGCATGAAACCTAAAGCGTTAGTGTTTTTAATTTTGTAACACACATCGACTTCCATGAAGAGAGCTCAAATACAATGTCACTTTGGTCCAATAGTACCTTAGATATAAAGTCAGTCACAAACACATAGGTTAAGTCCATGTAGGCATCCTGTTAGCATGGGTTGCCTGCAATAAAATAAAATGCTTTCTTTCAAGTTTGTTTTTGCTGATTAAGTACATTCTCACACATAATCTAGAGAATCTACAGAAGACTGTATACAGTACACAAATGGATGCTTTATATATTGAAATATTTTTGATATTGTAGACAAAGACATGTTGACTCATCAGTGGAATTGATGATTTACAGAGCCATGCAAAGTATTCATATCCCTCCAACTAATAATAATAATTGAACTTTATTGATCCCACAATGGGGAAATTACTATCTGCATTTGAACCCATCCCCCTCAAGGACACACTTGGTGCTTTGGCGGGCTGGGACCTTCTGCTTCCCAATCCAATGCTCTACCGAATGAGCCACCAAGCCACCATTTCCCTATTGTCAAAGTTACAAAATGCTACATTCAAACATATTATATTAATATTATGAGAGATTTGTTAGGGTTTATTTGTGTAAGGTTGTGAATTGGTGCTGTATAAAAAAAATGAATTCAATTGAATTTAAATTGTGGTTGTAACATGACAAAAGGTTCAAGGTTATGAATACTTTTGCACTGCACTGCACAGTCATTACTGTTGTGTTTCAGTGCTGAATTTTCAAGTACAGTATGAAGGCATTTATAATGTATAGCAGAAAAAAAAATAATATACAGTAATGAACCTACAGAGAAATGTGGAACCGGATAGTTTCTAGTCTTTTTCCAGTTAAATCCAACAGAATGAGAGTATTCACTTGTTTTCCCATCTTTGATAATGCTGCTTCTCATTTTTTTATAGCAAAGCTTTATTTTGTAATAAACAGTTCCTGTGTGCGTCCAGCAAATCAACTACAACTGTCTGGTTTCATACTCGGCCAAAGTCAAAGTCAAGTGCCCCGTCGTGCAGGCTGCCTTCATTTGCATTGTCAAAGCTGTTTTTCCCATGGATCTGTTTGAGATGCTTCCGGAGAACTGGCTTATGAGCAAACACCATGTCGCAGTAGTTGCACCGATGGGGTTTGTCGCCACTGTGCAGGTTCAGGTGATCAAGCAGAGAACACTTCTGCGTGAAGGTCTTACCACAGATCTTACACTGGAAGGGTTTGATGCCGGCGTGCACACGCATGTGCCGGTGCAGGTTGCCCTTCTGTGTGAATGTCTTGCCACACAGAAGGCACATGAACAGCTTGTGCATCTTGAGGTGGTTGGCGTAGTTCTCCAGCTGGCGGAAGACCCGGGAACACTTGGGACACTGGTGGTACCACTGGAGAGGTTTGTCGTAGCTCCTCTGGTGCCCGTTGTATTTCTCGGCAGGGGGCGACGATGGAAGGGGACTGAGCGGGTAACTGGCCATGCCAGGTGGAAGTGCCATCTCACTGCTGCGACTGTCCACAGTGGAGTTGATCAGTGAGTGCTGGGGCTCCGGTGAACGGAGTGCAGCAGGTGGGCTGGTAATGGAGTTCTCTGCTATTTCAGTAACAGACTCCACCTTTACTATAGTGATGTCACTCTTGTCTGTACCTTGTGTCTGCCTTCTAGTTAGAATTTGGAAAGGGGACTTAGGTTGTATGATCACATCATCATCATCCTCATCATCATCATCGTCACTGTCACCGTCATCATCGCCATCAACATCATTGCAATTGTTGTCATCCACAACCTGCTCCACATCTCCCTTCTCATAATGGACATTCTGTACGTGAGAGTGCTTCTGCTCTCTTTGGGTCTGGGAGGCTGAACCCTCCTCCTTTTTCTCCCTCTCTGCATCCACATCAGGCTTCATGTTGAGCGTAGTCTGTGGTTTGATGAATTTACTGAGGGCTTGCGTGCACTGCTCCACAATGTGGCCCATCTGGAGAAAGCTGGCCACTGTAAGGTAATGCACCAGCTCTAGCTCAGGAAACTCCAGCTGTCCTGTGTAACAGGACAAAAGCAGCTGCCGGCCCACCTCCGCTTCCTGGATCATGGTGATCTGGACCTCCCCGGAGTCCTGCTGAAGGATGAACTGGTCCCTTAAGAAAGAAGAGCCCGCGGCAAACACCACCTTGTGACCAGGGACCTCAAGCTGGTTAATGCGCACAGTGACATCACAGAAACGTCTCTGGTGTCGTAGGAGATTCATCTTTTGCAGCATAGAATCCCCAAACGTGGCAAATCTGAACTGCAGGATGACCTGGTTCTGTGCCATGGTGAACCAAGAGCCGGCAGCAGGAGCAAACCTGTTGAAGACCAACAGGAACCGTGTCATTGTTTTTATTGATTCAGCAAATATATATCTGAAAAATCGTCTTGAAATTTACTTTAAAAAATAATAACAATAATAATAAATATAAATATATATATATTTATATATATATACAGCCACTACCAGCATCAACTACAATCATTATCACAATAATCCATCAAACTTTATTAAAATTTTATTAAGTGCATCATCATGACCGCTGCCCCCTCCGACGATTTAATTGTATGTAGTGAAACATGATATTCAACATTATTTTATTCTCTGAATTAACGAGCACAGTGTAAGAAGAGTAAAATCACGCCAAATGTGCAGCCGAAACACGATTTTCACTAGCGTTTAAAACACACGCCTGTTTATTGTCTACGGGCTTTGACTGGACCTCTGGACTTTACTAACGGAACCGACTTGCCTACGGTAAAGCTACGTTCGTATGACATTCTTCTTTCGAGGACAACGTGGACCTGCATGTTGTTGTTTGAGTCCTAGTAAGAACAGACTGTCTTTTATAAAGTGACCACTCCGCCTACCGTTAGTCGAAGCTACAATAACATGCTTCACGCTGGCCTAGCTAACGGCTACTGCTGCACAGCTAACGTCCCAGTCTGCTTTATGCTAACAATAGCTTAGCAGTACACTATCACTTAGCTGCACGCGCGTGCTGTCTTTTGTTACACAGTAATAAGTGTTGTGTACCTGTTATAACACACTGTCAACAAACCCGATGCTTGTAGTCGGTCGGACACTGACCTGGTTCGCCCGTGGACGGAGATACGAAAAAGCTGCACCGGAAGTAAAACCAGTTCAAAGACCCCAAAGATTTACGGTATTTATGTTATAATTTCAGGATTGAAAATCACACAAAAACTAGAAGGTTGAATGTCGGACATTTGACATTTTGTTTCGCTTGTTTCAAGTAATACGGCAACTTATTACTGCCCTCAAGATATTTTTAACTTTGTTATTACGAAAATAAATGTATCGTAACAACGAGAAAACACTTCTCTTCATTATGAGAAAAGTATCTTTTTATTACGTGAAACCATTTCTCGGTATGACGACATATTTTCATATCTTATTATTATGAAAAAATATTTTTTAATTTCTTCTTCTTCTGGTGGCAGTAATACGTAGGACTTTATATTGCGTGATTGCGTGATTATATTGCGAGTTTGATCCTCTGGAAAAGCCAGGACGGGATCTCAGTGGTTCCCAACCAGTCACAAGCCTAAACACTCAGTCACGTGGGTGACGTAGATGCAAAAACGAGCCGTTTTGGGAAACTGCAGCATAGTGTGCAAATATTGTGCTCTTCACATCGTCTCTTCTACTTTCAACGCTGGATTCAGCTCTGATTCATTCTATAATAGTCAGTAAATAGAAACACAACTCAAACTCAAATGTCTAGACATTAATTACTTTAAGCACATCATGCCCTGAGATTCTCTGAATTCTTTGGGCCACTCGCTCAGTGGTCCACAGTCTCTTCTTCTGTCAGCAATTAGTACTTTCTAATTTTGTCAAATAGACACAGAAATGTGTTAAGTTTGTTTGAAAACGTTCAAAGACTTGTTTTCTTTTCACCTTGTCACCATGGTAACTATTTTCTTTGACATCTTCAGTCAAATGACCAAGCATTCTCCTAAGCACTCTTGTGTTTTACCAACAAGCTTTAAATGATGTAGTTTTAATGTTTTGTGTTTTCTGTCCAGGTGTTTGTCACTTAGTTGATTTCTGTTTGTATTTTATACTCACGTTTGTAGTAGCAAAGAGCCTGAGCGAGGCATCCTCAATACTTCACAGTTCGCTCAACTCCCTGACCTTTAGCTCCTTTGATATCTGTTAATTCCTGCTCTGCAGTTATTTTCTGTTCCTTAGTTTTTTCAACCTACAGTTTTCTTGCTTTGCCTTGCTGTGATTTTGTTACCTGTATATTAAATCAAACAACAACAACAACAACAATAACAACTCCAGCGTCTCTCCAGAACCTGTTCTTGGGCCCACCTGCTTGTTAATCTGTTTGTGGCGTTCAACACATAAAAGCCACGTCTGTACATCCAAAATCGATTTGTCAGTGAAGTTAGATACGCAACAGGACCTAACTTCCAGCTTTAAACTACAATGACTTTAAACTGACAAACTGACCTCCTTATCTTCTTCAAGTGCCCTTTAGCCTGACTGTGCTAGATGTGTTGCCATGTCTGATAATAACCCTAATGGTTCATTCTTAATATGGTTGAATGCACTCATGGGATTTTCAGTTTTATGAAGGGTATGATCTCATTTCCAGAAACAGTCTATTATCGTAGTTCCTCATAATTACAAAAGGGCAGGACGTTCAATAATCATTTACAGCAGACATCAAACAGCTCCTGAAAAAGATTTATATATAATTTACACAGTGTACAAAATAAAATGCACAAAAACGCAACCTGATTTGACATAGAACAGAACTCAGCGTGTCATGTCTTCTTGCAAAAGCTGGAAAAGAAAAAACATGGTTGAAAGATATATTTAAATTGTCTGGTGGCGCAAAACATTTCTTGTTACAACAGGTATGACAGTTGTCTTTCTTTAAATGGCTGACTATTATGTTTCAGTTTGTGATTACGTTGTTTAGGTTATTTATAAACTACACAAGAAAAAACTTGAAACTGTTATTATTAATATAAGTATAATATTGTTAGTACTACTGCTATTAATACTATTGCTACTACTAGTTAACATTCTTCAATCTATTGGTAACTTATGAACCAATCCATATAGTTAAATGATATAGTTTCACACATTATCAGGTGAATAATGTGCTGTGCTTTGTATCCACCATACCTGGTGAAAATGTATCCACCCAGAATCACCATGGCAACCACCACTACTGATGCAGCAGCAGACAACAAGGAAACCCTCAGACTAGAAGATGTGCCTGAGATGAGGAAATGTTGTGTATAAGCAACTGGTAACTATGTATTATTTTACATATAAGCTTTACAATGTTGTAACCGCATGTGATGTAACTTGAAAAACATTCATTTTCAACTAAAAAAGTGTACCTTTTACTTTAGCCCACATGACACACACACTTTTCAAAGCCTGTAAAAGAAGAAAAAACAGGGACCAACAGACTGAAAATCAGTTGCTGTTTCCCACTTACAACATTTTCAATGCAATTATTTCACCCACTGTTTTCCACTGGCTGACAGCACGTAGGATGATGTAATAGTCTCTGCCATGTTCCAGTGGAGCATTAAAGAATCCTCCATAGTGAAGTCTGTCCCCTACAGTAAAGTTCATCTGTGTCCCAACATGTCTGACATGGATCTGAGCAGCGACGTACTCTGAGGAGCGTGTGTTCTGGACTGAAGGGTCTGAGCTTCCAGAAGAGGAACAATCAAACACAACAATCCCCTCCGCAGGAAGCACCAACACTTGGTACAAACTGCCCAACAGAGAATAAAAAGTTCCAAGTTTAAGTTTTATTTTGAAAAAATAACATTTGTGTATATGATGGAATTTGTATGTACTGTGGATTTACAATAAATTCTCATCTAAATTATTTAGCCCTTTATACTGTATGACAAACCATTTCTTTTATAATCTCTAAACTCAGGTTTCCTGTTATGACTTTGATCAGTAATGAGTCTGTTGTTACTGCTGCCCTGTTGTCTTGGATCTCACCTGATTGGGTCCAGTGTGCTCACTGATCTGCGAAGACTCAGTGTTGGTGCGAGAGTTTCAAATTCCCTGTAGTAAACAAGTGGTGCAGGAGGCACTGTGGAACAGTTTCACATTTAATTTCCATTATAAGGAAAAGAAATACATTTTTAGTATATCCACAAAGCTCTAAACAGAATGCAGCGAATTATCTTGTCGGGAGCCACAGGTGCTCTGATACCTGTTAAGCTGGTGTTAGCGGTGGTGCTGGCTGTGAACTTGGCAGTGACTGCAGTGATGAAGATGCTGTAGTTCGTCACTGGGAGCAGGTTGAGGCAGAGATCCAGCTGCTCGGCCTTAGAGCTCAGAAATTGTTTCCTTTGGTCGTGAAAAGACCTCTGGAAGTCTCTAGACCCCGTGAACACCACCTGAAAAGGTCACGAAACCAATCAGCCGGGGGTCACGAAGCCCCTCAGTAATGTTGGTGATGTCTAGTGTATTTCATAGAAAGTGGCTCAGATCTTCTAGCTGAGTACAACATGAAACAAAACCATTTCAAGCAACAGTCTCTTGGTCAAGGTCCACATGTTGACTAGAGTCGTGACTGATTTGAGAGCAGCCTTATGTTAATTTTCTGTTTTGTTTTGGGCTCTGCTGTACATTATTTTAAGTCTGTATTTTGTGGCTGATCAAGTAGTTTCTTATCAGGATGGTCTCGCCTGTTACCTTATAAACCTCTGTATCCTCTTCATACTTCTCCGCTCTCCAGTGTAAACATTTTTGGTTCTGGACAAACAGGTGGTTGATTGGCGGCTTTCTTTCTGTAAACAACATAAGGGTGGTAACAGTCACAGTTGCTGGTGGTGGTGAAAAAAATGGAGTCACTTCAGAAATAGGCTAAAAGTGCCAACCTATGCATCTGAGAGTAGCTCTGTGCCACGCCCCCGCGCCGCCGCACACAGAGACGCCGCTGCCCCTCCAGCTGTGAAACCCATCTGCACAGCGGTGGATCACAACGCTGGTGTTGTGCCACACCACCTCCGCGTGGGCAAGGAAGGGAGCCGGACCACATTTAGCTGGAGAGATGACGGCGCACAGCGGCTCAGAGGGTCAAAAGGTCACGCAAACAAACGTTCATGTGCAGGTTTCAGTGTGAGACCATGAAAAGCGCGTGCACAGTAACTGTCTCTCCCACATTTTAGTAGGAGCTGTTCTTTACCTTTGCACGTCACAGATACTTCCCCCCACACTCCTGATATTGAACATACTGAATTATTATTTCCACTCTCCAGGTAAAATCCATCCATACACTCATACCACACCGTGCTGCCCGGTTTGCTGGTGTGGTCCCACAGGAGGTTAGTATAGGGGGGGCTATGTGGGGGACCACAGCTTATTTCTGCATACACACATAAATTAGCACAGACTGTGGGTCTCAAGGGTTAAAAACAACAACAAAAAGCAAAAACAGGATTTTTGACAGTTTGACAATAAATATTCTGATGCACCTTCACACCATAGATCAACGTCCTCCCATTGTCCATTCTCTCCACACACTGAGTGATTCTGTGGGCTCCTGGTCCGATACCCTTCATCACACTGGTAATAAACCACGCTCCCAATGTGTGAGGTGCCGTCCCACAGCATTTTAGCGTGAGGTTTAAAGACGGGCTCAGAACAAGTGATTTCTATGATAAAAGGACAGGTCAGTGTCTGTTAGGCAGAGGTTTAAACACAATCCCCCTGCTCTTACATGAACATCACCTTCACACTGCAGCAACGCCTCCTCCCATTCCCCGCTGGCTGTACAAACCGAGACGTTCCCCCGTCCAACACTGCGATATCCAGGTTCACACCCATAAACCACCCGAGAACCGAAAGCGGAGCCCGCGTCCCACAGCATGACGGCGTGAGGGACGGGCCGGGGGGCGCCGCAGTGGACCTCTGAGGACATGAAAGCACGTTGACTGTGGGCGCCTGTCACCGGGCCGCAGAGGAGGGGGAGCAGAACCCACCACAGCACTGACGCCGCCACGGCAGCAGCGCGTTACCTTGGCACGACATGCTGGGCCTTGTCCAGGAACCGTTACGAGTGCACAGCGAGACGTTATCTCCTTCACTGTGGGAAAATCCTATTTTACAGTAGTAAGTGACTGTGCTGCCGGGGCTGGAGCTGCCGTTCCACACCTGCCCAGTGTGGGGCAGCGCTGGAGGATCCCCACATAATATCTCTGGGACAGGGAATAATAAGGGTGGGAGGGTTAAACAGGGCTTCAAAAACAAACAACACGGTGAATTAGTATGAATATGAATACATCAAATAATAAAAGCCTTTTTAGCTTTCTAACTATATGATAAGTGATCTCTTATTTCTCGTGACAACACCACTAATACAGAATAACAGATTCTATGCTTAATGAGCTATGTGCATAAGAAGACTCAGTTTCAGTGGGAGTTACCTTGGCACGACAGAGCTGGGACTGTCCACTGACCGTTTGTGTTACAGACCGACACATTGCTCGTTCCTCGGTTATACAATCCCTCCTTACAGATATAGAGCACAGTGCTGCCGGGAGATGAGTTACCATCCCACACCTGCTCGGTGGTTTCGATTTTACGAGGACGACCACACAAAGTCTCTACAATGTGAAGCACAACTAGGTGATATTAATGCCAGGTTTCAGCTTCAAAAGAAAGACAGAGCGACATCTGCGTGTGTTCTATGGTGGTTAACCTGAAAATCACATGATGATTGGGTACAATAGGAACGGTACCTTGGCAAAGCAAAGGCGGCCTCTCCCACTGTCCTGCAGCTGAACAGGTGGAGACGTTGCCCTTTCCAACATTATGATATCCAGGGTTACACTGATAAACCACCTCGGCGCCCATCTTTGAGCTCTCATTCCACAGCATCTGAGCGTGAGGAAGGGCGGGTGGAGGACCACAGTCAACCTCTGAGAGCCAAAGCAGTGACAGACCGCATGAAAGTAACCCCTTCACTTTTATGATGCCTGTTTCCCTGAAACTGGGTAAAAACTCACTGTATGTTTGAAACAAAAATCAGGTCAGGACAAACAATCACCTTATGGTCAACAGGCTAAATGTGAGTGGACACATTCCACCCAAAGCCAGCCACATACTAAGCACCATGCACAATGAGTTACCACTGGTTAGAATGCACACACTGCACTGAGGATTAAGGCTTAAAACCAAAGCATCATGTTCTGTTACCTTCACAGGCCAAAGTGGGGCCTTTCCATCGGCCGTCAGCTCCACACACGGAGCTGTTGTCTCCGCTCCTCCACACGAAGCCCTGGTCACAGGCGTACGTGGCTTCACTGCCGTACGTGGTCCCTGTGACTGAGAGCAGCACCGTGTCCTCCACTGGGACGGGCCGACCGCAGTCCACCTCTGTGGGGTGCAGGAGTGTGAAACGCTTCACCCACGTTCTAGCTTCACAGTCCTACCACGTTCTAGCTTCACAGTCCTACCACGTTCTGCTTCACAGTCCTACCACGTTCTGCTTCACAGTCCTACCACGTTCTAGCTTCACGTTCTAGCTTCACAGTCCTGCCACGTTCTGCTTCACAGTCCTACCACGTTCTAGCTTCACAGTCCTACCACGTTCTAGCTTCACGTTCTAGCTTCACAGTCCTGCCACGTTCTGCTTCACAGTCCTACCACGTTCTAGCTTCACGTTCTAGCTTCACAGTCCTGCCACGTTCTGCTTCACAGTCCTACCACGTTCTAGCTTCACAGTCCTACCACGTTCTAGCTTCACGTTCTAGCTTCACAGTCCTGCCACGTTCTGCTTCACAGTCCTACCACGTTCTAGCTTCACAGTCCTACCACGTTCTAGCTTCACGTTCTAGCTTCACAGTCCTGCCACGTTCTAGCTTCACGTTCTAGCTTCACAGTCCTACCACGTTCTAGCTTCACGTTCTAGCTTCACAGTCCTACCACGTTCTAGCTTCACATTCTAGCTTCATCGTCCTACCACGTTCTAGCTTCACAGTCCCACCATGTTCTAACTTCACAGTCCCACCACGTTCTAACTTCACAGTCCTACCACATTCTGCCTCACAGTCCTACCACGTTCTAGCTTCACAGACCTACCACATTCTAGCTTCACAGTCCTACCACGTTCTAGCTTCACAGTCCTACCACGTTCTGCTTCACAGTCCTACCACGTTCTAGCTTCACGTTCTAGCTTCACAGTCCTGCCACGTTCTGCTTCACAGTCCTACCACGTTCTAGCTTCACGTTCTAGCTTCACAGTCCTACCACGTTCTAGCTTCACGTTCTAGCTTCACAGTCCTACCACGTTCTAGCTTCACATTCTAGCTTCACCGTCCTACCACGTTCTAGCTTCACAGTCCCACCATGTTCTAACTTCACAGTCCCACCACGTTCTAACTTCACAGTCCTACCACATTCTGCCTCACAGTCCTACCACGTTCTAGCTTCACAGACCTACCACGTTCTAGCTTCACAGACCTACCACATTCTAGCTTCACAGTCCTACCACGTTCTAGCTTCACGTTCTAGCTTCATCGTCCTACCACGTTCTGCTTCACAGCCCTACCACTTTCTAGCTTCACGTTCTGGCTTCACAGTCCTACCATGTTTTAGCTTCACGTTCTAGCTTCACGTTCTAGCTTCACACTCCTACCACTTTTTAGCTTCCATCTAGCTTCACAGTCCTACCACGTCCTGCTTCACAGTCCTACCACTTTCTAGCTTCACGTTCTAGCTTCACAGTCCTACCACGTTTTAGCTTCACGTTCTAGCTTCATCGTCCTACCACGTCCTGCTTCACAGTCCTACCACTTTCTAGCTTCACGTTCTAGCTTCACAGTCCTACCACGTTTTAGCTTCACGTTCTAGCTTCACAGTCCTACCACGTCCTAGCTTCACGTCCTAGCTTCACAGTTCTACCACGTTCTGCTTCACAGTCCTACCACGTTTTAGCTTCACGTTCTGCTTCACAGTCCTACCACGTTTTAGCTTCACGTTCTAGCTTCATCGTCCTACCACATTCTGCTTCACAGTCCTACCACGTTTTAGCTTCACGTTCTAGCTTCATCGTCCTACCATGTTCTAGCTTCACAGTCCCACCATGTTCTAACTTCACAGTCCCACCACGTTCTAACTTCACAGTCCTACCACATTCTGCCTCACAGTCCTACCACGTTCTAGCTTCACAGACCTACCACATTCTAGCTTCACAGTCCTACCACGTTCTAGCTTCACGTTCTAGCTTCATCGTCCTACCACGTTCTGCTTCACAGCCCTACCACTTTCTAGCTTCACGTTCTAGCTTCACAGTCCTACCACGTCCTAGCTTCACAGTTCTACCACGTTCTGCTTCACAGTCCTACCACGTTTTAGCTTCACGTTCTGCTTCACAGTCCTACCACGTTTTAGCTTCATGTTCTAGCTTCATCGTCCTACCACGTTCTGCTTCACAGTCCTACCACGTTTTAGCTTCACGTTCTAGCTTCATCGTCCTACCACGTTCTGCTTCACAGTCCTACCACGTCCTAGCTTCACAGTTCTACCACGTTCTGCTTCACATCCTACCACTTTCTAGCTTCACGTTCTAGCTTCACAGTCCTACCATGTTTTAGCTTCACGTTCTGCTTCACAGTCCTACCACGTTCTGCTTCACAGTCCTACCAGCTGCATCGCGTGTCCACGTTCTGTGGCTTTACCTTTGCAGGCAGCCCGGTCTCTGCGGGGGTGAAAGGGTTCGGCTCCGTTCTGGACGCGGTACCCGACCTCACAGCTGCACTCGACGCTGCCTTCCAGGTTCCTGCAGCTCCCTCCCTCACCGCACAGCCCCGCGACCCTGCATTCATCAATGTCTGCAGAGCGAGGTCACAATGAAACCAGGCACGTACCGTCTGCTCTCAGCCACTAGCAGCTCAGTCACCTGTGCAGTGGGTCCCATCGTTGGGGATGAAGGTGGACATGCTGTTAGACGGGCTGTAGCCGTCGTGGCAGGTACAGTAGAAGCTGCCGTACGTGTTGTGGCAGGTGGTGTGCTGCCCACAGATATTACTGGCTCCTATCTGACATTCATCTTTATCTGGAAGACAGGTACTTGTTACATTTGACACACAATCATGATCCCAGAGGATGAATCCTGGGGAATTAGCTGATGCTGTAACTTCTAGTCCAATAGTAGGTTGACATGTTGGCTTTGGTTTTGTTTGGAAGAGGATCCAGTTCTATGAAGACGTTCTTTCACACATTACTCTGAGGAAGCTTTTCCACATTGCTACTCAGAAAATATGCATCGCATTCATGTTCCTACCTTGACAGAAGGTTCTTCCATTTCCAACAAAGCCGTACTTGCAGTTACAGACTTTGCCGGAGCCGTCGTCTTTGTCTTCACATGTGGCGTTTGTGTGGCAGGTGGCGCACACGTCCAGACTTTGTCCACACACTGTCATGGCTCCTGGGAGGAGAAGAACCGACATCTTCAGACCTTGTTAAGGTATTAAACCTGTGAATGATGTTTATTCCTTTATTCTCACCTGCCACGACGCCGAGCAGAAGAACAAACGCCGTTATGTTTCCGTCGTCCATCCTCTCTGAGAACCTCCTCGTCCTGTTGTCAATTCACCAGACACTCGGTCTCCTCATTTTTTCTTTTTTTATCAAAATGCGGTACTTCCGTCTGGATTTGATAGCCAGGATTGGGAGCCCTGTGTGAGCGGGTGAGCTGAGGTCATGCCGGGATGCGTCTTCTTTTTCTCAATGGTCCTGCTGCAGCTCTCGCTCTCTGCGGCTTCGTCTGTCACCCGCTGACACGGTCGGTTACGCTCCACATGCGGAAGATACGCTCACTCAACTGCACAGTCATGCTGATAACAGCTATTTTTGGTTTCATGAACCTCAGACCTTACTATTACGAACCTTCTGCCATAACACAATAGGTAACTAACAATAAGAAGAAAGTGTCAATAAATGTCATAGAAACTGCATCCAGCTCAACTTCACATTAATGAGTGATTGTCAGTGTAGACATGTAATAAATGCCATTTTGTCTTTGATCTACTTTACACCAAATAACCATTGACCTGCATTTAAACGAAATGAGAACAATTCACGTCAGTTTAAAGACTCTTTCTCCGTCCCGCCACAGCCTCTGTACTGGTGGCGGTGGCCGTGCTGGTAGTGGTGGGGTCGGTTTGTGGGAAGGGGAGATAAGTCTGGTGCAGTGCTATCGCTCTGCCCAGCGGGGCTCCGACTGGGGTCCTGCTGTCACTCAAACTAATAAGCAGCCCCCTCCCACCAGGGCCTGCTGGCCTGGACTGATTAAGCCTAAGCAGCCGGCCTCCAAACATCTGTACAAAAAAAGAGATTATAAAAATCATCGGGAAACATTGAATGAAAACATCCAGTTTTGTCACTGCTGCCTAAAAGTATCTTATAACAGGTATTTGACCTTTTTAATGACCATCTCTTTACCAGGATGTTTAAAATGAATGAGGGGAAAAATTTTTAGAATTATCTCATAATATAACGCAGCTGGGTAAAATGTATAACCCAGCTGTTCCAGTGTTCATGAAGAATGCAACAAATGATCAGATCGTTGGACAAGGATGACTCAGACTTTCTGTTTTGTGACGTGTTGCGTTTAAGGACCTAAAAGCACAAACCAGCCTCAACCACTAACAAGCTTATTGCTTGTTAGTGGTTGCCTCATCCCTTCAATGTCCACTGTGCTCATCAACACATGTTCACACACATGTACAGTACTTGATGTTACAGCAGCAGCCAAACCTTTGAGTCCCTCTGTGTGTTACAACGAAGCCTGTCACACGCAGCACTTTAGGATCATGCATTTTATTGTATCAAAACATCATCACAACCTTTTTGAGTTTAAAACAGTTATCACAACCCATTTGATCACTTTCATGTCACCATACACACTGTACATAAGCTTTCATACGAATAGGTTGATTTACTAAACAGAACACTGACTGATGATTCAGACAAATAACACATTGTTTGGCTGATTGATTGTTCTAACATATGGTTTTAAAGACAATAATAATATGAATGTGCTCTGTGCTTGAACAGAAACAGAATTATGAGCCTAGTGAACCTTGGACTACTGTGCTCCATGTGCTGCTGGGTCATAAAAGGGTGCAGAAACAGCAACGGTTGTTCTTGTGTGCGGCCTCCGCCTCCTTAGGAGGAGATGCTCGTGGAGCGGAGTTCTCCTCCCTCGACTCTGACACTGTGCCACTGGAGGTGGACAGCAGACGCCCACACACCAGCTCGGCCGCTTTTCCATCCGTGTTTGACAAATCCGTCACCGTTTTCTCTCTCAGCGACATGTCTCCGTCGTCGTCGTCATCTATCAGGACGAACTCTTTGAGGTAAACCATCCCCGCGCCCTGGAGACTGTGGTTCTCTGCGGATTCGTCCGTGGGCTGTGCGTCCACAAACGTCAGAGTGGAACTCTCCGTCAGCGTGTCGTGCGGGTCAGTGGAGTTGTCCTCGGGGCCTGAGTAGACCTGGCTGCTGGAGTCCAGCATCCACATAGAGTTTCTAGGAACCCCCTCGTCTTTCATGCCGTACAGGTGGTCTTGGCTGCTGGAGATGACGTCCGGCATCTTGCTAACTCGACCGATCACCTTGTCACGAGAGCCGCTTCCTGTAGCGCAGCCATTTCCAGAATAGGTCTTGAAAGCTACCTTCTGGTGGTCATGATCGACCTGTACGCTGAGGCTCCCTGTGGAGGAAGCAAGAGGGATGCTGTCAGTGCTGCCTTTTCCCTGCTTCTTCATGTATTTTCCTTTTGGTCGTCTGTAACAAAAGAAAGTGTGATGTAGAATGTTAAACTAAATGTAACAAAACAGTATCTGCCTGTCCTGTGGCCGACAACAAGACAAATACATGTCATGTGGTTAGTTGTCAGTTGAATAGTTAAAGTCAAACCAACATCTCACCACCCACTGTCTCTCTCTCTCTGTCTTCAAGGATTTGGACTTTTTGCAGAAACATGAGAACTGTATAGAAGGTTATGAAAAATGATGCTCACACACTAGAAATTAATTTTCATCTTCTGGGAACCTTTAAAATCTGCCAGGCCATATTTGTAAATTGTTCACATTCCGGGTTTATAAACAAATACCACTCCCTTCTGCTGCAGCTGTGCACTATTTGGCAAATGCTAACATGTTAAGTGGGAAAGATGATCAACATTGTTTTGGTCTGATATAAACTTCACTGAGTCAAGTCAAGTTTGTGAAGACGCTTCGTGCCAGACGCTATTACTACACAGCCCACCTGCACCACCAGTTACACAGGTAGAAGAGACGACAAGTAGGTTGGTGGATGAGACGACAGAGTTAGTAAAAGGGAAGAAGTGGTAGATGAAAAGAATGAACTAGTGGCGGAAGCAACATTGACTGAGAAGTAAAATAAACTACATGAGAAACAGAAAAAGGAAGAAGAAACAGAGGTTGTTTGAAAACAAATCAGACAAAGTTAGAGAAGGCAGCACAGTCGCTCCTTCCTCCTCTCCATCTTCCCCGCACTTCTCCACAAAGCTCCTAATGTTTGGGCCATCATATTTAAAATTAATGCAGTTAAGATCATGTACTCCAGTATGAGCTCAGTAGTAAATACACACATCATTGTCATTATCAAAACAGAGAAAAAAACATTCACAGAGATTATTCAGGTTTCTGTGCATTTACTCATGCAGATCTCTCATTTATTGTGTCCAGCCATTCTAAAGTACATTTACATCATGTGTTTCTGATCGACCTTTCCACCAACTAAATCCACTAAAATGAGCAGTTTTGGTTTATTGAACCCATCAACGAATGATCCTGCTCTTGGCATTTCTGACTAACAGAAACTGGGGCAGACACGGGTAAGTGCGTAGAGGTTGTTTCACAAAGAACAGTGGAGCGACAAGAAAGAACAAGCTGTCATTTAGTACTGGCCTCTGAATAAATAAATGAAGCTGGTACTTTTAAAAGGAAGCAAAAATAACTTAAATTCCCTGCGGATCAGTTCTTTGAGGATGGAGACAGATGTATTCCTCTAAAGTGCTCTAACTAGGCAAGGACTGTGTGTGTGTGTGTGTGTGTGTGTGTGTGTGTGTGTGTGTGTGTGTGTGTGTGTGTGTGTGTGTGTGTGTGTGTGTGTGTGTGTGTTTGTGCAGGTGTGTGCGTGCATGCATGCATGTGCGTGTGTGTGTGTGTGTGTGTGTGTGCAGGTGTGTGCGTGCATGCATGCATGTGCGTGTGTGTGTGTGTGTGTATGAATCCAGACACAACATTTTCATATGTCGTTAGCCAAAGAACATCTTAATGTACAAATGAAGGCCAGAAATTAGAGTTAAGCTAATTCAAAACAAACAAGTAGTCATTTATAACAAGCACATGATAAGAGACCTAACGAGCGGTTTCCATTTACAACAGTTTGTGTTAAAAGCACTACACTCAACAGAATGACCCTCTTACACTCCAGTGACTCCTCACATGCATGACAGAATCAGGACTCTATAAATGAATAATTACAGTGATGCACACGTTGGGGCGACCCTTCGCATGCTCTACTCCAGCTTGTGGCTGCAACAATGCATGGAAAACAAAACACTCATTTCATTGTGACCTCAGTTAACACTCCTTTGTGTCGGCCGTGACTGCAACGGTGTAGTTAATGTTGGTGCATTTAATGAGGGTTTCTTCCTGCCAGCATGGCTCATACAACCATGTCCAATATGTTAAATTGTCCTTAGAGATTCAGCTTTCATTCATTCATCTGGCTTCTTTTAACAAAACTAGTGAGCGAGCATCGCTGCTAACAGCAACAGAGTAAACACACACCATATACCAGATAACACACCATTTACCAGATACACCCATGTGTATGAGAATCACCGGTTTGAAATGTTGTCTCACATGAAATCTCAGCCTTTACATTAAATAAAAACTGGTTTACCTTCAGTTTCTTCAGTTGATCTCTTCTCACAAAAAATATCTGTAATGAAAATCACATGACCGGAGTGAAGGGGACCCAGGGTGTGTCGCTCAGATCTCCGCTACATCTGCTGTAAACTGAATCCTCCTCTGTCTGCATGCCTCGAAGCAGAGGTGCTTCACACACCCTCCCCTCATCTGATGAACTACAGTCACAGTACACTCCGCTAACGGCAGCAAGCAAACACACCTTTGTGTGGTTACGTAGCTTTGAGAGAAAAAACACTAGGGATTAAAAAACACAGCTATTGTTTTATTCATCTTAAACTTATACCACTCTCATCTTTATATGGCTTAGTATAAATGCAAGGATCAGGGAGAAGCTCCTTACACTTTAAATATTGATTTTCTTGCGTGTTAAATGTTCTTTGTTTAAATCCATACAAAACAAAACATTATTTCCCAGACTAAGGCTTCCAGGAGAGGTTTAGTCTGTCCTCAGTTAGTTGCAGTTCTTTGTGTAGATTATAGATCCAAAAATATGAAAAACTGTTCATACAGTACACTGGTGTGGTTTAAAGGTAATGTTTACTAAATTGAAAACCACTGACAAATGTCTTTTTATTCTTTTGCACAAGAAAATCAAGTCAGTGCCCACACCTCGATTGCTTCATGAAGTGTTCCACTGGTGCAGGGACGCAGAAAAGGCCGGTTCGTTCAGTCCCATGCACAGAATGTGTTCCACTAAATAATACAAGAGGCAGCAGACTTTAACATACATAAAGTCTCCAAACAGTAGAGGGATCAAATATTTAGAAGGGAGGTATTGTCGGCATTAGCCATGTAGACTCACATCTAACAATGTGCTTGTATACACTAGAACCTGTAAAACACAGTTTTATATATTTTATATAGAACATGTGGCCGAACAACAGTGTATTGATGTCAAAAAGTACAGTGACTTAAGGATAAACATGTTTTGTTGCAAGTGTCCCGATTCTGTATCTAGATTTATTTAGAGTCTTACAATAAATATGAACAGGAGTTAAATCTAACCACTCCACACGTCGGCAGCTGGATAGTGCATTTGTGAGTGTGCTGCATAAGGTAAGTTGAGCTCCAGGTTCAATTCCCAGCTGTGCGGTCACATGTTGAGGAACCAGGACAATCTGGCAATAACTGCAAACTAGAGCACCAAGGAGACGTTTGAGGAAAACGATGTGTCCCCAAAACTGTAAAAGCAACACATGTACTATAATACAAGAGCACAAGTGACCTGGTGAACCACCCTCTGATTTTTATTTAAGGAACTGTCAAAAAGGCTGATGACACAATCTGACTGTAAGTGTTTGATATGGTGAACCAAGAATTTATCTTCTTCATTTTTGGCAATATTTAGAGGAATACTTGGGAAACATTTCTGCAGTTTTTAAATCAGCATCTAATACTCATCTGGTTAGAGAACATATTGTTTTACAATGATAATATTTACATCACCATTTAAATGTGGTCACATCTAGCATTAACATTCTAATTACAAAACTATTAAAACATATTGTTGTACAAAAGTCACTAAAATTCTTGAAAAAGGAAGGTAACACACATTTATTATGAGAAAATAATTAACTGGTGTTGAATTTGAATTACTCTTCGAATAGGTCTCTCCTCTGTTACAATGAAGACTTCAAAACACGTCCCACCACAGCATTTCTGCCTCCATCTCGCTCCATCAGGAATTCGACGCCCCGGGATGAAGACTGGTCACGACCTTTGTCCATCTCCCAAAACTTGATCATCACTTTGCCTGTTACCAGCAGAGGCTCCTCGAAACGAGCAGTAACACTGACAGGAGCAGCGATGACTTCAACCCCTGAGGACACATGAAAAGTCAAACACAAGTCTTTAGTCTTTTCTCTAAACTGATGAACCGACGTTTGGATACCTTTGTGTTTCTCTATTTCAGCCAAACAGACAGACAGCGTCCAGAGGCCCGGTATGACGTGTGATCCGCAGCCAAAGAGCCTCGGCGTTAGGGAGAGGAGGCGATGGGGGAAGCAGTCAGAGCAGGACCATAATGACTGAAGAGTGGGACTCAGGGGAACGCTGACTGCCACCTGCTTCACGGCTTCAGGCAGAGGCTCATCTGGTTGGCCTGTCACAATGAGGAGAGTGTGCACCCATGTCAGCTGTGGAGACTAGAAGACCTCTGTATGAATTATTAATTTATTTATTTAGCAGAAATGACCTGATTCATGATTGTTGTCATTTCCAGTCTTGGGGAAATATCTGCTGTCCTGGTGGAGCCTGTGTTTGGACAGCAGTGTCAGGATGCTCTCCCACACTGGACGCCCAGTGTGGGAAGTGGCAGTCAGAGAAATGTCCACCTCCACTCCTGTGTCGACGTGCCTGTACTCCAAGACTCTCACCTGCAGTGTGAAGGGCCCCTTTCTAAGCTCATCAACTGGCTCCAGGGTCTTCAGACTCTGGCGCACGCGAACCAGACCTGCAAAAGTATTGCCACGAAATTCAAACAGTCCAGTGCCTGAGATGTGAGGCTTGTCTGGGTACCTGTGCTGAGCCCACCTGCTGGACTGAGCCTGAACCTTGTATCGGTGAGCACCATGAGCAGCAACCTGCCGCAGAGAAACTCCGGGAAAGACAGCGGGATGTCCCTGAACTCGGCGTCCGGGTAATCCCAGCCGTAACCCGCAGCCCTGCAGAAGCTCCTCAGCACGTGCGTGTCCAGCCTTTTAAACATATGAGAGTCCACGTGAGGAGGACCAGAGGTCAAACCTTCACTCAGTCTGCGAATATGACAGCACATGTCGCTCACCTACACTTTAGCACGGTGTAAACAGCAGCTTCGCCTGTCGCACACACGTCGAACGTTCTCCGAGTCCGAGCTTTGGTCCAGTATTTAATGTACAGATACAGGAAACTTGGAAGATTGTCTTCGTTGAGTATATTTGTTTTCAGTGATTTGTAGGAGCAGTAAATATGAACATAACCTAAATAGACAGAACATACAGACAGCGATGCAACAATGTAACTCTGCGCACTGCCCATAATGACCTCACAGCTAGTTTAGTAAGAGCTATTAGTATGTTTTTGTTTAAACTCCGTAAACATTTGTTTTTTCCTGCCAGGAACAAATAATCACTATCGTAAAGTCCTCGGCGCAGACTGGAGCTACGGCAAGTTCACTAGGACAAACGATACACATTCGACTTTTATGAAAGGAGTCTTGTTAGCACAGATGAAACGTTCAGTTCAGTTTATTGTCCAATAATTCCACCAATACACGACAAAGTAAATGTCGCTTTTAACATCTGGCCACAGGTGTTATCTATATATTATAGTACAAACAAAATAAAAAGAAAATGGTTATTCTTCTTCTTTACCGGGACAAACGCAGCACAATTTGTACCCCCTTTATTGGTGTTGCATTTTAAATGACATCATTCATAAGCAGGCTGACAGGACATATTCAAAGTCAAAAGGGACGTCGTCCTCAGAGCCGATTCCTCCTCATCCAAACAGAAGCAGCAGCACAATACAGACTGAATTCACTGCTATGAGTGGCACTGAAAAACACACATACACGGGCAAGATTACACTTCGGAACTGCACTGTATTTTATTCATGTCTTTCAGCTTTACACGAATGCCTTGTGTTTGTAATGATGTGCTGATGTCACCTCGCATGACCGTCCTCACGGAGCGGACAAGGTTCATTAACTGCACTTTGACGCCTGGCTCATCACCGAACCCTCCGACGCTTTGGTCCACTCCCCAGCCGACTGAGCATGGACACGAACAGTACAACGATCATATTCACAAACGCATTTTGAAAGAGTACGCATTCAAATATTTTTGACAGTATCAAATATTTCAGAACTAGATAATTTGTCTTGTGTTAATATTTCTCAATTGGTGTAAAAATAAATACTTTCATTTACCAAAAATGCCTTTTATTGGAGGACAATGCAGCCTACAGAATTAAATAACTAGTTATTTAGCATTAGCTAACCTACTTTCGAAGTTCATGTACCTACACACTTATACTAGCTTCACTTTAGCCACTTACTTTTACTTAGAAATCTTTCTTCGTGCAGTACAGCGACAGCATTGACGCAGAGAATTGCTGCTTGAATTAAAGAATACAAAGTAAAAGCCATAGTGTATCTACACGTAGCTAACTGGTGTTAGCTGACAGTATTTACCTCTGACGTAGTCTACGGCGGCTGAGGAAGGACACGGGACGAGTTGCTGCGTATCACGACCTCTCGCCTTTTTTATGCGTTATCATTTATTTGAGCGGACCTCATTTGTATCGTTGGGTTTGTTCTAGGTGTAGCATGTTGATGATGTGATTTTTTTCTTGAGCTATTGGATATAATGTGGCATATAATTATTTTAATTTGCCAATTCACCTTGTGATTTTGTGATTAAGAAGGGTATTTCTTAAAATATCAGCAGCTGTAGTGAGCAGTGTGTGTATGCAGATTATATAACAACCCTTATAACAAGCATCATAGATATTCAATTCAACTCCCAAATAAGTCAACGTGTCCCCAACAATTTATTTCTCTGGAGAAAGAAAGAGTTTCAGGTTGATGCGCTAACAGCAGCTCTAATTTGAACCCAAGATCTCCTGCTTACAAGACATGCACTTGGCCCAGCTAAACCACAGTGCCTTGTTCAAACAGGTCAGAAGTGGGAATACACGTCTAACGTGACCAGATTCCTGTGTAAACTCAACCAGTTTTCCTCATAGATGCATTAGCTTACAGTTTTCAAACATACTCATATTTAAGAGTAAAGACACAACACTCATGAGTCATTAGAATAAAAATCTTTATTAGTGTTTTTATGAAGTCTGCATAATATGCCACACGCCTGAGAAGCTTATGGTCAGAAAAAGAGAACTGCTCTATCAATACCGCCCTCTACTGGTAAAACAACTGCGACATCTACTGTACGGATTCATTTTGCAAAAGGATTACTGTTAATTACACACATACTGTACTACTGTTATGTATATGTACGTCTGGTCCACGTCAGTTTCTGTAATGAATTTTTTTTCACATTCATATGTTGTAGGCCAAAGATAAAAAACAATGCAACACTGGACCCTAACACGTGGTTCAGCTCGCCAAGTCCCATCTTCACTAGGTGCACTTAAAGTACAATCACTAGTGCCATAAGGTAAACACATTTACACCAAAGACGAGGGAGGCGAGGAAACATGTTAAACTCGCAACAGCCACGTAATGACAATAATGGCAGAGTTTAAGCTAATCAGTCATGTTGTACATACTGTTTATAGACAGAACAAATACATTACACACATTAACACAGAATGTTCTAGTGTGCAGGCACATTCGCTCTTTTCTCATGGAGGAAAACCACTCTCCTCCCATGTTTGTGTAACATTTTGTTGACCTTAACCAGCTTGACTAAGCACCAAAAGGCTACAAGAGGTTACGTGTTTTTAAAGAAGGAAAAAAATGGCCATTAATTTTACACGGCTCTGCGATGATTAGAACCACTGCAAGTTTTCACACAGATCTGTTGTTTTATGTACTTTAAATGAACCAGATTTCTTTGGGGAAAAAATTAAACAAACGCAACAGGGTACACATTAATGGGGGCCAGTGATATTTCCTGTTTTTTGGTTGATTTTTCTTTTTTTTTTTTGTACAAAGACAAAGCTGCTATGGGACATAAATTTGAATTTGGCTGAAACTAAGGAAAGATCCATGCCCCTCGTCACTTTAAAAACAACTGTGGTTCGGAAAATATGAACTTAATTAAAAGGTGAACAGAAATGAAGAATATTTATATATAAAATACAAGAGAATACAAAAAGTAGCAAAACAATTGGGATATAGGCTAAAACAGAATGGATTATTTGATGCCTTCATTTTCTCCTGGTGAGGCCGTTAATGTGTCACCATGGAGAGCCCCCACGTCATGTCAAAAAGGGAGAAAACGCATTTGAGATTTGATATTCTCTGGTCCCTGCCCAGTTCATCCTGTAGAGCCTCATCAACATCTCTCCACGTTCCACACCAGGTTCTGAGCATGTGAACTCAACTAACCCAAAGACAGGTCTGATGCCATATAATGACAACTAAAGAAAACTATAGCCAGACTGAGTTTACAGTTTGCTAAGGGTTTTTGGGAAGTAACGGGCTTAAAAAAACAAAAAACAAAAAAAAAAAAAAAAAAAAAAAAAAAAAAAACACAACACACAAAACCTTTTGCCCGCAACATAACATTCCTATTTGTCTGTCCAGAGGTATGTCTTATATCGAGACACAAGTAGGAGAAAGGGCCGTGCCAGCAGAGTCAATCAATCAAATTTGAAGACATCGCAACGTTTTTAGAGAAAAAACAGCCACAGAGGCCATCGTCTCTTCACCAAGCCGCGTCCCCTCACTAAAGATGGAGACCAAGTTTCCCAGAGAAAAGTAAACTTAACATTGAGAACAATGATGGGGGTGGGGCTGGAACAAAATCATTCAAGCTTATTTTGCTCATACAAGCAACCTTCAATACTGAGAAACTATTCACAGATATTTTTGGTATTTCCTCTACTTCCTGGACTAAAAATCAATATACATTTTATTTGTACCACAAATAGATCTAATATTAGAGATTTAGGGGGAGAGTTTAACAAGGTGCATGACATAAATGGTAACAAAGTGCCAAATTATTGTTTATTTTTCTTTCTCTGAAAAGTCTGTGTGTGTGTGTGTGTGTGTGTGTGTGTGTGTGTGTGTGTGTGTGTGTGTGTGTGTGTGTGTGTAAGAGTGAACATTTGTTCTTCAGTGTGTTTGTGTTAAAATATGGATGTGGAACATAGCCACAAATACTATGAAATATGATACATAAAAGTTATTCTATAGGTTGATGGGGACGTTGTGTTGTTTCCATTAAAGAACTCACAACTTTAAAATGTACTGATCTTTGTAATTGGCTGTTTTTTTGGAGTTTCCCAAGCTGTCTAGGACATACTGGAGCAACGTGCTGACGGCGAACCCATCTGGGTCAAAACCTTGTCCAGCCATTGCAAGGGACCATTCAAGTGCAGCTCAATCCAGCAAGGGGTGCTTGTGACAGTCTGCCGCCTGTAAAACACACATACAGGTGCCGTGTTAGCTGTGTTGTAACAGGAGTTTCACTAAAAACATTTCATTGATTTAATGTCTTTAACGTCTAAATTAAAATTGCTTGGTGTAGTCATACTTGAGTCCACTTAACGGTAAAGGTCCTAAGGTAACTAGTGAGTGTACATATGTATATTCGGTCTTTTTCAGTTAAAACTGCTGCAACATGTCATTGCTCACCTATATTCTGCTCCCCAGCCTTTAACAAAGCTCATGCGGATGGTGCACATCCTTGTAAGCTGGTAGACAGCCTCAAAACCCTGGTTGACTGACTGAGCCAGTAGAGCTGCAAATTCCTGGTTATTGAAGATTTTTAAATTACAACCTATGGGAACAAAGATAAAGAGAACAGCATAAAAATCTATACATAACCTTTTTTTACATCCTCATGGCTTCACCAGAACTGTTCCACCAGGGGAATGGTTAAATGCAGAGAAAGGTTTTCCCTTATCCCTTAGGTTACCCAATAGCATTGGAGCTATTCGGTTGAACATTGCTTCAGAAGTTATACCTGGGGGAATTTTGCACACTGTTGCTGGATGCCATCCGTAACGCTGGTTGCAGTTTGGACTCTGAACAAAGATGGCACTATCACTGAGGCATTCAGCAAATACTTCCCCTCCAATATAGTACAGTCTAACTCCTCTTCCTGAAAACATAGATGCACATTCAGCTTATCGGGTACATTAAACATGCGTTGTTTCTGTACAAGTGACATATTATAAAACCTGGAAGATCTTTACTGTTGGGACATACCTATGTGCCTTCTAGTCATTTCCACAGTGGCATTCCTGTTTACATTAGACAACAAGCCCAAGCAGAAACGCTCAGAATTGGATGGATCTGTGAATCCATCCACTGTGAGAGAGGGCTGCGAGGCATGAAAGGTCTCCCCCACACGCTGATTCAGCTCATAGTAGGCTATAGAGCACCAGAAGGCTGGCTCAGAGTAAGTCACCGGCTGCAGGTCTACAGTAGAGAATCATATTAATAAGGTTTACCCCAGTGATCTCCTTTTGATGAGTTTTGCATAGTGGGGCTGGTAAAATAAAATGTTACTTAATCTAAAGTCTCAATTTGAGAAGAATGTTATGAAGCATGAATAAATTACTAGAATGTACAACTTAAATATTACAGCAGAAGACCAATACTGATCCATAATTCCTACGCTGGCACCGCAGTTTTGTGTACATTTACTATTAATCAAACTTGTGGTTTTATCTTAAGGTGTTATTTATTTATTCAAGATCTGCATCTTACCCATACTGTGATTGACAGGAGATAGAGTACTCGGTGAGAGCTCTGCTGGAGAACCTTATAACAGAAAAAAAATAAATAAAATAAAAATTGTGATAAATAGATTAACATGAGTGATAAATTAAAAACTGGTGACAGCTTTGCAAGTAATAACCTTTAAAAAATAACCTTTACATCAATATAATATCATGTGAAGTTATTTTATTATCTCAAAAGGAAATTTAACTTGTGTACAATGCGCTTCCTGCATCTGAAAGCTACAGTGAGATAAAGTTAAAGTGATCAGCACTTTGTACAGTAGTCAGTACTTTCTACATTGTGCTTGTTTGTGGTGTGATGATATTGTGGTTTATAACCTCTCCATCAAAGAACATGTGCTCTATACAAAAGAGTAAACAACTTGCTGGTACCACACAAACAGGTACACATACTGAAGCCCAATAACTTTGATGTAGTCAGTAAAAACTTGCATGTCCACATTTCTAGATTACCTTAAGGCTTGAAATCAAAATAGTGCTAGATTCTGGTACCTGTATCCATACTTTGATTCATCTGTTGATCGCTGGCCTCTCCATCCTCACTGATGTAACCAGGTGGAGGAGTTTCTATAAAAATAATGCAGACAGAAAAATAAGTGTGTAATGCAACCCTTGAACCTATGGAATACATAATTTAACACCTTTTCTGAATTGATGTCAAAGGCAAAATCAGAGAGAACGTGGCAAAGATATTTGTTCAATACAAATTCAGTAGTTAAGTCATCAAATACAGTTCCTTCCATCCAGTGCATAGGGGAACGCACCTGGTATATAGTTGTTTGGAGGTTCAATTCCCGCAGGAAAGTTTGTGTTCTCAGGTATGGAATGAGTGTAGTCGTCCAGAGGTGGCAACTCTGGCAGGATTTCTGAGTGTCTTGGCACAAGAACAGCAGGCAGCACTACAGTGTTGGGGGAAAGTATCGGAAGAGATGAGTCACACTCTCTTCTTAGTTTATATGCTTTTCTAAAAAAATTTTTAAACAGAAGTGCTTAATAATATTTTTATAATAACAGTTTCTATACCTAAATAAAGAGTAATTGCACATAGTGCTAAAAATATATTCAATAAATATATAATATATAATCGTGAGGGCAAAGTGTAGTGAAACTGTCGGAAAAGCCCAATATGAAACAGCTTCACATTTTTTTGTGCAAAGTTGTTCCTACTGTTATATATATATATATATATATACACACTGTAAAAGTGTCTAGACTGACGTCATAGTGATGTTTTCTCCCTTTATCTGTCCTATGTTATGAAGAACAGCATGTTATTTGGACAAATCAAGCTATTGAATGAATGAATGGTGCCTTAGATTTATAGTGTAAAACCTACTGCCAGTAGTCACTTGGTCAAGCATAAACAAGAGAAAACTTGACTGGCTCCTAGAAGTCAAAATGGATATGGGTTCCTAATAAGTGTATGGACATGATTGTGCTACTAACTTCTCATCTAATGTTCAGCAACATAAGAACAAAAAAAATTTAAAATTGCATTATTTAAACTCATGCTTTTAAAAAGCTGCTTGGCATTCAGCTGAACATTAAACGGTCAGCCGAAGCTTCCAAACTGAAACCCTTCATCCTCTCACCTGGTGTCTCCACTCTCTGGTAGTGGTAGGGATTGATGCAGACCTCGTCTTTCTTGAGGTGAAAGGCATACTCGCAGGCCTCCATGGCACGCAGCTCATGGTGACTGTGAAGGTCCGGCCATCGCCACAAGCGGCAGTAGATAACATGGGGAAGCCCCTTCCTGTGGGAGACCTGAAGGCGTCCATCCAGGGACCTGAACAGACAGCAAACAGGAGATTGTGGTGAGATGGATTATTGTATTAGTAGTAGTAGTAGTAGTAGTAGTAGTAGTAGTAGTAGTAGTAGTAGTAGTAATAATAATAATAATAATAATAATAATAATAATAATAATAGTGAAAGGGGGTAGGTGGCACTAAGAATATGACCATATAAGGGGAGAGAAAAAGGACAACAGATTGAATGATGACGAGGCCGAGAAACAAGATGTTCTCATTGTCCTTCACTTCCAACATTGTAATGACAAGCCTCCCACATCAAAGTTGAATGCAACACCTTACAATAGTTGAGGATAGTCACCTGGTTTGGTCAGGGTAGCTGTATAGGCCTGATGTATCCCACTGTTCTATCGTATTTGGTGTACTCAGTCCCCATATTTCAGAGCAATTGCTGCACACAGAGAAAAAACAAAATAAAAAAAAATGACAACAAATGATAAACATGGACATGGCTCATTCAGAGATATCAATATGGGTAATGTCAACATTTAAAGGCCTCTTATATTGGAGTATTGGAGCGAAATAAAGACATCTAATTCATTAGAAAGAAAAAGATGGTCATGTCAAATATGAGAAGCCTTTTGACAGAAGTGGGGGGCAAAATGTGGAATTTGTCAACAGCACACAACGATTGGGACAAAGAGCATTCTTCAAAAGTGTGGTATTGTATCAAACAATGAAAATAACTCAAAACCTTCTCACTAGAGTCACAACTCATCTGAACACAGAACAAACATAAAACAAACATTAGAAGACATACAATGACACAAATGGGGGGAAGTCAGAGGAGACAACCTTGGAAAAGATGTCTCAGACATTTGCAAAACATTCACAAGAAAATGGCAAAATTAAAACATGGAATGAGGAACAATGAATAGTTGCTTCTGAATAACAAGACAATAGCATTTCTACATATAGCATGCTGCAAAAACAGAAAAAAGTACACTAAACTCTAGTGGGATCTCATCTGTCACAATCATCTGATTTGTTACAGGCTAAGAAAACAACTTTTTCCCCAGCAGCAAAACTTATTTGCTTGTTACTTTTACTTAGGTGTCCAATTAGCAAATTCAACAAAATTAAAATGTACATACTTAAATAAAGCTAGTGGAAATAACCATATTTGTCATAGTTTTTTCTTAATACTTTCCTTCACAATGAGGCAGCTACTATATGTCTACAAACGTAATAGTGCAGCCTAGAACTGTTCTCAAGAGATAACCACCAGCCCACTATCTATAGACATACACACTTCTGACGTGGTGCTTGGCGGCACATCAGTCAGGAGTGAATCAGTTAACACAGTGTTCCCACTGAATCTGAACGCGAGTTTACCATCAAGGCTGGCTGGCTGATAAAAAGAACATCCTTTCTCAACCATTTTATATGTCTTTTCCCATGAGAACAATATGCCTGTGAATGTAAACTACAAGAATAGTTGTAAACAGAGATTTCTTTCAGTTTGTGTTAGGTTGAGATCATGTTCTAGTCTTTTGCATGCCGGTTTATTTAACCAATCAAACCGTATTATCAACAGGGTATTTCTGAGGAGAGGGATAAAATTACCAAGCTATCTACTATCAAATAACGACCAAGGCTTACATTGTTCTCCATTAGGCAGAAATGTCAACAAAGTACATATGCATATAGAACTGCAACAGCATATCCTCTGTTCTGAGTTTGCGCAGTAATAAAATATAAAAGGTGCTGTACCTGGGGATGGTAACACATTTGGTGTTGCAGTTCTGTGTGGTGATTGCTTTCTCCAACTCATCCAACTGGCCTGTCTTCTTGAGCTTCTTCACTAAGCTCTTCACTGCCTTTTCACACCATTTCTCCTCCTGGCCATTCTGTTCTCCTCCACCCGCTCCCCCTGGGCCGCTCGTTGACTTCTTCCACCCAAGTAGCCTCTTCACCACCGGAGGGGTGAATGGCAAGATGGAGGACATCTTAGCTGGACAAGTTGAGAGTCTCCAGTCGACTCAACACACACTCTTACTAAGTTAGAGGGGACCTGGAGCAACAGTTTGAGCCCTTGCTCTGATAGGGTCCCCTCTAGATCACAAAAAAGTCACAGTGTTGCAGCCAGTGTCAGCAAAGTGTACTCAAAAGCGAAGGACACCTTGGAAGGAAGTCACACACAAAGTCCATCATTAAAAACTAAACTTAGAGAAATAACCACATGTAGTTTGACATGTACCTTAAATGCATGAAACATGTATTAATCAGTGGTTATAGTATAGTAGTAAGTATAGTAAATGTTATGAGTATTCTGGCAGTATCACAGCTAACATTACACAACTGCTTCATAAATGAAGTCAAGCAGTCTGTAAGTTGAACAAGCAGAAATGTCCACTAGACGTTAGCTTGTCACAAACACTGCTCGACACACAAGCTTGATAGATTGGAATCTAATGAAGTTGCCTTGAGCGCATGTAAGCTCTTACACCCATCTATTGTTAGAGACAACGCACACGACAGTAAGTGATTACAAAATGAGTGTTAGCTTTGTGACAGGCCCCCCAGTGCTAACACAAACTGGATTGCGAAGGCCGGCTACTAGCTACATGATGGGGAAGGGGAGGGGACTGACTGACTGTAATCACAACAATAAGTTCACCAGCGTTAGCTAATGTTTAAGAGTAAAGTTATTAAACGATCCTGGCTGAAGGCTAAAAGCTATAATAAAGGCAAGTGTGTAGCTCGAAGAAATTAAAAGTATCATCCAGCTTGGTCAGCTAACGTTAGCTTAACTACGCTAGCTGCCAGCTTGTTATCAAAAATCCTTTTGTTGTGATCCACGAAAAACCTCCTAAGCGCAACAGTCAAGTCGCGCGACTTTGCTATCTATCGTCAGATTGCCATACAAATCGAGATAATAACTAACTTGTTAACGCAAACTGTCGCCCTATGAAACTAAATTGTACAGTTTTATTTCACCGTAGCCACTGTGCGTTTTCGACTTTTACAATAATAAAAGCACCAAAACGAGTTAGCATCTTGGTCGAACTCTCCCAAACTGAGCTCTAGCTCCCGCTGGCTAACGGCGCTACATCTCACAAAACAAGATGCCTTAAAGTCGAGAAAGCGGCACGAAACGCTTCAATAGTTACCCCACTTTAGAGTTCCAAGACTCGGCTGTTTCAGAGAGAGATGCGTACAGCGCCCTCAACACCTGGCAAACATAAAGGTGCCTCAACTGTGCTGAACTGTAGCTAATTCTGACAAGGTTTGTGAGCTATTCTCAAGTTGCTACTGAAGCTAGTTAGCTAGTTAGGTGGAGCGGAAAAGCACAACAACCCTGATGGTTACGTACTAGCGCTTGATCCCGCCCATTCGAAAACTGATTGGAAGATTACGGAACACTAATAACGAGTAGTGGCTGATCCTGACAATCCTTTTTTGTTTATATGACAGCAAGGCGGTTTATTTGTCATTCAAATAAGTTTGATGTCGAAACAACAATTTTATTCAGTATTTTCACAGAACATAACCATAATTGCTCATTAAAAACAAACACCTCATCCCCATCAAATTATAATAAACTTTATAGGTTTTTATCGAGTCATAATTTTGCACTTTTTTATTTGAGATAATATGAAACGTGACGCGACAATATGGACAATACAGGTTACAGCAAGAAACAATAGCTCCTCCCCCATCAAGGTGTTCAATTAGCGTGTATTGGCCTCACATGGTAACATTATAAAACGCCAGGCTTTAGTATTTGGAGGTTTTTTTTGTTGTTCGTTTTGCTTTCGTCATTGTGATGGGTGGCTGTTTGTTTCTTTGTGCAGTATTCTTGCAGTTGTCAATGTCCTTGCGAGGTAAGGCAGATCCCAGAATAACTTTTGGAAATATCCAGATTAGACTGTATACATTTATAGATATATATACAACTTTAACTAACTCTAAACTATTCCCATTTTAGACAATGTTCAATTTGTCGCTTACTTTTTACACTCTTTGTTTGGTAATTTAGCCCGAACAGTTATTTCATCCGGAAGAAGTCATTTGAACTGCCCCCTGGACGCCAAACAGTGCAACGATGGCTTAGCTTGTGTCCCCTACAGCCATGTGTGTAACGGTGAGCCTGACTGCACGGATGGTTCAGATGAAGAGGACTGTGGATTCGAATGCGACGAAAGTACGAGACCACATCCACTGGTTATACACAATGACGTCACACACTACCAACCCGTCTACGCTGCTTTAGTTTGATGACAAATACTGAATTTTAAGTGGGGTTTATAAATACAAACTTTTTATAATGTATGACTTTTATAGTAAAAATTAAATGGCAGTAAATCATGCAGCAATGGAACACATTCAACCTTATTTCGCTCTGTACTGTTAAATGCCTCTTTTCAAAAAGATCAGTTTCAGTGCGACCAGAAGACGTGCATTGAAAAGGACCAGGTTTGTGATGGGGTCCCTCAGTGTCTGGACCGTTCTGATGAACTGCAGTGTGCAAAGAAAACTGAAGGCTGTGCTCATCTCTGTGACGAGAGCCACTGCCTGGCTGCAAACCTCCTGTGTGACGGAGTCAAGAACTGCTTAGATGGCACGGATGAGGCCAACTGTGGTGGGTTGAAACAATTTGAAGACTTTTAGATAATCACATTCATATAATATTAAATCCTAGTGTTTATTTGTGACATTTTCTTTCCATCAGAGCAACTAATTGAAAACGGCTATTCTAAGGAAGAAGGGACCGACGTAGCGGCTGCCTTTGTGGGCTCCTCTAGCTCCATGTGTGGTTTCAGCCAGAAGCCCTGCAGAGACAATATAGGGTGTGTCCCCTACAATCATCTCTGTGACGGAGAAGCAGACTGTGCGGATGGCTCAGACGAGGATCAATGTTTGTCAGAATGTGAAATGGGTAATTGCGTGGATAGTTTCTATACATAGTCTGGTTAAAAAGTTACATTAAATATTGCAATTATTATATTGTACAAAAACTCAAAAAGATGTTATGTGACCATGTACCTTCTGCAGACCAGTTCCAGTGTGCTCATAGGAAAAAATGCATAGAGAAGAGCCAGAGGTGTGATGGTGTACCACAGTGTCAAGACCGCTCGGATGAGCTGGGATGCGCCAAGCACATGGACGGCTGCACTCACCGCTGTGACGACAACAGCCGCTGCATTCCTAGCAGCTTCCTATGCGACGGGGAGAGCGACTGTTCGGATGGCAGCGATGAGTCAAACTGTGGTAGGCTTCACAGCAACATGGCTTTCAAGTAACCTATCTTGAATAACATCAAGACAGGTTAACATCATTTCTGATGTTAATTCCGCCCCCAGGTGCTGATGAGGGCTGCAGTAGCACAGAGTTTACATGTACCAATGGCCAGTGTGTGTCTGGTGCAATGCGCTGCGATGGCCACCCAGACTGCAGGGACCGCTCCGATGAGGAGAGCTGCACTAAAGCCCCAGCCTGCACCACCAAACATCGCTGTCCACATAGCAAAGAGTGCCTGGTGCAGGAATGGATCTGTGACGGGGACCAGGACTGCAAAGACGGCACCGACGAAAAGGTACATGTCGAGGCAAAGTAAATAAACGCATTGGACATGCAAGTCAAAGGTCAGTTACACAAATGCTTGATGTGTTTATTGCAGCCAAGATAGACTTGTGTAGTATCAATTTCATGACATAAATGAACAATGTTTTTATTAATAGGACTGTCCCAGGACCACCCTGACCTGTGGAAAGTTCCAGTGGTCGTGTGCTTCCAAGACAAAGTGTGTTCCTGCAGCCTGGAGGTGTGATGGCATGAAGGATTGTGATGATGGCAGTGATGAGACCGAATGTGAGTAGTTGAGCACTATGTGGTTAAAAATAAAGGGTAGCAAAATAGTTTCACCACTTTAGATACACTGAAGGTTTTCGTAGCTTTAGTTATACTCCAAAGTGAAAGGTTTTCCTGTGGGCGATGTCCTCCTGTATTTTTATTTGTCCACAGAACACCCTTCTCCCTTCTCTGTTGTGTGCCAGGTGGGACGGTCACCTGCCTCCCTCACCAGTTCCAGTGTGGCAGCAACGAGTGCCTGGATCCAGTCCTGGTGTGTAATGGCATTACAAATTGTGCAGATGGTTCAGATGAGGGCGGCGACTGCCACATAGAGTGTACAGAGGCAGGCGAAGGCCGTTGCTCCCATGGCTGCCACAGCACTCCACAGGGAACGGTGAGCACCCACCTCCCAAACCACTCTATGTTTAGGTTGATTAATTACGGCAACCTGAAGAACTTGGCTATGGACGATCCTCTAACACTTTGTTCTCATGCAGCACTGTGGCTGTGAAGCAGGCTATAGACTCCTGGAAGATGGTCAGACATGCGCTGATGTTGATGAGTGTGAAATCCAGAACCCAGGCGTGTGCAGTCACTTGTGCGTCAACACGCCTGGCTCCTACCAGTGTCACTGTCATCCAGGCTACATAACAGAGGCTGGTGGACAGCAATGCAAGGTCAAAGGTAAGGTCCACAAAACCACGTCATGAATATTGGTAGTAAAGAAAGGGACATGTTGGGAAATGGAATGGATACAAACTGAAACTTTATCTTCAGTACACAAGCTTTATTATAGTGTCTCCAGCGTGCAGTTAGAATATGTTAAGAACATTAATTTGATCAGTACATGTCCTGTTGTTCTGTAATTGATGGTGTGCAGAATGCAATCTAAAATAAAAAAACAATAAGAAATCGTTAATAGTCCCACAGTGGGGAAATTCTGTCAGCACAGTAACAAATGAGTAAACAATGATGGTTATTGGATAATTTAATTCTCTCTCTCTCTCTCTCTCCAAGGGGAACCGTTTCTGTTGTCTTCAGTCCAAACTGACCTGTTCATGGTCGGCCTACTTAGTGGCAGCTTAGATGTGTTGTCGTCCTCTGCGAAGAAGGCCATTCTGTCTCTGGACTATGACTGGAGGGAGCAGAGGGTCTACTGGGTCAGTCTGGACACGGAGAGCATCAGATGGTCCACGCTAGACCAGAAGACCACAGGAACGCTGGTTAAAGGTCAGTACAGCAGAACATCTACGGCCTTCTTAAATGGCAACTGTCAGCATTAATGCGTTCAACTGTCATGGTAATGTGTGAAACCACTTGATGTTCTTCAAAGGAGTTAGGGCTGATTCTGTAGCCGTGGACTGGCTTGGGAGGAACCTGTACTGGATTGATGGGGTGAACAGTCAGATCGTTGCCACCAGACTGGCCACAAACACAGTGAAGTCACTGGAGCACAGCGCCATATTGGATGAAGACCTCGATCAGCCTCGCTCTCTGGCCCTGCTCCCACAAAAAGGGTCCTCATGATATTGAACTCTTATTACTGTAATTCCACAAACTATATACAAACTTAAAGGTGAGAAACTCGTGTATTTGGCCCTCAGGCTCATGTTCTGGACTGAGATAGGTAATGTAGTGAAGATCGAGCGTGCTGGCATGGATGGGTCCGAGAGGAGAGCAGTGGTGAACTCCAGTCTGGGCTGGCCCGGTGGCGTGGCTGTGGACGCGGTCGCTGACAGAGTCTACTGGACAGATGAAAGGCTGCGTGCGATCGGATCCGCAACGCTGGACGGAGGCGATATTCGGGTAAGCTGTGCTGGGGTGGGGGTGATTCCATTCTACCTGACCTCCTGCAGGTCATGCTACAGATTACTGACCTGCCCAAATGGTAAAAGTGCTGATTGTATGAGACGCTCTTGACACTGGCCTACAAACATTTCCAGATTCTGCAAATGCAAGAAACCACCAACCCGTTCTCCCTGGCAGTGCTGAATGACATGCTCTACTGGTCTGACCCCAAGAAGCGAGTGGTGCAGGCTGCCCACAAAACCAGTGGCAAATCCCGCACAGTTCTCCTGAAACGCCCTAGACAACCTTTTGGCATTAAAGTGAGTGAAATGTTGGGCTGGCGCCGTGTGACACTCATCCAACGACTTCATGCGTCCGTGATGTGAAGCAATACTGACATCAGATTATATGAAAACATCCGACATGGTCTCGGTTTGCAGGTCGTCCACCCATCGCTCCAGACGGCCGTTGACAGCCCCTGTGAGAAGTTGGGCTGTTCCCACATGTGCGTTTTGGCGCCGGGGCCCAAGGCCGTGTGTAAATGTCCCTCTGGGCTGTTGCTGTCCAACGATGGTTTGACCTGCTCCGCTCTGGTCAATTCGGCTTTCTTGCTGATGTTGTCTCCCTCCACAGTCACCCAGGTTCCCTCCAAATTCTATTTGCCTCAGCTCTTCAAATGCCTATTTTGACACTTAAGATGTTATTAAGAATTGGATTAGAAAAATGAGAGCCTGTATTAATGTAACATTTGAAACTGAAGTTTATGAATAATTCCAGTCTCCACTAATGATCTGTGCAGATCTACCTGCAGTCTCGACACACAGCCACAGGGCTGAAGGGCTGGCCTGAACACATGGCCCTGCAGGTGCCCACCATCAGTGACGCTGCCTTTACAGACTACAACCCACGTGACCACCTCATCATCCTGAGCGATGACGACGCAACGTCTCTGAGCTCCTTCAGACTGACGGACTCGGACTTTGTGGGTCGAAACAAGGTTCTGAAGCTCCTGGATGACGCGATCACCGCCGTGGCTCTGGACTGGGTGACGCGTAGCGTCTACTGGAGCGGCAGCAAACAGGCCGGTCTGCACGTTACCTCCGCTACAGGCGCACACACCGCTGTGCTGATCAAGGAAGGCATCGGAGAAGTCAAGTCCATCGCGCTGCATCCGCCCAGTGGCAGTGTTTGTTTCAGCAACCTGGACCAGCACGGTGCAGGCACGGGGGCCGTTATAGAGTGCGCCAATATGGACGGCGGCGTGCGGCGCGTGGTGCGGGGGAACGCAGTGCAGCCCACGTCTCTGGTTTTCTCTAGTGAAGGGGATTGGGTTTACTGGGCTGACACTGGTAAGATGCATTTCTAAGTGTGCACTGTGATATTAGGTTTGTGTTTGGGAGGGTTGTAATTGTGAGTTAATTAGCAGCTTGCGTTCTTTGCCAGGTTTGGGGATCATTGGTTCGGTCCAGGTCACTGGATCTGGATACACGGAGGTGAAGGCTGCTCCAGGCCTGGCTGCTGTGGCTCTGAGTGATGAAACGCTGCTGTGGATGACCGTCGGTGGTAATGGCTCATACTGTATAGAATGCACTGATGCAAAGTCACAAATAATGCCATATTATGCTAAGAAGCCAGATGTTGGTCCTAATTTAGCTTTGAATTGTACCCTGTACAAGTTAGGAAATCAGTGTTTGTTTTGGAGGATTTGCATTGGATTATTGCAAAGGAGAAACGAGAAATAATATGCAATGTTCATTCAAATATCCAAAAGAGACTTTTCAGGAGGTTGGGCTCCTCTTATTGATAAACATTTTTGTATTCTCTGTCTTTTTTTTTTTTTTTTTAATTGCGAATAATGGTGCTATGATGATTCCTTTTGCATTTGACAGCAGCTTGTATGTTTCTGCATTCTTCAGATCAGACCAAGGTCTGGTACAGAGATGAGCAGCATCAGAACCAGCTGTGGTTTGAGGTTGGCACCCATGTGGTCAGCTTTAAGGCGTTCGGCACATCGAGTCAGGCGGGTACGTGAGAACCACGCGGTTCAGTGGCAGCTTCTGTCTGCTGATGTACCTGCTTGAGCTGATTGGACCTCCTGGTTGTGTTTCAGGCTCTAACCAGTGCACAGATGATAATGGCAGCTGCCAGCACTTGTGCCTTGCCGTTCCAGGAGGTCGGACATGCAGTTGTGGCCACGACCACATCCTAGTGAACGCCACCCACTGTAGCCCAGGGCAGCAGTGCCCTGCTGGCAGCAGGCTGTGTCTGGATCAGCTCTCGTGCCAGCCTGTTGAAAAGCTGTGTAATGGCCACGCAGACTGCTCAGACCAATCCAAGGACATCTGTGAGTCTGTGACCTTCAAACTGGATGCATTGAACCAGCACATCATAATGCGCTTATAATTCTCTTGATAGGTGTGAGTCTGAAGCAGCAGCCGGTGGTGGAGGCTGCCCTCCCCACCCAGTCTGTCACGTCCACTGCTTCCCCCTCCCCTGACCTCCCCCTGTCTGAAACCACATACCTGAACTCCAGCCTGAACGTCAGCAGCCAGCCTGTGAACCTGGACCGAGAGCGGTGCAGCCACGGTCGCTGCAGTGGCAACGGACAGTGTGTGGAGAGCGACGGGGAAACCGTATGCGTGTGTTCACTGGGGTACAGTGGTGATGCCTGTCAGAACCAGATGCTGAAGACCATGCAGGGCCCCATCGTCTACGGAGCTGCAGGGCTTTGTGCAGGAGTTGTGGTCATCGCTGTGATGGCACTTGTGGTCAAGAGGAGGAAAAGCACCAACTTGAGGTTTTCCTCATGTCATGCTTTGAGCTAAACCTCAACATTGCTTTGATGAATCATTAACATTAAAGTGGCGATATGCAGCAGCCATTTACAGCATGGAGCTTTATGAAATATGTGTTACAGGAGAGCCAGCTCAGGAGACGTGAAAGGAACCAGCTTGACTGACCTGGAGAACAAGGCAGAGACCGCCCCCAGTGCACAGACTGCTTCAGCGGCCGTGGAAAAACCAGAGGTGGACCTCCCAGTAACTCCAGACCAGCAGGTTCCCAACTTGTCCTGCTGTGTTTGCGCGATGACATTGTTTTATTTCTTTTGTGCTTTGCAGGAAGCGGTAGTGGTCTCCTCTTTGGACTGAGACTCCTTTTGTGGCCAAGCAGCGTTTTTAAATAAACAACTTGCACTTTCCACGGTTTCCTGTGTATTTAATTATTGTTTATAGTTAAACTGTCAATGTGGCTGTGTTTTTTCACCTTGATGGCAAAGGTCAATCGGACAGAGAAATCTAAAGCAGAGAAACAAAGTGTGGTTAACCCAAGACGGTATTAAGCTACAGAAAACTTTGGTTTAGCAACAGACTGGGAAAAAAAGTTACGTCTCAGGCTTCAGTTATCGCTCAGGTCAACAGTTGCCAACAGAGACCTTTTGGAAAGGATGACCTCAAAGTGGCCACACAGAATAGGGCAGCATTTGAGTCTGACACAAAGGCACCTGATCCCTCATGACCCCATCAGTGACGCATCAGAACCTGTCTGAGAAGATGAAAATGCAAACACTAGAATTGACTCCATTGACTATTTCTGTGGCCAAAGTCTGTGTATTGTGGATATTATGGCGAATAAAGTAAATGAGGAGAAACTGTTGCTTTCAAATAGGGCATCTTTCCTCTTTGTCATTGTGTCGAGTGTGCACAAAGATGAGACATACCGAAGGACGTGTATTTAAAGTCTCAAATAAATTCTTGCCATTGTTTGCTCCAAAACCACAAAACACATGTTTACTTTGTCTCTGGTTGTGAATGGACCACTGTGGTGTCATTACTCTGTTACTTCTAAGACTTTACCACTGTTTAATTTTGCTACGTCTGGGGGAGTGTAATGATTTAGTTGGAGCCGCTTGTGAGTCAGCACACGAGTGAATAATGTTAATGACATGAGCCGGATGCCCAACTGCTGGTTGACTGTACCCACACATATCAGCAGCCATATAAAAGCAAGACTTACAGAAAGGCGCATTTATCGTATTGCTACCGTCGGAGCACATTGATACAGGTTTTCTTTTTCTTTAACGTGTGCAACAACAGAACGCTGAACGAGGTAGGTGAAAGAAGATCAAGAAGAAAAGCTTCATTTTACAGAATCAAACATAATTAATGTTGTAATGTAATAGGTTTTGGTACATTGTGGCCAAGGTTTTCATATATTTAACCCTTTAAACCTTTGTTTTTCATGTGGCATGTTTTCACCTGAAACAAAATCAGATGTGTCATGTTCATTAGATGTAAATGACTTTATTACTTATTATTGAAAATATTACAAATGTGACCATCCATTTCGATAAACGATCACAATAATTGCTATTCTGGCAGAATGTGATTTACTAAAAGTTCAACATGTTTATATTACGCTGTCTACACTTGCAACACAATACTTTTTTTTAACTTTTATTTTTTATTTTTTATAAATTCGATTTTGCTTGCTACATGTTTTTGTAATTATGCACTTATGCACTATGACTACATGGAATGTGTTTCAAATATTACTTTAGAATTAAAGACTTTAGATTACTACTCAGTGTTCAGTATTCAGTGGTATTAGGCAGAGTAATATATCAAAGTACATATAATTGATTTCAAACTAATACATTATATTTGTGCCATATTTTTGCTATTTGTGACGAGGCCGGTTCCTGGTATAATATGTTACTCTCCAATGGACATTTATTAGACTGTTACCACAAAACAGTTGATGAGTGGTTAGAGTACTTACTCATTTAATGTAAAGTTACGGTTGATGGATTAACCTGTATATTCTGAAACATGGCCGAAATTATAAAAAAAAACATACACACATAAATGTCATTAAAATATGTAGGCATTTATTTGAAATATTTTTTTTAAATTTCATAAATGACTGTCTAAAATAAAAGCTGACAGCAGATAACATTTAGTAAAGGTTCTGTGCATTTTGGAGGGTGATATGGTGGGTGAGATCGTGTAAATAGAAACAATGCAGTTATTGTGTGCTGTGGTAGATTTTCCTTTTATGTTTAAATGATGAAAGTGTGCGGTGGTTATCATTTATTTTTCCAGCTGATACAGCAGACTCAGAAATGGCAGTTCTCCAGTCTGTACTTTGTGGTGTCCTCACGCTGACTCTAGTAACATCGAAACCAGTGAGTAGCTCTGTTATATTGATTCTACTTTCAAAACCACCTGATGCAGTCCAGGTCTCGTGACATTCTTTTATCTGAAAACAGATCTGTCTTAGCGAGGGTGGGGATTCAGCCGTGTCGTCGGAGTCTAACGAGTCCATTTCATCAGAGGAGACGGCCCCTAATGTTGAGCCTTCACAGCATCCACCAGTGCTTCCAGAGACGAGCATGCCTAATGCTCTGGAGGAACCAGACCCCCCGGGAGCCACGGCTGCACTTCCTCATCCAGATTTGGGGCCTTCTCCATCTACACTCAATACTTCTAACCCTGAGGAGACACAAACCTCTGCTGATGATTTACAGCTTGTGCCAGATGTGCCTTCACAAACTCCTGTGGGTGTGGGCATTACTCAGGGCATGCCTAATTATGATCCTGCAAATAACGCCGACCCTGTGCAGGTTCGACCAGATGCAGAGGTCACGCTGCGCTTAGGGCTCACGGCCACAGACAAAAGCATGGGCACCTGTGGCACAAATGCGCCACATATCGCCAGCGCATACCAAGAATTCCCCAAGGGAGTCACTCCACCCTTTCCTCCACATATCATCAGCCCAACAACGCCGTTCTCCACAGCCGCTCCCATGCCAATCCCCTTCAGCACTGCTCTGACTGGGGTTCCTGTTTGTTTCACTTTCCAACTGTCAACTCCTGAGCCAGATCCACCCCGAGGAGACAGCTAATGCAGACTGTGCTTAGGGCCACTCCTGCTCCAGTTTTCTTGTTTATACTGTGTAACAGTGTTTATTACATTTACCAATGTTTAACAAAAACAAACTTTACTTTACTTCACATTGTGTAATAATGGTGCAGGTACTGTAACTGCTACTGTATATGCAGGCAATACTTGTATAATGTGCTGTAGTTGATTCACGTAGTTGACACGTTAAGCCGAATAACCCCTTGTTATTAAAGGCTATGACTAATCAAATGAACACAATACACAAATGTGTGGTAATTGTCAGATTTATTCTTTATTCGAATTTCATATTTTGTAAAATAGTCACACCTGGCCTGAAAACAATAAAGACAAAACACACGTGACACTGGAATCTGGTTCCATTTGTCTCAGCATAGCACACATTACACGACTGTATTTACACTATGTTAGGACCAGAAGGTCTGAACAAAAAGGCAGGAATCAGAACATATTTCCAATATACTATAAAGTCACTGGCTAGCTCCTATGGCTAAAGGACTTAAAAATACCTATTTATTATTTGATCCCAATGCTCATACAGTATTAGGCATAAACTCAAAAATAGTACCATCAATTTGAAACACCAATGGGATTCATATTTACAAGTCTGTTATAAGTATGTTTAATGCAGTAAATGTTATTCAATCCTGACTCACATCTCAACTCAAAAATGAAACAGAAGGCTTAAAATTTGCACTGATCTCAGTTGAAATACAGACTAATACATTTACAAACCTTCAGGCCAGATGAACTACTGTGAAAGGTGTCACTTCTTTATGCCAAAACAAAATAGGAGGAGGACCACAGAAACAACTGTGGATGACATGACAAGAAGAATTCTCATTCAAGAAGGAATAAAACTAGACTTTTGGCCAGAACAGAACACCCACTGCATGTTAGGAGTTAGGGCTGATCTGTAAGCAAACTAAGGTAACTATCCATCAGAAGCAGAAGCTTCCACACCTCACGCTCACTTTTGTGATTTTTTTTCTTGGGCTACAGGGTTATATCAAATATAAACCAGTAGTCTTAAAAGTAAAATCAAATATTTAAAAAGCCTGTCGAGATCAGAAAGAAGACACCATGAACAAACGAGACCAAGAACCATAGACCATCATCGTATGTGTTACCCTCTCACCTGAAAAGCATGGCAGCAGTCACTGTCAAACTAATATGATAAGCTACAGCGTCCTTGAACTGATTCTGTACAGACTCAAAACACTAGCACTTCCCCACAGGAAGTAATGAATACAGAATTAGCAGCCCCACCTCCAGCATGACTGGGTTTGCTGGGATCTTTGAGTGCATGCTTGCATGCTCTCAGCATATTATCATGGGTTTTATCTCACCCACCAAACACACTGGTCTAAATTGCCAGTAGTCGTCAGCAAGTTTGGATGAGTGCAAACAGCTACTGAAAAGAGATTTGAGTTTTGTATTTCTGTACAACTGAGCAACACTACAGTTTGCGTTAGCACACGTGAATGCATCAACGCAATATGAAGTATGAATGCCATTCATTGTGATGCGCTAGAGTGCTAATTCGGCGTGGGTGACTCAGATTGATCTTGCGGCTCGGGCTCCGTGTCGGTCTCTGCCTCGGTGTCCTGCTCCAGCTGTTGTGGCTGATAGATGAGCCCTCCTTCCTGCGCTGTGTTGTAGGAGCCACAGCTGCTGCACTTCATGCCCAGGACATGGAAAGGCACTGTGCAGTGGGCTTGGCAATCATTACATATAATCTACAATGAAGATAGACAGAAATTACTAGCCTACATGTAAACATAACCAACTGGATGATTCTACTGAGGTCTTACTTTAACAGTAACGCCCTGGTATTCAGCAGGCATTTGTGACTGAGAGATCTCAATGTCCATCTGTTCCCATTGGTCCTCCATGCTCCATGCAGAGTGCATACACAGAGGGCAGCGATATGCTCTGGAACCAACAGACGAGAGAGAGAAGGGAGGGAGGTGGGGAGATATATGAAACATTTAAAAAGGGAAGCATGAACTAAACCATACACATCAAGTAATGTAACATATGATCAACCAGATTTTTATTACTGCCTACAGTGTAACCATGCAGATGTGAGCTAACAATTGAAACCTGTGTTTCTGTACAAGCAGGAGTAACTGGGGTTCTATGAGAGAGAGAAACCAGATTGTCAAATTACCACGAGCAAAAAAAATTAAACACCAGCGTAAACTGTGGCAATTTGTCTTATGTCTTTTTTTTGCCCAGTTAAAATTAAATGATATAATTCATTATGAACAAATACAGATCCTTTGCAAGTTTGAGCTAAGTGACTTCTAAATAAAGCATTGCTCTCCATCATATACGTGATTCCCCTCATGTATGCTACCAGTCAAAGGCTTAGGCACCTTCTCCTTCAGTTATTCTCTCCTATTGGGGATGTCTTTAGTATTAAATTTAAAAAAAGCACAAAAGGAGAACTCCACAGTGCTCCCAGTCTTTTGACTACTGTTTATTGTAGTGACTCTAAATTGCCTCCAAGGTGTAAATGTGAGCATATGAACAGTCGCCTGTCTCTCTGTTAAAACCCTGTTAGAAAAATAAATTATAAAAGTTGGATAAGTGCTTGAGACCTTTAACTGTGGTTTGTATGAGTAATTCTGACTAAAATAGGCTTTTTTCTCACATTTTAGGACATGATACTAAAGAATTCAGGTCACAAGGTTTAAGACACCTGCTGCAACCTGGTAACTTATGATGAATGTAAATGTACTAAATCAGACAGGGCTGTCCACAGCCAAACATACAAAAGGGGTTCATTAAACATACCCTCTTCCGATCATGTCATCAAAGCAGGTCCTGCAGAGAATAACAAACATGTTGAACGTTAGCTTTACATCAAATTAGATGTTGAATTGTGATCGTTACTTAACTACTATCGACTATTAATTAGTCCACATCCATAATTGTTTAAACCTTTCAATACATTTCTACATCACTTTACTGTTTATAAACATCACTCTATTAAAACATGTAAAGCCAGTGCCCACTACATTATTTACACTAAAAAAATGTTAATAATGTAAAAGTGACACAGACCCACAAAATGTATTCTTACAATTCTAAATTAACCATTACAAAATAATGACACATACTTGTGTAAAAGATGGCCACAAGGAAGAATGTGAGCTCTAATTCTAGATGTGTGAATATCCTGTTCATACAAAACACATTGTTATTAAAATGTACAGAAATCCAATACCCCAAAAGAAATACTCTCTATACCTGTATTATGTCTTATTACCTCCATACACACCGGACAATTTTGCCTTGAAACATTTTCAACACACTGGAACACACAAACATCATTAAATAGGTGAAAGCAGAGATGACATTACAAATGTAAGTGTTTTAATGTTTAAATGGATCAAAAGCAAGTGCAGTGTAATACTCACCTTGTGGTTCCCCTTCAGATTAAGAGCTAAACATAGGTTGCACTTCTCACAGTGGAAATACTTCTCTCTAGGTCCAATCCTGTGGGGACCAATGAACAGTTCTCGTAAAACAGGCAATGATTACTTGATCCACATATAACATATTAATATAAAAGCAAAGAAAACACACTAACTCTGTCTCGTTGACTGGCAGCTTATAACTTATAACTTATGCTTAAATCCAACTGACCCACCTGCATATTCCACAGGGCTGACAGTGGTACTGCTTCTTATCCTCGTCAAACAAGTGGCAGATGCTACAGTAGTACTCACCGAACAGCACATGACACTGCTGGCACATCTGTTGTGCCTGAAAGAGTGTGTTTATATTCAGTACTTCATTACCCAGCCTGACATCCAACAGTTATGGGATGCCTCTCACAACAGAAGGGAATGGTGACGACTTGCCTGTTGCACCGTCTGACATTCAGAGCACTGCACCTCTCGGACTTTGAAGCGATCCATCTCGTGGTTCTCCTCTGCATCGTGACACAATCGACACACATACAGTTTGCCACAGCAAGGTGCCTGTAATAGCAGCAGCACGTGATTGGGAAAAAGATGAGTGTGTCAGCACTAAGGTAGCCTCGACAAATGATTACGTCTGGCTGGGAAGAAATTGGAATTTAGGATTAAAATAAATTACTGCTTTACAATTTGCGTGTGTGCAATTAATGCATGTACATAATTAAATTACTTGGTACTGACTAAACTTCAAACCTTTCAACATTCCCCGGTGTTATGCAGCCAACATAGAATTCACTAATGCAAGACTACTGCCAACATGGATGCTGTACAGCTGAAACATGGTTGGTCAAGTGGACGTCGTCTGGACGTGGTAACACAGCTCATCATGGAAGAGTTACAATAATAGTCCCATATAAGTCTGGTCAGGCACGTACAACCACCTCACACGTGTATGATAATGTACACATAACTTACTTTTAATAAGCAGCTGCGGACATAATGCTCACAACCAACATGAGAAGCCATAGTTGTCAGACTGGCGTCCCACTCGGTTTGTTCCTCGCGAGATTTCCTCGTCTTCTTCTACTCCCTGAAAGCGTCGACATGATGACCAAGAGCACCCAGTAGCGCCCCACAGTGGAGTTACGATTTAGGATGAGGTCCAGTTATACAAAAGTATAGTAATTATAGTACATATCAGAAATAATTGTAGTAAAGATACGAAAATTCAGTCAATAAATTTGAGTGGAGGGGCACATTATTGAAAAATAATCTGAAGGTATGATAGGAATCAAACAACAGACCATTGTTATCATAATATTTTTCCACAATTTGGATAAAGTTAATTCTTTATGAAGCATTCGTAACACTATGCTTTAATAAAACGATTTTTTATAACCATAAAAAGACCACCAATTGTACCCTACAATAATAAGACATCCCGCCATTGTCACAGCTGCGCCGCTGGTGTAGTGGTATCATGCAAGATTCCCATTCTTGCGACCCGGGTTCGATTCCCGGGCGGCGCACGTATTTTTTCATTGGGATTTAGGGGTTGTAACTCAGCGATACAAGAATTATTTTTTGTATTTCTGCAAATAAGTCATTTCTTAAAACAAACATTTTCAGGCAATCAGGAGTACACGCACTTTCCACATGTGACCAGTTGTTCTTGTCTTTACTGTGTTTGTACTTTTGTTGCTTTATTAAACGAATAGAAAATACTTTGCTGTCAAATTACACAAGCGTGCCAGTACAATTTGAAACTATACAGATGTGGAGGCAGAAAGGGCGATAGAGCGCTTGATCCGGGCTTCATTTCAGCGCGCAGGTTGACGTTGCTGACGCTGCTCCTCCGCCATCTTCAACTTCCTATTGTTTGCATCAGACTGAGGCTGTCTCCGGTGTGTGTGAGAGCAGAACTGACCACCGTTACAGCACTGAAATATCAGATTTACCTTTACATTCGCGGTCGGTTAAGTTCTGCATAAACCATTTGTATGTTATTGGACTAAATATTTCTCAGGAAGCGACCACTGAACCTTTATGATGGAGGACGATCAACCCAGAACCTTGTAAGTAGCATTGGTCATGTCTATGTCCTGGAATGGAAAGGCGCCGTGTAACTCCGACGTCTGTGAAATGTTTCCACGTTGTTTAAATTAAAAATATTTAAACTGTCACACGTGGCCCGTTCTCTCGCGCTGTGTGTCATTTAATAATTTGGGAATGTTGTGGACATAATATAGAATAAATAACAGATACGTACACAAAGTTGTGTATGATTTGGCTAACATGTCAATAGACGGAACCGTAAAGCGCATGAAAATGAAACTGTAGGGCTAACGTTAGTTAACGCTGTCCGTCGCAGCTAGCTAACGTCTAAAATGTACACGTTTTGGTGTAATAGTCTCTGCATTCGCAAACGAAATTGTGGTGTTTTGACAATACACACAAAATAGCGGAATTGCTATAAATATGTTGTTTTACACGACACTGTTAGCGTTATCTACCGACCCCCGTAGCATGAGGCCCATACGAACCGGTTAGCTTTATCTTTAGCTAGCTAGGAGACAAGCCACGTCGACGCTCGGAGAGGTGGCAAGGGAGAGAACCAGTAACAAGGTGACCCTACGCGAGATGTCGCAGTGAAATTAAAAGCACCCCTAGCAGTATATAGTCCAGTATTATTGTCGTGTTTTTATGAAAAATCAATGAGCTGTTCTACGCGGTGACTAGCCTGGTCAACTAGCCTTTGTTTGCATGCTACTTCCTGTTTGACAAAGACTCAGTTGCCCTGTCCTTGTTTGCAGGTATGTGGGGAATCTGTCCAGGGATGTCACTGAACCCCTCATCCTGCAAGTCTTCACACAGATAGGACCCTGCAAGAGCTGTAAAATGATAGTTGATGTGAGTGTTGTGTGCCTAGAGGAAATGTCTCTCTCCATTAGCCTTGAAGGCTGTGGTGTTGATAGAAAACTCCCAGGCTGTATTCTGAGGCCTTACACCACAAACGCCATAGGTTACTTGTGTCAAAGGCAGTCATGAAAGTGTCTCTCATGCTACAGACTTAATGTTAGTGTTGTTTTCCCCCCCTTGACAGACGGCTGGAAATGATCCTTACTGCTTTGTGGAGTTTTATGACCACAGGCATGCTGCTGCCTCTCTGGCAGCCATGAATGGAAGGAAAATAATGGGTAAGGTAAGCTATCGTATCTAAAGGGTGAGTGGGGATGGGTGGGCTTTGGGCATTGGGAATTTGGCTTGTGTGCCTTACTAGTTCAAATGGACACACATGAAACTGTGGTGACACGAATATTTCAGTTTTGATGAACATATTGATATTTGTCTTTAGAACCCATTAAATCACAGAGGAAAAATGGCTAAATACACTGTAAGAGGAGGTGATAATGTCATTTGTTATTTCAAAGAATAGTGCAAAATCAAAATGTGCTAGGACCTCAACAACTTTGCTCTTTATGAGTTTCTAACATTGAGCAATATTTGCATTTGGTTTTGTTTTAGCATTAACATGTTTGCTTTGCACTATGACAGCCTCCTATTCATACTATGGTTTTCTTTCTATGGTAAAAAATTTCCACCCCGAGTTTGAATAGCTTTAAATTAAAGGTTGCTGTACATTTTGTATTAAGCTTAATTGAGATGGTAGGATTTAATGTAGTGTTTTAAGTTTTCTTGCAAACTTTTATTTCACCTACACAGGACAGACAAAACAAGGCAACATATCGCATCAAAATCCAATCTTGCTAGTAGAAACGACCATTTTTTTTTTTTACTGTAAGTGAAATAAACATACCCCACCCGGCTGTTCTTTCTCTACCCCTCTTCACAGGAGGTCAAGGTCAACTGGGCCACGACACCAACCAGTCAGAAAAAAGACACAAGTAGTAAGTACACATGTTTGTCAGTTATTTTGTTATCCCCATTACACAGGATCAAGATTTGTTCAGGGAAGTGGAAGTCTTTTGATTCCCTTGTCTGGAATGTGGTTTTGCCAGTCTGATGCTCTGCTTTTCTTTTTCACTACTGAACAGATACAAATCAGTTAGGCAGACAGGAAGTTATGAATAAGTATTAAAACTTGAAAAGTGTGCATAGCATTGTTTTTTTTCCCCCTATAGATCATTTTCATGTCTTTGTTGGAGACCTCAGTCCAGAAATAACTACAGAAGACGTCAAAGCTGCCTTTGGTCCATTTGGCAGGATATCGTAAGTAAAACTTATTTACTGGCAAATTGTTTATACAAGTTTTTTTTTTTTTAAATTTTGAAAGTTATCCTTTCATACAATAAAAATACTGTCTCTTTTTATGTCTGTCCACAGAGATGCTCGTGTTGTGAAAGATATGGCTACAGGGAAATCTAAAGGCTATGGCTTTGTGTCTTTCTTCAACAAATGGGTAAGAAGCCACGTTAAACTTAATAAAGTAATGTGATGCATTTCTAATGCATTCTTAGAACATTCTTTCCAATGTTCTCTTCATTCTAGGATGCAGAGAATGCCATTCAGCAGATGGGGGGTCAGTGGTTAGGAGGCAGACAGATTCGAACTAACTGGGCTACGAGAAAACCCCCTGCTCCAAAGACCACCTATGAAAGTGCGGCTTTCTCAATGAAATAAATTAGTGATTATTTACACGGGAGAACCAATTTGGTGATAACAGTCACTGTCTTTGTCTTGTTCTGCCAGATAACTCCAAGCACCTTTCCTTTGATGAGGTTGTGAGCCAGTCCAGTCCTAGTAACTGCACTGTGTATTGTGGTGGAGTCAGCACAGGCCTGACGGGTAAGAAACCATATTAATACCACACATCAACACAATACAGACAGTGGTAGAATCAGATAATTCTGGTGAGCCCTACCAGTAAAGCCATTCATCATTTTAATATTTCAGGAAAGAACTGTAGATTAGGAGAGGTGTTACACTCCTAGCTTTTACGAAACCAATTCAAAAACACGTTTGATGAGTTTCACTGACGACTTTCTTGCAAAGAAACTTGTATAATTTGAAATCTGAGGTTATAGTTTTCTTTGGCTTTCAGAACAACTGATGAGACAGACCTTCTCTCCTTTTGGACAAATCTTGGAGATCAGGGTTTTCCCAGACAAAGGTTATTCTTTTGTGAGGTATGTGAAAGCTTCATATCTATTTCCCCTTTAATTTATGCAATCAGTCTTTGGTTTTGCTTGCTTTATACTCTCCATCTAGGTTCGATCAATATATATCACTAAAAAAGAGAGGAAAAAACCTGCTGTAGATTTGAAGGAATCGGGTCTTGAATAACTCAAATGTATACCATATTAAAAAAATCAACTATAATATATTTTGATTAATGTGACTATAGGTTTTTGTCTTTGTGCAGGATTTCTGTCTGCTGTGTTTTCTGGTTCCAGAAAATAGTTGAGCAGCATTTTATTTCTTATTTGTAACACAATAAATAGAAAGAATAGTTCTCACTGTTCATAAAGTATCTGCAGTGGTGTTGACATTTTAGCTGATTATAATGTACTATAAAATGAGATTTGGTGTATCCTTAGCTACACTGTTTTTGTCCAGGTTCAACACCCATGAGTCAGCAGCCCATGCCATTGTGTCGGTGAATGGTACTTCAATAGAGGGCCACATAGTCAAATGTTACTGGGGTAAAGAGACTCCAGACATGATGAACCCAATGCAACAAATGCCAATGCCCCAGGTAAGCACACATACTTCACAGTCTCAGGCACAGATAAATCATTTTAAACGAAGTGAATACACAATTTGTCCCTTTTTATTTAATGTTGCACATTAAATGCTGAATTGCTGAAGATGTGGGAAAAAATTGACAAGAAAAATTCATGAAATTTCCTAAGCCATTCAGTACTTAAGTTGTACATGTTATGCCATGTCCCTTAGCAAAACAAGATGGGCTTCGCTGCAGCCCAGCCCTACGGCCAGTGGGGTCAGTGGTACGGCAACGGGCCCCAGATTAGCCAGTATGTCCCGAATGGTTGGCAGGTCCCCACATACGGCGTCTATGGCCAGGCTTGGAACCAACAGGGCTTCAAGTAAGTAGCACAGTGTGCACAGGGCTCCCCCTTCTCTGCCTCCTCCAGCACCACCAGAGCTTCCCCTTCAAAACCTGGGGCAGCAAGAGCCAGCTCTGGTCACAGGAGGGCGTCATGATCCCATGTCTTCCTCCTGACAGCCCCTCGCCTTGCTCATCTGCTTGAGCAAAGACAAATAATCACACATACACTCAAAGAACAATCTGAACTTAAATGCCTTGTTGATGCTTCAACGTGTTGTTATTGCTCATCGTGGACAGCACATCGCTGTACCTGAAAAGTTTTGTTCTAAAATGTTTGTCACCTGAATTTATTGAGCCTTAAACGTCTTTAAAAACATCAGCTATCCCAAAATGGTGGAACCTGCCTTAAATTTTCCCACAATCTATTTTTTTGTTATTTTACTACATATAAAGATTAACACAATAAATGCTAAAAGCTAAGAACAATAGGTTTCTCCTACTTTCCATAGCTGAGGTGTAATTTATTGATGAATACTGCATTTCCCTTTTTGAAGAGTCCACTGTGTGTGAGGACTATGTTCATTTGTTTTGTATGTCTACATTCATGTCACAGCGTTTTACTTTATTTTTGTTGTATCTCAATTGATTTATTTTGATTTTGTCATTGCGACATGTTAAATATCATTTAGTATGTCTTCAGATTTTGTTTTTATTTAGATCATATGTGCAGTGACCTTTTGTGCACCCAAGAAAAATAAAGGAGAGGCCATACAGTACACTGTTGACAGTCTAACGTTTTTGAACAACTCTGTAATATGGTGTAATTCAGATCAGTCTGTCGAATGTACAGTAATGTACATTGTATAAAAGAGGCCAAGCCTCTCTTGACTTGAAATCCTTAAGCTTTTCTACCTTCCACACTGAACTTAGAATGTACTTTTGCAACTTGCATTACATCCTGCACATTATGCAGGTTTTTCTGTAATTACTCAGTGGCCAAAAAAAGAGTTGTCGCAGGAGGAATGAAGACATTCTGCAGCAACTGCATATGTAGTGCTGTCTCGTGTTCATGGTTATCCAGAGTTGAAGGGGGATAGACAAAATACTTGGCTCACTGTGCTCAGCCTTGTTGCTTTTTTGTTGTCCATTCGTGTTGAATCAAGTGATACCTTGGCTGCTCTAGACAACCATCCTTTTTCCCTTTGGGTAGGGTCATTGTTCTTTTTTTTGTTTTGTTTTTTTAAAGCTCTGCTTGCCTCACCCTCACATCCTCTAATAACTGTATGACATTTTAGTATCATTCTAGCCTGTCCAGGTTCTTTAGGCTAATATAAACTTTTCCCTTTGCTCTCTTTCGCCTGGTCTCTTCTAACCTGCTGCCATTTTGTCTGTATCTCTCTCTCTCTGTCTTTACCTCGTTCTTTTTTTTTTGTTTTTTTTTGCAGTCACTTACCGGCCAGTGCTGGGTGGACTGGCATGAGCACCATCAGTAACGGTGGGGTTATGGAGCCTACACAGGGATTGAATGGGAGTATGCTAGCCAACCAGCCTGGTATGGGAGCTGCAGGATACCCCACACACTGATAAGTGGGCAGGGTAGGAAGTTTGACAACTATCAGCCTCTTATTGGCTGTACAGTGCCCTGAAGGGTTGTGTAACACCGCCTCCATTTGTGTCAGGATAAAGACTTTCACTGGGATGTGGAACCTAATGGGATCATTGATGCCGGTAGAAGATGTAAATGGGATTTTGTTTTGGGGGGTGGGGGAGTTGAAGTAATGGGAGCCAGGGAGGATCCACAGGTATTTACACCTTCTGTGGCGAGCAAGACCGGCCACCTACCAGGAGTTTTTTTTAAGTTAACTGTAAATGAGTATAAAACTGTAAAGAAGACATTTTTTTGGATTCTTTTCTTTTGGGGTTTTAAAAATTGCTTCCATTTTCACTTTTTTTTTCGGGGACAGCCACAGAGAGGTTGGTCCTTTTCCTTTTGGAAAGAAAAGGTAAAGGCTGAGTCAAGTTATGAACCTTAGTTATCATTTGAGAAACAGAAGACGTTGTTCTCTTTCTCTTAGATTAAAATCAAACGCAGGGATCCTTGTCACTGCTGTTTCTCTGTAAGGGCAGATAAATATTGCACAGTTTTTGCTCTTGGGTAAATTTGACGAGCGTTTTTGTTTCCCCGTTTTGTTATTGCTCCTTCAGGCCACCTCAAATCTTTTTCACCATGTGTAAATAACCATTAATTCATTTGAACCAGTGTAAGTAAAAATGCTACTGTTAACTGTGGGTGCTTGCTTTTTTCCCCTCCACTTTTTGTTTGATAACTCTACAGTTAACTCCAACATTGTACGTAGCAGAGTGGCACTATCAAACGTGACACTAGCACAGTGCAACACACGAGATTCTTCCATGCAGGGATGACAGCATTGCCATGCAGTGCATACTTAAAATTTAACACAATTTAATGTTAAAGGGTGAACATGTTTGACACTTTTGATGTTTTTTAAATAGCTAATAAAATGCCAGTATTTTATATCGATCTGGGTGGACTCGACCTTTTCACTTGTTGTTTTTGGGGAGACACAGGGAGGCCTACATTGTAACTGTTGCCTTATAGAGCTGGTTTCTTTTAGCTGACAAGATCCTCTTTTTAATTAGGCAGTGCCTACAGACATTTTCAGACCCTTTTGTTTAGAAAGGTGTTAGCCCTGAGAACTGATGACTCTGCTACTGTAATCAATGTTTTCTTGCTTTGTCCAATTAAAATGCTAATGCACAAACAACACCGCGTGGTGCTTCCTGCTTTTCATAGGAGCCTTTTTATTCCTACAAATACCTTTTCAATCACACTTAATCAGAAGTACGCTTAAAAAGATTCATTGCGTAAAAACGTCTGCTTTAAAGATTGAGCGTGTCACATTTTACTGCATGAGGGAAATATGAGGTGAATGTTTCATTTCAGTTGGTAATGTAACCAACTGTAATGTAGTATAATTTACTACAAACCAGTTTTTAAAAAATAAATTCAGCTTGTCTAGTTTTGTTTAATACAAACACATTATTGACTATTGAAATAATATCTGTTATTAAAATTCCAAAATGTATTGTAAATAAGAAAAATTAAATCATTACTAGTTTCATAACGACTCATAACTGATTACTTGATTGGTAGCTAGTAATCTTCCATGATTCTATTTTACACTCACCGACAACATGTACTTTGCCCTTTACTGCATCCTGCATGTCACAAAATACAGCCCATAACATTATTAAACATTAAAAAGACAAATTCACATTACATAAGTGGTACAACTCAACCAAACGATGGACTTTCTGTCCTATCTCTTTCAATTTGCAAGGCAGTCATTCAATTTTTAAAAGTCACTTGAAGTCACTTTATAATAAAATCAGTACAAATGTATAGACCTGTTTTCTCTGTCTGGGCTCTCTGTGAATAATTACTAGTTCATTACTGATTGGTGATTTCTAATTTCTTTATGATGATTTTCATAACCATATGCTAATAAAGAAAGTTTCCATCATGAATGCTTTCTTGAAATTTAATCTTTTAATCTTCAATGAGTTGAGTAAACTGCCATCACTTTATTCATTCAACGTATGTTTTTAAATTGCATAATATCAAAAATGTTTCATAGTACAAGTTTGAAAAAATTAGTCAACCTGAACTTATTAAAGCCTTTATATAAACACAATTAGAGTAGCTTAGTGGATTATAATACAATTACAGTATTTTACTTTTTTTATTTTATTAAGTGCAGTCTGGCAATACATCAGTGAGTAGCAACCAGTAAATGCATTTTAGATTTACTTAACCAGTCTTTGGACTCAATTATATTTAAATGAGCTTAACAATAAGCTAATGTTGCTGCACCATTGATAACAAAAATAAGGAAAATTGGTATTCCCTCATGCATTACTTTGACTGACCGTCAGTTCTGGTGCAGGGACTGTGACTGCCACTTTGTCCGCTAGATGGCGCCATCAGCCCACTGGCGTTGCTGCAGTGGACCAGTCTGCTGCAATCTGCTGTTGCGTTAAATGACCTCAAGCTGAGGTGTGTTAGAAGGAAGCGAAACCATATTTTTATATATTTTTTTAACCAAGTCCGTATTTGAGCTGGTTAAATGAGAAATGAGAAGAAATGTGTGTTGATGTCATGTCTGAAAGCAGTGCCAACTCCCCTCAGTCAGAGTTATTGGGTCTTGGACAGCCTTACAGTCTGGCTGTCTGGAATAACAGGCTGCAAGAGCTGACAGACTGATAAATGGTTTGTCTCTTCACAGCTGCACAGCCAGGACCTGACTGGGCTGTAATGGATGGAGAGTCTGAAAGAGAGAAAGAAAGAGAGAGAGATGTCAGGAAATGAGTTAGTGAGCAGATTACAGCTGAAATCAATCAAAGCGGCCATGCTTGCCTTCGCTTTTTGTCTGTCCTGCTTTGTTCCTCTCATCTTTTTTTCCACTTCTGTTTTTGTGCTATGCTATGAAAAATACACAAAAAAGCCCTTCATGCAAGAATTTTATTTTCATGTTCATCTCATTTTCAGACATTCACTCTTTAAGTACATGCTTTTTGGAAACTAGTATGTCTTTAATGTCTATTTATTCATTTATTAACCTAAAAATTTCCTTCATTTTGTTTGATTCATTTCACATCATTCAAACATCAAGCTCTCTCTAATTGTTGCTTTTAATTTCCAGGTAGAAATAATTGAACGATCTTACAAATTTGAAGTCTACACCAACAAACACATGACGGCACACTTCAGTACATCAAGCGTTGGTTGCTGCACAACAGACAGCCCTGACTCTGTTTGCTGAGCTTTTCACACTCCTGTTTGCTGCTGATACAGTGTGAACCAAGTAGTTTAACATTGGGCCAGAACCTGTAATTGTCACCAGCAGCTGCAGGAGCTAGTTTTAAAACAGACTATCACAGCATATTAATGGATCCTATCAACACACACCATCCAACAGTCCCTTTTAATCTCCCGTGTGAACACTGCAGGTATTTATAATTGAGCTACACAAATTGCGGGACAAATAAAAAGCGAGTGTTATCATTTTAACTATAATATGATCTTTCCTTCCAGTTGGCCGTGATAAAACGCCCTCCAGCTCCCGTTCGAAGCTCACCCACGTGAATCCTTTCACGCCTTCAGACCTGTGCAGTGCCGGCTGGTGGGAGTGCAGGTCGCTGCAGGTCGAACCCAGAGCAGCGTCGACGGAGGCGAGGAGAACGCGGAGAACGCGCAGAACGCGCAGAACGCGGAGGCCTCGACGGACGCTCGCGCCCCGGCTGCGCGTTTGACTGAACGGCCTCCGCGCGTGTTTGTCTGTGTTCCCGCGCAAGCGACAGCTCGTGGCAGCGGCTGACAGCAAATAAACATGTTCCAGTAATTAACCTTGACAGGCCCAATGTGGTGCCAACAGCAGAAACCTGCTAATGACACAATTAATCCATAATTAAGGCATTCTGTCACGCCGTAGCCACACAGCAACGCGCTCAGCCAACGGCGCTGCTGAGGGGACAAACGCTGGCTCGCGTCAACGTCATGAGGCACGGTGGCCATTTTTAAGCTCCTCTTCACTCACTGCTCATAAGAGTGAGAAACACCCCCTCCACCGTGTCTACGTTCCCCTCAGCACAGAATCACACGCGGTGCAGCCGCTCACGGTTGCGTTTGGAGGCGGAGGAGAGACCTCAGCAACAGGCCTCTGTGAGCAGCTGATGCCTGCTCCACAGCAGGGAGGCTGCATGTCAGTGAGTTTATGGGGGCTGGTCTTGAACGGGGCACGGTTTAAAGCTCAGCTGAAAGCAAAAAGCAGCCTGTTTGTGTCTCGTCTTCACCTGGCGTCTCAGCGCTCACCACGCTGAACTGCAGCCCTCTGCTGGTGCTGCGATGCAAGGCACTCGCTGAGCTGAGGGGACGGACGGACTGAGACCCACTGGAGAGCCAGCAAGTGAAAAGCAGCAAGCGCAAACGCGCCTCAAACATTGTTTTAGACACGTCAGTGAATGAACATGATAATAGGAACTAATTAATTACAACCATGTTTCACATTAATCTTGCGTTACAGGTATTGTGGCCATTCAAAGGTTTGGTTGTAGATCATATTAGATGCGGGAACGCTGCCCTGGTTTATTTTACTGGATTTATGTTTCTGTTTAATATTCCAGTGCAATTCATTCAGCACACACCGAGACATTTATATATGTTATAATTATATTCAGTGTAAATATTAAAGACGCACTTCTGTGGTGAGGATTTCCAGCTTGTTGTTCCTCTAACACAAACAACAACAACGAGCGTGTTCTGGTTTCATTTACTGTACGAAGCAGATTCAGCTTCATCTCTCAACTGAAACAGCTCTAAATATTTCCCTCCACATTAATAAAGAACAAAATGAACATAGATAAAAATAGAAGATGTCTTTATCTGAGTTCTGTTGAATAAATTGCTGTTACATTACAAAGTTCTATTTACTTTTGTGCAGATGACACATGTATTTGTACAGTGCCAACACATTATTCCTAAAGAATCTGGTTTATCTTTATGCATTTGGTTCACAGCTCGTTTTGAATCCAGCTGCCAATGTAGAACTGTCTTCCAGCCTCGGTGCGGCCTTCTGCCCATTCCCTGCTGATGCCCACTGCTACCTCTGGTCTGGAGGCATTTCCAAGAAAACAATGAAGTCAAGTTTCATAATCATAGGATGTTAAAGATTAGGTTGTTGGGCAACAAGACTGTAAAATAAAAGATATAAAAAATATATAGGCAGATGTATCCTGAGGTTTAACCCCCTGTATGGGCTGAACTTAACATGTGCATCTTTCATTTTTTTTGACATTCTTTTACTTTATTACTTCTTTCCATCAAATTTCTTTCCGAACAAGAAATGAGCCTTTTTGCGAATGTTGACTATTGTGACTTAAACCTTACAGTTTAGGACGACAGCAGGGTTCACACTGGACACACTCACATGTAAAACGTAAATGTAATCTGCAACAGACTTTTAGATTTAAATGATCAGTCCGCTGATGATATTTAGCAGGTAGATGAAAGGCAACGCCAACGTCTGGGTGAACGGCCTCCTTCCATCCAGACTAATGAAGCGGGGCAGCCGCCTCTACTGACGGAGGCAGGTGTGCTTGTGTATTACAGCCTGTCAGCGTGTGCGGGGTAAAAAGATGAGCAGCGTTTACTGCCACACACGGCTTCATGTCCTGCTGTCACACGGCGTCTACGTGGCCCTGACATTTCAGCTAACCGCTGTAACCCTTCAGCTGCTCTGACGCCACACAAACTTTACTGCGCCGGGCTCCTTCAGAGCTCTGCCGCCTTGTTTAGAACTTTGACAGCTTTATTATGTACTTTGTATACGGCTTCAGCGGCAACTCAAATTCCTGGCATGTGTAAATAGACTTACAGGTGATTTTGTGGCTGTCAGGGTGCGCGCCACGGAGTCCTGATTTATAGGCAGCGCGTCAAACACCTGAATAATCCAGCTGCTCGCAATATAAACACACACGCACGCACACACACACACACACGCACGCACACACGCAGAGAAAACACCAAAAGGTCGGGACAGTTGTGTGTTTAAACTCAACTGCTGAGCTCAAATATGGCCGTTTGCGGTCATTTGCGTTTGCGCCTGAGCAACTTTTTCCGTGCGTGTGCGCTCGTCCGCATGCTCGTATTTGTTTGCCTGTCAGGCTGTGTGAGGCTTAGCGCTGACAGGTGCGTGTCACCTCATCATTCAAGCTGTCAGCGCCACAGACGGGGCGAGAGGAGATGAAGGATACCGGTTGGCTGTCGCTTCTGCGTGCAGTTTAGAGGGAGTCTTGGCCAAGTCCTATGTAGGACAAAGGCAGCCTGCGGCTAACTCCCCCCATCACCACTGTCTGTAATGCTGCAAATGCCAAAAAAAAAAGAAATCCTCCATCTGACTTGACTCATCGCTCATCACCAGCACAGCGACAGTAATAGAGGGCTCCATCAAAGCCTAGATGTCAGCCCCTCACCCTCCCTGAAATCATCTGAGACGCGAAAGCGAGGCCTCAATGCACTAAATGCATATACAGAGAGAGAGTGTGTGTGTGTGTGTGTGTGCGTGTGCGTGCGTGTGTGTATGTATATATGTATATATATGTGTGTGTGTGTGTGTGTGTGTGTGTGTGTGTGTGTGTGTGTGTGTGTGTGTGTGTGTGTGTGTGTGAGACAAGAACAGCTTTCCACACTTTTCCACTCGAAGCGTGTGTTTATATACTTTGTCACTCAGGAAAATGAGATGTGTAAATCCAAATGTCAGCAAAGAAGAGGAGAGTATCTGACAGTGCTGAGCATCATATGCAAGATTTTTTTTCATGCTTCTCTTCACTTTTGACCCGTTGGACACGCTGCTGACAGCTTGGTAACTGACGCAGAGAGAAGAGAGGAACACTAATAAAAGGGAAAGACAAAGGGTGCAAGTGATTCTAAAACACACTTATAATTAACACGCAGCAAGTCTGTGTTTCATATCACTGTGTGTGTGTGTGTGTGTGTGTGTGTGTGTGTGTGTGTGTGTGTGTGTGTGTGTGTGTGTGTGTGTGTGTGTGTGTGTGTGTGTGTGTGTGTGTGTGTGTGTGTGCGTGCATGCGTCTATCTGTCACCAGCAGTCAGGGGCTCTGCCATTCAGGGGCACATACACAGAGTTGACAGATCCTGCTTAAATGTGTCACTTGACATTACCCATAAAACACCACCAGAGAGAGTGAAGGCAAGGGTGGGTGAAGAGGAGCGTGTGTGTGAGTGTGCATGTGCACGTGTGTGTGTGTGCGCGCATGTGTGTGTGTGACGCTGGCAGGGGAGCAGAAGCACAGCGATGGAACGCTTTGCCTTTTATTCCATTCACTTTTATCTGTACTCACAGCCATTAGCCAAACGCTGCTGCTCAGCATTAGTTCATAGGCCCGAGACACACAAACGCCAACAACACCCATTTGATTTGTTTCTTTGTCTTGGTAGTTAGTGGAGGATGGATTTTATCAGAAAATGATGACAAACTTAACATCTGAGCAGTCGGTCACAGTTCGATCACTGAACTCTAAACTGTGTGAACAGAATAGATATTTCTGCTTCTCCAACCAGACAATGGGTATAAAAGCTCTGTTTATACTCATTATGGTAAATCTGCACACACACAAGGTGTTGAGGTTTGGAAAGTGGTCAGATCAAGCTGGATTACAGGGCTTAAAGGGCCACATGTCAAAACAGGCCTTTCAGCCCCCGAGCGCCAGAATAACAACCCTCATCATTCCAAAATCCAGCCTCTGCCATTCTCCCCATCACTCAGGCGCTGTCCAAGGCCACAGTCAAGTCTCTGAGGTCAGTTTCCTCCCAGTGCTCTCACACCAACACACGCCAAGCACAGCACGCACACTTCCCAACACGCTGGCGTTGGGGTTAGGCCCACATGACAGTTAGAGGACGTGCTGTAGGAACGAATCAGTGACGCTGGGTTGTTCTTAGGATGTTCCCGCTTTGCTTTTGCTGTTCTCACTCAGCTTTAGCTTGGCAAAACATCTCACCCCCTCAGGCAGAAACGCTGCAGACGCCACCAGAAACCAGATTTCCTCCACTCCAGGGGAGCGATGAGGATAGGTGGTAGATTGTTTTCCTTTACTTCACTGAACTTGTGTTTTGGCTTTGTATCAGTCAGAAAACCTGTATTCTATCCAGAGATGATAATTCTCATACGTGAGTCAAGTTGTCACCCTTGATTACACATATTACAATATTATAAAGCCAAAGACCCAGGGACCATCAAAATATGTTAACTGGTTTGTAGTTGATGTGGAGCTTTAAAACTAAAACCCGTCCCTTTATGGCAAACGGCATCCAAAGGTCACAAGGTCATCTGGCCCCAAAACATGTTCATACTGCACAGCCCTTGATTTTGCAAATAGTGTATTTGATGAGAGAATATATTTAGCTTCAATCATGACAGACAGACAGGCAGACAGACAGACAGACAGACAGACAGACAGACAGACAGACAGACAGACAGACAGACAGACAGACAGACAGACAGACAGGAAGACGAGCACGAACTGGAGGAGATAAAAGTGATGGACGGCGCGTTAAATGCATATTTTACTCCACTGTAACTGTGTCATAACAAGGAGGATTATGATGTGACACACAGCAGCTTGGTGCGCCTGGAACCACTGACTGACACATGTCCGTGGTTTTTGTACAAGGCTCTACCAATCGACGACAGATAAGTCAATCAGGCTGAGTGAAATGACACGTCTGGCTATGAATTTTACATGAGACAACTGCTCCAGTGTTGCACTTTCTCGAAAAGTTATTCCTCATGTTGAGGTTGTCAAATGTTTTGAAATAATATTGAATAAAGTAATTTATGTATGAAAACTTTGTAATAATAATAAGTATATGAGGCAAAATTTAACAATATGACAAAATTCCGCATAGGGAGCAAAGAAGCTTGACGAAAAGTCTTGACAAACAAACCACCAAACAGATGAAGAGGAGTCCTTTCAGACTGTGTCAGCGTTCAGGTGAAAGGAACCTAAGGTCACCAGCGCAGGGCAGAGGAAACAGGAAGTGATGTCAGTGAGGAGGCAAAGGTGAGAAGGAAGGGATGTGGTCAGTTAGCTGACCAGCGTGCTACGTTCAGGACCAGTGCAGAGTGTAGGTCGTCTGTGCTCAAAGTATACCGACACATGTCTAAACTAAAACAAGAAAATAAAGCACCATTACATCCCTACTACATATGCTGTGTATGTAAAACAGACAGGTATGTCAATATAGTGTTGATAGATAGATATGCTTATTAATCACCAACAAACACAACATTTTTTTTTTGGCCTGTAGTAATTTTTCTTCCTCCGTATATGAAAGTCGCCTGCGTTGTCTCTGATGAGGGTTTGTTATGGTGATGGTTTGATCGCCGGGCATGTTATGTTTGGGTGTCAAGTGCAGCCGGGCGTTGGATCTCATCTGACCCAGACACAACACAACACAACACAACAACACAACACAGGCCACCAGGTGAAGATCAGATGAGATGTGCTGATGGTCTTGGGTGGCGCGTGAAGCCTACGTGTAGCCTCTCACAAACTCGGATGATCTTAGTTATCACTTTCCAAACGTACGCGCTCCGTACTTCCGTTCTCCTCCCTTTGCCTTTGCTCCTCTTCCTCCTCTTCCTCCTCCTCCTCCTCATACTTGGCGTTAATGTGGGAGTGATTGAGATGAGCTGCATGAGCAGCCTGACAGAGCTCATCTCTGGCCCATGATGCATGGCTTCTGTGGGCCTCCCTGCTGCCCCATTACACCCTGATTAATTGGCCCTGCTTAAGTCAATAACTCATCCTTTAAAAAACAAAAAGCTGCACTAGAAAGAGGAGGAGGAGGCGGCGATGGGGGAATGAATGAAGGACACGAGAGGAGAGGAGAGAGAAAAAAAAGGAAAGCTGAAAATACCGCAATACTGGGTTTTTAAAGTTTATTTATCAGTAAAGACTTCATTTTATCATAGTGAGCAACCAGCTGATTCTAAAACAAATGCATTACACAGGATCCAGAATGCTTTGGTGCTTTTCCATAGATGCTTTTCCTTAGTTAAATTTTGTATATTTACATTTTGCATTTTGTATTTTTACGACTGCAAGCAAAAATTTCATATTACCTTGACGACACTGTTTTTGCTTCAATTATAATCTTAATTATAGACCATTGAGTGTTTAAAGGCTAAAATCAAGTCATCAATGCATCAAATTGAAAAAGAAATCATTGAAAGGCTGAATGAACCTTTATGCATCTATAGAACCAGAACGCGAGTCAGAGAAATAAAAAGGAATTTATGCTTTTCACTGTCTATGATCCTACAGACGGACTTTAGTGTTGTTTTTAGTCTAGACGTGCAAGTGTTGCTACAGTAACAGGTTAGTTTCCCTCATAACTCTCTGGTTCACTCATACACAAAGCTACATGGAAGCAATGTAACTTTGTTTTGAACCTAATCTTACACCTGATGGAACCTAGAAATGATTAATACAACTAGTTCCAAGGTACACTGAGTTTAAATCTGCTCAAGTGTATTAAGTCAATTTTAATACAATACATAACAACCTACATACGTTAAGGGACAAGTACATTGTTTTGCTTAATATACATTAGTCAGTTTCCTAAATAGATTGTGAAAAACACTGCACTACAAAGTGGAATGCAGAGTAGTTATTTATTTATTTATTTATTTATTTACTTATTTAGTTAGCTAGCTAGTTAGTTAGTTAGTTAGTTAGTTAGTTAGTTAGTTAGTTAGTTAGTTAGTTAGTTAGTTAGTGATCATATTCAGAGACACTTGGCTTTCTACTGTTGTGATTTGCATGTGTTGTAACCCTGTCTGCTCCTCGTCCAGCTGCACACCATAGATCACAGCTCTGGAAAAGCAGATTAGCCCTAATCACTGCAGACACTTAGATCACCGTTTTGATCAAATAACAGCTCAGCTGTAATGTCAACACACACGCAAACACACGCATGCAGATATCCGCTCGCTGAGCGACGGGGTTGAGAACAGACTCTCTGTTATCTTTGTTATGGTTTGGAGAGCTGACGTGTTTGACAGCGGTGGATGTAAGTAGCAGTGTTATGACATGTCTGAGCGACTGTGAAAAAAAAAGGCTCCAGCCCGGGCCTCACTTCACACCAGTCCTGACATGATGGAGATAAGAAAGAATAAACACAATGAACTCCGCTGATCCCCCCCATTGTCTGTGCACTGAAGAGGGTTTTGTTGGGGGACATCTCTGGATTTATTGCATCGTTAATGAGTGTGTAAGAGAGCGAGAGAGAGGAAAACTGCTGCAGACTGGGAAAGAGTTAAAGGAGGAAAATGGAACAAATGAGTTGGTCGTCCTTTTATCTCCATACGTCCAATCATGAGCATCTTTTCGCCTTCACCCTCCAGCAGACAGCGTGGCTCCTTTCTGCTCCACGCAGATATGGGCCATGCTGTATACACACACACACACACACACACACACACACACACACACACACACACACACACACACACACACACACACACACACACACACACACACACACACACAGGCAAAGCGGCGCTGTCACAGCACACACATGAGCCTCGCCTCTGAGGAAACACGGCCCAGCTCCAGTCATAAATAATAATGGGATTGGCTACATGACATGTTGAGTGATGGGGCCCCTCTCAGAACTCATTTACATGGCTTTGTGTAGCAATCATCGGCCCCCTAATGTAGCGCTAAGCAAATGAGCCTTTCGGAATATTGTGCAATTTAACCCGAGTCAACTGGCACCAGGCGGGCGCTCTATAAATCATGCTCAAACACATGCCCCCAATGACAGCTAAATCAACATGGAGTAATTGCTTTGAAATGTGGAGGAAGTGAGCAGGCAGGCTGGACAAAGTGGCGTGGTTGGTTGAGGGCCTGTGCTGCTAACCTCACTGTGACTCTGGAAATGTAACATGCAGATGTTTTGGAGAATTGTAAAAACCTCATGAGAGGGTGAACGGGTGAAGGCTGCTCTCACTAAATGAATGGAAGACGTCGGTCTGAGTGCTCTGTGTGACCAGCAGAGGGAGTGACAGCGTGGACACACACACACACACACACACACACACACACACACACACACACACACACACACACACACACACACACACACACTCCAACAATCAGCAGATTTGTGGATTATTCAAATTGAAATGACCATCAGCCGCTGTGAATGAGTAGCTAAATCGAGCTTGTGTGTGTTTGTGTGTGTGTAGGGGGCAGTTTGAACCTGTCAGCACCTAGAAGTACTGGTGATCGTGTGTGTGTTGGTGTGTGTGTGTGTGTGTGTGTGTGTGTGTGTGTGTGAGAGAGAGACAGTGGCAGGGAGCAAACACAGTCCTGTCCATCAGTGTCCATTACCCTGACAGCAAGTGAGATTAATGACCACAGGGTCAAAGAGAGGCCCCACGTGAAGACACACACACACACACACACACACACACACACACACACACACACACACACACACACACACACACACACACACACACACACACACACACACACTGAGCATTTAGATTCGGATCAGCACATGCAGAACTGCACAGCGGCGGGATGAAAAACAACCATTGTTGTCATGAGCAGAATGTGTAGATCTGAGGCAGTGGATGCTTTGCTGCTTGGTCTGAGGAAGCCATGTTGAACCAAACGCCTTAAGTCTCTGTTATTAACGACACGGGCCGCTCAGCGATCTAATTCTATTTGCATAATGAACTGGAGCTGCTAAGCCTCTCATCAGAGCTAATGGAGTGGCTTTCATTAATTAAAACATCTCATTCCCACCGCTGCCTTCATTACGAGGCCAGATGGTTGTCATTACAATGCTGTTTATCAGTCAGAGACTTGACACCGCACAATAACGGGTTAGTTAACATTACTAGCGGAGCGGACACACACACACACACACACACACACACACACACACACACACACACACACACACACACACACACACACACACACACACACACACACACACACGTGTGAATTAGCTTGTGAACGTCACTCCTCTGTGAAGCTTTGCCGGACGTCCCGGTGGCTCTGACCATTGAGACCTGCTGACAGCTTCATGTCCAGTGGAGCAAATGAAGATCTGTTGCGCGCTCATCGTGGACGACCGCCCACCTTCCATGTCCCTGTCAGTCGGTCACATCGAGCTAGGTGGTTCGTGCCTCGTGTATGTTGTTGGTTTTTCCAGCTCTCGTTCTGATGGTTCGTTTGCTTGGACCTCCATCTCCTGTTTGTCTTCCATGATCCCATCGCCTGTGGGTTTGTTCTGAACGGGCTGCTTGTTCATCTCTTTTGCTTTTAGTGACTTGTTTGTTCATGTGTTTGTATGATTGACACTTTTGTTTATTTACTATTTGGAGCATCACATTAAATCCTTCACGTTTGACACTAGGAACCAGGACTTTAGCGATAAAGATCATTCATTCATTCATTCATTCTTGTAAACCAGTTTCAGGAGTGATGGGGCTTTCCCAGTAAAGAGCCTAAACATGGAGAGCACATGTCCATTTTTAATAGCGCTGGATACACAAGCAGTCAGCTGTATTGGCCAGTGTTTCAAACCCAATGCTGCTCTTTGTCACATAACGTAAACTCAGTGGCATCGAGATTGAGTGTGTGGTTGTTCTGAGTTTAATATTAGAAGCAGCTGAGCTCGGCACACGTATAAATGGGACTTGTGCTGTTTTTCTTTCCAGAGCCTCACATTAGATATGAAGGCTGTGGTTGTGGAGGCCAGGTTCAGCTGAGGTTTAGCCCGTGTGTGTCATGTGATTATGACATTATGGGTTTGGGCCAAGGTCGCACCTCATTTCCCCTCTGCCTGTCGTCCACGTCGCTGTCACTGCTCGGTGTGTAACGTTTCAGACTTTTCCAGTTCCAGCCGCTCGCACAGAGGATCTTTGATGCATTTCAATAAACTGTGATCTGAGGGCGATGATTCTCATTGGAAACGGGCCCCAAGTTGCTGAGTAATTTCATCAGCAGTGAACAGAACGGTGAAATATTTGACTCACAGATGAAATCTGTTACTGCAATAGAATTTAAAATTTCTATTGCATTTTTATTCCTAAACAATACGCTGTGTTTAGTAGGGCAGCTGCGTCCACTGCACTTGTGTTTATTTCTTATGACAGAGCGCTAAAATAAAAATAGTAATGAGAGTTACACATCGGCCTGGAGACATTTTTACTTCATATTACATTTGAATCGTGGGTTATTTTATATTCATAGGAGGACGGTGAGTTCATTCAGGCTGGTGCTCTTATACAGAAAAAAACATGACTTGAGTCCTAATTCTGGAAACTTTTTCAGCAGACACATTCTTTAAATCAGTGGATTCTTTTGATTAGCTAAAGTTTGACTGTGCTGAAACACAGCGTGATGTTTTTGACTGCCACCATCGCTGGCATCATGTTTTCATTCATCTGCAGTCATTCTTAAGTTTTTCCCCAAAGCCTCTTGGACGGAACGTAAAAGAATGTGTCAGATGTTGCAACCAGGCGTTCTAGGAGCTAAACCTTCCCAGCATGCACTTGGAAAGACGAGGTGATATTAGCCTGGAGGCCATTTACCGTGTGACTTTGAAGAAATCGTTGAAATCCAGAGAAAAGGAAACAAGTGTCTGTGGGTGTGTGAGAGAGAGAGAAAGAGAGAGAGAGGGCTATGGGGCGAGTTAGACTGGGACAACATTATCTTCTCAGCGTCAACTGGTAATTGTGCCTCGTTCGGTTCAATCTAACTGTCCATTCCACTTAGCCTCTCTGACAACACACGCACGCACGCACGCACGCACGCACGCACGCACGCAGATAAATCTCTGACCGGAGCGGAAGGGCATTTACACACGTCTGATGAACTACAAACAGAAACCACATTACACACGAGCTACATGCACCTGCAGACGCACACACTGCTCTCAAGCTGAGGCGAGTGGATGTGACCGTCCCCACAGCCCACCCTCTGTACACACGTACACACACACACACGCAGTGAGTCCGGACCACTGCCACTGCTCTGTAGCTCACTGCTCCGAGGTTCAGGGGCTCCAATTAGCTGGTGCTGCCTCTCTGCTCGCTCTCATTTCTCGGCCTCTCTCTCTCCCTCCCTCTTTCTCTGCCTCCGTTCTGCTCTCTCCCTCTGATTACCCGGCTCTGCTGTCACAGCTAATCGAGCCGCTACCACCTCCCACCGCCACAGACAGGCCTTGTCACTGCTGCTCGGCAAAGGTCAGAGCCTGGCAATTAAAGCAGCCCACTGGGGGTGTGGATGGGGCGGCTGCAGGGGAGCAGGGAACGGGGACAGTAGCAGCACTGCGCTAGCCCTCATCATGATAACCAACGGGATTAGCTGTGGGGTGCTGAGAGCTTGAATACACACATGCACGCACGTAGGCACGCACACACACATGCACGCACTCACGCACAGACGCACACACACACACACGCATACACGCATACACACACACACACACACACACACACACACACACACACACACACGCATGCACGCACGCACAGACGCACACACACACACACACACACACACGCATGCACACACGCACGCACACACACACACACATGCACGCACGCACGCACACACACACACACACGCATACACACACGCACGCACACACACACACACACACACACACACACATGCACACACACACACACACACACACACACACACACACACACACACACACACACACATGCACGCACGCACGCACACACACACACGCATGCACGCACGCACGCACACACACACACACGCACACACACACACACACACACACACACACACACACACACACACACACACACACACACACACACACACAGTGTGCATGAAATACGACGCACACAGGAAGAGCGTTTTACAGCTTGACCACACACAGGCACATGCACTTCCTGGGGTCGGAGGTCAACCCACACAGGAAACACGCTCATACGCGCGCATGCCTTGTCTCCGCCACAGTAGCATGACGCAGACTTGCTCATCAGCAGGAACATGACAGAGCCGACCTCGCCTCATTTCTCTGTTTAACAGTCTGGCTGCCTCCTGTCCTTGTGCTCCTCACCTCTCCTCCCCTCCTCCCCCCGGCTCCCCCCCCTCCATTCAGCGCTCCTTCACTTCCACCTAGAGTAATCTGTGCCATCGGCCCCTCCTCTGCCATCCGTCAGAGCCCTCACATTGTTTTGACATCTAGTTAATTCTGGCCCCGATGATTTATCAAACTCTTATTACGGCCCGCTGAAAGCCTCATTTATTGTCCTGATGTATGGTAATGATAGCCTCGCGCCACCGCCTGCCCTGAATCTTAACCAACGCACTTTTGTCCTCTCTTCTCATCTCTTCTCTCTCTCTGGATCCGTCTTTCCCTCCCCCTGTGTACATAGATGTGCTGGGCTGTTGTCTTCTGCTCAGTGGCTTCGCTCTCGCTACACTCTCCTTTTTGTGTTTGTGTCTCAGGCTCCATCATTTTCTCTCACATGCCTTTTCTTTGGCTATTGTTTCCACTCCTGAGCTGTTCTATCAATGCCTCTATTAATCAAATATAATACCATTATAATGCTGAGAAGTCAGTCATCTCCAGTTCTGTCTCATTCCACCTGTCTGTCTCATTTTGAAATAAAAAGCCTTGATGCTTCCTGGGACAATACTGGAAGACCTCCAGACGCTAAATATCGCTGTCATGTTCCCTTTCTTAACCCGATACGCACACTCAACTCATCATCAGCTGATACACACACTTCAGACGCGCCGCCATTAAAAAACGTCACTCTGTTACCCTGTGAATAGACATTTTACTCTAGCAGCAGATCATCAAATATCGCCGATCTTGTATCACCCCCACAGCCCTGACACAAAAACAAAACACTCCTGCTGAATTATTCAGACTGCGGCAGGATGTTAGGGGCATTAGCCATCAATAGAGTGCAATAAAAGCTGGTGAGAAATCAATGGAGCGAGACTATACCCATTGTCCACAAAGCAAAATCCATTCCTAATGTGTCTGCAGTCATTTAAGTTGAAAGCTTGGTATTTGTTACACTGATGTTTGATGTCTTCCTCTGTGACACCGAGGCTTGAAGGATCTCTGTATAGAAAAAAGGTGTGTTTAAAAGTGACATTTATAAGCAACACTGTCACACAAAGTGCAATGTGTTTGTTTAGGCCACACATGAAGAAGCAATGGAAATATTAAACTGTGTGGCACGATGCATCTATCAAATTAAGTAACTAGAACATTACCTCATTTCACAAACATCTTTAATCCTAAAGACTGTTCATAGCTTGTGATGAAGATGATGATAGTTTAGTAAAAATCTGTACAATCTCAGGAACCAGTGTGTTTTTATTCGTACCTGATCTGGCAGGAACGAACAGATTTAGGCAGAGGTCAGAGTGGAAACGATAAAAAAAACGCCTGGAAAACAGAGGCTGCACCAGAACCAACACAATCTGGCTAGAACGGAAACAGGGCCGCTCACTGAGCAGCAGGTGCGCAGGTGGGTGTGAGGTCAAGCGACGCAGATGGTGAGAACTCAGAGGCAGGTGCAGGTCAGAGGGGGACGGGGCCCACAACGCAGGAGACGGAGACGCAAAGCAATGAGACAGGTGAAGGAGGCAGGAGGAGAAGCTGGAGGCGGAACCCACAAAGGAGAACTCTGCATGCGCCACCATCTAGCAGCATCACATGTTGGTTACTTTTGGGAAATGTGCACACTTTTAGCTTGGAAATAGACGTTTGTTAGACGTGAAGGAGCCGCACAGCTTCCAACTGCGGTGTGTTTGATAATGTTTACTGCGCGGCTCAGTACAGATCCATGAAGCAGCTGTTCTGCTCCAGTCATGTGTTCATGAAGAAGCATCACAGGGAGCTTTGTCCTCTTCACACACTGAGCAACATTAGCCAAACGTGTCGGAGAGCGTCCTCGCCGCCGGAACCTGTGGACGCGTTCCGTTCTGGAGGGCCCCTGGCGTCCTCTCCCCACGGTGCTGCCCCCTGCACCGGCACCCGAGGGGCTTCAAATGAATACTTTATTGGCCTGTAACATTACCTTAATGTCTCCCAGCATCTCATTCAAATGGAGGCTAATGAAGAGTGAAGGCGGGCTGCGTAGCAACACAAAAAACATGATGCTGCAGGTGTGTGTGTGTGTGCGTGCGTGTGTGTGCATCACTCCTGAGAGCAACCATTAGTGCCACTCCTATGGGGCGTATGTGTTAGTGTGTAAGTGCGTGTCCAGGAGGTTACAGAACGTCCGTGATGTTAATGGACAAACGGGGAAATTGAAATCATATCTGCAGACATGTAGAGACGCTTTATGAGCCGCAGAGACTTTCTCTCTGCTTCCTCTTTGTTGCTGCTGAAGGACACGTAGTGAGTGAGGTCAGGCATTAGTACTGCTATCTGATGACTGTGTGTGTGTGTGTGTGTGTGTGTGTGTGTGTGTGTGTGTGTGTGTGTTAGTGCAGAAAAACCAGGAAGCACTAGTTGTAGTCTGTGGGCCATAGCAAACAACATGCCGAGACGTCACCTCTTCTAAGATGTGATTTTTAGGGCTGAGGTTAGAATTGAGTTTTGATTCAGATTAGAGCGAAGATTAGACGTCTGCCTTAAGTTGTGATGGTTAGATTTAGGGTAAGGGGCTAGAGAATTATATCAATGGAGGGCCTCACTTTGACGTAAGTACAAGAATGTGTGTGTGTGTGTGTGTGTGTGTGTGTGTGTGTGTGTGTGTGTGTGTGTGTGTGTGTGCAGTGGTCAGACTATCTATCAGTCTGCTGTCTGCCAGGGCTCTCCATTAGGCCTTGGACCTGAGTGATGGCTGTGCTGCTCCACCACTCACTGCGCCACATGGCCATCTATCTCTCTCTCACACACACACACACACACACACACACACACACACACACACACACACACACACACACACACACACACACACACACACACACACTTGGGGTCTGTAAATGAATGGTACCTGTCCTGCGCTTCACATGTCACCCTGTCCACACACACACACACACACACACACACACACACACACACACACACACACACACACACACACACACACACACACACACACACACACACACACACACACACACACACACTCGTGGGCGGCTCTGTAGTTAGAAGTGACTGCACTTTGCTGGTGACTTCATTAAAGGATATGTATGGTGCCATTAGGTGGCTGGGGGTCACCTCTAGTGTCTACTGGCTGAAGCCTGGCTCACAGTTTCCCTTTGCACACAGAGTCCAGTCATTTGTCTTTCTCCCTCTTTTTCTGTCTCCATCGCTCTCCGCCCCTCCTCTAAAGCATCCATCACCCCCATGCTCTGCTCTCCTTGACCTAATTAAGGAACAGACACCTGATCTTTCACCTTTCAAATGATGTCACTCGCAGGCTTTTTTATCAACATCGCCTCCTCTGCTCTTCTTCTTCTCTTTTCGCTTCTCTCGCTTTCTCACCCTCCCCCCTTGTCCCCTCCTATCTTTTCCCCACCCTGCCATCCATTCATCTCACACCCTGCAATCTTCTGTGTGTGTCTCTCTCTCTCTCTCTCTCTCTCTCTCTCTCTCTCTCTCTCTCTCTCTCTCTCTCTCTCTCACCTTGCCATCCTCCACCTCCTCTACTTCACTTCTCATCTCTCCTCTCCTCAGCTCCTTATTGCTCTATCAATCTCTCTGGCAGAAGATCAATATCAGCACCGCAGCTGCTTTTCCTCCATGCCTTCTCCGTGCCTCCCTTCTCGCTGTCGAGCCCATCTCCTCGTCTGCAGCAGGATCCTTTTCCGTAGGAAACGCAGTCCTCCATTAACTCTCTCCCCTCGCTCTGCTGCTGTTAACCACATACTGCCTGCTCTTTGTTGGGCTGCTATAAAAAGGCTAAGCACCGATTTATGCCATCATAATTCCATATGTTGCATGTGAATTATTCATGATGACTGTACATGTGCCTCATATATGTTTGGATGAATTCTGAAGGATTGAACTTGAAGTTGAATTGAAGCTATTTTGAAGACTGACCCTCCGTGTTTAATGGTTGTAACACAAACAATAGGGATCAGGATTCCCGTTCCCTCTTTGACCCGAAATGAGGCTGCACCGTGGTTTCACCCGTGAGGTGACCACCGTGTTCGCGGCGCGGCGTCCGGACCTGTGGGACCGCCGGCAACCCGCGACGTTCGTGCCAAGACAGCAGTCAGACAAGCTGCACCGCCAGCCTTTCCAATTACAGAGACATTAGCAGGCAGCGAGCAGCAGCTAATTTGACAAGCCGAGATGATGCCCATTCATATCCACCCTGCTTCAGTGGCCCAGGGTAAATATTTCCTCAAGCTCAGTATAAATAGAAAGACAATATTTGAACAGCTGAGAGGAGAGACGGGAAGGAGGCGGATCTTAATCCTTTATATATACATGCGATACATATTCATAAAGTAGCTGGTCCTTAATGTGAAAGTGGAGACGTGCTGCACAGGACACAGCTGGTACCTCATACGCTAGAACCTCCTGGACAAAAGGACGTCCGTGGTTAAAGCTGGAATTCTGGCGTTTTGACTTAGACGTTCTAGGATAATAAGATTCGTAAACAGGCACAGAAAGAAGAGCGGAAAGTGATTTAAACGTTTGTCACTGTTGGACAAAATATTAAACACACATTTAAACACAAAATGAAGTTTGTGCAGACACAGTGGAGGAAATAACTCGATTAACTCTTCTCGCCACAGAATTAGGAGCAACCATAAAGTCAAGTAACTTAACTGCTCTACTTCTTTTCATGCCCAGGTATTTGTGGTGTGAGCTGAGTTGGAGGTTTGCACACTGGGCACTGCACTGTTCCAGTAGGTCTAGACCAGTAAAGCACTTTACTCATCCATGCAATTATGCTGATGTTTATCAGGTACAATGCAGTGTATTTATTTTTTATTATAATTTGCAGCTTTATCCACAAATAGCATCCACATGCTGGGGTTGGTCATGGGACAACTAAAGGCAGTAGACTCAGGACACCTGATGGTTTTCTTTCCAAATGTGTTCTGATGGTTTGAATGTTATACTTCTTCAGCTGCTTCATAACCTTTGACAGAATTGAAGAGGTGAGGCATCAGCTCCAGTAGGTGGATGGTGTCCCAGTCTGCTGGTGCTGATGCACTGGTCTGTCAAATGGACGGATGGATGGAGCAGAGAGGAACAACAGATGTCATGGCCGGCTCTATTAATGTATTACATTCACTTTGTACACTGACTTGCTTTGTGCTTCTTCCTGTCTCCTCTTCCTTAAGTCCCACGCTTGCTGCTGTCGTTCTCTATTTCTCCAGACAAACAGATTCTGCAGCTAGAAATACTCATTCTTCCCTTGGGGTCCCCATTGATCCTGCCAATCACTTCATTTACTGCCTTATCAGGGCTGACTCCCACCTCCTTCCCTGTCGGTCCAGACCCCTATCGATCCACACACGGCCGGGTGCGTGTTCGACTGAGAGCTGCACGCACACACACACACACACACACACACACACACACGGACTGTCGTTAATCTCTGTGACAGACGCGTGTCAGTGCAAGACATGCTGCGTTGTCAGAGAGTACTGGCAGGCGGTCGATGACTTCATGAAGACCCCTCACTCATTAGTCAGTGACCCACAAACGCACAGAGCCACACATGCATTGCTGAGTTTGCTAATGCTGATGCTTCTGGGTCACTAGTTTGACAGAGAGGGTCAGAGCAGAATCCAGTCAGATGAATGTACAGTATGTATGGTCGAAAAAGAGCCGAGCTGAGATTCTTCCTACGACTCCTAACCGAGTGGTTCACAGTTAACCAGTTTGTATTGTTCACCACAAACAAGTGCTTCCCTGCCTGAGCATGCGTCTCCTGCCCCCAGCCATTACTTACATCCAAAAAGGAACAAAGCGAAAGGAAATGGAAAGCCCACTCTGCTTTAAAAAACGAGAGGGCATGGAAGGAAAGCGTGGGCGAGACAAATATCAGCAACAAAGAGAAAAAGGAGAGAGGAGAGGATGTGCGTGGGAGCGGAGGATGAGAGGAGTGGGATGAGAGTAACAGAGACACACAAACGATGATTGATTGTTGTGGAAGTGAACGTAGTGTTGTTTCTTTTATGACGCTGTTAAAAGTGATGAGTCAGCAGAACCTCTGCGTGAACTTACCTTCGCCTCATGGGTGTGTACTTCCAAACGCATGCTCCGCTGATTAGGTGACGTCGTGGGCTAATGTAACAGATCAAATATGGCGTCATCCTCCCTTTCATTTGAATTTGCACACTCTGGATGATGCACACCCTCCTGTGCACCCAGGAATATGGTCGTTAAATAAATAGATGTGAATTCATGAATGCATTACACACAAGCACCTCAAACGTGTTTCATGTCTCATACACAGATGCTACAGGCAGAACTTTGCTGTGACTATAGCTACTGAAAGAATAGCTACTGGTGATGATTTCTTTCAGCTTATTGGGGGCCCAAATAATAAATATATAAATGACATTATGATATATTGTAGCTACACAATCAAATATGTAGTTTTAGTTTTACATAATTCAGTTCAATTCAATTTTATCAATATAGCATCATTTCACAACATATAATAATTTTAACTACATGATTATAACCTGGTTTAGAATTAATGTCACCACAGATGGAAATACAACAAATGTCCTCTCAGTGTGAACAGGCAGTAAAGGGCAGTAGAGGGGGAGAACTTCTAACCAATATGGCAAGAAGGTGTTAGAGGGAAAGTGACCCTGCACATAACTACCTCTTGACTTTTTTTCTCAGAATAATAATAATCACACTGAAGTCCTTGGAGGCCGCTGTGCTGGTGTTCCAACTCTCCCTGCCTCAGCGACTGATTACCTTGACCAGGATCAATGGACAGCTGGAAAAGCCAATCAGCAGAGAGAGTTGGAAAACCAGGAGGAGCGTGACACCCGTGCCCTACAGGATCAAGAATTAAAACCAAAGTTGATCTTCCTTATAATTTATTCCCTAAGATAAAATTCTCGTAGGCCTGATTCAGAAGGGTGTTCGTCACCAGGGCCACATTGACTGTAAGCACTTCCTCTAAAACAATTTTCATTGAGTCCTTGTGTGAAATACAATATAATTGATGAGAATCTGACAGCTCCTTCCAGGCACTGAGACCAAAACAAGCATCAGACATAATCCACTGTAAGAAATGATGACAGTGCTCAGATTTTGGTGCTGCATATAACATGTACTGCTGTGTGGGCTCACTGCAAAAAGTGTGTTGATTCATACATTATAATTATAATAAATTATACATTTTTAATTTCCAATGCCACATATATCAGTAAACTGTGCATTATTAAACGACATACAATGAATGGCCAACAGGTCTGACTACAGCAGCCACAGAGCACATATATAACATACGTGTTGTCCTGTATCTGTATCAGAATGTTCAAATGTTCACAAATCCCGGCGACTTCAGCGAAGTGCTTCTTTTACTCATTCCTCCTTGTGATTCTCTCCTGTGTACTGAGCCGCCTCATCTTCTGCTGAGTTAATACCTCCGGGGTTAATAAATCACCGTTGACACGGTAAGCGGTGGCTTGGCCCGGCCCGGCCCGGTCCGGCCCGGCTCGCGGTCGCGGACGGCCTGTGATTAAAATCGTTTGTTTAAATCTGCGTTTCCAGCCCTGCGGCTCACTTTCTGACATTTCACAACATGGCAAAGCTGTGAAGTTTATGTGCGGTTGGGATTAATCTGTGCGTTCGTCTCCCTGGGTGGGTGGCTTTGGAGAATACATGAATACGGGTCCTGGAAAAATCAGCTGACCCCTCTCACACGCTGCGAGTAGAAATACAAGTCATAAATAAGTCGTACAGTTGATTTCTAGCACAGCAACTATTGCTAAATAATTATTTCATTAGAGGCTCATTGAAGCTTTTATTAGATCGCTGGATTTAGAACAGGTTTCCAGGGCTAGTTTATGTAGCACTGTAGCTAACACGCTGCTAGTGAGTCACTGCGCCGTTCGTTCCCCGTGGCATTTTGTTTGCAGGACTGCACTTCTTTTCATCCATCAAAGTTGAGCAGCTCTGGTTTGCTGCTTTGCTGCTGCAGTGCACACGTGGCTGCGACGGGAGTTGTTTGGCCCTCGGGTGTTTTCTTTTTTAAAACTCTAACATTGTTAGTTAAAATTAAAACAAAATGCAATTATTATAGGTTCCTGCTCACTTGCATGTTGTCAAATCACACTACAGATTCCTGATTTGGGAGTAATCTTTACTACAGACACTGTAGCGGTACATTCATCCAGACGGATTAATCGCAATGCTACGTGAAAATAAACACAATTTCCAACGTTTCATTTGTTGGTTTCAGAAGGTTGCTCATTTCTCTGCAGCCCACCCTGTTTTGGGGCCTGGCTGCCCCTGCAGCCCTGTCGAGCTGCCAACGCTGCCAAAACCCAGGCCCAAACCGTGAGGGCCCCCACCGGCCCCCGCAATGGAAAGCAGATGGCCGCTCTTCTGATGGCAGCCTGCTGCACCGGGCAGTCCAGCAGAGGAAACTTCTTATTCACCGTCATCCATCATCGGGGGCCGCGAGCGGGGGAGTGAAGTGGGGGAAGGAGAGACAGAGTAACGCCTGACACCCGGTGTCTGGCCTCTTTCAAATGCCTTCACATGGCACATTCATGGCTCCCACTCACACACACATGTGAAAACACACCCCACGCTCACGCCCACTCTCAGCCACACTCACGCACACACACATGCACACCAGAGCCAGTGAATATATTCTGGGCTACATTATATGGTTATTAGTGGTATTTTTTTACTTTTCAACAAACAAAGTTAATATATTTTTCTGATCAACCTTTCTGTGGCAGAGAGCGGTTGAGTTTTGGAGAAGAAAACATTCTGTTCTTGAATTCTTGACTCTTTGAAAGAAGTGTTTCTGGGCCAATTATTACAGCAAATGGTGCCCATGCACTGAATTAACCATAAAAAAGTAGGAGGAGGAAGAAAAGGAGAAGAAGAAGAAGAAGAAGAAGAAGAAGAAGAAGAAGAAGAAGAAGAAGAAGAAGAAGAAGAAGAAGAAGAAGAAGAAGAAGAAGAAGAAGAAGAAGATCATTCATCACTGTCAGAGTTGAAAGCAGAGGAGGGAGGACAAGGTGAAGACGCCATGTGGTGGGGCAACACACACACACACACACACACACACACACACACACACACACACACACACACACACACACACACACTGGGAACTGAATGAAATAAATAAAAATGATAAAACGAAGAGAAAAGGCTAATTCCATGCACGCTCATGCAGACGCACATGCATGTCCCTCATGTCTGTGAGCCTCTGACACTAATAAGGGCTGTTGAGGGTTTGACTCCATGCGGCAGGCCGCCACTGCACAGCAGGGATGGCCATTCACAGCCTGTCAACTCGCCCCGCTGCAAGAGGCATCGACAAAGAGCCACAGACTGTGGGACTCTCACAAAAGCGACACAGTGCCGTCAAATGTGAGGCATGCAGGCGCAAAAGGACGGGCGCGCACGCATGCACCTCCCTGTCACCCTGCTGTCCGCCTCCTGCTTCTGGGACAGCAGCTGGCCTGTCGCGTTGTCAGTCACACTGATGAGCGCTCTAGGGCCAAACACTGGCTCTGTCTTCGGACTCTCCACTCCCAAAATCTCCACCAACATCCAGTGTTTTAGCTGCAAACCCGCTTTCAGACTTAAGAAACCCAGGGAGCACCAAGGAGGCAAATCTCCCCCGTCTTATCTTTATGAATGACCCTTAAACAGACTATCAGCATGTTTTGATTTTACAGCTGCTGCTTCACATTTTCACATGACACTGAAAAGCCCACACTTTTCTTGAAGCACTCACAGGTGCTGAGCTTATTTACTGCTCTCTCGCCTCTTTGACTAACATTCACCAGAGAAACAGCTTTTCCACTGAACACAGACAGCAACTGGGCCTCACGCTCACTTCCCAGAATTCCACAGCTGGCACTGTTAAAACCTTAATCAAATGCTTTACAGGCAATATAGTCATGTTATTTTATACATGAAGCTAACCCAGCTCCAAAAGAGACACCGCACGTCGCCTTTTGTTAAGAAATGTTTCACCGCAAGGAATAAAAGACATTTTACAGAACACGGACAATCAGTTTAATTTTCACATTTTAGCCGTATTCCTGTCATCGGCTGAAAGATAAGATAATGACGTCTATTATCCCGCTGATTTAAACCTCTTGAGGGCAATTTTCACTGTGATTGTGAGGTATGAGGCTGTTGTTGATCTCTAAAGTACCCATAATAGCGCTAAAGAATGCCCTTCCGGGTGTCATGGTGATTGTACAGTACAATGCTCGCCAGTGTGTGTATGTAGAGATAAAGAGAGGGAGAACGGCAAAACAAGACAACAACTGAGCTGAGAGCACAGCGAAGCTTCTGCCTCCCACAACTTACCGCACACAGTGATGTAGCGCTGAGTGGACGACAACAGGACGGGTGTCGACAGAGACCACCTTCACCCACTTCACCCGAGTTCAAGAGCGGATTCATCAGACGTGTCCCCCATCAGGCTGTAAAGCTGTGACCTGGTGAGGCCTAAAACCTCAGGTAACTTTGGTCGATTTGAACACACTGAACCAGTGAACCTGGCTTTACTACAATTTGTATAATAAATACAAAGTAATACAGCAAATATGTGATAGACGTCATTTTCAGCATTATTTGTAAGATAAGGATTTGGGGTTATATCCAGGACAATGTAATTGTAACAGTAGAAATTATTTAGATGCAATTGCAGAACAAAATTGCTAATTGTGTAAGTTCATGTTTGTAAAGGCCTTGCAGCCAATACCATCAAACTCTGTGTTGATGAGTGAGCGAAGGATGCTCAGAGCTGGACATTTAATGGACCGCTGTGGACGTCTATAGGAGGAGCAGCATGAAACCTGAAATCACGACCGCAGAGCCCAGGCTCCCCTACTGGGTGGCGGCGCTGATTCAGGCCCGGAGCAGGATCGTCTGTCTCCATTACGGTCGCCGGGCAAATCATCTGGATTCACCCACTCCTCCGCCGCCGCCCACAGGCTCATGAAGCAGGCTTTTCCCTGCTGCTTTTGGCATAGGCGTCCAGCGAGGTGTGTTGTGGGTGGTCGAAGGGTACGAACCAGAGCATATACGCACGTATGCCACTTACTGCTCACTTCCAGTCAGGTCCACCACACAGCCGCTATTCTTAGCACAATGATAGATGTGCAGCATTTGTCTACAGCTGAATAAATGCTGCTGCTCACCACTGCACTTTCGTCTGGGTCCAGATCTCAGTTTTAGTCTTCACTTAATTATAACAGGTATTAGGACATAAACAACACTCTGACCTGAAGTTGGCACAAAGACGACCACCACACCAACGTATGGTCCCGACCAAAGCGTTTCAACAAATATTTGGCCCACGACCTTTGCCCAGAATGGAAAGAGGAGCTAAGTGGATTATATTAAATCTCCAAAGTAACCGGCAGTTAAAGCAAAAAACCAAGCAAATAAAAATTAAATAAAAACGTACAGCAGCGTACCAACAAAGTCCTTGATCTCTATCTACCGCTGCCTTTTGTGCATGAAAACCAAATGTTGTCGTCTTCAGTTTTAGAATTAAACAGTCTCACAGTTACTTGGTCAAACACTTTCTCTGTCTTTTGCTGTTTCATTGACTCCTCATAGTGGAGGAAGCTGCTGCCACACAGTTGTCCGTGCCCTGATTTCATCTTCAACTTTTGTTGAGCTCAGCAACCCGTTACAATGTCATTACAATCTCTGGCAGGTCATTTATTTAAGGGAGGAAGAAGAATCCGCTCATTGGTTCTGTCCACCCGACCTGGTCAGCAAGTCAGTCACATAGAGGTGCTTCCTTAAAAAAAGAGCTGTACCGTAACACCAGTAGCACGAGAACATTGAAGGGTATCAAATGATGAACAAGGCCGCATACGACTCGCAAGCTTCGACAGCTTTCCGTCGGATCTGCACTGTGTAAACATCTCGGCCGTGTTCGGCGCCGTCAAGCTCGTAAGCTGCTAAAAATCCACTAATTAGCAAAAGAAGCAGGGTTCAAAATACGTGAAAAAAGCTTATAGCCTGGAAATAACAGCATTACCCCAGAATTTATCTTTGATGCACGAATTGGTTCTGATATTCTATAGTGTTCTGATGCATCTTGTGTTTAGTACCCCTTACTCAATGTTGGATGCAAAACAATGACCACGGGAAACAGAGCGAAGATGCTGTCACGTGATCCAGTTAGCGCGTGTCTGTTAGCAGTTAGCTCAGAGTCACAGCTGCAGGTGCAACGTCAGGCTACTGGTGTTTGAAATTTACGTCATTATGCATGTATTCAGCTTATGTGAGGCTAGTTTTTGTCTTAGTGCGTGCCAGTGACGTTGCAGATGTAAGACTTTGATTGTTGCTCTGTAGATTTTTAAGTTGTCCTGAACTTTGTGAACATACAAAAAAGGAAAGATTGAGCATCTATGGCCAAACTAATTCCCAAGTCTTCATCCGACCTACAACTGAAAAACGTGTGACGCCCTTTTTTCAGGATGGTGTCTGCCCACTACAGTTTACAGTAATGTAGCCCACTGTAATACTAATACACAAATCGAAAAGGCTGTTGTATAGCTGTTGTCGTGAGCAATCACAGGACCTTATCTAACGGTGAGGATAATGAGGTTACACAGAGAGCAAATTCTATCATGTTGGAATAATGAGATTTAGGCTCGGGTCTGCTGTCCTGGGGTTGAGGACAGGGGAAGGGACACACACACACACACACACACACACACACACACACACACACACACACACACACACACACACACACACACACACACACACACACACACACACACACACACACACACACTTTCTTATCTGCCCCACCTTGCATTTCTGTCTGACATTCATGGGAAATTACATTCAGGCTCACTGTGTGAATAACTCTGAGGCACTCCTCCTCACCCTCCTCATCCTCCTTCCTTGCCTTCCCCCCTTCATGTTCTCCAACAACCCCACCACCACCTCTGACAGGCGGTTTGATTTATGACTCCAATTCCCCAGCGCAGACACATAGGCCACACTCCCAACTATATGTATGTATTTTAGTTCCACCACACCCCTCACCTCCCATTGGCTGCACTCCTCTCCCCTCTCCCTATCTTGTGCTCCGTCTCTATCAGTTTACTGTGCTTCTTTCCCTCTTGCCCCTTCACATACAAACACACGGCATCTCGTGGTGGTGATTGATTATCCTAGCAGGACCGTCTGGTGTATTTTTGATCCTTTTGAAATTGAATCTGCGGGAGCAGCACAGGGAGTGTCTTGTCACATGAGAGCACACATTCTAAACACATTCTATGCACAGACTCGCAGCAGGAAGAGGAGAAGTAAGCAAGTTTGGGAAAAGCAACACAAGCAAGTAGCGCGGAGACTTGAGACTTGACATAAAAAAATAAGCTTAATCAGAAGTTACAGAGTAAAGTGGGAGCAGAACTACTCGAGCACAGTGCTTAGAAATGTGTACAATTACAAGAATAGCTGAAAGCTGATATGAGCATGTGAACTAGTATTTGTTACTTCCTCACAAACTGTATAGGCTGCACGTCATCATGAACCAACCCACAGAGCTGCTCAGCGGTCAACTGTGGAGCACGTCAGCCAGTTTGACTTATCTTAAAACCAGTAGACTTTGCTTTACCGGTCCCCAGTCAGACGTAGAGCCTATCTCGGCCGTCACTAGGCGTCGGGAGACACCCTGCACACGTCACCAGTCCATCGCAGGGCCTCACATGGAGACAGACAACCATTCACACTCACAACATCACATCTCAAGACCACAGGATTCAAGCCACGGCCATCTATCTGTGAGGTAACAGTAAGAACCGCTATGCAAGTTCCAGTTCCTCAAGCAGTATATGCAATATATATGATGGAGCTAAATCTGTCTGTGTCTCAGAGGGGGACTGGGGTCACTCAGAGACATTCATGGATCACACTCATAAGGGACCATTATACACAACATTATCAATACTTTTGCCTGAGAAGCTACTTTCCCTGGTTTCTCAGGGGAAAGCTTTTCCAGCTGCCCAATTAGAAACAGCAAGAGCTATTGACAGAGTCTGGCAAGGGTTTGTGTAATCAGAGGCGGCAACAGATTTAGTTACATGTTGTCATTCATCATTATGGTTTGAGCTGTTTGAGTATTTTTAGTTTCACTCCCACTAATGTATATAATGCCAGAATATATGTACTGTAGCATATTAGGTTAGGTTTCAAAAACTCCACTAACAATTATTATTGTAAACACATAAACCGCTCTAAAAAGATTTTGCAGCATAAAATATGACTTGAATTTTACTAAAGTAATCCAGTAATACAGTCAGATTGTCTCGCATGCTTGTAGAAGTTGCAGTACCTCAAGTTATATTTTGGCAAACTTTATTATGCAAATTTCCACCAGTGACCAACAATAAATATACAGTGATCCAAAATACACCTCGTGCATGTTTTCAGTTATAGTTTAATGTGTTAGTTCAGTGGTTTGCCAACTATTTACTTGACTGTGAGAAGTTTCTCGAACCCCACAGATGAATATTTAGAAAACATCCAGATACCAGTGGACAGTTATTGTTATTCTTAAAAAGCAATTCTGTAAAACTCCACCAGGCTTCACGTTTTTCTGATTTTCTGCAGAACGTGTAATTGTTGAACCTTCAGAATGCAGCGTTACAGAACATGATTTGCGAGGGAAACACGGACAATTCCAGTGTACGTCTGTCGTCCAGATGCCTCGGAGCGCTGGACCTACATTCCCAACTCTAGACACTGTGTTATTTCCTCCAGCAGAGTTAATGTGTCAGTCTGTTTGTGTGATCTAGAGGGACAGACTGGTTGAGACAATAAAAGCAGACCGTCGCACGGATGATGATCTTTAGGCCGCCACAGATATGTGAACTCTGCATAATCACACAGTCTCACATTCAGCTGGTTCACCACAGCGAGACCCAGACACACACTTTCCCATGGTACATTCTTAGAGACAAATCCTCACAGGGGAGAGAGGACATCAGGGTCTGAGAACCAAACTATACTGCATACTGTAATGTATGATATGCGACTATCTACCATGACTCACACAGAACCATACATGTCCAACATGTGGCTGAACCGGCTACAACAGGGCATTGAAATGACAGTAGTGACAGTAATTAAAAGCACATCAATGTGTCCACTGTGTTAAACGTGTAGGAACCAATGGTTCATTTCATTTTGTCTCATTTTGATTTGGTAGATGATAATTCGTATAGTTCCAAAGCTGTGTGGCAGCATTGACCTATGTTTTATCCAACCACTGGTGGCAGGGGAAGCGAGACAGGCAACACAGTCACAGTACATGGGGTTTGTGGCTGACATGAGGTCAAAAATTCTTCATATCACATACATGCTGATTTACATATAGTATAATATGCAATAAATGGAACACAACTCAGACTCAACTCAAATTTGCTCAAGTTCATCATACCCAAAACTGACTAGGGCAGGAAGTAGGGGGGTTGCTATACATACTGTAGGTGATCAGCCGACCTCTGGTTCCATGAGGGATGAGGTGTGATGGCACTTTATATGCGCAGCAAGCTTTAGGGCTCAACAAGATTACATGAATTTAACACATTCTTATCTTGTTTGTACTTAGTGGGACCATGATTTGTTTCCCAACTGCACGGGGAGTGGTGGACAGCTTTGTGGACTGGTGCGGACAGAACCAGCTCCAACTGAACATCAGTAAAACTAAGGCGCTGGTGATTGACTTTAGGAAATCTGGTTGTGCTGTCACCCGTCTCACTATTAAAAAGAGGTGGAGGTGGTGACTGAGTACAAACCTGGGAGGGTACTTGGACAATAAACGGGACTGGAGAAAGAACTTCTAAGCCGTGAACAAGAAGGCTCAGAGCAGGATGTACTTCCTGAGGAGGCTCAGGTCCTTTAACGTCTGCAGCTCCATGTTGAGGATGTGCTATGAGTCTGTGGAGGCCAGTGTTTATCGCTGTGGTCTGTGGGGCAGCAGCATGAATGTAGCAGACAGTAACAGACTGGACAAAGTGATCAGATATATGATATAACACATCATTGAGAAGAAGTCTTTTTTTGCTGGCAGTCACCAACATGCATAATGGCTTCTGTACATAAACAGCCTGTGTACGGTGACAGGCCTTTAAACTACAGAACAAATGTCAATCTGAACAAAAAGTCAACCAAATGTATGAGCATGTCCACTACCAGCTAATGCTTTACAGAGCACATCCAAAGTGGGTGACTGTGACAGTGTGAAGTATCAGCTTTTAGGTGTTCTTTCTCAGTCCTCTATGCTTTATGGTGTAGAGACTGAAATCTAAATCGCACCACTCCCCTCTGATCTTTTCTAATCCTTCTTTTTCCCTAATTTCTAATCTCGCCTGGTTTCCTTTCTCACATTTGATCGTCCTCTCCTCTCCTCCCTGCTCCTCTGTCCACCTACTCACCCTGAGTCATCCATCTCCAGCCGGGCCCAGTCGCTGGCAGCTCCATTGATAGGGTAATCCAGAGCTGATTAATGACCCAATAATCAGAGGGATCCTCAGATCAATCATGGCTGTGATCAATAACCCGCAGCCCCGGCGATCATTAGCCTGCTAGAGTGCATCCTTTATTAGCAGAAAACAAAGTGTGCAAAAGAAAGAGAGCAGATACACAGACAGTGTTTATCTGGAAGACAATGAGGAATGAGAAGCCACGAATGTTAAATGTGAAATATTATTTGGTTAGTTACACATTTGTAAATGTGTAGGTTAGAACACGAGACCACAGAGAACAGAAAGAGTAGTGCAGTGCAGCTGCTGCTTTTCCGACAGTGTCATGCATGCGTGTGTGTGTGTGTGTGTGTGTGTGTGTGTGTGTGTGTGTGTGTGTGTTTGCGTGTGAGTGTGTGTACATAAGTATTACTGTGTACAGACACGTCAATATGTGTATTTGCAATATGTGACAGAGGATCTCTGTCTGTGTGTATCCATACAGGAGTGTTTGTGTGTATTCATGTCCGTGAGTGTGTCAGGAGGGTGTGATGGTCTCTGATTTATGGCCTGTGTCCCTCAGTGCCAGCTCTGTGTCTGCTCTATCATGAACGATGAATAGTCCTCTGTCAGTCCGGCCAGGACTCTCCTCCTCTCTCTCACGGCCCCCGTCAGCTCCCTGCTCGTTCCATTTTTCTTCCCCTCACGCCGTCTCCTTTTCCAATTCCATATTGCAATTAGTCACAAACAAATTTAGAGCAACTGTTTACTTGTTACTATAAATGTTGTTTCTGGCAGCTAGCGACAGAACCGATATGGGTAAGTAACCTCTCACTGAGTAGGGGCTACGTGACTCGTGGCCATTAGAATAAGCCTGTCTGTTGTCAGTCCTAAACCTCACAGGTGCTGAAGCAGGACTGGGAAAATGCTCCGCTGTGGAAACTAACGAAATATACATTACAGTGACAATGGATTCAATAAAACCCCTCTCCGGTATTATCAGTGGCACTGTTAGCTTTGTGTATGTGCAACAAAAATACTATTCAAGATGGCTGGTCACAAAAAAAAAACTCATTTAAACTCAGAAATTAAACACTCAACCTGAATGAATAACAAATTGGAGGGAGCTGAGCTACGACATTGGAGAAGCTGAGGGAACTACAGCACGGAGGCAACAGAGAGCTTTGGCCCCCGGGATCCTGGCGCTAAGAGCACGTGTCTGTCATGTTTACGAACTACACAGTCTGAACATGACTTGGCATTAAGTAAAGAGATTTATTCAGACTGGTTCATGGAATGTGGATTTTAAATTCTGCATAATAATTCTTAAATAAAATGTGAATCATGTGGCAGAATGCAAATTGTGTTCATCTGCTTGTTTGCCATCGTCTCCAGAACGCTGCCTCCTCAAAATAACAACCTGTAAGCTTTTATTTCATTGGCATATTATTTTGCATTTCTATGACAGGGAACCTTTAATGGCCACTCAATGCAACAGGAACAGGAACCTGAACAATTTTAGACACATTTGGCGAAATGTGATCTTGTTCTTTGAGGTTTGCTTTGTCTAAAGCTTTCACATGCTCCATGTTATTGACAACATCTGCTGGTATCAGAATATATTTGAGGTTGCAATGTTGCGTGGCAGCTGTTTGTTTGTAGACGTGCGTCTACATGTGTTAATGAGGAACAGAGTGTGTAAAAAAACAGTGTTCTGTGTAGTACAGCGTGTTCGTATTCATACATAAGCATGTAATGTTTTTGTGTGCAGCCAAATGAGAGTGCGTTTGTGAGTCTGTGCTCTGATGTAGCAGCCTGCTGTGTGCGCTCATTTATGTGTAATGAATGCTTATAAGGCTAAACAGATGGTGTGTTAACACGGTAAAATATGATCCAACGCCAGACAATATGGTGGCGCGCTGGTGTTTACAACACACACATTACACCCTGGGACAGCGGAGCAGATTCGGAGCAGCCTAGCGTTTCCTAACTGAGCCAAGTGGAATAAAAAACACCCTCCACATACTTTTTTCTCTTTTTGCTCACTTTGTGAACTGCCACACAGGTACTACATGTGTTAGATTGTTTTCCCAAGAGGAACATATTTCAAGTGAAGTCAAGTAAAGTAGGCTTTTTTTGTCATTTCAAATATATAGTACTGTTCAGTACACAGTGAAAGAAAACAGCGTTCCATCAGGACCAAGGCATAACATAACATAACATAACATGTACACATAGGATTGGCTGTTGTAGTTACATTTGTTACATTTGACATGTAACAATTAACAATAAATGCATTCCATTAAACAAACAAATCATTTCATTATCTAAATGCTGGTATGCAGACTGCATCTACTGGGTGTAGTTGTTGCGAAACATACCTTTGTTTAAATGTTATAGAGCTGCTGATATAAACCATAAGATGGAAGCCAAAAGTGAATACAATGAGATGAAAAGCGTTAAAATATACCGGTGTATAATATAACAGGTGTTTTTTTGCACAGTCAAGAAAGGCAATTTGTAAATCATTATTAGATCAGTTCTCTGATTTATCTGATATTTTCCCATATGAGAGCAGCTTTAATATGATTGCTACTGTGATTAATATAAATCAAACAGCTCCTCAGTAGTTGCAACACCACTACAACACCACTACCCTTTCTGATTCTCAGTGACCCAGCTGAGTCATGACAACTGCAGTTCATCTTCTAGTGAAGGTTTGACTCTAGAAGAAAGAAAGTCATGACACAACTGTCAGTAAACCTTATAGAGACAGCTGGTTTGACCACAGAAAGGCAGATGGCGGCTTGCTTGACAACAGCAAAACACAGGTCACGAATAGGAAGCAAAGTTGTGATGTCCTTATATTCAATACAAGATTAAAATAAAACTCAACTAATTCCTGCATTTGCACAAAAAAAGAAGCTTCACATATCCAACACTCAATAAAAACAGATCTCTCCCTGCTGTCAAAAAAACACAAAAGCACCAACCTGTCCCTTTAGGGGTTCCATAAAAACTCCAGCAAATCTCCCGGTTCATCACTATAAGGTATTGGGCTCGGACCTTATGTCCTTTCATTGGATCTATTGGTAAAACCAGATGTTAAACATTGATTCATGTAGCTTGTTGTAGCAGTGTTGTACCAATCAATCACATTCTACTCTGTTTCGTGGCTATGGCAATAAGCACTGCATTAGAAAAGTGTCAGCTGCGTGTGATTTATAGTTTGCGTTCTTTGTGCACTTCATTTTGTGAAACAGTCTTAATAAACACGCACTAGATCAAACTCTGACGACTCATTCACCCAGTTACTTTCATAACTTTAAAATGTGCTAGCACTGTTCATTTGGTATGTGGGTTCCACAGATGTGCAAAGACAGTAATTTAGGGGTCATTACATGTGATTGTCCAACGCCATAAAGAGTTTTCATGTATGTGAAAACCTTTTTGTTAGAACTCTGTGTCTGACAGCCATTTTTACACTCTTCCTCTCCTAGAGTTGCTGGCATCTACTTAGCTTGTTGTGCATTAGCACAACAAGCTAACATTAGCAGCGCTAATACAGTGTTAATCCTGTTAGCAATGTATGCTATCGCACCTCAACATTCCAACACAAACACACAGGCATCAGCTTGTGACTTTACTTCACAGGACCAGCAAAAACCATAGACAGTTTACCCAATATATTACTTATTCAGTGTATGTGAGGATAAACAATGGCAGAGACAGCAGTAGCGCTGGCAGCCTGACTGTAGCTGGGGCAGGTACAGAGAAAACCAGGCAGCGCTAGTTTTCATCTGTGGCCACACAGTTGAGAATGACAGTATGTGTTCTTTTAATCCATATTTGGGGGGGGGCATTTGAACTATCTTCTTAGTTCTTTATTAACAATCCAACACATTAGGATTTGTTAAATATACTCAAAACACCCACCAGATCACCCATATAAACCAAAACATTCTTTTCACAGGACTCTTTGTTTTCACAGGACTCTTTGTGTGTGTTAGTCATGACTAACACACACACACACCTTTCTGTCTGGAACATGCTTCATGGGTAGTTCAGGGAGCTCGTGATGAAACCAGCAGGTGGTGTTAAATCCCCAAAGCCCCGCCCACACATCCTGATTGGTTGGGGAATGTAAAACAGCCTCACCTTGCACAACCTTGGTTCAGGAGACTACACTCTAAGTAGGCCAAAGACAAGGCTGTCACACGCTGATTGAGTATAAAACTTAGCATTTGAGAGTCAAGATTCCTTCATGTTACTTTGGTGCCAGAGAGGCAACAGGGGACAAGTGTTTATGGTGATTTAAAACAGAAAAACACAGGCTTGGCTGGGCTGCACAGGCCTCTATTGAAGGATGCCAACCTAAAACTAGTGAGGCCTGGATCGTGTCAGCAAACACACCAAGAGTCAGAGCCGACGCAGACACACACACATCTGCACACACGCACCCGCCACCGCTCAATCTGGACTGATCTCGCCCCATGTAGCATTTTACTATGCAATCATCAAAGCACCATTAAATCAGAAGTGACTGCCAATAAATGAAGGAAATTGCGGCAGGGATTACGATGTTTGCATGATAAGGGGTTTGGGGGGGGGGGTGGGTGGTAGATAGGCTAGGCGGATGAGGGGGTGTAATCGGGGGGCATCACAAGATTTATGTAGCATTTACTGTGGAGCAAGTCGTAAAGTGTAATTACAGGGGGAGTCGACACACCGCAGAGCCGCGGCGCAGCAGGCTGACTGGCAGGAAGGCGAGGAGACAAGTGATCAAGGCCTATTCATCTGCGCTGTCTCTCCGTTTGTCTCCCCTCTTTTCTTTTGGTCTGTCTCCAAGCAGCGCCGCGTCCATAAATCAGCTGCAACAAGTACAAAACCCAGCGTCAAAACCGGCGGAGCCTCGTCACACGAAGAGCTCCGTGGGAACAACACGGTGCAGACTCGCAGAACAGCCTCCCAACTCAAACACAGACAGAGGAGACAATGACCTTAAGGTTTTAGAGCCAATGCATGTACTGCAATGCAGTTGAAAATGTTGTTGAAGTGTTTATTACTGAGTATCTTTGGTTGGGCACTAAATCACTGGAACCCCTACGTCCTACTGTACATACTGGTCATCCATGTTATAACATACTTCCTACTGTACCTTTTATCTTCAACAGGACCTTTGTTTGCACCAAACCTCCATTTTGCTTTGAATGTTGACTGAGTATTTAATTTTCCTTAATATTGCTGCTTTAGCGAGTTCACTGCAGCAATTGACTTACAATGTCAAGCCTCATGTCAAATCCACTATTGACCTTTCTTTTAGCCCTGGTTGTGTCTCCACCTGCTCCTGAGGGAGTGGCGTGGGTTCTCATAGTAGCCGTATTATGCTTAACTTAGGGAATTTGTTGTTATCTTACAAAAAAGTTAAGATTTATTTGAATAAACTCTTACAGCTTCAGTACTAATGAAAACAGGTGCGTGACATCAAACGAATTAAACATGTGACTTTACAGGAAATGACATCATGAAAATAACAACATCAAGAGGAACGTGGTCAAAACAAAACAAAACAAAACAAAACAAAAAGGGCGGTGAAATCGTCACAGTTACAGTTGAACCACGAGGTGGCACATCCTCATATAATCTAAATAAAAATCTGAATTAAATTCTGCACATTAAGTTTTGTTTTAAAGCACGACGACCACAAAGTACATCTTTATCTTTTCACACTTAAAAATTTGTGTTGCATTCAGTCTAGACACATCTTTATGATGTACTTACCTGAATTAACACTTTATAATAAAACCGAATGACTGTTATCGGCATGTCCATTTCTAATCAAGGGATAAAATATAACGGGGAATAAAGTTTGAGACACAATCAGGTAAAGAACAAGGAAACTGAAGAGTGTCATTTGAAATATTATCGCATGTCTTTGAAGTTCCATAGTGGAAAAAGAGAGTTTGGGAGATTCCTTCATATTTGCATATTTGCTGCTTTACAGTATGTGACACGTGGGTTTGTTTACAAGACATTTTGCGTTGGTTCTCAGGGGAGAAGAGGCCGCGAGAGAGCGCTAAAGTGGGAGATCCACAAATTGAACAGGGAAAATCCCCTGAGATTTATGTCAGTGTTTACGGTTGCTTCTCCAGCCCTTCACTCACAGAGGCAGCGCCTGGACAATAAATCATCCTTAAAAATAGATACACAGACCCTTTGAACTGGGCCCAACTTCACCTGAATGGAGTCCGTATGTGCGCTGGCACAGCAGCACATTCCCGACAGCGTGTGTTAGTCATTTTACTGTCTGTATCTTGTGCCTCCTAGGAATAATGTTGTTGAAAGCTGATCAAACTTGCCTGGTACTGTATGAACATCTATGCTGCTCATATAAATGCTACCCATTTATTTGTATGTGCCTTACAGATTGCTTTTGCTTTTTGGATACTGTAACTTCATCCTCATTTCATTGTAGCCCTGGACTTGAAGACTTCTTCACGTTGTCCAGGTAGAGAGATATAAACATATATGAGGACTTCAGCTCATATTAAGTCCCTCTGGCCTGCTCTTCAACCCACTGCAGTGACCCTGGTGGAGGATCTGAGGTCAGAGAGAGATCAGGAGGGTTGTTCTGAGGTCAGCCTCAGTCCAATAAGCTGCTGAGCCCACCCTTCATCGTCCTCCTCCTCCTCCTCCTCCTCCTCCTCACATAAATCATTTTCCTACTCCCTGTCCTCCTCACCAAGGCCGTCCCAGGCTGCACATGTTGTTTTTCTCTGTTTACTGTCATCAGTCAGTCTCTCTCTCTCTCTCTCTCTCTCTCTCTCTCTCTCTCTCTCTCTCTCTCTCTCTCACTGTCTCACACACACAATCGCACACACACACACACACACACTGAAGAACTCTTGGCCCTGCTGTTCTGTAATGTCACAACTGCCAGAGAGCTCAGAGGGAGAGAGCTTTCAACACATAAACACACAGGTAGTGAGAGAGACAGAATTAACCTGCTGTTTGTCTTGTCATTAGTCTTCTAGGTGGCAGTTCAGGACCGCTTCGCCACAGACACACACAGCTGGCGTGTGGACTAAACAGTGATCTCTTATTCTGTGAAAGGCCAAAGCTCTCTCCAAACACAGCACTCGTCCGCTGTCATCGCTCCTATTCTTGCTCCCCTGCTCTCCAAACACACGCAAATATAAAAAGAAAGCGTCTCAATAAAAACAGGCGTGAGGAAGCTTCCATATTTGGTGTGAAGCATTCCAGTGGGCCGGTCTTCACTGTGGAGCCAACGCCTTCTCAGTGTTGCACAAGTCTTTTTATACTTTAAAGTAACAAACATCAAATCGGTATTTAATTCAAGTGTGATGAAATCAAATTTTAATAAAATGTGTATTACTTCAATACTTACTGTAAATTCAGTCGGAGAAATCACTACAGCAAACTCACCCGAAATGTGAATCTATACAGTAGTTGATACTAAAGTGATTGTTAGTCTTCAACTTCCTTTAATTAGTGGACAACTTAGTGAACATGCTTCATTGCAGTAGTAACTGTATCTTATTCTTTCAGCTCATGGAAACGTCAGCGGGGCAGCAGGAGGGAACGTTCTTGCGGCTGAAGAACCCTCTTCTCTTTGTTCTCAGAGCCTTTGAGCGACACATAAGCATTAGACAGTACCAGAGCCCTGACACGCGGTGATGAAAGAACACGTGTAAGAAATATTCTCATGCTGCTCTAATGTTACTCGTTAATAGAGAAGTAACCAGTTCGACTGTCTGGCCCTTTATGATTGATTGTCTGTCAGCGAAGGTATTCTGTGTCTGACAGCGATACCCGGAGACAAGGCCCCGACACGAACATGATGAATCCCACACTCATTTAATTGCTGTTTTACAGTTCAGTGACAGGCATCAGCTAAATAAGCTGTCAGACACATGACACCACGACTGACTTGCAATTATTTTACTGAGCATAAAACAATGTCGCTTTTTCACATTCCTGGTTTTCAGAAATGTTTTGTCATCATTGCGCCTATTATGTTCATGGAATGAGCTGTAGACACAGTGAAAAGCAGAAATGAAATGTTATGTTAGGCTTCGAGTCTATTTTTAAAGTCAATGCAAGATTAATGGTGCCCAGAAACCGCCAAAGTGTAAAAGATCCCAATGGAAACAGCTGATAGACGTCCAGAGTCAGGCGGTGGACAATGTGTCTCTCTTTTACATTACAGTCACCTGCTGTAAGTGAAAAAAAACTCTACTATACGTTTCCTGGTCACTGACATGTTTCAGTACAGCAGCTGTTTGACAGAAGATCGGTCAAAACCCTTCACACAGTGGCCGGGACCCAACTCTCATTACCTTTGGCTAAACTTTAGAGAACTGTTTTGGCCCTGAAAGAGCAGCGTAGATTTGGGTCATCGTTTCATCGTATGGTAAAGGGTCAGCGAGCAGAGAGGAAATGAGGAACATTTATTGGAAACCTTTAAGTTTAAACTGGTAAAACAAAGTAAAGAAATGGCCCTGTGACCAGCAATCAAGAAGCACAGGCTGCCTGTGAATCACTCGATCCAGTAGCAGAAATGAAAGGAGCAGCGGGAGGAGAAGGAAGTGGAAAAGGAAAGGAGGCGGTTTGTCACAGGAGTCATCAGTAACTGTCGCCACCGTCCTGCAGGCTTAATTAACTAGCGCGCTCGTTAGCATTTCTGCCCCCTTTTCGCTCCCTCCTCTACTCCTGCTTGCTGCTCTGAATGGGAACGCCTGATTATTCTGCGCTCCAGTCGCAGCCAATTACAGGCTCCAAATGGAACAACATTAATCAAATCTTTAGTACGGTGGCAAACTCCGAGGTATCAGATTGCAGAGGGACACAAAACTAATATGTCACTGTCACTGGCGGTTGCGTAGGCATTTAGCAGCAAGCATTAAGGAGACGGGTGAGATGGGCTATCGCCTGGGTGTAATATGGAGCCTGATCTGGAAACCATTAGCGTGACATGGCAGCAGAAATGCAAAGTCTGTCCTCACACTCATTTTTTATCCCCTCCTGCTTCTTGCTCTGTTCATTTTCTTCGGCGGTCGAGACGAGTGAGGAATAGACGAGAAGAAAATGGGAGGAGGAGAAAGTGCAAAGAGGAGGAAGGAGACGCCGCAGAGGGTCGACGACAGGAGCAAGAACATTGGGAAACAGGAGATCCGGCGGAGGCTAAACGCTGAGGGCTGGAGCCGAACAGGAAGATCGGCCAAAGATGCGGGAGTCCTGCTGGATGAGAGCACCCAGAGCTAAACGCCACCATTCACACCCTGGCCTCCCACAAGGAGCGCCGCCGCATGTGGAGCAGGAGAAGCACACACTCGGCACCATGACCCAGCAAACCGTCCTGCAACCCCGCCGGCTTCAGGGTCGGCCCCAGCCATCAAGCTACAGTTTGCAGCCTGCCAGAGGACACGGCTGCATAATGGCCTCATTAGGACAAATGATTAAAGCCCGACTGAAATGTGCTAAATGCCTGTGTCACTGAAGTGGCCTTTAAATGGGCATAAATAAACAAGAGTTATGCTGGAGGTTTGGGTGTGTACCCTGGCAGCATAATAAATTACAGGGTAATGATATTAAAAGCACAGAGTCGTTAAGATGCCAAGTGGAGACGCCATAAATCCCGGCGCGGGCTCCCACTGGCTGTCCCCACGCCGAGTAATTAAAGCAGATTTATGAGGCACATTACATCAGTGCTAGATAGTTCATATATCGGCCCCCTTTATTGGACAGGCTGACAGGCGCCAAAAAATATTGTTCCGAGCTCCCCGGCCCCTCGCAGCCGAGAGGCCTCACCCAGCACTCCATCTTTTGTGGTGTCAGTCCTGCGCGGTGGTGATGGATGGGCCGATCCACCTCCTCCCCCCCCCCCCCCCCCAGCCCTCCTCAATGGGACTCGTGACAGTACCAAATAGCTTTATCTTCGCATGGCAGCTCTTTCACAGCCTCGCTCCTCTTCTGCTCCTCGCTGGCAGGAAACAAAACAAGGAACGGAGGAGCACAGACGCAGGTTTGAAGCCTGAGAAGGACAGCGGGAGGGAGGCAGACACAAAGGAGCACAAGAAGAATAGCGCTTGACGTCCTTGTCATGAATCCTGTCCCATAACGGCCACGGTTACAGTATACGATGTGCTGTTTTGATAAATCCTGGACAGTCTGTGATTAAAAGTTAGATATCAGCTGTTCGTCACTTCTGAAATGTCCAGTGACACTGTGGGGCTAAGATTTAGAATAAATGGTGAATACTTGTACCTGTACATTACATCAGTGCTCAAATGCTTTAACGCTGCTTCTTACTGACTCATTTGCACACGAGGGCATGAATTTAACCACTGTTTTTTTCATTTGCCAACATCTTTCTGCATTTATAGAAGCCTTATACAGCAAACATTACTGTACCTACTGAAGCAATGTCTAGGCTTGATCACAGGGACGCCGCTAGCGTTGTGGGCCCTGTAAAAGTGTAAGGTTGTGAGTTTGAATCTAGCTGCAGGATTACTGATTATTTGTTTTGACCACAACTTATCAGTATTTAGTCCAGATTACATTAATTAATTGTAGTGAAGCACGTAGGCATAGTGTTAAAAGGCTGGTTTGGTAAACCTTGTGTGGAAAAAACTACAAGGTGTCACTTTACAATTAAGGTTTAAAACTTAAATTAAAGCATCTAGAAAAACAAGCAAACTGTTCAAATCAATAATAAACAAATACTTGTATTTTAATGACATGAAAACAGCAGCACTGAACCTCCAGCAGCACCAGGTGGAGGGTGGGTGGTCATCGGCCTTGACCGGTTGGAGCCAGTTCATTTCCATATTTATTAAAAATAACTGTGGATAAATCACCGCTGTATCTGTCATGGATTGTTTGTGTTGCAGTGGTTAGTTAGATTCTCTTGGAGTTCGTCCCCCGGCCTTTGGTGGTGCTGTTGTGTTTTTCTTTCTGGGATGTGTGACATCATTACCTGTTCCTGTCTGTTTTGCAATCAGTCATCTACGCATTCTGTTGGTAAATGAGAAATCGTGTTTCACGTGCTCTCTGTCTGTTGGTTTATCGTTACCGGTTTCCTCGTTGGTTGGTTCATTGTTTTCTAGTCTTGTGATCATTCTTGGCTTCAGGTTCATTTTTGTTGGTCATTTGTTTTTGTCACAGTGAGTTGGCATTTTGTATTCAGTGAGTAGGTTTTTTTTGTTTTAGAGTGACCTTGATACTTGTCAGTGCCTCTTTCTCTCTTTCATTTACAGTACTTGGTCTTGGTCTGTGCAATTTGGTCCAGCCTCTAGAAACGTCTGCTGGCCACTAGCAGCCATTTTGTCTTATAATATTAGTCTTATTAGTTTTGACCAGATGTGCATGCTCAGGAGTCTTTGTCATTGTCTTGTTGTGTTTTGTTCAGCGCATTGGTCAACACTGAGATGTTCTGGGACTGTATAAGTAAAGTTTGATTTGGTTTGTTTTTTACTCATCGATAAGTTTAGTCATTAAGTTTGGTAACAGATTCTGGTTTTCTTGTCTCATTCCGCTACCTGGTCGCACTCAGAAGTGTCTTCCCTATAAGTTAAGTGCAACTTGTCAGCTTGTTCTGTACTTGCAATATACAAATATTTGTATAGTGGGACTGTGGTACTGAATCCAGACGGTAAGCTCATATTGTAAACTTTAAACCTAGAACAAAAACAAAGGCAGTCTAGACAGACAAGATTAGGTATGCACATCTACAGGTCATACAAATTCCTGTACGCCTACCCACTGGTGTGGACTCGCTCCTCTCTCCCCTGCAGTTAGGCCACGGAGCACATTGGTGGAGAAAACAAAAAATTTAGCAGGCTTTAAAAAACAAGCTATGCAATAGTCTGGTTAAACCACCAGCTGATTGTGTACCCCAGGGTTCCAAAACACAAGTACGCTACAGTACCACAGTAATGGTGGGAGCCATTAATCTGGGGTTTCAATCATCATGAAAGCTAATATAGTAAAATATTATTCTACACAATGCTGCAAGTCATGCTGCAGGTTGACACATTCAGGCTTCTGCACAGAACAAAGTAGATGGGAGGCTGGTATTAACACAGAAGGGACGTGAAATGAACTTCTAGCCAGTAAAGAGCAAAACAAGGGTCTAGGTTCTGAGATGTGGCCATCTGATTGGATGACTCTATTCAAGCAGATGTGCAGCATCTGTACACATACAGTACTGCAAAATCAGGAAGGCAGTTTATAGAGTTACACTTCGGGAACCTTTTTTTCCATTGGGTGATAAATGTTTTTATTCCAGCAAAACCCATCCTCATAAAAATAAGCCCATGCATATATATTTACAGAGCTGTACACGCTCTAACGGTTCAGCAGTTATGCTCTTCTGTATATCACAATAAAATCACTGTGCTCCTTAACTGGTGATGAACCTTAAATGCCCCCACAGGAAACACACTCTGAGCGCCAGACAACTTAATTGGTTTGGCTGCATGTAATTTTAATAGCTCCTGTAATTAGGTTGCTTATTATAAAGACTCCAGCCATAAATCACATGAAGCTCGGTTACACGTACGTTTCCTGACCCAACAGCGTTCTTGTAGTGCCGCGAGTCTGCCACTGAGAGTCACAGGCGAGAAACCTCAGCAAAGGAAGGAGGGACGGAGAAGGAAGAGCTCAGGGCTCTGACGTTAACCATCCCTGACACTTTTTTTTTTTTTTTTTTTTTTTTTTTTGTTCTGTCCAGCAGTTAAGCAAGCAGCATATATTACGCTGAATGCCATATTGTGATGGACAGCTTTGCTTTAACAAGAAGAGTATATATAGAATATATATACTCTTCCTGATTTATGGTTTATTTAATGGTTTATTTAGCTAATCCAAAATGTGTGTGATGTTGCTGTGTTGGTGGACAGGTTAGGTTTCTGCTTTAGGGTGTGTATGCGGAAGGGTGGGGGGGAGGGGGGGTAAGGGGTGCAACCAGCTGCTGAAACCAAGCAAATCTGTTAAGTAAACAATCGGAGCAAAAAAAAAAAAAAATAAAATAAATAAAATAAATAAGAAGCATGGATGTACCTTAGGCTAACACATTCATAACTAAACAATTTTTGTGCTGTGGTTTACCTTGGAGATTAATACTAATACCAATAATAGTGCTAAGGTATGTGCACATACTAATACAAACGAATACATACAATATACATACATATGTGCATTATTATACATATCCCATACTACTTAATAAAAGTCATGACATACAACACCACAAATTCCATATTCACACATTATTCATGTTGGTAGTGATAAGTATCAATAATACTTACAGTTGGATTTGGAAAGTGTCCCACTACAAGGTTAGTAAGGCTGTAGCTTAACATTATTCACCCAAAGGGTGAGGCAGACGTTGGTGCATGAACAATGCCACTTGTGGAAGCCAGGGTGATGTGAGGGGCTCCGCCACTACGCCCATCCAGCAAGCAGAGGAAAGAATCCTAGCAGCCAGGGAGCCCACACACCTTCAGTTCCAGGAGGGCAGGTGTTGCGACCCAAGCCGCCCACACAGAGCCCCCCAGGCAGAGCTGCAGCAGCCACAGAGACAGCACCCGAGGCCAGAGTGGGCCACCGGGGGTCAACGCTGTCCGCCCCATGAGAACCAGGGGCAAACACTCCCCCCGGCGGGAGGGTCGGCCTGAAAGAGTAGAGCCCGAGGACCCACGGTCCGTAGGGAGCCCGCCAGAAGATGCCCCCGCGCCCAGAGTGGCGTCCCTGACACTTTTATTATCATTATTCATTAATATGTTTCAGCACCCATTCAGTGTTTATAATTTACATTAATGCCAGTAAATTCAAACCCTCACCATCGACGTGACAGCCTGGAAGACGCCTAATCGGTGGCACAGGCTGTGCAAACAGCGCACTTGAACAGACATTATTCACTTCAAGGAGATATTTTGTTTCATTTTGGCTCATGACTGTTGCGTTCTTGTTTTTATGTTGGTCGTCTCCTTGTCCCGCTCACGTGATTTACTGCAGCCTCTGAGGAAAACCTCGTAGATCAACTCACCCTCTTATCAAACAGTCTTAGGTCCAGTTAAATTAAATTGATGTCTGTGCTGGAAATCTTCCCGTTCACACGTGCAGCTTGTCTGGTTACAGTCCTGACGTGTTCACGATGCTAGTGCACGTGCGAAGGTTAGTGTCCTGCATTTCTCATCTGTGAACTTTCTCTGCTTTGGGTCCACTTAAAATACTGTCAACAATTTCCCAGCTCTCGTCTTTTCGTCAGCCAGGAATCGCCCTTTCTGGTTTACCTTGTTCTTGCCGTTGCTGCAGGACACCTGTGTTGAAGCTGAGGTTACACTTATGAGACACTAAAATGTGCAGTGTGTGTGAGCCACAAATATGCACCTCAGCGGCCACTTACGGAGCACATACACATGTAAACACACACCGCCTCCTTGTGCGCGTGCCCTTTTCTCCACAGGTGTCAGCCCCACAGCACCGCAACCACCAAACCCCTGTTGGAGCTCAGTGGGGGCCTCATCTCTGTCCCCCTGCATTAACTGCTGTGACAACTGCTTCACGCTGCACCCCACAGGGGCAGGAATAGAAAGTGTGCGTCAGCGTGTGTGAAGCACAGACATGTAGCCAGCAGCTCAGAACGCCTGCTTTGTCCTCTGGAATAACAGGCCAGGGCAATAGTTTAAAAAAAACCTGGCTTGGCCCTCGTTAATTTTAATATGTGATGATGAGTTCATTTATCGAGGGCTAATTCTTTTCAGCAGGGCATTTGAAAGTGTTCCTGCTGGATCACTCGTCACCTCTGTGAAGATGAGGAACAAGGAGTGGAAGGTGCCGACATGAAGATGGTCTGCGCACACATATACACACGGTATCAGTATCAGACCCCAAGTAGAACTAAAGCAACACTATGCCACAAAGGAAAACACAGAGTCAAACAGTATTAATTTAACAAACTCAGAACGACAGCTGAATTCAAACATCTGACTTGTACAACACTAAATGATGTAAGTCACTGCTCAGGGCTGACACTTTCATACAAACCAAAATAACTTGAAGACACGATCACAACAAAATGAATTTGTGTAATTAATTATAATTAAATAATAAAGTCAGTCACACCTGAACAAGGTGATCAGCAGAGAGAGATGGAAAACCAGCAGGAGGGTCCAATCATTACACATTACACTGAAGCCTTGATGAGATGGAATCCAACTGGATCAGTTTCCGTAAAGATCCATGAGCAGCTGTTTTTTACCTGCATGTAAATATCGAGGTGCTTCAACAACTGTGTTTGCACGAAGGGCTGAAACTGCTCTTTCTGCCCTAACAGTCTCCTCTATGATGATGATGAATCTGTGTAAGGAGCGACTGTGTTCCTCTCGCTATGCATGGTGAGGTTCACTTTGCCCGCCGCGCGTCGCCATCTGAGGGGCGTGGCCAAAGTTGACGGGAGAGACGGATGCAGCGGACGCGTGCTCGTGCCTCTGTCCCTGTCTGTGCGTCTGAACGGGCGGAGAATGAGAATGGGAGCGTGCAGCAGTGTGCAGCCAAGGGTAGCAAAGCCACTCCATCACCGTGATAGGCCTTGTCATCTCCCCCCCCCCCCCCCCCCTCCCCTCCCTTCCATTCCCACTGGTAGGGGCGAGGTGTAAAGTTCACTCCTGCCTAATTCATCAACCGCCCTCCCGCCGCTGCCCTGCACAGTCATTAGCTCCACTCACTGACACAGCACCTCCGTCGACATCCTACCCTCATTTATTGTCATTTTACATTTAGGAGGAACCATCAGTTAATTAAGGGCTAAATTGGCCAGTTTCCCCAGGATGTATGCAGAGGGCGAGGGTGTTTTCAGGTGGGGTTGGTTGGGGTGGAGTGAGGCCGTCAGGAGGCTTTGTGCGAGGAATTAACATTTAACATTACGTTTCTGCAGGTATTTACAATCTCTCTTACTCCTTGTCTTGAAGGAGTCTGGCAAAATAAAACAATCACTTCCATATTTGAGTGAAATGTACTTGGGGGGTCATTTAAATACACTTTTTCCTCCTTCAACAACACAGCATGTACTGTGTAAAGTCCGAGTAGAGTCACAAAGCCAAGTAGAGAGGAAGCCACTGTTTTCCGGGACCTCACTGAGGGTCACCTGACCCTCAGTGAGGTCTAACAGGTGCTTCAGGCTCAGTGCCCTTGTAAGGACACACTTTGCGGTGCCCTGTTCTGCTGTTTACTCTCTCAGTCCAGCAGCTGCGCGGCACGCTTATAATACTCTAATAAGTACATTACATATGGATACAGGTCCCCTCGCCACCACTCCCTGTCTTATGATTAATGAGCAGCACTTGGAGCCGCATGTGTTGCTGCCTCGCAGCCTCCGACGTGTCTTTCCGGACCCGACATTTTGTATCCTCCGTGAAAAATGAGCTCCTCGGTCTCGTTCATTACACAGAGCTCGGTGCCAGAGCTCTCCCATGCATAGTCGTGTTCACTAAGCATCATGCCATGCTTGTACTACGCGTGGGTGTCCGTGTCACTTTGCATCTAAGTCACTTATCACGACTGCTATCCAGCGAAACGTGTACAGAGGAATCCACTTGACTGTAATTTGGGATCGGTACAAAAAGAGACAAGTTGATAGAAAATGTTCTGACAGGAAAAGAAGAGAGAATTACAACGCCAGGGAGGAAATGCAGCAAAAGAAGTTGTGGCACAGGAGGAAAGTAGCTTCTTGGTGCACAGGCATCCTGATATGATGACGGCCCAGTAATCATTGGTCCCCCTCTCAAGTTATACTGTAGCTGTAGTTTGGTCTTTCAGAGAATGAACTTCATCTGTCTGTATATACCACACACACACACACACACACACACACACACACACGCACACGCACACGCACACGCACACGCACACGCACACGCACACACACACACACACACACACACACACACACACACACACACACACACACACACACACAGCCCACAGACACACACACACACACACACCGGCTGCTACTCAGCACTCTCTCAAGGGCGCGTTCCAGTAAAGCAGCATTGGAAAACAGCCATTTGATGGATTGGACCTGGAGACGGCAGCGCAGGCAAATCCCCTAATGTGGCATAAATAAGGCCGCCGTGCTCCGATCGCTCTCCGCAGACAATGTAAATTATATTGTCAGGCGCAGTCACTTCCCCGCTCGCTGTGCCGCTAACAAGAGTCACAAGCCAAAGCTCCACAAGCAGGGGAGGAGCCACCGGTGGGAAGGGAAGGGAGAATTAATTAAAGTGGCAACCTACACACAGCAGCGCAGGCATATAAACAGATGCACGCGCACGCCGAGCCATACATAGAGGCAGCGTATATGCTTTGATTTATCTCCCGTGCTCCTCTGCGCCCCCGCCCTCTCCTGTGGCTCACAGTGAAGGTCGATGTGACAGCCCGGCTGAGGAACCGAGGCGGCGCTGCTCAGCCATTTTGGAGCTAAGCTCCCTGCGTGTCTGCCTGAGGCCTGCAGATTCTCAGGGGACTGACAAACTCAACACGCGGCTCTGTGAATAATGGCAAGTGTCGTGCATGGACTTCCACACACACGCTTTAAACCTTCCACAGCTCAGCTCCAGCCTCAGACCGATCGAACTGCGAGTTTTACCCAGTGCACCCGTCTTCCTGCCGCTCACTCTCTATGCAGCTGTTTTATGTCAGGTTGCTTCCAAGACGTTGTCAGAGCACAGCTGTTCTAACCTTGGCAGAACTGTGTCCTCACAACAAGGCTTTGTTGCTACGGAATACGTCAAAACAACCTGTCAATTCATCCTTCGTCCTGAGAATTATGTCACTGCTCGTAAAAACGAAACCTGGCATTTGAGTGATGCGCTGATGACAACCTTCTGCTTCTTCCAAGAAATGGTGCTTTATGACAGCGAGAACCACACATTAGGACCTCCGCTGTCAAATAGGTAATGGTGTAATATAATGTATGTACGTTGCACTGGATAAAGTCAAGTGGTGAGGAACATCAAAACGGTCCGACCTTCCACTAACAGAGCCTTGTGGCTGAGGTCAAGTGGATTCTCACGGAAAATGTGTTTTTCTTTTAAAGTAAAGTTTAAATTCTTATTCTGACTGTGACAAAAACAGTTGTTCATCAACCTTCAGATTTTGAGTTTGGAACAATGCTTCCACTGGAAACTGCTGAACCCACATGGAGACTTTCTGGCCATTCAGAAGTAAGACAGTGAAAAGAATACACTTATAGTGAAGGAGGGAGGATAGGGTGTAGACACTATGTAACTATGACTATGTAACAGATGGCTCCAACTTGTTGCTAGGAACAAGCTTAAAAAGCTTTGGATTTTAAAAGTACCCAAGACTTTTGACTCATACTCTGGACAGTAGCTTGTACGATGACAAAAGCAACAGTAGGATATTTCTTCATTTCCCATCTGGCAGCACTGACGCATTGTAACACATAGTATATGCACTTTTGAGAGTTGAAAGTTATATAATATTGCATCGGAGGAGCCCTAGAATGAAATATAAACTCTAGTAGTAATCATGTGTTTATATTTCTAAAAAGCCCTGAGCCTAAAACCTACAGGAAACTGCAGCCCTTGTGATTCCGACGCCGTAAGTGGACACATTCACGAGATGAGAAATGCCCTAAAACAAACAGCATCTCTCACACACAGCCGTGTTCCCACAAAGTGCTCCTTCCTTGCAGGCTACCATGCCTAGAAACAGCTTTGCCCTCTCTCTGTCAAGCATTTCCTCCCATAGCTGGCTAAAAAAGTGTTTCCCAATGCTGACAGGCAGAATGGATGGCCTCCATTACGCCTGGCTACAAACACATTCCGCCAGGATGAAGGGGCCGTAAATTATCCTGCGAGCGAGCGGCCCAGGCCACAGCCAAGCCAACCCCCCACCCCCACCCTCCACCACCACCACCACCACCACCCCTGCACTCCTAATGGGGTCGGCCCATCCAAACCCTGCACTGCACTGAATCACACACCCCTTACGCAAACACACACTGCCACCTGCGTGTGCGTGTGCACTGTAAAGTATGTGTGTGTGTCGCTGAAATGCCGGGTGGGGGCTCAAACACCTGGAAAGGAACCCCTGCACCCGTCATCCAAATAAGCCCGACTTCACAAAGACACGCGGATAATAGATGGTTGGGCTCTCTCGTGACTGGGCACAACAGACTTATGTTACATTGCAGCACAATAACAGACAGGCTGCACGCGGACAGGACTATCGCTGCGAAGCTGGAGGGCGTAACTGTAGAAACATCAGCAGTATGTCAGGTCAAATTCAGTTCACATGACAACAGCGTCGTTGGCGGCTGGAAAGCCATCAACTCGGTCGAGACGTCGCCCCGTGGCGTGGTGAAATGCTAAGTGTGCACGCGTAAATCATGACATGCCAGAGTCAAGCAACGCTGGGTTCCAACTAGGTAACAGTTGTTCTTCTTGTGTGACAGTCCCCTCTCGGTCTCACACTGCAGCCCTGATAGGAATCTAGATCCTCCCTCTTGGCAACAAAACCCTCAAAGCACTCGTCCCACTCACTAACTGCCTCTTTCTTCTCCTCCTGACATTTCATCCACATGTTTGTCTCCACTGTTTCTTTTCATGCTGCTGGGAGATTCCTAAGAGGCCTGTTGTTCAATAAATGGGGTCATGAGCTCAGGACAACTTTGCTAGATGCGTACGACTGTACTTGTTTGTGTTCTCCGTGAATAAGGAAAATAGTTTATGTGCATCAAATGTGTTTGGTGTTTAAAGAATTGTTCTCGTAGATATTTTCAAGGTTTACTGATCTGCTGCTTCTGATATTCACCACTGCTCATAGGTTTTATTTACCCCATTCACCTTTAAGCAGTTTTTAGGTTAGGTTGTAAACTACAACCACAGAAAGAATATAATCATAGACCAAATTTTAGTCACAGATACCTACTGTATGAAAAAATAATATATTTTGAATAGTATATATTTTTTAAACCATAGACTAAGTCTGCTAAGCAGAAGCTAGGTCTGTCAGCCTGTTTGTCGACATATTAAAAATAACTTCCTCATCTTGAATAGAGGACCATCATGCCAACAGACTTTTAAATATTTTAGCTGGATTGAAATATTTGTGCTTAACCTCAAAACATTTGAGTGTTCATTATTGTGAAGTACAAAAGCACTAATCGCTAAAATTGCTGGTTTTGTGGAACTGTAACTCACTCTGTAACTGACTGTTGATTAGCAACAGCAAACATCTGTTCACATCAAAGGCAAAGGCGGATATTGAAAAAAAAACATTTTCAATTGCTTGGACATATTGGGTTCAACATGAAGTAAAACAAAAGCAAATATAAACATAAACAAATAAAACATGAAAGCTTTGGGTCAATTTAAAACAATCCCACTGGTGCCTTAGTACTACAGCTGGGATCGAATCGCATAACCTGACAAGTTGACCCACTCCTCCCCATTCAGGCCCCTACCACAGGACAGGCAGCTGCAGCAAAGGAGGAATGGACCTCGGTGACAGGTCACATTATACCTGGGTGCTGACACTGTGAGAGGGGTCAGCCGTACTGTCAGGGCTGGGAGGGTGAAGAGGAGGTGATGGGAGTGGGAGGAGGAGGAGTGGGAAGGAATGGTGCTCCTTTGACTGGGCCATCACTTGAGTGACATCTGCACAGCTGTGACGCTGATGGTGCATACCAGCGTCACAGAGAGGGGGCAAGAAGTGCCTTAGGAATGTAGTAGCCAGACCCAGCACCCATCATTTAGCTATCATTTAAATTGCACAATAGTCTCACCAAATTGAAAACACATATTGTCATGAAGAGCTCTCCCATGCAGTCATTAAATAATGCAGTAAATGATCTGTCTAGTTTTTTTTCAGCAGTACATAGATTTAAAAACCACAAGTGATAGTTACAATATGACGTACTTGTACAATTTACTCAACACAAGTTACAGAAACCCTTGGCAAAAAGTAGCACATACTAGTACACTATTTGTATACTTAAACTAAAAAGGAAAAAAGTATCCTTTAAATTCACTTTATGCACATATATACTAAGATATACCAAAATATGAAGAATTTAAATGATCACGTATACTTGGTTTCTACTTACAAGTATAAAAAAAGAGGTTAGGTGTTTCTTGTCTAGATTTGTAATTATACTCAAGTATACTTAAACTGAGAAGTATACACAAAAGTCTAATATGTTAGGTAAATGAGTTATGAGTTAACTGAATGTATAAGGCAGGAATACTATCATAGAAAATGCATAGCGTGCTACATGCGCTGGATGCAGATATGTGATGTGCAAATTTCAGTTTAAAGAGAAAGAAAAGAAAATTCTTGATTGAACCCAATGAACCATCTTTTAAGTAAACAGCACTGTTGTATATTTTCTTTAGTCTGTCATATACAGTTCCATCAGCTAAAAGCTGTTTGTTCCACACAGCTTGGATACGGTAGAACTCTTGAATTTGTGATAGTGCTCTTGGCATTTTCTGGCATTACCTCCACAACATATGTTTTCTGGCTTTTGTGTTGGGACATACTTTATTCCATGAAAATACTCTTAGAATTGAATGGAGTGCCCATATTCGATTCAATTACAAAAGTTGATATAGCCCACAATATCCCCTCGCGTTGTACTTCATGCTATACTAAATGTTTACTGAAAGTGTACTAATAATACATATTACAATTACAATTACAATTGATATAAGTTCTCAGTTAATAGTCCATAAATGCTCAAAGTTTACTTTTCATACATTTATAATATACTTTAAGTGAATTTTTGGGGACTGAAAAGTTGGCCAATTTAGTCCCAACAAGTATTAAAAGAGTAAACTCATAAGAATACTAGAAGCAGATTCACATACATATACTTACTTTGCAAAGTATACTTTAGAAATATACTTCAGTATACTTGATCAAATTAACTTTTAGTATACATTTTTTGCGAAGTGTATGGGTAACCTATATTTGAATTTAATTAATAATTAATTTTTAGGGTGGTAGATTTTATTCAAATATATACAGAATTGAACAATGTGAACATATTTCCATGCAAACTGAGTAAACCAAGCAAAAGAAGCTAGGTTTGTTTACTTCCTGGTTTGTACAGGCAGTCACTCTGACCACGCCCACTTGAACATTTCACTTCCTGGTTTTTCCACTCTTATCCTATCATTTATAAATATTAATAAGTGATCTCTTTTCATCATACACAACATTCAGCTCCTCACCTCATTTTCATTTGTCTGCTCGTCTGACCACCTCGTTTGTCTGTTTGAGTGCATGTTTCTTGAAGTTGATTAACTTTTGTTTGATTCTCAGTGGTAAAATCTTTTGTACACTTTTTTTTCTATCATTAAATTCTTTCCTAAGTGCTAAGTGTTCCTAAGTGTGTACAAGTACTTCACAAAGTACTCTACAAAGAAAACAAAGTATTTTCAAAGTATTTTAACATAATATTGCTTTTGATAAGATACATGTGTTTGATATACTTTTAACAAGAGATTTGGAAAAGAAACTGATTATATGGTACTAATAAAAGAAATGGGGCTCAAACACCCATTATGTACAGGAGTGATACAAATAAAAGACATTTGTGGGCTCTGTGAACGATCTCAGGTACAAGCAGGCAGCCTGGCCGGAGCACGGAGGCCGGCCACCACAGTTATCCCTCAGTTGTCAGCAGCGTTGCCGTTTACCCTGCACCCATTCATCAGCCTGTAAATGAAGTAGCAGGTTTATTAGGCTGCGGTAAAACTATCCACTGTTTGAGGCCAGTGTGTGGAGACAGCCAGTTCCCTGCTGGCTGGACTCTGCTGACAAAGCTAGTGTGTCTCTGTGTAGCAGACTGTGGTGTGAACCAGGTGCCCAGCTGGCAGCCGTCCTACAGCACACGAGCACTGGTCATTTAAAAAAGATATTTATTCTAGATTCTGGGTAAACCTTAAGCTTTGAATAGTTACTGAAGCGCCTTTGAGCAAGACCGGCAGTGTGGATCATGAAGCAATGCTCGGTAGCAGAGCGGTGTTAATGGTGATTCTCGGTGACTGGCCCATCTCCTCTGGAGCCGTTCCACTGTCTGTACAGACCTCTCACTGTCAGAGAGACCTGAGCCACGGCTGCTGGGTGAACGCTCCCCACAACCAGATTTTAACCACCACTCGGGTCTCTGTTGTCCCTCCTTCACTCATGGCACAGAGAACACACACACACACACACACACACACACACTGAAGAGGAACTTGCTGAGCTACATTAGCCTAACATCAAGTAGGCCTTTTCTATGAACATTCGGCCTCTTTCTCTAATACACACGCACACTTTGTCCTCAAGCTAATTAGAAGCTGGAGGTCTTCCATCATGCACGAATTCACCCTCTTAACTCCACATATATTGTTAAAGAGTCTGTCCACAGTGATTCAGGAGCAACCACGCAGAAAAAAGAGTCTCCTTCATGTGTTGTTTGCCTCATTTCATTTAAAATACACAAACACACACACGCACTTTGCATGACATTAAAAAGATAAAAGCCTGCAGGTACAGTTGTAGATATCTAAATGTGAGGCCCTACATGTGTGCCAAAGACACACACACACACACACACACACACACACACACACACACACACACACACACACACACACACACACACACACACACACACACACACACACACACAAAAGTGAGTTCAAAATAGAGGCAGCCAAGTATTAGGGAGAAACCATGCGTGAGGCGTGAGTGTCAGTCAGGGCAGATCATCCTATCTTTTTTGTCTGTCTGTCTGTCTGTCTGCTCTGTGAGCAGGTGTGTGTGTGTGTGTGTGTGTGTGTGAGAGAGAGAGAGACAGAGAAAATCTGACTGGCTGTTTGCAGCTCGGCCTGGAGTCTATCCAGGCCATCACTCACACTTTACCCAAGGAGAGGGCGTCGGACAGGTTTTATTAAAACTCTGTCAGGTGTGTGTGTGTGTGTGTGTGTGTGTGTGTGTGTGTGTGTGTGTGTGCCCCAGGCTCAGAAGAGATATCATCTCTCCCTTGACATGTTCTTTCATCTTTGCCTTTTTTCCTCTTGACAGACACCATTTGGGTTGCCAGTCATTTTTTCTGCTCAGGCCTTTCCGCGTGGCTGACATAATCCATTGTATTGTATGCAGCAGCTTCCTGAATTACTCTGGATGTTTTAAATCGCGAAATTTGCCAAATGCTTGCAAATCAGAAGATCTGAAGGATGGGTGAAGAAATTATTTCAATTAAAACTAATCATTCTCTATGGAATATTCTAAATGTTATTTAGTGATTTAAACAAACATTTCTCTTTGTTTTTGACCAATTTGTGTATAGTAATCAAATTCAGTGCAGTATTTTGACACAATTCAGAAACACACTTAGATTAAGGTTTACAGGGGTTTCTAGTTGGGTCAACTTGTGTTTAAAAAAACTGAGAAAAAAGGAGCCAATACACATTTAATGAGCTGAGATTTCACTGTGGTGCAGGCCACCACCTTTGCTCTGTTTATTTAAAGTGACCATATAATCCTCCTTCTCCACATACTGAATACTGCAGGTGGAGGTCTGCTCAGTGTGACTGAGACTCTGGAGAAGCTCGAATACACGTGCAGACTTTCAGAATGCAGCGAGTCTAAAAGGAAAGGCCTGCGCTGGACGAGCCTGGTGTTCATAGCAGGCCTGTTTATCTGTGGGTGTTTGTCATAACAGGCGAAGTCAAGTGTGTGAGCGCTCACACACCCGTTAATGCGATGACTGACTCATCGTGGGTGACAAGGTAAAAGTAAACATCTTAATCAAACAACGTTGACACCAAGATCGTCACCAACTATTTTGTGTCTGGTCCATTGTTTTGTGCTCGGCAAAACTCTGAAAACTGACTGAAAAAATAAAGAAGTTGTGTGCTGTAAACGCCGCCGCCGACGTGATGAATGAACATCCAGTGCTGCTGTTGATCTGAATGAAGGCAGCCATGAGCCACACAGCTGCACTGGAGCGCGCTGTAAAAACAAGGCGTCCCAGATGTTCGTCGTCCGCAGCTGAATGGCGTCTTATTGCAGCGCGAGGACGCGGCGGAAGCCCCACGTGCGGCAGGCGCGCTGTTTAAAGCGCGGACACAAGGCTTCCCCTGTGCTCGCGCCCGCCCCGCCCCGCCCCGCCTCGCGCCCCGCCCCCCTCGAGCTGCTCGCTCCCGTCAACGGCCCGTACGTTTTTAATCACGTCCAAATGATTTATTTAAACGCCAGGCGACGTGTCACCTCGCTTCCTTTCATTTTTCAAAATGTTTGTGTTCTTTGCTGGATGATAAATTTATCTTCAGACAACCCCAATACGACTAATTAACTCTGAAATATCAGAACCAGATGCCGGAGCTGAGGGAAGTTCTAAACAGGCAGCCAAGAGAGCCCCCCTTCTCCCACGACCTCCTCCAACCTGCTGCTCCACACTTCTTGGCCTCGCGCGTTTTTCAGGCGCCTTCCTCAGAAGTTGGATCCTCGCGGCCGAGGAGCAGCAGAACACTGCAGCGCGTCGTAAATCTGGCAGCGTGAAGTTAACCTGCACATGCCCCGTGCTCACCTCCTCCTTTCCCCCTAGGTGTCACTCAGCACCTCCACCTAATTTATTCTCCTCCTCCCTCCTCTCCTCCGGACCAACTGGCTCACTTTTCTTCCTCCAGCTCCAAAGATTTAGGTTTTTTAGTAAAACATTGTGCTTTCGCCCAGAAAGTGTAACACGACTCTAAGTTGGTAAACGTAGACCCTCCAAAAAGTCCAGATACTGCTTTTAAACTTTCTCCGTCTCGTTTTTTTTTGTGGCTAATCTCGAGCAAACGTTCTTTGTCGTGATTTATGTCACTCTATATTTCCGCCTAAACGTCAAAAATGTTTGGATCAGGAGACTTAAGTGGGATATGAATTCTGCTCCTTCGTATTCTGGCTCACACAGCGATAATGTTGGGAGCTGGAGCGGTGGTGAAAAATCTTCCGTCCCTGCAGAAATGCCTAGAAAAAGCAAAGGGCCCCTGCAGGAACATTGCGGCGCTGACACTTTGACAGTTTGCCATGAGTGACGTCTGATCTGTACAAATTTCAGGACTAATAAATCTACCTGTCAGAGCTTGGGACTTAAAAGGGCCGCAGCCCTGCGGCACAGCTTTAACACAACTTGTGTTGATGAAATTCTGTAGGCTGGAGAATTATAGCTGTCAGAAAAACGCCCACATCAAACCTGAAGCCTTGGCGTTCTTTCTTTTTTTCCCTGCTCTCTCTCAACACTCGTATATTGCTCGTTCACCTCCTCCCTCTCCGCTGCCGCTCCCTCCCAGACGTCTCTTTCCCTTCCTCCGTTTCTCCCTCTCTCTCTCTCTCTCTCTCTCTCGCTCTCTCTCTCTCGCTGCTTGGAAAATGAAACATAGGAGCGCTTTCATGGCTCGGCCACCGTCCTTACATCATTTTGACACCCAGAGATCCGTCCAAAATGCGCACGCACACGTGCCTCGTGCTCGCATTTAATCATTTGTTCTACCGATGTAAAGTTTGCTGACAGACAATAAGTTGTCGAGGCTAATGGGCGTGACTGCGATTCTGTGTGTGTGTGTGTGCGTGTGTGCGTGTGTTCCGTCACCGTAATATTAGAGTCACCAGCTGGGGGTTGAACGGGCTGAAGGGTGGAATGTTGTTGTTATGTGGGTGATTTAAATAAGGCCCATAAATCCTCCACCCGCCGCTCCCCTTCTGCCTCGCGTCCGTCTGAACCCCCCCCCTTCCCTTCCGTCCCCCTCTCGCGCTGGATTTATTCCTGTTTATCTTCGATCCCGGTTTGCTCGGGATTTCCCGTCGCCTTTCAACCGGAGCCGCCGCGTCCCGTGGCCGATAAATCACCGCCGAGTGTTTAGACACTCCGCTGCCGCCGCTGATTTTTCCTGTAAACGTGTCAGGACGGGGCGGATCGCGTTTGCCGCCTTCAAAGCGCCGTCGCCTGTGTGAAAAGTTCACGGGAGTCCCGGGGACGAGTGATTTCATTGATTTAAATGTCAAGCGGCGCGGCTGTTGTACAAGGTCGGGACTCTTCTGGTGCAGCGTGATCACGTCGGTGACGGATGAGTCAACGAGGGTCTAACGGTGCTCTGCTTTATCATTAAAATGATTCAGTGAGAGCTCCGTTACATTTTACCTATGGGAAGGCAAATTAATAGGAAGTCACAGCTGGAGGCAGGGTGTCTTCATGGTTAAGGCTGTCACACACGCACACACACACACACACACACACACACACACACACACACACACACACACACACACACACACACACACACACACACACACACACACACAGGTTCACACGTTCAGCCCAGCAACAGCCACTTTGTGTGTGTCACGCGTGACTCACTCCTTTCACACTGTCATTTTAAATGTCTAAATTGTAAATCAGATTGCATTCCATGACTTTAATTCACTTTGATCCCACCTAAGCTATTTTTCGTCAGTCATATCGCATAAAAGAGCGACAATAGAAATGCCTTTGTTCATTAGCCCCATGCTGAAACGGCAGCAGTCATTTACACTACACACGCGGCCGCCGCAGCAATCTGTCAATCCGCGCGCTTGTCAATCACTCGGCGTCTCGGCGGGGAGCCGCCTCTGAATGACAGCCCGTGTGATCTCTCCCAAGGGCAGGCAGGAAGGCAACAAAAGGCCCAGCTACAGTAATTGGCAAGATAAAGACATCCCGCCACAGCAGCACTGTCACTCATTTGGTTCCTGAACGATGAATCAACGCGGGACACGCCACAGCAGTTAACCGGAGGCAGAGCGCGCTCGTCGGCCGGCCGCCGGCCAATCAGGAGCCCCGGCGCCGGGTCGCCTCGCCCGGCGACCGGCTGAGAGGTGACCTGTTTAAACTAACACGTCGCCCCCCATCATCTGGATTCACCTCTCTAACCTCCTCACCTCCTCCCGTCCCTCCCACGCACGCCCTGACCCCTGGCTGACCCGCCGGCCCCTTCTCCTGGGTCAGCTCAGCGTAAATGCCCCCCCCCCCCTGTCTGCTCCGTCTTAACCCCATCCTTCACACACCTGGTTCTCATTTCTCACATTTCACTTTCCATCAGTGCTGTGGGCAGGATGCTGTCTGTCTGTGAGGAAACTGACGCCACAACATTAAGCTGCCAGCATGAAACGAATAATTACCTTGCGTTTACTGTAAGACCTCAGAGTATATTACAATGTAGTAATAAAAAGGGCAAGATAGGGAGTACAACTAAACGTGGAGAATGAACCAAAGCAGGTTTTCAGGTGCGTAAAGCTCTGATCATCTGCTCTGGTTATCTGCCTCCACACATGAGCTGAAACCCTGAAGTTCATTGTATTAATCAGCCAGGTGAGCTGTGGATGAGGGGGCGTCTCCTTTCAGGTTATTCACTAGCCACAACTCTAGGAGGTGAAGGGAACATTAACAGCTTAAGATCATGTTGTTGTTTTAGACTTTGTGAAGATGGTCAGAAAAAGGTCAGAGAGGGCGTCAGCAAATCCTGACCAGGTCCGGTCACAGTGTGTGTGGCTGACTGAAGGCCTCCCATGCCCTGTGTGTGACCTCCCTCCCTGTCCTCTCTCAATCACCCCTGTCTCCTCAGACGCCTTCTCCTGCTGCAACAGGAGAGCAAACTGAGCACAGGGGGCTCCCTCTCACTAAAGGGACCCCCTGTGCAGCATGAAAATGCCCTCACACACACACACACACACACACACACACACACACACACACACACACACACACACACACACACACACACACACACACACACACGCACGGGGATCCTGTGTCTGCCTGCTCGGGCTCTTCACAGGACAGTCATTAGTCATCAGGCAGATCAAAGGACAACCCCAGGAAGCGAAAGGACCCTGACAGGGGGGAGTCCATGTGGCTGGCAGCCCATCGCTCATCCTCATCTGACAGGGAGGCACACTCTGCATCTGAGCGCCGCTTCCGCCGCAGGCTGCCGTCCAACATGTGGCTTACATCAGAATGGCAACTCGAAGGTTAATGTCATCAGCTGGAAGCAAAGTAAAGCATGTATAAATAAATCGTTAGCTGGAGCAAAGCTGGTCGTTCCAGTCCCAGTTTAAAAGCTCCCTGCGACGCAGAGAGGTGAAATAGTCCTAATCTTATAACACAACTGTTCACGAGGAAGTCAACGTTATGGAGTGGTCCTTGGGGCTTTTACTGACAACCTGTGGCAGTTTATAACAGGTCTCACAGCTCCCCTCCTCTTCCTCACGCCTTGAAAAGGCAGCGTTTCAACAGGTGTTAGCACAAAAACAGCAACACAAGTAACAACTTGTGCGTTTGAAAGGTAATCAGGAATAATGGGATTGCAGCGCTGCTGGTTTACGTCCAAGCTGAAGCACAAGCACACGTGATTAATCCTGTATAAAGTTCAAAACACTGTCTGAGCAGTCAAACAGACTTGAAACATGAGTTTACACGTGAAATATTTCAAAAGCGTAACATTTGTTTTCCAGCTTAGTGTTGGGTTGCCCCTTCACTCATACTGTACAATAAATATTTTACAGTGCCGGCCCAGAGAGGTGTAATCATTTATGTTCATCTTTTGAATCATTACCTGCACAAGGACAGGAACAGCAGATTACTGCAATCATGAACAAAAAGAAATTCTCAAAGACAAACAACATTCAATTATATCATACGACAATGTATAAATAAAACATAAAACAATTCAATAAAGAATATAAAATAATACAATCATTAAAGATGACCTTAGTAACAAAACAGACTGGAGTCTAAATTGTAGTAGCAAAAAGTGCTCTAATATGAATCTTTAAGTTAAAGTTTCATGGGTCTTGTTTTAATATTGTTGCTTTTGTTCTATATTTTAACTCTAGCAAAAATGTAACGTCACGGTGGTGGACTTAAAGCAAGCGAGGGGCACAGCAAAGGCTCCGCCATCACCCCACACCTTTTCCCACCAGCACCCACAGCCCGTCTGCAGGGTGACCCTTCCCTTTCGCTGCGTGACCGAGCGCCTCTCCTGCCGCACAGGAGGCATCAATTACAGGTCCTGGCTGTCCCGGTGTCACTGCTCTGTAATTAATGGGCTCTCCCGGCGCTGCGCCATAGGGCCTGGCCTCACCATGAACTCTGCAGGAATTCAGAGGCAAACACACACACACACACACACACACACACACACACACACACACACACACACACACACACACACACACACACACACACACACACACTCGCATAACAAAGCACTCACACGCACCTAACATTACATGATGCTTGTGAATCATCGGCTAACACCTGCTTATATGATTTAGGATGTGCGCACAAAGGCACAACTCTGTACTCATGCTTACAAATAATAATTATATGGACCCTTATACTTATACGCAGCCTAGAGCGCGCACACACACACGCACACGCACACACGCACGCACACACGCACACACACACACACACACACACACACACACACACACACACACACACACACACACACACACACACACACACACACACACACACACACACACAGCCCCCTGCCGTCTTCTCCTCCATTTGTCAATCAGCCAGACAAACAGAAGCACAAGGTCCCTCAGGTCAGAGGGTCATGGGATCCTGTGATTCCCCTGCTACCCCACATCTCAGCGCACACACCTACACACCGGAGCTGCCAGCCGGTCAAACGAACCCACAAAGTCGTGTCAGCTTCTTTTCTTCAGCGGCCTGAATCGTGTTGACTTTGAATCAGTTTTACCATTTTGGCTGTTGAGTGGGAGATTGTCCCTGTGAGCTTTTCCTCTTGCCTTCACTTCCTGCTTTCATGCTTCTTTCATGGCCCTTTCTCTTTTACTTTCTTCCTTTATCCTCGCTCCCTCCTTCAAACATCACGCCTGGAGCTGACACTGAGCGTGACCCTGCCTTCATTGTTGCAGCGGGGCAGAGGCGCAAACACAGGGCAGGGACTGTCACCCCGGTGATTAAAGAGCGCATGTTTTCAGTCAAATGCCTCGGAGGGGAGTGATCCCAGAAGGAGAGGGAGGGAGGGAGGGAGGGAGGGAGGAGGAGGGGGGGGGGGGACTCAAAGTCGAGTGGGATGATAAACCTTTTTACATCTGAGGAATAAATGCATGTTGGACCGTTAAAGAGGCAAGTGTGGCATTTTCAAAGGCTTCTGGAGCAAGTCTTTTTGGTGATAGTGGCTTTTTATTAAAACCAAAACCCATATCAGTCTGTCACGATCTGGGTTTTGTGTCTAGTTGTTTCCGGTTTTATTTTGGTAATCTCCCGGTCTCTGTTTTTGGTTTGAGCTTTACTTCCGGTTTTTGTTCTTCTCACAGCTGTTCCCTGTTAGTACCGGTCCGCATTATCCACACCTGCACTTCATCGGCTATTAGTTCACTTTGTATTTAACCACCACCTTTGTCCTCGGTTCCCCGCCAGATCGTTGTTTGTGTTTCTTCAGTGTCCCAGTTTCATCAGTGTATTCGAGTTTGATTAGTGTTTCGTGTTCCCTGAGTGTTCCTAGCTTCCCGTGTTTTCGTGTTTCGTGTTCCGTGCTCGTGGTGCCTGTCCCTGTTTTGCCTTGCCGTGTATCCTGCCTGTAAACGAACCTGGACTACTACCTGACCGTGAGTTTGCCTTATCCCTGCATGTACTTTCGCCGCGCCCTTTTTGTGTACGAACCCTGCCTGGACATTGGACTCGAGATTGCCTGCTCCCCTTGTTACTGCTTTAAGCCCTCCCGTGTATGACCTGGACCGTTTGACCGTGCTTTGGAGAATAAACTTTCTTTTGATCATAACCCTGCCTCCGTGCTGCGCATGTGGGTCCTTTCATTGCCGCCCCTGACAGAACGATCTGGCCCAACTTGGACCCAGCCAGCACTTAGCCTCCGGTCAGGTCAGTGACTGTTTTTCCTTGTTTTTTTACGGCGAGTATAACTCTCCCGCGGAAGTATGGAGTTTACCTGCGCCGAGCTACCCAGCGACCTACATGTCTATTTCGAGATCCTCGCGGAGGATTACCGACGGGCTAGTAACCCGAAGGACCAGCGCTGCGCCGTGGAGGTGGCGATATTGACGCTGGAGGACGATGACACCGCGTTAGATCACCCCAGTGTTCGTCGCCTCTATGAGCGATTGTGCGCGAAGTCTGATGAACTAAGCGACGCGCTCCGCACCACGCCAGCGCCGGTCGCACCGCCGAAGGTTTCGGTTTCCTTCTCCCCGCCCCGTCGGACCGTTGTGTCTGCATCAACCTGCCCAGCTCCATGTGTGTTCCGCTGGGAGGATTCCCTGCATTCATGCGGTCCCCCGTCTCCAGTTCAGACGCGAGCTGTTCAGTCCCCAGCTCAGTCGTGTTTTGCCCAGTCCCCAGCTCAGTCGTGTTTTGCCCAGTCCCCAGCTCAGTCGTGTTTTGCCCAGTCCCCAGCTCAGTCATGCTCCGCTCAGGCTCCAGTCGCCGTTCAGCCTCGCCACGCTCACGCTCTAGTGCAGCCCTGTCACGTTCAGGTTCCAGCCCCAGTCCAGTCGAGCCCAGTCCAGTCGAGCCCAGTTCAGGTCTCAGTTCAGTCGAGTCTAGTCCACGTTCCAGTCCAGTCGAGCCCAGTTCAGTCTCCAGCCCAGTCGAGCCCAGTTCAGTCTCCAGCCCAGTCGAGCCCAGTTCAGTCTCCAGCCCAGTCGAGCCCAGTTCAGTCGAGCCCAGTTCAGTCGAGCCCAGTTCAGTCTCCAGGCCAGCCGAGCCCAGTTCAGTCTCCAGGCCAGCCGAGCCCAGTTCAGTCTCCAGTCCAGCCGAGCCCAGTTCAGTCTCCAGTCCAGCCGAGCCCAGTTCAGTCTCCAGTCCAGCCGCGAGCTGTTCAGTCTCCAGTCCAGCCGCGAGCTGTTCAGTCTCCAGTCCAGCCGCGAGCTGTGTTCAGTCTCCAGTCCAGCCGCGAGCTGTTCAGTCTCCAGTCCAGCCGCGAGCTGTTCAGTCTCCAGTCCAGCCGCGAGCTGTTCAGTCTCCAGTCCAGCCGCGAGCTGTTCAGTCTCCAGTCCAGCCGCGAGCTGTTCAGTCTCCAGTCCAGCCGCGAGCTGTCCAGTCTCCAGTCCAGCCGCGAGCTGTCCAGTCTCCAGTCCAGCCGCGAGCTGTCCAGTCTCCAGTCCAGCCGCGAGCTGTCCAGTCTCCAGTCCAGCCGCGAGCTGTCCAGTCTCCAGTCCAGCCGCGAGCTGTCCAGGTTCCAGTTCAGTCGGGTCACGTTCCAGTTCAGTCGGGTCACGTTCCTGTCCAGGTTCCAGTTCAGTCGGGTCACGTTCCTGTCCAGGTTCCAGTTCAGTCGGGGTCACGTTCCTGTCCAGGTTCCAGTTCAGTCCGGTCACGCGCAGGTCGTGTCCCAACCAGAGGGCACCACCTGTCGTACAGGTGCTATGCACACCCGATCAGGCCCGACGTCTGCTCCGTCGAGCTCGGCAGCGGCAAGTAGCCATGCCAGCTCCAGAGTAGATGCCGTTCCCGTCCCTGTCGGCCAAGTAGATGCCGTTCCCGTCCCTGTCGGCCAAGTAGATGCCGTTCCAGTCCCTGTCGGCCAAGTAGATGCCGTTCCAGTCCCTGTCGGCCAAGTAGATGCCGTTCCAGTCCCTGTCGGCCAAGTAGATGCCGTTCCAGTCCCTGTCGGCCAAGTAGATGCCGTTCCAGTCCCTGTCGGCCAAGTAGATGCCGTTCCAGTCCCTGTCGGCCAAGTAGATGCCGTTCCAGTCCCTGTCGGCCAAGTAGATGCCGTTCCAGTCCCTGTCGGCCAAGTAGATGCCGTTCCAGTCCCTGTCGGCCAAGTAGATGCCGTTCCAGTCCCTGTCGGCCAAGTAGATGCCGTTCCAGTCCCTGTCGGCCAAGTAGATGCCGTTCCAGTCCCTGTCGGCCAAGTAGATGCCGTTCCAGTCCCTGTCGGCCAAGTAGATGCCGTTCCAGTCCCTGTCGGCCAAGTAGATGCCGCTCCAGTCCCTGTCGGCCAAGTTGCGGCCGTTCCAGTCCCTGTTCCTGTCCCTGTCGGCCATGTTGCGGCCGTTCCAGTTCCTGTCACCCTCGGAGCCGCAGCGCCCGCCGGCCTCCAGGAGGAGGCGGCGCCAGCTGCAGTCCCCGCGCGCCTCCAGGAGGAGGCGGCGCCAGCTGCAGTCCCCGCGCGCCTCCAGGAGGAGGTCGCGCCAGCTGCAGTCCCCGCGCACCTCCAGGAGGAGGTCGCGCCAGCTGCAGTCCCCGCGCACCCCCAGGAGGAGGTCGCGCCAGCTGCAGTCCCCGCGCACCTCCAGGAAGAGGTCGCGCCAGCTGCAGTCCCCGCGCACCTCCAGGAGGAGGTCGCGCCAGCCGCAGTCCCCGCGCACCTCCAGGAGGAGGTCGCGCCCGTCGCAGTCCCGGCGGACCTCCAGGAGGGGGTCGCGCCCGCCGTGGTTCCTGTCGACCCCCAGGAGGGGGTCGCGCCCGCCGCAGTCCCGGCGGATCCCCAGGAGGGGGTCGCGCCCGCCGCAGTCCCGGCGGATCCCCAGGAGGGGGTCGCGCCCGCCGCAGTCCCGGCGGATCCCCAGGAGGGGGTCGCGCCAGCCGCAGTCCCGGCGGACCCCCAGGAGGGGGTCGCGCCCGCCGCAGTCCCGGCGGACCCCCAGGAGGGGGTCGCGCCCGTCGCAGTCCCGGCGGACCCCCAGGAGGGGGTCGCGCCCGTCGTGGTTCCTGTCGACCCCCAGGAGGGGGTCGCGCCCGTCGCAGTCCCGGCGGACCCCCAGGAGGGGGTCGCGCCCGTCGCAGTCCCGGCGGACCCCCAGGAGGGGGTCGCGCCCGTCGTGGTTCCTGTCGACCCCCAGGAGGGGGTCGCGCCCGCCGTAGTTCCTGTCGACCCCCAGGAGGGGGTCGCGCCCGTCGCAGTCCCGGCGGACCTCCAGGAGGGGGTCGCGCCCGTCGCAGTCCCGGCGGACCTCCAGGAGGGGGTCGCGTCCGTCGCAGTCCCGGCGGACCTCCAGGAGGGGGTCGTTCCCGTCGCAGCCCCCGCTGCACCTGCATCGGTTCCTGGCGGCCCGGCTCTGGCCGCACCTGCATCGGTTCCTGGCGGCCCGGCTCTGGCCGCACCTGCATCGGTTCCTCGTCGCGGTGGTCCAGGGAGGACGCCGCTGGTTCCTGCCTCGTCCTGGTCTCGGCTGCCGGACTGGTGGCCTCGCCCTCGGCTTCTCCTGGTGATTGGATGGCGCTGCCTCCTCCGGCGCCGTCCGCCTCGACTCCGTCACCGCCACGGCCGTTCGCCTGGGGTACGGCCCCTCCTGCCGCGACGATGGCGCGGTCTCTGCTGTCGTCGTCCGCCGCGAAACTGGGATCCCCGGAGCATCTCCGTCGGGGAGGGGGCTGGGCTCAGCTCTGCTCTCCCGGACCTCGCCAGCCGTCGTGGTGGACTCTCCTGCCACCACCCTCCGTGAGGGACTCCCTGGACTCTGTTGTTTTCCTGGTCATGGACTCTGTTCTTGTTTCATGGACATTCGTGTTGCCTTGATTTTGGGACTCGGTCTTGTTTTGTTTTTCTGTTGGGTCCTCTGGGTTGTCGTGTTTGGGCGTGAGTTTTGGTTTTGATGGGGGTTCCCGTTTTTCCCTCCCCCAGTCCGCCCTCCGCCCGCCCTGTCGGTGTTCTGTGCGGGTTGTTTTTGGTTCTGTCCCTCCGCCGGTCCTCCCTCCGCCCGCCCTGCTCGGGTTTGTTGTTTTTTGTTTGGTCGTCTGGAATCCGCCCTTGGGGGGGGGGTACTGTCACGATCTGGGTTTTGTGTCTAGTTGTTTCCGGTTTTATTTTGGTAATCTCCCGGTCTCTGTTTTTGGTTTGAGCTTTACTTCCGGTTTTTGTTCTTCTCACAGCTGTTCCCTGTTAGTACCGGTCCGCATTATCCACACCTGCACTTCATCGGCTATTAGTTCACTTTGTATTTAACCACCACCTTTGTCCTCGGTTCCCCGCCAGATCGTTGTTTGTGTTTCTTCAGTGTCCCAGTTTCATCAGTGTATTCGAGTTTGATTAGTGTTTCGTGTTCCCTGAGTGTTCCTAGCTTCCCGTGTTTTCGTGTTTCGTGTTCCGTGCTCGTGGTGCCTGTCCCTGTTTTGCCTTGCCGTGTATCCTGCCTGTAAACGAACCTGGACTACTACCTGACCGTGAGTTTGCCTTATCCCTGCATGTACTTTCGCCGCGCCCTTTTTGTGTACGAACCCTGCCTGGACATTGGACTCGAGATTGCCTGCTCCCCTTGTTACTGCTTTAAGCCCTCCCGTGTATGACCTGGACCGTTTGACCGTGCTTTGGAGAATAAACTTTCTTTTGATCATAACCCTGCCTCCGTGCTGCGCATGTGGGTCCTTTCATTGCCGCCCCTGACACAGTCAATTCATCACACGCATTTTATGATAAAGTAGTCTGTTTAACAGCCGTAGCGGCTCAGGCAGCTGCTAAGCCGGTGACAAGATTCAATTAGTACGATGTTTTAACACCATATGATAGTTCTACTGCTGTTTCAGACACCTCCTCTAAACGTATCATATTTTAGGCCAAAAAAATATATTGGCATTGTCACGTAAGCTCCATAAGGCCTAATTTACACCACCACGTGTCAGAAGCTGCAAATGCAGCTACTCGAAGATTTGTCCTCGGTGGCTTAAAATGAAGCAAATAAAAGAGCAGCTTGTTGAGCTATGGCTGCGGGTTGGAAAAGAGAGAGTCATAGATGTGACATTTTGACCATTAGACCTTGCTCCGCAAAATATTATTTTTATTAATGTGAACAGGAATCGGTTTCTCCTACAGCACTCGCGAGGATTAAAACAAATAGGCCCATGAAAGCACCAGGCAGGGAAATAAATAAATAAATAGCACGCCTGCCTCCATATTTCATGTAACAGTCACCTCCAAGAGCTGTGGGCCCCTGTGTTAGGCGTCCAAGCTAAACACTTGGAAGTTTGCTCAGTCATAAATTAACGGCTTGACAGTTAAAAGTGTTCAAACTAATTTGTCAAATCTTGCTCGTTTTTTTTTTTCCACCGTTTAAATTCATTACAGCAGTTTTTCTTTCTTTCCACACGCACAGCTTCCAGAGATGTGTTTTCCAGTATCTTGCAGTTCTTTGAAAAGCTGGCTCTGGAAACTAAAAACCTTAAACTGAACAGGAGTGCTGAGACCAAAAACCATCAATTTCCCTGCACAGAAATAGATTTGATTAATTCCCACCCAAGTACAATTTATCTCCATGGGTTGCTGTCAGGGGGATTTTCTTTCTTCTTCTGAAGAACCTCCAGGCATCGGATCAACAATCAAGGCTCATGAGCTCAACAACTTTATTTTTGTTAATTCAGCAGTTGTGTTCTACTAAAGTGGGATAATTATCATTGACAAGCTTTTGCCAAACATGCCAACACAGAGCAAACACAGATGATGCCTTTAGCTCAGCAGCACGTCAGACAAACAAATGTCGTAGGTAGCAGAGTAATGACAGGAAACCGTGGCTTATGGGGTCCACACATTAAACAGCCCCGTACGACTGGTAACCTATTAACGAGGGGTGACAGGTAACACATCCATTTCAGTTTATGAAGGAAGGTAAACACAGATTCCAGATGGGGTGATGCCTACTGTACTAGCTAGATACATGGCTACACAGCTACAACTGGCACCAAACCCAGTCAGCGCTCATACCTTACTCCTACAGTAAGTGGAGCTGCTCTTCATGACCTGGAAGTTGGCCTGGACCTCGAATGGACTCCACCCAACCAGGCGATGAGCAAACAGACCCAGGGTGGACGCAAGCCACCGGCGCTCAGGAGAACTTAACCAAGGCACACGCGCTGACACCGGACGCCTCCATCGGATGTGAACAAAACCTGGTGGTTTCTGCAACCCAGTTTTGGTCGGCAGCTCTCATCCCAGTATTCACTGGAGGCAAGATGCAACTTGTACGGTCTTTTATTTTGTGAAATTGTGAAAAGAAATGTGGAAATAGCCTAAGAAAGCTGCTTTACAAATCTTTTTTCAACTTTTACTACCTGTTTTAATTGATAATATGATAAATATACATATTGCATATAAGTATAATTTAGTCATGGACATGTAATGTTTTAATGTTACTGTTTTACTAATTCAACTTGGACCCAAGCTGGGCAACCTCTTTCCCATGATTCCTGATGCTATGCTAAGCTAAGCTAAAATAGGCTAAGCTAAACTAACACGAGCTAGCCATGTCTTTTCTGTGACACTGCACATATAACAGGGCCCTTTGTGTGCTACAAATCTTTTCATCTACCACTTGCCAAATATTTTCCAACTGAGCATTTCAGCAAAGCTTATTTTGTGAAATTAGGCAAAAAGGCAGTGAGAGGCCTTTTGTTTTGGTGTTTATGTGTTTGCTGCGCGTACAGTTAACAATGTGGCCCATGTTAAAACCTCTGCTTCCCTGCTTCCCACTCATTCATCCCATGCCTGACACATGCCAGCTCCCATCTCCCATCCACTTCCACTGCCACATACAGATCAATTATCTCTTGCCTTGTGCCTTGAGTGTGTGTGTGTGTGTGTGTGTGTGTGTGTGTGTGTGTGTGTGTGTGTGTGTGTGTGTGTGTGTGTGTGTGTGTGTGTGTGCGTGTGTGTGTGGTCTGGGTGATGCTAAATGCATATGTGTGTGTGCGGTGTACACAAAGAGACAGACAGACACACAGGCATGAAATCCACCAAACCTTCTCTAATTCCCCCTGTAATTTATGGCTCTCAGATACGTGTCATGCTTAGGCTAAACAAACGGTCCTTTGTCACTGACAGCAGCCTTTGATCAGCATGAATCGGATTCGCTGTCTCGTCGCCGCGCTGGATCTGCCCCTCACCGCCGCCACAGCTGTGAGGATTTCTGCTCGTGCACCCATTCGCATGAGAGCGCGCGTACACAGGCTGACGGCTGCCGAAAGTTTTCCACTGCCGCCAACGCGCACCAATGTTCCTACTAAACTCAGAGCACGACTCCCCTCATCAGTTTACGCTGAACTTGTGACCCCGGCTAATGCACCCCCCCCCCCTCCTCCCACACACCCAGTCACTCTGCAGGACGCCTTTACAGCAAGGCCCACTGGGTGATTGACAGCCGCGGGGGAATTATCCAGCCACAGGAGGAGAGAGAGAGAGAGAGAGAGAGAGAGACAGAGAGACAGAGAGAGAGAGAGAGAGACAGAGAGACAGAGAGACAGAGAGGCAACGCTTTGGGGTCGCGGACCAGCAAGCAGAAGAGAGCTCAACATCTGTAGAGTCACACAGGCTGACATGACCCCTGTGCAAATTACCAGGGCCTCAGCCAGCCCTCACCTGTTGGCAGCCATGTTGGCAAAAGCTCAGTCCGCATTTGGTCCAAATGAAAACAGAATGTTTTGGCTGGGATGTTGTGAGGCATGTGGCTTGGTGGGGTTCTGTTTGAGCTGTCAGCCACAGGGACGTGTGTGGAGCGGCGGCGGCGAGTGATTGGGAGCGTCACCGCCAGCCTGCGGGATTGACAGTAACGTGGGTTGACTCGAGTGCGTGTGTGTGTGTGTGTGTGTGTGTGTGTGTGTGTGTGTGTGTCTGTGTGTGTGTGTGTGTGTGTGTGTGTGCGTGTGTGTGTGTGTGTGTGCGTGCGTGTGTGTGTGTGTGTGTGTGTGTGTGTGCGTGTGTGTCTGTGTGTGTGTGCGTGTGTGTGTGTGTGTGCGTGCGTGTGTGTGTGTGTGTGTGTGTGTGTGTGTGTGTGTGTGTGTGTGTGTGTGTGTGTGTGTGTGTGTGTGTGTGCGTGTGTGTCTGTGTGTGCGTGTACGTGGGGGGGGGGGGCACTCGTATAACAGAGACACACAGGCAGGTACTGTTCTCCCGCCGAGCTTCCCAACAAACCGCTGTTGACATCGCTGTCACCAACACTCATTTCCAACGCTCAACAAGATTAGACTCAACCGGCGGCGGCAGAGACAGAGGCATCAAATTAAGCGAAAGCAGCTGACAGCGAGCATGTTCAGCACGCTGGCTTTCTGCAGGCTGTTTTCTTCCGCTTTGCCTCGCTTGAAATGTTATCTTTCAGCCTGCATTCCGAGAGGTGGGATCAAAGATTGCGTTCGCTGTAGATCCGCGGCGCAGGAACACCAAAGGGAGAAGAGGGCGAACTTTGAGGCGGAGGCGCGTTGAAGACGCGCCGCCAGACAGATTTCATCACTCGCGCGGCGTTAGCCGCTGCAGACTTTGTTGTGATGACACGGGCGTAATTCACGGCTCCGTCTCTGTCACACGTATGCAGATAGCGCGTTCCCCGCCCATTCACTCAGCCGCCCACGTAGCTCTGCTGACATCTTATCCCTCTTCCACACAAACAAGCGCGCCGCGCGCACCCACCTGCCTGCCCGTGCGCTCACACGGAGGCTTTTTGACAGAGTGAGCTTGTCAGGGAAATGGAGAGGAAATGACACAGGGCATATTTTCACAAATCTCCCCTGTTGGCATGCTCTGCTCTGGCACAGGGCCTGTCAGCAGCCTGTCTCCTCAGTTTAGCCATCAGACACAGTCAGAGTGCCAAACGCACTGGGACACGCTTGTCCCCAGACGGGAGGGAAGACAGAGAGAAATGTCAACAGAGGGAGGGAGAGTGCGTGTGTGTGTGTGTGTGTGTGTGTGTGTGTGTGTGTGTGTGTGTGTGTGTGTGTGTGTGTAGGTTTGAGAAGGAGACATTGAAGAGGAGACCGATCACAAACCAGAGAGTGAATATGTGAAGTGAGCGTGAGGCACGGTGAAGTTAGCATGAGGCACAGCGACTCTACGTGAGCAGGGGTGAAGTCGGACCCTGCTCTGCTGCTCCTCCTCTAGACACCAGTGTCAAATACTGGGCCATTATCCCTTTTTCCGGGGCCGTAGCGTAAACCGCGGGGCTCGGGGCGCCGGGAAAGTGACTTTGACGAGGTGGCGCCCCCCCCCCACACCTGCCTCGCTGCGAGCACTGAACTGGCCCCGATCGCCGTCTCCCACAACCCCCCGCGCGCCCTAAACGCGTACACGCGCTCCCCGCTGCGCCGCAGCACCGACTCGCACCGCGCTGCTCCACCGCACACCTCAGGGCTCCCGCGGCCGCCTGTCACGCAGCCCAGCTAATTATCCTGGCGTACGGAGGGAAGGCACCAACAGGAGATGTTGCACGTTTCCTAAACAAATGCTGAAGCCGTGAATCCCGCGCGACAGGCATAGCGGAGGCCGCGGACGCTCAGAGCATCTAAAACCAAAGTGGGTTCTCAAACGGATGGACGATTGGACGAGGAGGAAGACAAATGCAAGATGAGGAGTTAACACTGTTTCATATTTTTCACATTTTTTACATTCACTGCTAACAAATCTGAATGAATTAGCATGCTACACAGCTTGTATGCATAAAAACTAAAGCAAAGGTTCATTTGGAGCAAAATATAATTGAATTTAGTACAGTACATAGTACTTTAAATTGTAAACTATTTCAGATTTATCCAGTGACTTAGTCATCTGTTATTATTATATTGCAACAGACACCAAAGCATAAAGGTTGAAATCATCAAGTGCGATGAAACACTCAATAAAATGTCATTAAATTGTGTTGGAAGCGCTGAGGGTGGTTGATGCTACAGTACACTTTTGCGATTTCTACTGTAATGGACAGATCGACACATCCATCACTTTAAAGCTCATTAAACAAAAGGCAGATGCAGATCAGCAGCTGGTGACATTCACGTTGAAGGGTAAACACTGGAGTAGAGAATGGAGGTCAGCCCACTGCTGTCAGGCTGCGTGGAGGCCTCCGGGGAAAGACCCGGGGCCAGAGCCACCTTTCACCAAAACGCTGCAGAACAGGGACAGCACCAGGAGAACAAACAAGGGCAAGCATGCCTGCTGCCGTTCAGCGTGTGTGTGTGTGTGTGTGTGTGTGTGTGGGGGGGGGGGGGTTAGTTTGCATCATCCTGCCCGTTTATGCCCAGGGACTTCTGATTATCCTGGCCTGAGGGAGCCGTCTCCCTTGGGAGCGTGTGTGATTAGCTCATGGATATAGCCTGTCACCACATCAAATCACTGAACACACACACACACACACACACACACACACACACACACACACACACACACACACACACACACACACACACACACACACACACACACACACACACACACAGAGGGGGAGATATGGTTAACATGTATTCCCTCAGCAATGTGAGGTCACCCAGTTCTCTATTTCAAAGGAGACAGGGTCGCCGCCGAGCGGCCGAGGCCCCGTGGAAGCAACCAGTCATGTGTGATTTTCCAGTCCAGTGCTCCGTGATGAGCAGGTCTGGCCGCGGCTCGGCCCCCAGGGTCCGGCCCACAGAGAGACTGGCAGGCTTGGAGCATGTCCACCTTCTGCTCCAGCCCTGTCGTATCATGGCGAATGAGAGCTCATCATGGCCTGCCAAGCGGCGCTGCACTCATCATTCTGCTGCACTCCTTTGGCCTCGCTGAAGCCCCAGCCCTGGGAAATTATGCTTACCCACACCATTATTAGACTCATTATAGACCCATTTGAGTGGCTTTCAGCCTGTCACAGGCGCTCAACTATGTCTTCAGCTTGACTTGATTTCCTCTGACAGGCTTTTCTTAAACTAAAAGGCCGGGGAGGGGAGAGTAACAGAGATAGAAGACCAGGGAGAAGGAGGAAAATGCTTCTTGAAGGAGTCAAACAGGAGGTTTGGAGGCTGATGGAGGACATTGATCTGCTTTTATGATGAGGTGCGCATTGGGAGTTTTGGCGTCGCTCACCATATCTAAAAAACATATTTTTGCATTTCAATCGGAGGCACGCAGATGAATGGACTGAGGGGCAGGGGAACTGGCAGGTTAAGTCCATCTTGCCGGTTGTTGACACGTTTTTAAACACAGTTGAGAAATGACCCTCGTTTCTGGAAACCCGAGGCCTTTCAATTATACTGCGCTTGGCAAACCAGTGCAGCTCACTTGGACTCCCAATTGCCTGTCAACTCTTGGTCTGCCATCCATTCATTTCCAAAGTTGTGTCCCAACTAAGCCTTTTGCTACATCTTTCATCCTGTCATCGCTAACAGGATGGGGAATTCCCCGGGAGAAAGGGAAACTTCAGTGGGAAAGGCCGGGGGAAGCGTGTACCAGCTCCCTCCACGCTGAACGCCACCACGGCCAAGATCTCTCAATCTCTGATGACTCATCTGGAAACGAGGCCCTGGGCTCTTGTTCCCCATCGCCTTTGCCAAATATAATAATTCTTGTTCATTTCTGTAGCTCAATTTTATAATTTTGCAATTTTTCACTGTCAACTTCAGCCTTTTTAAAGCATTTCATTAAATTTCCTGCTGCACTCGGCTTTGAAGTCTACTTCACGTTTCGTCCCGGCTCGACTCCCAACTGCTGCTTCTGTCTCCGACCGTCTTTTGCAACGCTTCCCATCCAGCCCTGACGCAGCTCCAGTTCACTTTGCAGGTTCAAATCCACTTTCAGCAGCGCAACATTCTCCTATTACTGTGTCAGTCGCAATCATTATTTCTTCATCGGGATCCCTCATAATTCTCACCAGTATTTCTTTAGATTTCACCTCTCAACTCTGTCAAGAGTAGCTGCGGGTGATATCATTGTCATGTCACTGCTCATTTATATCACCCAGATTGACGGGAGAGTCTGGGCCAGCTCTGCTCCTGATAAAGGCTGATCTAATCCATACTGCTGTGTACTTTCTCCCACTCAGCTCCTCTGTTCTTGGCATCGACGCCTTTAAACCCAAAAAGCCCTGCTCTCTTCCTCTCCCTCTCTCTCTCTCGCTTTCTCTCTCTCCCTCACCCCCCTACATGTGTTTGCAATTCCCCTCCAGGGGGTTATGATTCAACAGCGGCATCATCTCAATTCGTTTCAAAGCATGAAGCATTGCGAGAGAAACTGAAGTGGGAGACAAGGCGGCCCTCTCTGCCCCCCTTTTGGAGGCAAGAGCCTGAGTGTGTTTGGCGGAGTTGGACGTGAGGCTCGCTGTTTGGGATGTGGGAGTTTAAGAAGACAGTGCCATGCTGGCCTAATCACATTACGGGTGCCATATTATGTGTCAAGCTGTCACTTTCAATTTGAGCCACCGCGCTGCAGCGGAGGGCCCCGGCTTTCCTTTATATTTCTGTTTTGATTGGGGCTTGATAGTGACTGTACTGGAGCTCGGAGGGGGAGATGCCGTTCCCCTGCGCTGAGGAGCTCTGATCACATGTTTACAATTTGTATTGGTCGGGAGCTGGATGGAGGGTATGTGCGTGTCTGCGGGGACCGGGGCAGTCGCTGCCACTGACCTCTTCACACCGAATCACACGTCTAATCTCATTCTTGTCTTCTCGTTTGAACTGATGTCATGTGTCTCATCGTCCAATCTGTCACACTGGTTGATTCGGAGGCCGTGTCGAAAGGCTGCCAACGGGGGGTGGGTCAGTACAGAAGACGTCTGCATAGGCGCTCGACTCCATGAGTGGGGTAAATTGAGGAGATACAGACTGACAAGAAAGAAAAAGAGGGGAGAAGGGGTTATGGGAAGGGGGGAATCAGGGCGTGAGCTCAGTCAAAGGCAATTGTCCTCCAATTGAGTGGAATGACTCAGAGGAATTGGTAGAAGTTGGGTCTTTTGTGTGCGCGCGGCTGAAACAGTTGAACGATCTGAGCTGAAATCCCTCTTGTTTTTCTTCTCCAGAGAGTCCGTTTTTACAGCTATTCAGATCCAGCCTCCCCTGAGCAATCACTGTCCTCCCCCCCCCCCCCCCCCTCTTTACCTCCCTGCGTTTATCTAGGTCCCGCTCCATCTCTCCATCTGTCTCTGTCCGATAGATCATCAGCTCGGAGATAAAGCCCAGCAACCTGTCAAGGCTGAAAGCTCCGAGCTGCTTTTTTTTTTCAGACGAAGAGGGAGGAGGAGGAGGCGCCGGGGAGAGAAGTGAAGGGGAGAGTTGGTCCTTGGTGGCCACGCTGACATCCTAAGACACCCAGCTGTGTATCTGTCATTTCTAATGGGTTTTCATCTCATTCTTCTCTGCAAATGCAAAATATTCCCTGCTATCAGAGAACAGTTTTGTAGCCAGAAGACAGCTTCCAGCAGAGGCACTGCAGCGTTCGCTTATAGTAACAAACTGCAGAATGAGAAGGATTGTGTTTGTTGGGCTGCAAGTTTACGTTCCCTGGGTTAGTAATTGATTAGTTAGTCTCACACGTCAGTAAATGAAAACTCAAAATGCCTGTTTTTTTCAGATAGTCAAACCAAATTCTTCGTTATAACAAAATTTGCAGAGGAAAGTTGTAGATACTGGAGAAGATCAGGACATTTATCCACTTATCCTACACAAACCACTTGACAATTAGTTCTGTTAGTGAGTCCGTTGTTCCTCATTATAGACTTAGCTGAACGGTAGCTGCTCTATCATGTTGTATGCAGCAGAAGGACTGACTGATGGAACACAATGCTCTCGCTGCAGGAGCGCGTTATCGTCTTCATTTTTACCAAACGCTGCATGTCTCGCGCTTCCGTTCGGCCCTTTGAGCAATTTATTTCTGTCTCTTTGTTGTTAAAGCAAGTCTGATCCTTTGAAGGGCAATGCATCCATCAGTCGTCATCGTTATTCGTGCTTGTTTCTAGTATGACGCCGGCCAAATCACAAAGGACAAATGATGCAGCACAAGGACCTGATTATCCAAATGCAGTTACCCAGGCATCCATATAAGTGCAAGCAACTTGTCAGACTTTGAGTGTTTCATCTGACTTAATTTATTATGCCTCATTTACATTCCTGCTTCTCATAGGGCTAATGGTCCATAAATCCTGTGTAGATAATGTCCATAGATTAAGCTGGAATAACAGGCAGTATAAATCAATCCCAGAACAGAATGATCTGTTGTTTCAATAACTTGCGCCATTAGTTTGAAACGCAGCCTTCTCGCACACAAGCGCACACATCACTGTTTCCTCCTCTGTCTGCATCTTCGTTCTGTTGAACTGTTTTCAGACATTTCTTGTTGAATATATGTGTTAAGTCTGGGCCTTTTGGTTTTGCTCGTTCTCTCGCACAAACAGTTTTTTGTCGACTCTTTTCGCTCGTGACATTAAGGATCCACCGGTAGATGGGTTTTTTCCCCACATTAGTGGCAGCACTGCTGGATAACAGGAAGAACACTGAGTGGCTGGTGAACACAGGTTGTAACTGCCTGCTTTGATACTTTTAACTGCAACCTGACAGTTTCTCTGTTTCACCTGTGAAGTGTGTTTTTCATGGAAACCAAACTGGGACATGAAACATGTTCTTTGCTTCTAAACAGTCAAATAAACTGGTTCAGTCCTTGAACTCGTGTAGTGACAGCAGCTCACAAAAGCTCCACAGACCACTGATACTAATGCCAGTTGTTATGCAGGAACGGGTAACTTACTGTCTAACTGACTGGTTGACTCCCGTCCAGCGTCTAACAAGTCTTTAGCTCTGAACACATGAACCACAACAAGCAAACTATAAAAACCAGCCGAACCAACAAACACATTTAGTCCAGTATCTAAGGGGCAACACGCTGCATGCTTTACCAACACACTCAGCAGCTCCCAGCACACGTACGGGTTTAATATTTTATGAGCGAGCCGAAGTTATGGGCTCTAATAAATATGCACACATGTGCTGCTTGTGCAGTTATTGGCACTGGCGGGGAACATTAATATGTCACATTAAAGTAGACCGCCTGTTGACAAGACCTGTTCGACCCTGTCGGTGCGCACACGCGCGCTCGTGTTATCGCGCTGTCAGCGCCGCGGCTCGCGTCGAGGCTCGAACCCGGGCGCCGCGTTGCGCCGCCGATCTGGGTCTGTGTCAGGCATCGGCGAGAGGAAGCGGCAACGAAGAGGGGGAGATGAGACAGAGAGACAGAGACATCAAAGGACAAGTGTTTTCCATACAAGAGGGCGAGCGGGGCTTCAGATCAGACAAGCTGCTCTGTAAACAGCCTGCTCAGATCCCGCCAGCAGGAGGTTCCCCCTCAGCTCGCTGCATTGTCGTTCAAAGTGCCCCGTTAGTGCCGAGGGGCCACGGAGCGCTCCCTCCCTCCCTCCCTCCCCCGTTTCCGAATCACAAAATGAAGGTGAATATCTCCTCCCACCCGTCCCCGGCGCTTCCACCTCCTCTTCCCTTTTCCTCCCTCCAGCTCTGGAGCAGCCTCTGTTCTCCTTCATGTGTTTCAAAGGTTCCTCTCTCAAAACTTCCTCTTTCTGCCCCCCCTCCGACCCCCCCTGCCACCCTTCAAACAATTGTTTTGTTCTTGGAAATAACACTTCCACCAAAGGTATCCCTTTACCAACTTTTGTCTCTCGACTGAGGCAACTGAAGGTGTGGAGGCCACAGCAGTAAACAAAAGTGTAAGCACAAAGGCCGGAGCAGGCTGAGGTCCACGTTGTGCCCATTAACCAGCTCCGGTTCCTCTCTGAGTTGGGTGGAAACGCGACTGTGGGCCTGACTTTCTCCTGCGTCGTCTCACCGCTCCGTTCAATGGGCTCCAGGAGCTGCTTTACAAGCGCTCGCCTGCTCTCATCCTCCACTGATCAAAGCCCGCTCGCACAGATATATTTCCCCTCACAGACAATGCCTCTTCTCAAGGTGCTGTCAGGTTCCCTTCTTTGCTTTAATTTCATCTCTTAAACTTTTTTTAATCCCCGTACCCCCTGCCTCCCTTCCCTCTCCTTCCTTTGTGAGGCCTGTCAGCCGTGACAGTTTGTTGCCAGGAGGGACTTGTGGGAAGAGAAGCTAGGTGCACTCTTACAAAGAGCCGCCGCCTGGCTGCACCTCACTCACGCTGTCACTCAAAACAGCTCAACTCATGTTCGCACACACGCACACACACACACACACACACACACACACACCAAAGGTGACACGCCCGACTTTCATGCCTCAGCACCGGGAACAACACAACACCTGCACATTTCCCCTCGAACCCGCACAGCGGTACATGACAGACACCTTGACCTTGTGTTTGTTGTTCCACGTGAGGCATCGGCGCTGGAGAATAGAGGCCGGGGAGGTGGTGAGCCGGGGCCACTTGCGCTGTCTGGGCGCCTCAGATCATAAGCCAGGAGGAAACTGGGAGCGACGGAGCCGTGATGGAGCGCCGGCAGAGTCGGCGCTGACAGGGCTCGGATGACAGACAGAGGCTGACAGACGCTGACATCCTCCTGTCGCCTCGGGGAGACTCGCAGCCCTGAGTGAAACCCGAGGAGTCCTCCCCGCAGCCATAACCACCATCCAGCCCTCGCGAGCCTAATCTCTCAGAGTTCACACAAAGACGTCTGGGTGACAGCGGGGCAGCGGCAGAAAAGGAGACAAGAGGAGTATCATTTAATTTTGTGCGAGTGAGAGATGACGAGGAGGGCGTCCGCCCGCAGGGAAGGATTGAGTTTGTGAAACATTAATTACACCTTTTGCACCCCCCCCACGCACCGATCATCACTCTGTCGCTCTGTCTTCATTTAGACGGCGCTGGGGCAGGTCCCAGGGCAGGTCAACAGCTTCATCTGCTCCTGTGAAGGCAGGCGGAGGGAAGTGGGTGATTTCTGCAACGCTTCGCTTCCAAAGAAGCATCGGCGCGAGGTACGAATATAACATAACGTGCTAACGTTGGCGCTAGCTATAAATCCCAGCTCTGATCTGACAAGTCCTTATGCTAATGCTAAGTCTGCTGCCATGGTTTAGCTGTCACTGGTGATTTTGACCTTTCCTTTGAAGGTCACGCAACAAAGGCCGCGCGTTCATGACTAGTTCACTAAAGCAGGACAATTCGCTTTACATAATAAAGGAGCCCTGGCTGAAAGAGGAAGGCAACAGAAAATCAGGAGAACTGCACTTTCCTCTGGCTGATATGAGCCCCAGCCGTCAGCGGCTATGAGGGGGAGAGCACCCAACCCAGCACGGCCCCCACGCTTCAGCTGCAGCGTGGATGGGAACACACTGTCGCATGAACTACAACAGCACGAAATGGTTTTACATTAAATGAGAATTACATTATATTCATTTAGAAGCAAAGCTATTTATGTGCATGGAGGTTCAGTAATTGTCTCAACAGCACAAGCTGAGGGTCAGCATTCAACTTATAGCACACTAAGGTCCAGTGTGGGAGTTGTGTGTTTTTCTGATGATTTTTCAGAAACTGAGCAAAAGGCTTAGGTCTCGCTCCCAGCAACAGGTTGAAGCTGACTGAAGCCAGCGCATGGGTCTTGTTTGGTTTTCTTACCGATGTCACCATCTGTTCCGCAGAACTCTTTTCTTTTAATGGCTGCTTCCTTTCTTTCCTAAAATGGTGGCGAAATGAAAATTGCGTCATGCTTCAGACTTGAAGACTTGGAGAATTTATAAAAAGAACTCTAATAAAAATGAATAGAAAATAAGTATGTCACACCCGTATGAACAAAAGAACGACACCTGTATTCAGCACATGGCAGTTAGTGAGATAGTGCTTAATGCCCTAGTCTTTCAGGTCGAGTCCTGAGTGACTGGATTCTCTCTCCCGATGGCGGACTCTGAAACAGATTATGGTTGGGGCGGTGAATGTGTTTCATAATGTGCTGTCCCCTGGACCTGCTCCTCCTGATGGCAATAAGCAGCTATGATGATCGGGTGATCACGTCAATCAAAACGTCATTCCTGAGTGTATCGTGCTTTGTGTATGACCCTGATAATGATTGTATATCTAACAGTGTTTATTTGACCTTTTTCTTTGTCTTGCTTTCACAGTAACTGCTGAGACAAATAAAAACGTATTGAGGGGTGATATAAATGAAGCCTGTAAATAACACCTGTTTATCAAGGTGACGACTGATTCCTTCTTGACACATCAATCACACCTCACCCGTCTGACAAGATAAACCCTTGTTATTAAAACACGTAGTTGGAGGCATCTGTGGTGAGCAGTCACACCTAGTACGGGAACCTTCAAAAATGTAAATGTTCTTCATAACATTTAATGATGGAGCGGTTAGTGCTTTTTGTATGTAAGCTACTGACAGTCGGTAGATTGCTTAGATAGAAACCTGTACTGTTCACATCCGATCCTTAAAATCTGCTTCTGAAACTGCGTCCCATTCAGGTTGGTTTTCGGTTGAAGTGTGGAGAATGTTTCCTCGGTGACGTGAACTCTCTGAGTCAGAAAGTCAGAAATTCTGATTGATGTTTCTGAATGGGGACTCAGAAATTCCACCTTTCAGGTTCCGGTGGAATGCCTTAATGGAAACGTACACTCCACTGGATAGTTCTGACCGAGGGCTTAGATAAACCTGACAGGGCTATGTTCACTGGACCTAACTCAACTTACGAAAGCTTAACTTAAATTTTCTTTTTAGGTTAGATGTGGACACATAACTGTTACACTTAAACCCATTCATATTGATCAGGCAGCCTGGCTGCTATAAAATGACTTCATGTGTTGAGTAGCCTTCAGTGTGGTAGCGTCTTTGATGAGAGACGGTGGTTCCTCTCACACCTCCTCTTAAAACTTCAAGAGACGACCCCGTGGCTTCCAAGAACGAGGATATTAGCTTGTCAGTGGGGTGACAAGTTTCGCACAAAAGGGGCCTTTGGCTGAGGTGGTTACATTAGTGGAGTCAAAGGGTCGGAGAGCAGTCACATGCTATTGGGCCCATGCTGCTCGACTTTACAGAGGAAAAGGAGCCAAACTCGTCCTGGTCACTTCAAAGCCTTTTATTGTCCTCACTTTTGTCTTAGTCTTGAAACTAAATTGCACGGAGAAGCTACACACTCGGTTTTATTGCTTTCCGCTCTTGCTGTTGCTTTTACAAAAGTACACAGACAAAACCCGCGTCTTCAAAGAGCCACAGAAAGTCGTCACCGGGTTCAAAATGAGCTGCCATACTTCCAGCGTCAACGCTATCGCTTGTGATCTGGGGCGTGCATGTCAAGCATCTATAACACGTAATGTATTCTCCTCCGTATAATGCGCTCCTCTTTCCCCTGCCTCTGTTTTCCTCCCAGTTCCTCCAGTGGCAAACAACGCATTACTTTGATTGACAGCTCCAATCATTCTTCTGTGTTTGCTTGGCAAGTTCAAAATGTGACTGACACTCAGCTCATTGGATGGGGGATGGGGGGGGTGGGGGGGGGGGGGGGGGCAAGAAATTAAAGAGAAAACAAAATCCTCCCTGCATGACAACTCCCCTCCTCCCGCTGCCATCTTCAATCCCCGACCCGACCAGCACCCCCCCCCCCCCCCCCCCTCCGCCCATCTTCGTTCCTTTTCTCTTCCTTTCCTACATCCTTTTCCATCATCTTTCCATTCCCCGTCATTCCTTTTTTTTCCCCAGCAAAATCCGTTTTGATAGCTAATCACCGAGGGCCTGCCAAATGACAGATAATCCTTCACAGTTTTATCACTAAACCCTCTTCTTCTTATTTTGTCTCGCAGCATGTACAGTACGTACAGCTGCCGTGTTTGCTGATACGATCTGCCAACCAAACGTGAGCCAGGGCACAGAACGGGGGGGGGGGGCGGTTCACGTTCACAGATAAACCACAGCAATAGTCCTTATTCTGTATTTAAAAGTGGTGAGGACTTTATGTTGAAGGGTTCTCAATTCCAGCGTCCTACATTTATTCCTGCTGCGACTTCGCTCACCCAAACCCTCCCACTTAAAGGAAGCAGATGCTAAATGAAGCCAGTGTTGGCCGTTATGGTTTGATGTATTTACGATGATGAACTACGTTATATGATGATGGTGTCGTGTTTCTGGCTGGAGCGTATCAGACATTTTAAACACTGCTTAAAAGCCCACAGCACCTCATAGACTTGATATTAACTACAGAAAGCTCCACATGAGGGAGATCAGAGACGAAGCGCATAGGGGACGTTATGAGGAACCGCGTGTATTCATGCAGCAGGTGCAGAAAACAGACGCGTGAAAACACTTTTCTTGTCTTTTGTTTGCTTTGAAAAGAGGAAATTAACTGAACAGTTTGACGCTATTCTCAACTGATGGAGCCTACATTCAAACAAGTGAATCTTTTTCAAAGCCCCTGGCACTTCTCTTTCATGTCGGGAGCGGCAAGATTAATATATGTCAACATAAAAGATTTAGTGGCTTGTTTAAAAAAAAAGGGTGTTGAAATGACACACAACAAAAACACAATGCAAGTTACTGCAAAGGCTGCTGCACAGCCTCAAAGAGGCACTGACAGTCATGACAGCATGAGAACTGCCCCTGTAATTTACCTGTTACAAGTCAATTATCTGTATTAAAACTGGGAACATGTTTGGTGCCATATCTACATAATAACTGATCGTAAGCGAACTGTAATTTATTGTTGCCGGTCTCACGACAATTCGGCCTGGCTGCTTCATCAAAGGGAGCAACGCCTCAAAGCGACGCTGATGACAAATACAGGCGGTGAGAAAGTAATGCGAGGTATTAAGCAGATGATTTACTCCGGAAAGCTCTGCCTCCAATAATGGGTCAGCCTGAGGGATGACTCTGATCCAGCACAGAGAGCGAAAGAAAGAGAATAAAGCGAGTGGAGTGCCTCCATTCCTCTTCATTGTTTCCAACATTTACCCTCTGATGTTCAAATCCTCATCTGATGAAGAGGCAAATCCTGCCATTCTCTCATGCAGCGCTTGATATAAAGGAGGGTGAGCTTGAGAAATCATTCATACACCTGCGCAGGGCGTGATGCCTCCATCCTTCTCCCCCCAGGGTCAAACAGGCTCTTTGCAAAATAACTTCCTTTAAGCGGCCTTACAGCAGAAACGCTCTGTACCCCCTCACCCCGATACAGAAGATGCCCTTGGAGACACAGCGTGTCAGGAAGCCCGAACAATAAAGTGAGAGCAAAAGAGGCAAAGTGGAGGCGCGAAGAGAATTGATGTGGGTGAAATCAAAAGGCTGGAGGGAAAGTTGAGAAGAGGAAAGCAGGATTTTAGGTGTGATCCGATGTTTGTGTTACTTATAAGTGAAGGCTTGTGTAAAGTGTGATGAAAGGAGATGCGCGTTTGGGGGATTTTAGTTAAAAACGTGTGCCGCACTCCTACACGTTGAAAGCTCAACATCACACAAGTGTTAAACAAGCAGCTTGCAGTGCTTTCTTCTATGCACAGATAGAGGCGGGTCTGGCTCGTTGGGTCTGTGCATCGGAGAGCACGCTTTCCTGTGTCAGAAAGGAAAACCTGATTTGTGTTGTGGATCTTTGATCTCCTAAAAGGCTTTGTGATTTTACACAACAATAATTCTCCTTGGCCTCAGCTTAAATAAATGATGGGCCTGTGGCGAGTGTCCAGAATAGGTTTTAATAGACTGATCGGTATGAGGCAGAGATGCTGAGGTGGAGGAGAAGGAGGGAGATGCTGTGGCTGCACATCTTCTAGGCTTCTGTCTGACATTATTAAATGAATACATCTCTGACTTTTTAATGTTTGTTAGGACCTGCTGACCCAGTGTGTTACTAAAAAAGAATAAAAGTATTATAGTGTCAAAACAGAGTCACAACTTAAATACCTAGTAGCCACCACTGCAACAAACTGATTGAATCAGAGCTTTTGTCTCTATGAACATCGTCCTTTATTAAAGGGAATTCTACCTGCATGGTGTTTACTAGCATTTTAAAAACCAAGGCTTTAAAAGTCCAGCTATCAAAGCCGTCATGCTTTTATGACAGGCGCCCACCGTTCTATAATGAGCTTCATCGTACCTGCAGCACCCAAACCTTTTGAGTAATTGAAAATCCTAAAAGCAGCTAAAATTACATTAATTATGAATACGTAGCCGATCACGAGCGTCGAGCTCGACCTCAGGTCGTTCTGTTGACGGACACGTCGTCCCTGCTCATCACGGCTCGACAGATCCAACACACACAGTAGGAACGTGCATGCGATGCAACGCGTTGTTGGACTTTGGTGGTGGATTTCCGCAGACAGCAGCCTGCTGTCATACCACCGATGCACATCCAGGGAAGGGACATTGAGAGAGTGGACTCTTACAAGTACCTGGGAGTGCATCTAAACAATAAACTGGACTGGACTCATAACACGGATGCACTGTACAGGAAGGGTCAGAGCAGACTCTTCCTGCTGAGGAGACTGCGGTCTTTTGGAGTGAGGGGGCCACTCCTGAAGACCTTCTATGACTCTGTGGTGGCATCAGCCATCCTGTACGGTGTGGTCTGCTGGAGCAGCAGCATCACAGTGAGGGACAGGAAAAGACTGGACAGGATCATCAGAAAGTCCAGCTCTGTCCTGGGCTGCACTCTGGACACGGTGCAGGAGGTGGGTGAGAGAAGGGTCCTGGCTAAACTGACATCCATCATGGACCAGGTCTCTCACCCACTGGAGGACTCACTGTCTGCTCTGGAGAGCAGCTTCAGTAGCAGACTGATCCACCCTCGCTGTGTGAAGGAGAGATATAGTAGATCCTTCCTACCTGCTGCTGTCAGACTGTACAATCAGAACTGTTGACCACATCCCACCACAGTCACTCACCCACTGCATCAGTGGTTTATATAGCAACCTGCTCTGCACAATATTTGTGTAAATCTGTGAACAATCATGTATATTGTTACCGGTACAAATCTTATACCCATTACTGTGCAATAACCCTGCAATGACCTCATACTCACTCTAACTGTACTGTACTGCTTTGTACTGTACTGTACTGTACTGCTTTGTACTGTGCCAACACAAACTGTTCTGTACCTGTATTCTTGCTCATCTGTACTGCTGTTGTGAGAGGTAATTTCCCCACTGCGGGACTATTAAAGGTTTTCTTATTCTTATTATTCTTATTTGCTGTTCATGTGTGAGAAAACGAGGTGCGTGTTTCTCATTAAGCTGCGCTGTCATCACGGCTGCCCGCTTGTGCGTGTGCACGTGCACGTTTACAGCTGCATCTTAGAGTGAGGTCACCCCAAACCGAGCACACGCGCTCATGATGCATCTCATAAGGTCATCAGAGTTAACAGAACCAAGGCGGTGCACATGTCTATTGTAGGTCCAGCACAATGAGCTCCCTACTGCAAAGCAAACACTATAAAACTTCTGCTCTCTCATCCATCTGTGTTCTCCTCTGGAGCTGGACTCCATCACGGTCAGGAAGTGGAAGCATAAATCTGGTGCACGGACAGGTCGCTCTTTCATTTTCCCCCGCCTGACGTTTTGTCTTCTGCTGAAAGGACGGGCTGTCTGTCAGGAGAAGGATTCCTCCCGGCGGGCCTGCAGAAACCGATGTCGCCGGCCAGGCCAGGATTTTAACAGCAGCAGGCGCAAACACTGTAAATTTACAGGTGGGAACCACTCACTGGAACTTAAATTTTGCCAAAGGCGTCCAGTCCGTTCCGTCGGCCGCCTCTCTGTAACTGATCCCCGTGCTGTTCACATTCACTTTGCTCTTCAATAGATCGCAACGTTAAGGCTAACCAACAAAAAAACCCCAAATGTTTTCAGCTGAAATAGGGTCATTATAGCTGTTGTGCTACAGTAACTATTAAGGTTGATATCAAACAATAGACTGGGGTGTAATTTGTAGATCAGATGATCTGAAGCTATTCATGGTCCCCAGAGGATGAAACCAACTGACACTGTTGTCAATGTCAATCAGCAAGTGCTTCAGTTCACAATGAAACACAACTATGTCTGTTGCCTCAACCCCCTCATGACCAGAAGGACTTTTTGCTGAGGGGTTCACATGACTGAATAAGAACTACTCCAGTTCTTTGGAAATACACACAAATGCCAGAAACCTGGTGAGGTTTGGGCACCGAACAAACACGGTGTTTCTGCAGATGCGTGTAACGTGACTAGTCACTGTCTCGTATTTCTGAAGCTTCTGTGTAATCTCCTAATAAACAGTTCAAAGACAAATAGGAACCATTTCAGGCAGTCTAATTAGACATCAGTGGTGAAGCCTGTGCCAGCTCCTACAGGCTGTGGCAGTTATACATAACACCTTGGAACAGCTTTTCAGTAACATAATAGCCCAAGTCCACGCACAAGTACTTCCAGTCCTGTCGGCCTCCTACTAACCAGTCCAGTGGCAGTAAGCGTCCTAATTATCTAACAGATATGAAGTGATCCTGCAAAATCTCATTTCAACCGCTTCGCAAGAGTTCAGAATGTTCTACTTTCTGTTCTTCGTCTCCAGTCTAGTCGCTGTTCTCCTGCACTATAATAAATGAAAGTAGCTTGTAAATAATCAGAGTCTGTGACGAAGATTCGGTCCAGAATTTTTCCACACAGAAATCCCAAGCGTGGACCGAGGGCGTTCTCCGCCGAGCTAGCGTCACAGCTCCCATGTGTTAAAGGAGTTAGCCTGTCTTCCCTCGTCACCGGCAGCTGGAGGTACTCAGCGCTGACGCGAACGTGGCGCTTTGAAATAGCAATCAATGCCTTTATACTGCAGGGAGGGCTCGTAAAAGTGTCGTTGGGAGGAATATATGATGTCGTATTTCACCCTCCCCTCCCTATTTTTAAACACTGACTTATGGCTGCAGAAATGTGTACCCATTAAAGGTGATATGATGTATTTTCTGCCCTGTTCAGAAACTCATTCATCAACATGGACCACAAAGAAAACTGCACTTACTCTTTCACCCCCTCTCCTTCCTCTCCAATCTTTCCTCCCCTTCTCACCCCGACAACCCCAACCCTGTTCTTGTAGGCTGTCCTGAGTAATTTACGATACGCCGGCAGTACAACCTTCTGGCAGGAACTGCAAGAGCAGCTTGCTCTCTCTCCTGGCAACTAAATAACCTTTTATAAAAGCCCGAACTTGGCCAAGTCGTCTGCTGGTGCACATTAAGAGAGGACCGAGCTGGACAGATAGAATAGGAACAAGAGGAACGTGAGGAAGTGGAGTCCTGATGGATAAAGTGGCTTCAATTGTTGACCCCGGTGCAGCAAAATGGTTGGAAGAATTAGAATATTGCATCTTAATTCTCATCTGAATTTTACTAATTCAGTGTGAGGAGTGAAATAAATCTAGGTACAGATACTTTAATTCTATATAATTATGTATCACAAAAGTTTGTTGCTGTTATATTATTGTGTGTGTGTAAGGTTCCTATGATTGGGGCTCATAACCTTCATTGCACAGCATCTTAACTCTGCCTCCACCCCTGCAACTGGCACGGCAGCAGGCACGGCTGAAATAAATCACAGCAAGCTGTAATTATTACTACCAGAACAGAGTTGTTGCCTCTGCTGTTGCTGTGTTTTGTAGTCATCAGAAGCCGTTTGTGTGTGTGTGTGTGTGCGCGCGTGTGTGCGCGCTGCGTGCACATGCTGCTGCTGCAGTTTGCTCCCAGTGTCTGCCGACAGAGGATTAATCTCCCCAGCTGAGGCAGTAGCTAAGGTCAGCACGGGAAATATTTCATAAGTGTCAGCGTGGCCCGTAGCCCTCACAGCTTCCAAACGAGAATGCGGCCGCATAACAAACGGCCGCGTGTGACTTTGTGAGGCTCACATGGAAGCATGGGGGGGGGGGGGGGGGGGATGTATGGCAGTGCTTCACTTTCATGTATTCATCTGAGCTGGTGAATTACTGCCGGGGACGGGCTCGGTGCTTCGTCACCACAAGGACCCGGCGGAGAAAGGGATTTGGCTGCATCACGTTTGTGTCCGAAGCACCGTTTCCACTACTGCAGAACACGAGTGTGAGTTCAGTGTTTTTCACCGCGCTGACTTTAACTCCAAAAGGTGTGTTGTTTCCTCCCAGGCCTGCAAATGGCCTCACCGACGGACTTCTGCCGCGTTCCCTGGCTCCAACGCTCTCCCCGCTGCCGCTCTGCGCTCTCCTGCGATGACCCCGCGCTGGCAAGCGCACACACAGATTAATAACATGGGCGTGGCGCCTCAACAACCCTTTTGTTTGATGTGTCAAGCGTGAATGTGATTTGATTTACCCGTGCGCTGATAGGTTTTTAATTGCATGATACCATCTTGTCACATCAAAGCCGTGGCAGCTGACATGAGTGGGCCTCGCTGCGGGATGTGATGATTGACGTTTACCCGCAGGCCCCGCCCACCCTGCACCCTCATCGTTGCGAGGGGAAGGGATGTTGTTTGTAAGGTCATGAATGCCTGAGTCATTCATAGGTCTCAACTTCCTCGTTAGGGAACAGCTGAGGTCGTCACGCTGTTCACAGGTGTGGTTTCACAGAAAAGACACTGGTGCTGTAGTTTCCCAGCGTGATGCGGACGCAGGAAGCAGCGCTGACTTTAACAGGCGTGAAGAATGTGCCACTCTCTGCGCGGCCTGTTGTTGTTCCTCCAGCCAGGCCTGTCACGCGTCCAGGTTGTGAATACCTTGATTGTGCTGCTATCAAATCTAACCCCCTCCTCCTCCTCAGCCGTCAGACCAATGGAAAATAAAACATCTTTGATGTCATCTGAAATTTCACACAACAATGCAGGACGATCTGATTGGAGGCAGACGTCGTCTGGCGGTGCCTGTTCTCCTTTCGTCCCCCCCCCACCGCTTCCCTCTCTCCCCATAACTTCTCTTCGCCGAGGACAATGGCGGCTTTTGTTTCCGAGTGCGGCGAGAGGACGTGCGGCTGCACGGGTGTGGGTGGTTCGCAGCCTACGTGCCTGTCTGTGAATGCGTCTCAGGTGTAGCAAAGTACAACAAGGCGGAACTGGGTGACGCGCGGGATTCGGAAATAAAAGTGCCAGTCTGCGAACACAGAGGGAAGCCTATTATCCTGGTGCGATTACAATGCAGACAGATAGACGACAGGTAGGCAGAGTGGATAAGAGCGTTAGCTTGTGAGACGTGATGAGCTGACAAGAGAGACAATCTCCCTCCTAAACTGGAAAGATAAGGTTGTCAGCTGCAGCTTTGGCTCTAAGGCACGCACGCACACACACACCCACAAACACACACACACCCACACACACACACACACACACACACACGTGCACACGTACGCACGCACGCACACACACACACACACGCACGCACGCACGCACGCACACACACACACACACGCACACACACACACACACACACACACACACACACACACGCACACACACACACACGCACGCACGCACGCACACACACACACACACACGCACACACACACACACACACACACACACACAGATCATACTGTACAGAATGGTCTGCGTTCGTGTGGCTACTTCTTCATACGTGAACAGTTGCCGGTGCGACCGTGGACGGATTAGGACCTATGTTAGAGACAGGGAGAGGCAACCGCAGCAAGATAAACGGGGAAGCGCCAATACATTAAGTACACTGTGTGGATATTGTTTGTGGACCTTTCAGCTCAAGGAAATCCTTGTTTCAACATTCTGTCCTGGCTGGAATGTTGCCTGCGAGGCTCTTTTTAAGTGTTTAGGTCTAAATGCCATGTCTGCTACACCCCATGAAACTGTCTTAATCCACTTTTTTCCCTTGGTTTTATTACTGCTGGAGAAAACACTTGGGGTAGAGCAGAGCCCCAGCCTCAGGCCTCTATTCCCATTCCACACACCCCATAAGTCAGTCACAGATAATTAAATAGGAGTTATTTACACTCGTTTTCCCTCCTCTGCCTCTCTGGCGCTTTTATCATTTCTCTCTCCTTCTCTTTGTACAGTACTACACAGCCAGACCCTGTCAAAGTCTGGCTGACACCAGTGAAGGCCTGTGGAAGTATAATAACTTGAAAAGAAAAGGGGGGGGGGGCAACACTCTTATGAGCTCATATCATTGTCAGCCCCTCATTAAACCATCACACAGAGTATCTACACAACGCCGATCCCCGCGCGTGTCGCAAAACGCCTCGGCACTTCCAAGCGCACAGGAAGAGACAAACGAGCGGACGAGGATTCGCTGGAGCCAGGTCCCACGGATGCGCCGCCGAATGTCAGCGTTATATATTTACCCCGGAGTCAGGCGAGCGGCAGCTTTTCAGCGCGGGGGTGAATTAGGCCCCGCCGCAGAGCTACGGCGTCCATTACAGGCCTCAGCGCGTCCATAAATCGTGGGATCACAGGGGCATGTGGGGTGCGCTCCTCCCGTGGGCCCCGTGTGTGTGTGTGTGGGGGGGGGGGGGGGCTGCCGCTCCTGCCAGGCGCGCTGCTTTGATACGGGCGCGGAAAGTCATGGAAATGCCCCGAGGGCCGGCGGGACCTGGACGCGCTGGGAAGCCTCTTTAGACGGGAAAGCTGTCCCCTTAAAAATATCCACAACAGGAAACGGCCGTCTGTCATCGACACGCCAAAACAGCTGTTGCCAGCCTACATCAAGGGGACACATGAAAGGAGCTGCTCCCTGTTGTTTGAGCCCTCCCTTGTTTCATTCTCTCGCTGTCTTTGTCTGACTTTTCCCACTGCCCTCCTTTTAACACCCCCCCCCCCCCCCCCTTCCTTTTGCAACCCCACCCACACCGCAGTGACTTTTACCCACTCACCCTTTTAACAAGCGCCTGCCTGCGAGATAAACGGCGGCGCGATCGGAAACCCCGAATCTGCAAGAAAAATATCTGCACTCCCATGAAGCTGTCAGCGTCGAAGGAGGCCGCGCGTAGCGTGACGCGGCGCGCACGCGGGCGCCGCCTCGCTCTGGGATCTCTGCAGGTCACTGGAGCGTGAGTGGCAGCGCGTGGGCGACGAGTGACGACGGAGCCTAATGATGACAGGTGAAACGGCGACGCTGACGAGCGCAGCCGAGGTGACTTCATGCACTCGCCCCCCGGCTGCAGACAAATGGCAGCGGCCATTATGATCAAGGGGCAGGACGGTGACAGTGCGGCGCGATGAGGCCAGGCAGCGTTGTGAAATGTCAAACAGGTTTACCTATAAAGCGTGAAGGGAGCCTTGTTCCGGCTTCCACCAGTGAACCATGACACCGCTTTAAACGTACAGTGCGGCAGCGTTAGAAAACAGTCTGAGCTTCAAGCCCACAGATCTGATTAGTGTTTCAGTGTCAATGGAAACCCCCTCAAAAGCACTGCTTGCGGTTCCTGTCTATGAAAACTAAAATCAAATTACTAACGTGGGCGCCAAGGATGAAGTCTTCGTGCTTTGGGCGTTTGGTGCTCGAGTATAAGTAGTTAATGAACACGATAAAACATCGCATCTAAACTGTGACGTGGCTGTGAACACAAGCCGACGCGCTGTTTGGTGCCACGAAGGCACGAGCATAAAAAACAAATCATGTGAATTTGCTTTATGCTGGAAAAATCGAATTAGGCCCAGCAGCAGCAGCTCGTTGCCTTAATGCAATAAAACCATCACCCCACCAAAAATATCCACGGACATTATTGCGAAACTATGTACAAGACGCTTCCCCTCCAGAACTACACAAACCCTTTATTCTTGTGTCAGCTTCGCATGCGGCCAATGCAGGTCACTGACACAGATTTCCACCCGCTCCGCGGAGCCCGGAGATGAGGGCGAGGTCGGGAGACAAGCCGCCCCCCCCCCTCGAACCCGCCCATGCCTGTGAAAGCTCGCACTTGTGATTGGACGGCGGCTCGTCGCTTTGAAGTGCCTCCCCTCACGTCGCCAGTACGTGGAAGAAGCGAGGTTCTGTGAGGCTGCTGCAGAGGGAGAGCGGCGCGCACGTCGGAGGACCGTCACACGCCGTCCACTGCGGGATATTCCTTCACTTGCCTCGCATTTGATGAACAGTGATATTTCGTGGTCTTCTGCCTTTTTGCTCCGCGTCGCTTTTGTCAACACTGGATAAAGGAATGCGTAGGAATAATTAGACACGAGCCCGATAAAGGATGACATTTGTTCCACTTTAGAGACAGCTTGGGACCGACGCGGAGGACGCGCACTTGGCCAGTGCCCACTTTGGATTACCGCACGCTCTCCCACCGAACCCCTCGTGATGAAACGTGCCGGTGAGTGAATTGCAAGCCCGCGTCCCGCGCGTCGCACGCGGTCGTCCCTCCCGTCGCCCCGACCCAGATGAGAGAGCGCCCCGGTGGACCCGAACCGCTCTTGCGCGGAGCGCCGCGGTGATCCACGCCGGACACGACCGGAGAACGCGTCCGCTTCCACACCCACGCCGCGTCCTGTCCCCCGCGGATCCCTCCCGCCACGCTACGAGGCTTCCCGTCCGGACCGTCAAGATGTTGACGGCGCACAGCGGCCACTTGCTGCACCCGGAGTATCTCCAGCCCCTCACGTCCGCGCCGGTCAGCATTGAAGTAAGTGTTTAAACGAAAGGCTCGTTTTATACAAACAATTTTCACTCAACTGCCAGGTGATTTAGTCGCGTTTCCCCGCGTTAATCAGATTAAATAAACACGGTGTAGGGTTCTGTGAGGGTTATGAGAGAAATGCCGTGCGCCATTTTACGCACGACGATTTATTGGCAAGTTTTTTTAAGTTTACTAATGTGAGATGACGGCGACTAATTTACGGTTTCAAACGAAATCTAACGATTTTATTTAAAATGATCAAATTATTTGTTTTTGGTTTCTTCCTTTCAGTTTTTCTTTTACTTGGTTTCATATTTACCTCAGGCTTTTTTGTAATACGCAGTAGAGGGCTATTGTTTATTTCCTTGTATGCTCTACAGCACATAGACCTAATTGCCAACAAATTATTTTAATTATTACCGTTCATAATTATATTTGTAACAGAACCAGTTTGTCTTGCGATGGTAAAAATAAATTACTTTAAATGATTGTTCACTGTCTTACTGTTTTTTTTTTTTTTTTGTCCTCCTCAGCTGGATGCCAAAAAGAGCCCTTTGGCTCTTCTGGCCCAGACCTGCTCCCAAATTGGCAAACCAGACCCCCCCTCCTCTTCCAAGTTGGTTTCTCTGTCCTCCAGCAGCCTGGGAGACAAGGAGTCCTCTAGTCGCTCATCCAAGTCTGGAGAGCAACACCAGTCTCTGGAAGACAAATCCAGCTTCAAGCCTTACTCCAAGTCATCCGGCGACTCTCGAAAGGATGTTTTAGTGACCAAGGGGCCTTCAGACAAAGCAGCGTTCCGGGTGCCAAATGTAAGCAGCAGTAGCGTCAGTGCATCGTCCTTTCCCTCCCACTCTCAGTCGCCCACCTCCAGCTCTCCTCCCCTGCACAGTCAGAACCAGCCCCACCGGCAAAGCCATTCCCCTTCCGCACAGCCCCAGTCACACTCGCAGGCCTCGCACATGGACAACAAGCCCGGTGGCTCGGAGCCGGCCGCCTCGGACGCTAACGGCAGCACTAGCAAAAAAGACTTGGACGCAGCCAAATCTGGAGCGGATGGGGCCCAGTTAGCGAACTCGAGTCACATTCGCGCCAGCGCCAACTCCAGCAACGCCAGCTCTGCCAGCAGCCCGCGGCCGGAGAGCAAGGCCGACCTGCAGGCCTCCTCGCAGCCCGGCCTGGGCTCCGGCCACGTCGCCCCTGTGTCTCCGTTCAAACCCGGACATTCTGTCTTCCCTTTACCGCCTGCTTCCATGGGCTATCATGGCTCGGTTGTGGGAGCCTACGCGGGCTACCCGTCCCAATTCGTTCCTGGTTTGGATCCTACCAAGTCTAGTTTGGGTTTAGGAATACCGGGGAAGCACCCCAGCTCCAGTCCACTCACTGGCGCCTCACCCCCGTCCCTAATGCAGGGCTTATGTCGGGACCCTTACTGTTTGACCTACCCCAACGCACCACACCTAGGAGGCAGTAACTGCTCCACCTGTGTCCATGACCCCTCCACCCTCAAGTCTGGTTTCCCCCTGGTCTATCCTTCACACCACCTCCACTCTCTACACTCCAGCTCTTTGTCCTCCGCCACCACTCCCTCCCTCTCCCACCCTCTCTACACCTATGGTTTCATGCTCCCCAACGAGCCCCTGCCTCACGCCTGTAATTGGGTGTCTGTCGGAGGTCCGTGTGACAAGCGTTTCGCTACGTCGGAGGAACTGCTAGCCCACTTACGCACCCACACAGCCCTCCCGGGCATGGTGGACAGTAAGCTGTTGTCAGCCTACCCGTCATCGGTCTCATCGACAGCCTCCTGCCACCTCCACCTGCCTCCGCCCAGCAGCCCAGGTACGCTGCCCAGCTCCTTCTCCCTTCGCGGGTCTCCTGGTTTAGGCCTGGCCCGTTACCATCCCTACAGCAAGTCTCACCTCCCCGGAGCCCCAGGACTTCCCATGCCATCCCTTCCTTCATCCTCAGCCTATTACTCCCCCTATGCTATCTACAGTCAGAGACTAGGCTCAGCCTCAGCCCTTGGATACCAGTGATATTTGAAATGGTGTTGACGCCCACATACTGCAGGCACCAGCTTGGACTCCAGAGCAGCTCTCAAGATGGATTCTTGAGAATGGGGTCATCACCAGTACATGGCATAATGCCTGCTGCAGCACCTGCCAGGAATACCACCTGTTAGCCTCAGGATTGTGACTGGCGCGCTGAAGGCAAAAGACCCCGTGATGATGGTCTGCAGCACAGAATGAACAGACTTTGAAGATGGTGAAATTGTGAGACTCTCACAACAGTCCTGATTTGTTTCTTGTTCAGTTCTTCTTTATATCTGTCTCCCAGAAATGAAAGTCTGTATTTATTTTTCACACAAGCGCTTGGTATTAAGCTCTGGGGAGGGGGAGAGGGGTTTGCTGTCCAAATAAATTGTTCTAAAGTATTCTAACAAAAAAAAAAAGAATGATTTAAGTATAGTACATTTTTGCCTATCATACACTCTAAAAATAAAAATATTGCACCATGAGGAAGGTGGACTATGAAGCTTTATTCTGGAGACATCTTTTAATCTCCTCTCTGCCGTTTTGTTTGGGGTTTTTTGTCATCTTTACTGCATATTCAAACTCTGGAGAACTGCATGTCCATGACAGAGATCTCGAACATTGCCATTGTTTTTGATTGTAAATATTTAAAGATGTAATATTTTTTCAAGCTTTCTTGGGTTCAGCAGATTGGGGCTCACCCGCGCAAATAGTACAAAGATAAGATAAGATGACATAAATAAAAACAATTAATGGTGGCTGTACTCTCCAACCAAGAGGAAAACGTCTTATTTTGTTAAATAAATGATACTTGATTTCAACATGTTTTTTCCTCATTGATCACTATATATAGAATCGCCCTTTGTCACAAAGGATGGAGTCGATGCTGCCAGACTGCTGCGCTGCTCTTATCTAGGCCTATCTATCACTATGGTGGTTACAGCCATGCTATATGTGGCTATGAGCAATATTTCATGGCTCCTATCAGTTGACAGGGCTGTCCCAGGGAGGGCAGCCTGGGTCACATTAGCCCTGTTAGCTACTCTCCGAGGACCTTCTTTCCTCCTCCACTCTACGTCACCCACATTGCTTTTGTTGTTGCGAGTGCAGCTTTTAATTGCTGATTCTTGTTCAAGAGGCCTGAAAACAGCCTCCTCAGCAGAGTGTATGGCAGCATGGAGTGGCCGCTGGGTCACTGGGACTTCAATAATGACCTGAGGGAGGTGTCGACCCAGGATCTCCTCATGCTCTGATGGATTGGCCTGCAACACAAAGGCCAGACCTGACAATGGGAGGCGGTTAATAGAGAAATATTCATCAAAGTCCTGACACCTCCCCTGAGGAGAGCGGGTTGACTTTCAGGAACCACAAACACGGAGGCCTCCGTCCTGATACGAGGAGCCATTTTACTTGCTGCTCTCTGCGGCGCTGGGCTTTTTCTAAAGTCAGCGTTCTGGACTCAGAGCCGTTAGGCGCTAATTCGAAGGGAAGGCGCTGCTCTATCGTAAGGCTGCAACAGTGCCATTAGGGTGTTTGAGCCCTGATAATGTGTCTATATCTCCACTGCAGAGCCGAGAAGGTGTAGTCTCCGAAGCTATTGACCCCGACTCCCAGACTCCTCTGCTCTTGCGGTTCATTAGCACTCCAGACAGGGGAAAGGCGAGCACAGGTGTCACTTGACAGCACCATTAACAAAATGGATGACCCTCCCAAACCACATCCAGCCCCTGCCACACCAGCAAGGTCACGGCGCCCCGATCACTGCTCTGCGTTGCTCTTTGGGACGGTGCAGTTATTTTTCTTCTTCTCCGGGATGCTTTTTGTGCTGGACTTAATAAAGTAGTCTGAACTAAGTGGGTCAAGGATATTTTGAATTGAACACTGTACTGCTTGTGTATTTAGTGCTACGTATTTCTTTGTAACTTAGTTAGTTGTGCCACCAGATACGCTGGAGTGTGTTGCCCCCTGAAGTTGAGTTGGTGAACTACAGGAGAAAGGCCACTACAGCTGTCATACATGAATTCCATTTGTAGTCTTATCTTCCTTTTGATATGCAAGGATGTGGCTGCTGGGATGCTGTTTGACAAACTGTAGATAGGGCTTCGGGTACACTGGCTTCAATTTGAGGATGATTCATAGTGGAGGTCATGCAGAGGGGAAAACCTTCCATCTTGTCATGGGGGTGGAATTAATTCTACTGTTGCCAGTTTACACTCGTTCATCAAATGCCTCACTATTCTCCCTATCCCCACACTCATCAATCTCCTCCATCTATCTTCCCACCCCCCACTCTCTCGCAGCTGAGTCAACACCCACACACTCCGTTTTTTGTCGCCCATGTGAAGCAGTGTGTGTGTGTGTGTGTGTGTGTGTGTGTGTGTGTGTGTGTGTGTGTGTGTAACCATGCGTGTGCATGTGTGTTGGTCCTTAATCTTTTGTCCACTCTGGGTGATATGAGACTAAATTCTGTGGCTGTGCTGAGACTGAAAAAATGCTGATGTTGTACAAAATGTTGGAAAAAGTAAGTCTAACAAACAAACAATATACACAGCACTGATAATGAAGATAATAATAATGAAACAATGAAATGTGTGGTTGTAACAACCGAAATAGTAATAATAATAATTGGACATGGAATTAACGTTTGTCATTGTGACACAAGACGCAATGGATTCAAATAAAAGCTAAACCAGATGCAGAAGGAAGCAAGAGTTTCTGGTAGGTCTAAAGTAGTTGTGCAGTAGTCACTGACATTAATGGTGGTTGTCATGGTAACAGTGGCAATGGCACTGGAACTGACAGCAGGAATCAAAATACTGGTGGTAGTATCAGTAGAGATGGTGATGGTGATGGAGGAGACTAATATTTTCCTTTCTGTGCGTCAGAGTGGAGATGGTGCCGAGTGCCACTGTGAGGTCCTGAGCAGCGGCTGACAGGCCTGGTGATTAATGACGACAGGGTGTGGAGCTGTTCTTCAATTAGACGCCAGCTCTAGCCTGGCTCGCCATCGCTGCTGACAGCTAGGACAGAAAAAGAACGAGCGAGAGAGAGAGAGGGAGGGAGAGAGAGGGAGGAGGGTACACTCTCTCCCTCTCTCCGTGTGTCTCCAGAACAAAACATTAACCTCAACTCCATGACTACCACCTCTGTGTTTAACATCAGGACACAATACAGAGCCTTCGGCACAGTGACCACAGTGTTAAAGCAACCCAGATGGCGTGAACACATCCCTCATCAGGGCCTGTCACACAACCTCTGCTTTATTTCTCCACATAAACCCTGTGACTGATTCTTTTACATGCCTGTTTTAACTCCCCTTCATTCACGTCTGCAGTCAGGCACGCTGCAATGCTCGCTGGGAAAACAATAACAGCTGCATTAGAGACTTCCAGGTTGTCAGTGGGTTGTGCGCTGCCTGCACCGACGTGCAGGCAGGTTTGGTTTGTTTTTTGTCACTTACTGTCAGGGCTGAAGTGAGAATGAAGGGGGCCATCAGTCATGCATTAGTATATAAGGCAAAATTCATTCGGATTCATGGATATCCTGCATTTCACCACCAGCACTCGAATGCACCATCAAAGGTGGTGTAGCAGTTATAAACGCACTTTGATTATTTAGTAACCTCAAGAAATGAAGTGAAAATGAGGACAGTGTGCGTCGTCTTCTAGTTTTCTTAGCTACACACTTAACTTCCATACTGGCCTTGTGCTGTTGTTACAGTGGGGCCGGTCCATGGTTTTGTTCCTGTGACTTGTACGTTGGAGCAGGTCATGTCTCACACATAGGAGAGACAGCTCAGCTTTACGGCCAGTTGTGGAAATTAGTCAATTATACTGTATATATAGAGCAACTGGAGGTTAAAGTTCAGTTTTCATGTGATTAAACTGACTCAAACATAGTTTTTTTTAGTCAGGTGTTTAACTGACCGGATCGTCCGTCTTAATTAAGTTATTTATTTATTTATTTATAAATATTATTATTATTAGATTTTTTTTGTTATTTTTAAAATTTTCTTTATTACATTTTTCTATTGGATTGTTTTAGTTATAAGATCACAAGTCAATAGAAGTTCATTTTTTGTTAAGAATAGATATACATTACACTCATGTTTCAAATGGTAATCTATGCTCCCATGATCCTTTGTGGCGATCCGCCATTTTAGTTTTTGCCCAGGCTTTTTATTTTTCCTCAGCTTTGCTATTTTATTTAATAGGCGATTTTCTGTTAATTATTATTACTAGTAGGTTTCTCTTGGCTGCATTGTTATTGTACGGCATGTTCATATTTTAACACCCTGATCAAGAGGGACTGTCTCAGAATATTCTACTAAGGCCTCTTGTTCTTAAAACTAAGTCTGTAATCTTTATCGGTCTTCGTGGTGTGATTATGGTGTGATATTGTGTCGAACTTTGAAATGACTTTGGGTCTTGCAGAGTTTTTGTGTGTAAATTGTTCAGGATGAATCCTTAGTTGTTATTTATTTATTAACCAGGTCTTCTAGTTCTCTGATTCAGTTTCCTTCAGGTAAGTAAAGGTTTTATTGTATTTTGTGTCCATACTCTCTGGTTCTGACCTCCTTTCTCGGTCCTCTGACTCTATCTCATGGTTCTCCTTGCAGCCACCTGGTGGTGGAAACATGACCCTGACCTCTAGAAACCTCCCTCGGCCTCGTGGACCTCTGCCCAGATCTGCTGCGGCGGCTGCAGTGGCGAGAGTGACGGCTGTTAATAGACATGCCGTTGCTGGAGAAGTGCACATTTCAATTACAGTATACGGCGTCCTGCTAACAGCGCCTGGACAGGACGCCCAGATGGCTTTCATTTGCTGGCGCAATGGGAGATTGCGGCCAAGACGTCACAGGGAAATGAACGCGCCTCGGTGGAGGAACTGCTGACGGTTGTTATTCACGCTCTCACTGACAACCAGCTTGTTTCTTCCACTTTGTGACAGGCTGTGGTCACAATGTACTCGCTGTGAGCAACACAGGCCCAGTGTCTGTTTTATGTCTGGGCATCCAGATTCAGAATGTCCCATTCTGGTGAGTACTTTTAAGTCGTTTGCTGCACAGGCTAAAAGGCAGGAAACAGTTCATCTCAGTTTTTCCCGTCATACGTGCAACAGCCCAGCATTCCAAGCGACACACACGTCCTCCCATCTCTCTCCAGTCATCTCACACTCGTGAGATCTTTAGTGACTGACGGCTTTGTGGACCAGGTAGTGTTCGGGGCATGCGCCGCCATCACTCAGACGTAGCCGTCTGTCCCACAACTGTTCAAACACGTACATTATTCCACACGTCAACACGTCGTAGGCGCCCGGCCCACACAACAACTCGCTGTATACGTTGCACTATACTTTACACATTCATACACTCGTCCTTGTGTTGCATTTAATCTACTGTATGATTAATGGACATTCTATGCTTATTTATATAGCTGAGCAAGTCCAGGCTCGGCGTGGGTGACCACCTGCCTCCACCAGCTTCAGTCAGACCATGGTGAAGAGAGAGAATAATACAGTTACAACACAACACAGGCAAACAATGACACGCGATGGTGGAATGTGTGTGTAGAAGGAGAGGTGAGAGGACAAAATAAGAGCTCTGTGCATCAGGGAGGCTCTCTAGCATCTCTTTATTTAGCCTGTGATTGGATTGTTTAGGTACTGGACATTTACTGATTATTGATTAATACACTCATTTTAAACAACATCACTATGATGATTTATTAAAAGCCAAAATGCTTTTGTATAATCAGTAGCTACTATATCACACTTTCCTCTGTGTGCAGCATTCTCAGCAGATCTTCTAAGCATTAATGTGTCGACATTAGTTTAGTCATACAAAACAGTATCAGGGTTAAAATAAAGCAGAAGCATTTATTACAGTTGCATCTCGCATCTCCCACAGTTTGCGTTACTGTAATAAGATCCATGCAGAGAACTATGTAACATGCATGCATGCTGCTCATTTCAGCTTGATGGAACATTTCAGTATCACACATGATAACAACTAGACCACAGCAGGCAGATGTTTTTAAAGAAGAATAAATCTTTTTCTACTCATCCAGCACCAAACACCACACAAATAGTGGAGCATTTGGTTTCATAAAGACATAAAGTAGTGGATCCCAGCCGGCAGGAGCTTCTGGACAGATCCACATTCAGCCTTAGACAGCATTTCGACGTGCAGGTTTCCTGGGTGCTGTCAGCAGGTCTGCACCCTGTGCAGGTTTTCTGTGTTTGGCAGGAGTGTCAGTGACAGCGTCGGCTCACGTATACAAATCTACAAGCTTTTATTAGCAAAGGCCTTGAGGTTTGATGAGTGAGGGTGAAAAACGACTTTTTTCCACAGGCAGTGTGATTATTTTTCCTTTTTATGCAGAGCTCTTGTGGGCGTTTAGAGGCCTCCTTCGCCTCCACGGTCCCCCAACAGTGACTTACCCACATGACTGTGACGGCGCTTAGGGCAAAAAGGAGAAAAAAGGGCAGAAAATGGAGAAGGGATAGGAGGGAGGACCAGGGAGAGGGTGGGAAGGAAAACAGAGCTGATTATCCAAATACAGTCATTAAAGGGGAAATGTGTTTTTCAAGCTGTCAAGATGATTAATGGGCGAGAGCAAATCTTCACAAATGCTCTTGTTTAGTCTAACTGGCAGACACGATCCTGCCCATTGATTTATGGCAGGCCTGCTGTGTGAAACCATGGTGAGGTTAGAGGGTGTGTGTGTGTGTGTGTGTGTGTGTGTGTGTGTGTGTGTGTGTGTGTGTGTGTGTGTGTGTGTGTGTGTGTGTGTGTGTGTGTGTGTGCCTTCATGCCTTATTGCATGCATGTGTGTGAACCCGTGTGCACGTGAGCCGCGGTGTGGAGTCAGAAAGTGGAGCGTTTGTACGCATGACCAGAGGAACCGAGCAGGGATCGCATCACAGCGGAGAGCGCTGAGTAAACTCTCCTCGTCGCCTTTCACCCACCGCTCTGACAAATCAGCAGAACGAGCCGGAGGAGGTTGGCGAGGCCCTTTTTTAGCTTCACGGCTCCGCGGTCGCACATCAACAGCGCGATCGATGCTGCTCCCATAGTGAATCACACAGCTGTCCAGATGTGCTCAGGCTTTCATCTGTCACTCGCCACTATCCCTCGTCACAGATGAAATTGGAGCCCAATGGCTGATATTTCTCTCATTGCTTATCTGGCCGCGTCGTAGATAACTTTGTCCAACGACACCTCTCGGCAGTACACGAGATTTAATGAACAGCGCTGTGTCATGACATGTTTTTAAATGAAGGTGATGTCCTAAAGCAAAAACATGACCTTTTAGTTTGTGACGCTGCTGAGAGGTAGATTAGAGCACACGAGTGCGGCTATTACTGTGTCAAAGCGCTGCCTGTTTGAAATAAAGGTGCAGGAATGAACAAGAATGGAGGTTATTGAGATTTATACAACAAATTCTGTCTGATGTGAAGAAGATGACTTCAGCTTAGCATGAAAACAGGAAACTGGGAAATAGCTATATTTTGTTTTCAGTTATTAAGTATTGTATGTGTAGAGTCACTGCTCTGGTTGTATGTGAATTTGTATAAATTAAACTGAGATGTGCCATTTACCCTGTTAGTTTGACTGTGTTAATAGGTGGATTTTCTTCTGCTTAGCTTTAGATTCCAAAGCTTGGGAGTCTATTCCTGTGACAGTGACGTCTGTTTGTCGGTGGGTTGTGTTTCCACTTATCTTAAGCCTAACACATGCACAGACCCCAGCCGGTGTTCAAGCACCTGCACTTTTGATCTTGTTCTTGTTGCAGGAGCAGCTTTTATCAATTATTTATCCAGTTTTTATATTGTCTCATGCGCATAAACGAAACTAAACTAAAAGAATGTTAACCTGATTGTCTATCAACAAAGAAAAGCTGTAGCTATTACCTCAGACCTTCAGAATCTGACTCGCTCACTATAGTGACCACATGGAGCAACAGGCCCAACCACAAACCAGCACGTAGCAGGAAGGCTTGTTTTGTAGTTCTGTGAAGGATCAGGATCAGGTCACAGTACTTCCCACTCACTTCACTATGGCACTTTGGTACCGGTACCTGGCTACAGGCTGTATGCAGACACAGAGAACTCAGTTACACAGAACAAGACAGAAAATATGTCAAACTCAGAAACGCCTCGTTGAGTAAGTGTCAATCAGACCAAGTCCCTCCCCCGGCTGTACATGTCAGCCTCAGTTCCCGCGCTTTGACAGCGTTCGGTCCGCTGATTCCTCCAATGCTGGGGTTTCCGCACATTGGAGGTTGAAGGTGGGGTTAATTCCAACTAACATGTGGTTTACTCCTCAAGCTGTGAGCGTCATTGTTGAACCTCGTGTTTACTGAGATAATTTGATATTTCATCATCATTTTATTCTGGAAAATATGAACATGACTGCCCTCCAACCATTGTATTGTGAGTGTCGTCTTACTGAAGATTCATTTTATTAGCCCAGAATAAATTCGTCCTTCAAGTGTTTTTAAAACAAGGCCCATTTATTTCATGTAAATACTTACTGACCCTGCTGTGATGGGAAGACTCCCCCTCCGGTGGTTGAAGCATCGCTGCAGAGTGGTCCAGTCCAGCTCTGCAGGCTGGTTCAAATAGATGGCTAGCAGCTGGTGGCCCTGCAACCTCTTCGCTCAGCACAACCATTAGGTCTATCTGTCTGCAATTTCCTCGTTCTTCCTCAGTTTCCTCTCAAGACCGCTGCGATCGCTTTCCCACACCCCCACAGCTCACAGCTCAGCGCAGCGCGTATTACGCTACGGCATCGTTTGGCCTGAGAAGACCCAAGCGCAGCACCGATTATGCTGTACACCCACGCACGCACGCGCGCACACACACACACACACACCCACGCACACACACACACACACACACACACACACACACACGCACGCACGCACGCACACCATCATTTAATCCTCCAAGAAATTTCATCCTAAGGGGAAATCAGGCAGACACCCACGAGGAAGATGTTAAAGGGATCCCGTGGAAGATAAATGTCCCTCTGCTTAGAGCCCAGTTGTGTAACTTTGTGTTGGGACGTCCTCTGGGACTGTGCAGCACCGTGAAGGGCAGGACATCTTAAACTTTGGAACAGTAATAACAACAGTCGATGCAGAGAAGGAAGAAAATATTAGATATTCACCTCAATTTTATTTATATATTTAAAATATTATTATATAATACAACATACTTATCTCAAGGGACTTTATAGGCTAAGGGTTAAAAGTTTACACAACTAAGCCCAAGAAAGCAAGCCTTTAATTGTAGTCAATCAGTAAAAATATGTATAGCCCATACACTTAAACACTTTTGTATATATGTCCACAATTTTGCCTCTTTGCGCCTGTTCATTTTCACAACTCTCATTAGCATCAGCCACAGTCCACAGCAGCTCTAGAAGCCAGCTGTTTACTACCTGTCCAACACTAAACAGCCCCCGTAGAGTCTGGCCTCCGAACACGATGGAGTCATTAGCAGCCTAAAGCGCTAAGGACTGAAAGACAGCTTAAACGAAGTGGTGGTCAAAACCCAAAACTGCCCAAACAGATCCTTTAAACAGCTAATAACAGCACTGATGGTGTATTTTGAATAACCCATTTCTGCTTGTCACTATAGAGCATAGAAGGAATCCATCGTGAGCCGACCCAGCTGAGTCCTGCTGGTTCTGGATACGAGGACGCCGCTCTGGAGCGGAGCAGCGGTGTGGGAACGTGGTAGGATCTGAAGCGCCGGCTCTCGGCTGTGAGCTCACTCTCTGCATGTGAGTGTGTGCGTTGTGCCACTTTTTCACTTAATATGTGTCTACATGTTCTGTTGGGTTCACTCCAGCTGCAAGCTCAGCACCGGCGCCCTCCAAGCCTCATAACGATGTGTGTGGAGTCCTATAAATACGCGCCGCGCGCTCGTGTGTCAGCGAACAATGATTAATGACCCACAGCCCGGCTTTCTTTAACTTCCTTCCTCCCCAGTCGTGTTACACACAGCGTCACGCGTCAGTGTAATGGACACAGGCAGGCGGCTGCAGCAGCTCCTGCTCCGTCTCACGGCTGCACTGATACGAACGGGCTCAACACCCTCCACATGCTGTCACATGTTTACGATTCAAGTTTGTCTGTAAACTGTTGTCTCAGTGGGATGTCAGTGAAGCAGTCTACTGTTCAGGGTATAAATATATATATACATACTGTATATACACACACAGTACATCTATATATAAGGAACATTAGAACTGAGTAACCAATAGGAAGGAAAAGGAAACACCTAATTTGTTTTTTTGTATTTTCTAGTATTGATGACTGGTTGGTTTATTCTTTTATGTCAGATTTGCTTTGCTGGTGTGATCATTGTTTTCTTTTATCTTCCTGTTGCCGTATCAAATTATACTTTCAAACCATTCGTCTACTGACTATGTACAATTGAAGAGCCAGCGCTTGTAGAGGTGATGCATTTGTTAAAAGTGGAAAAGTTACTTTATTTGCTTATTATCTGACACTTACTCACTCATGGCAACAGTAGTCTTTTCAGTCTTCAGTCTAATTTGCCACAAATGAATATTAGTTATTGTCTTATGTCCTGTGTGCTTGAAAAAGGTCAGAGTGACCCAGGGAGCGCGTTTGATTCAAAGAACCCCGGACTTCACCAAAACCATCCTGTCAAACACACTCGCAGACGAGACGCCAAAAACAGCAAGCGTGTGCGTGTGTGAGCGCATGTGTTCTGGGCTGTCTGCTGACACGCTGCAGTGGGCTGTGAGTGCGCGTGAGAGACGTGGACGGAGAGAAAGGGAGACACCGAGAAAAGACAGGCACGGGGCAGAAACGGAGATAGAAGAAAGAGGCGATGAAAGGGAGGAGAGCGGGGAGAGCGAAGCGGATCAGCAGAGGCAGAAAGCAGGCGAGCCTCGCATGTGTGCCGGTTCCCAGCCTTGTCAGGGCCCTGTCAGCCTGTGATTTATGGCACTGAGACTGGGAGCAGTCTTCGCTGCCAGCTCAGTATTGTTACAACTGACAGCTAATGAGGCCGGACGGGCTTTCAAGCACGGCACTTAACAGAGGCCTCCATCTTCACGAGTCACGAGCTCCCCTTTCTTTCCTCCCCTCGCTTTCTCGCCGCCATTTATTCCTGCTTCCAGGGTGGCGGCAGCGTGGCCGGCCTCCGCCGGGGGTGCGAGGGGAAAATGAGGCAGGTCCACAGAGATATATGGGCCGCGCTGTTGCCGCCGCACTTCCACTCTTTTCACCCTGCGTGCTAAAGCTAGAGGCCCGGCTCGTATAAATGAGGGAGCGAGGTTGGAGTGAACAAAGGGAGAGACCCCGTCCGGCCGTACGCGCTTCGCCGTAGCTGCGCCGCCATGAATTACTCATTCGAGTCTTCCTGCAGCAAGTTTTTAAAGCCTGGAGCTTCGCGCTCCCTCTGTCCGTCCGCGACCGCGTCCGACGGCACCTGAACTCACCATCCTTGGCTGCGGCGCCGTTTACCTTCAGCACCGCTGGCCCGGGCTGCTTGGACCCCATTCTATAATCACTACCAGAGTCTCTGGCAGATCCCTCCTCCCTTTGCCTCCCCTCCCTCCACCTTCTCCCCCGGCCCCTGGTTTCTTGTCAGTCGTGATTAATGGCACTAGGGCCCCGGCGCGGCTTACGCTGCCAGTTCCAGCAATGTTCCCTTGATACTTAATGAACTCTGACAAACTTCTTTTCCCTTGCTCTGTTGTTCCCGTTCCCCTCCATCACCCCACCCTTCCCTGTTTAAAATGCATGGCACAGCGCTGCCAAGGCAGCACCTAGGGGTTGTGCTCTGGACCACAGGAGGCCAGCAGCTAAATGTGAAGATCCACGGCCATTACAGTGTCAAGCCTCTGATGGTATTTGATTTTTGATGCTGACTGAAGATGATAAGATTACCATTTTTAATTCTTCTTCTTCACCATTTTATTACGCATTTGTATCTAATTGCTTTTAACAAAAGTCAGAACTATCAGATGATGATTTAGTTAATCCTATAATAATAAGATTATTGTAAGCCTGTTAAAAGTCATGGCAGAGTGAAGCCTTTGCTTTCTGCAGCCTTCTGGTCCCACTGAGAACAAGCGGCCCGTGTCACCTGGTCTGTGTCTCCATCTGTTGTTTGCTTTTGGAAATTGAGTACAATCGCATTTGCCCTCGTTTCTAAAGTAGAAGAAATGAATGGAGTTTCAATTAGTTACATCTCTGATATATGTGTATATACCTACAGTATAAACGGTTTTAAGGTTTAAGTTAAACTGAAAACAGGGCGTCTGCATGTATATTACCTGAAGTAAAGGTAAAGGTAAAACTGGAAATATCACCTCATTATCTGCATAATATTAACCACATTAACCCGTAGCCTGTTATTGAGCAACATATATGCAATTTCCTTATCATTATGAAACATTCCATTAAATTGTAACATCACTTCAGTTATCACAGCTGTCTTTAGTTTTTATACACCTTCTACTTTGTACCTGCATTGTTCATGGCTGCAGTGTAGCTTTACTAGTCATTTTTAGGTTTCTAGTCCAGTCGTTGTAAGCATCTGCAGCTGACACTGCAAAGTGTCCCAATCCAGATTGCCTTCACTAAATTTAGTGTTTCCACACAATATTTTTGTTTATTCCCACACACAAATATTATTAGTTATAATTGTAGGAATTGTGATGGATCATGATCTAAAAGATTAAAATTGTATGGGGTTTATTGCTCCCATCTGTCCTCTATTATCCCAAGCAGGGTCAAGTGGTACTAAAGCCAGTCCAAACGAGGGTATTTCTCAAGAGGCGAGGTCCAGGTCACAGTCGATCACAGGGCCACAAATAGAGACACACAACCATTAAACACTTTTAGAATCACAATTAAAGAGCAGTTTAAAGTCACAGAGTAACATAACTGCATGTTTTACAGACTGTGGGAACCCACACATACACAGGGAGAACATGCAAACTCTGGCTGAACCCAGGTCTCATCCTCGGGTACAGTACTACTGGACTGATGCTCCCGATTACGTTTACAAATATGACTGAAAAAACACAGACAAGCCAAGGTTCTCCAGGTTCCCGCAGGAAACCTGGTGTCAGGTAGAGCGCAGGTGAAGCGCTGTTCACAAGCATCCCTCTAGGGGGCGCTAAAGCAACATTCGGGCTACGGAGCGGTAAGAAAGAAGACAAGAGCGTTCAGCTGATTGTTAACCACTAGAGGGCGATAACACGCCAGCTCGCATTTACACTGCCGCAAACCACCAACGAAGAAGAAGAAGGGCCGAGCGGTGGAGGGGGAGGGAGCACAGAAGGAAGCGGTTCCTGCTTCTTAGCTGTTGTTGGTGTCATCTTAGTCGAAATTACAGGTAAGACCTGGCGAGCCGGAGACGCCTGTCCAACGTATTATTTAAACGTTTTGTGCGAATTCCCAAGTATAGTTTAATGAGACAGTAGCATTTTATAGGAAGAACAAGCGTACGACGTGTGGCCTCGAGTTGTGTTTTGACGCTAACCGTAACGTCTGTTACATGGACGTAACTAATATTACGCGTGTAAAAAGGGCCGTGGCTGTAGGTCTTGTTAATGCTGACAGCTCCAAGCAGAGATAGGTTGAAAAGTTTTGACACTTTTGCTCTAACATTATCACAGACCACCAGTGATATTCACGTCTTTCTTTCAGACCGTGTCCACCACCACTTGACCACACACTTTGTGTTCTGTCTGCCGTTTGAATGAATCTGTATTTGTGCTGAACACACCCTTAAGTGTCTATTTCTCTCTGGCCACGCAGGACGCCTTTTACAACGTGTGTCTTTGTTCTCTCCCACTGATAGACGTGCTGTTGACCTAAAGATGAATGAAAACCTACCAACTCATTCAAACATAAAAGTTGGAGGACAGCATTTATTATGGCAACAGTATCGCTGGGCACACAAGAACAACAGAACAGAGATTTATACAGTCACGTTCAGAACTGAAATGAAGAGTGTGGCTTGGTGACAAATAGGATGTTGAGCCAACAGGGTCACCAGATTGTATCCCTGCAAATCCTTACAACCTAAGACACGTGCTTATCCGGCTCTTAAACCCCCTAAGTCAAAATAAACGTATGTCTATTGAGGAATATAAAATATAGTGTTTCAAGATTGTACCTGAGTTATTTATGAAGGGCATGCTTTCACACTTTACAGTCAATCCTTTTTAAGTGTGACAAGGTCAGTGTGTCCCAGCTGATGCCTGGTTAAGCCTGAGCTGAGTAGCAGATAAAGCAGTGAGTAAGACGCCAGCGCCCACTTACTACTGCTGCGCTACACAAGCAGCTGCCGGCGCAGGCCACTCGGCACAAACTCGCCTATAAGCTGTTCATTTCAACTTCCTGTCTCCTGTGTGTCTTTGTCAGGATGGCACAGTGGGGGGCCATATTCTCAATAATTGCTGCGCTTGGAGGAGCGGCACTCTTAACCTCTGTGCACAAGATTGAAGAAGGACACACCGGAGTTTACTATAGGTGAGTACACAGCACACAGGTATTTTATTTTATTTATTTATTTATTCATTTCATGCACTGAAGTGTTAGTGATTAAACTTCTCAGCTGGAAATATGAGAATATAAAGACACTGCAGACACCTGGATATTAAAAAAATTCCTGTTGTGGTTTTGGGATATTTCGTCTTCTTATGTGCAGGGTATTTACATTCTAATCACTTGAGGTGACATGCAGTAGATGGGTGTTGTAAGAGATTACAAGAGATTTTGTAAGAGTTTGAGCCATAAATTGTCTCATAGTGTGTCATTACTTTGTAATGTTGATCTGATGCCTTTGAAGTCCTAATCATGAGAATGTTCTCACGTTTTCAGGATCCCAAGTAAGTGGATCTTTTCAGGCGGAATATCTAATCTAACATCTTCAAAAAGAAAACAATTGTTTTACATTATTACAAGTTAAATTCTCAGTTCCACTTCAAAGCTCTGTCTTGGACACTATCAACTGTGTGTCTTTTGTCTGTTTGATTGTGTAACACAGAGGAGGGGCTCTCCTGACTACCACCAGTGGCCCTGGCTTCCATCTCATGCTTCCGTTCATTACCACATACAAGTCTGTTCAGGTGCGTCTGATAAACCCTTTACAGCAAAAAGCCACAGCTTCCCTACAGCAGCCAAAACAGCCCATAACAGGTAAAGTCTGCTCCAGGCTGAGGATTAGAGTCTTCCAGTTCATGGAGCTGTTCACGCCTGATGATTATTGCTATTACATGCAACTCCAATCTGCCTTTGGGTGAGCAATCGGGGGTCGCATTAAAAATGCAGGATCAGAATTCTCTTGTAAATGGGTAATAAGATAATTTGCGGATCAATTGTGTTGAACCATAATGATCTATCGTGACATGTATTGCATAATGCTCACCTTTTTTTTCCTTTTTTATGATTAACGTACTGAATGATCAGTTTTTTTTTACAGTGTTGGTCGACATACCTTTAATCCATGTGGCTGTTGATCCTTGTGTAGTATCAGAAAGGTAAATATAATATAATAAGTGTCTTAATTTGTGTAATTATTTTTTTCACTCTTGTAGACGACGCTGCAGACAGACGAAGTAAAGAATGTACCGTGTGGCACAAGGTGGGTTTGGTTAACCTAAATGTTATTACTTGTTTGTCTTGTATCAACACTCCCACATGATACATTACGTAGAGTATCACATCACGTCTGAGCCAAGACCATCATTACAAACTAAAAATACAACTTGTTTTCATCCTGTATTAAAGTGGATAAAAGTCGCATTCTTACAGTGTATTTCTCTTACAGCGGGGGAGTTATGATTTACTTCGACCGCATAGAGGTGGTAAACTATCTCATTCCATCAGCAGGTAAGTTCACCAGACCAAAACACTAAGTACTGTTTTCATCACATTCTTATTTTTTGTTAGATTCTGTGACTGAGGGTCATTCTAACATTAGTAGAAACCCCCCCCCCAAAAGTACTGGAACAGTAAGACCAAAATCCTATATTTAGTGACTAAAAACATTTGCTATTGACATCAAAAGGTGTATATGAGCCAAGACCAAACTGCCAAACTGCAGCAGTTAAGCTCCGAAGAGCTCCAAACATCCTAAATCAACTGTGACATCAGCAAGAAGTTGGACTTCATGAACAAAAGTACAGCGGTTGCACCAGAATATTCAAACCCTGTTATAGAAAAGTACAGAGATGAGCTTTAAAACCTTTGGGACAAACTTCAATGGGTTGGTAAAAGAACAATATAACTAAGTAAGTAGGTAAAATTTGGAGAAAGGAAGAGTCTGGTCATGAGCACAACCCTACAAGCTCATCTTAGAAAAACAGTAGTGGCTACATCTGTACTACTTCTGTATCTACTAAAAGATGATATGATGAAAGTCTAAATAAGTGTCATATGCATTATATATATGCATTAAGGGAGAACAATTTACAGCATAGCCAACTATATTGTTCTCTGCATTTCACTGACACTTGTTTTTTCTCTTTAGTCTACGACATAGTGAGGAACTTCACAGCCGACTACGACAAAGCGTTGATATTCAACAAGGTTCACCACGAACTCAACCAGTTCTGCAGCGTTCACTCACTGCAGGAGGTCTACATTGGCTTGTTTGGTGAGGATTGTTGTTGGGTGTAAAACATGTGTTCACTCTGCCTTTAATGAGTTATTCACATACTCAGTGTGTAGTCAGCCTACAGCTGTCGAACATGCGATGCTGGCTGTAATTTTAGCCTTGTGTTTGTTACAACATAACCACAATCCACAGAATGTACATAAAACATGGTGTAAGTATATATTTTCTACATGGAAGATACAAAGGACTAACCATTTGTGATTTTGCTTGAACTTCATAAAGTACACAGTTGTTTTCCTTACGCTCTCTGTTATTAAACCATATGAACTGCAAATTTCTGATCTAAAATACTCTTTTTAAGCTTACAGAGCATTCTCTCCTGATGTTTAACACACTGTTAAAAGGTTCAGAGGTTCCTGGGAAATCTGTGTGTGTGTGTGTGTGTGTGTGTGTGTGTGTGTGTGTGTGTGTGTGTGTGTGTGTGTGTGTGTGTGTGTGTGTGTGTGTGTGTGTGTGTGTGTGTGTGTGTGTGTGTGTGTGTGTGTGTGTGTGTGTGTGTGTGTGTGTGTGTGTAAAGATTAGGGTGCAAATCATTGTTGAATGTCTGCGAGCGTTGCATAATTCTGGTAGAAACAGAGGTGATTTGTCTGGGCCAGTATCAGATGGACTAAAGGATCGAGCAAACATGTTCTGTGTGTTTAGGAGACGTCAAGTCAAGATAGTTTTATTCGTACACTTTTCACACATGGCGCCGACTCAAAGTTCAAGTGACAAGGTGTTAGATTGCAGTGAAGAGCTGTATGGGTTAGGATACTATACTGAATAAAATAACCTAACTGCCTCACATGTTCCCACAATCTATGAGTGTCTTTAGTTTGTGGGTCAGTGTTGGTCACAGGGGAAGAGAAATCCTTTATCTATACTCTATTTATTAGCTGCATGAAATAATAATTGCATCTTCAGCACAGTGCTTTACATATAGCATTAGGGCTTAGCAGGCTTCTATGACAGAAGCATTCCCCACATAAGAAGGTATCACTTCACTATCGGTTTTGAGGGTTACTTTATGTTTATAGGTGATCCATGACTGGAGCAAAGATATTATCCTCCCTTCTGTTTTCTCCCCACAGACCAAATTGATGAAAACCTGAAGTTGACGCTACAAGAGGATCTGACATCCATGGCACCCGGACTCATCATTCAGGTACTAGATGTCAAGATTAGGACTCTTTGCTGAGGAATGTTGGGAAATGTAGTTCTTCACACACCGAACAAGGAGTCAACTGCAGGCAGCAAATAAAACATGACCTTGGCAAAACAAATCCGAGCCCCCCTACCAGAAAAGATCTCCTCGAACCCACAACACCATAAGCTGATACACAAGCATTTTCACGTCATGATGTTGCACTGAAATGAGAGATGGTGCACACTGGTTTTCAGTGTTCTTCACTGAGCTTACGTTTCCTCCACCAGTACCATCTGAAGGAATGTGTTTTATGAGTGATAAACCATTGCAGTCCAGAGGGTCTGTGGCAGCGCCCTTTTGTCCCAGGAATTTCCTCCAGCTTTTAGCATCGTGTTTCTTGTTACACTCCTGCTGTCTTTGTTTTTCAGCTGAGTTAAATGTTTTTTCCCTGTCTTCTGTTTATTCTCTTTGCTCCACAGGCTGTCCGTGTCACAAAACCAAACATCCCAGAGAGCATTCGCAGGAACTATGAGCTCATGTGAGTTTTCTTTTTTGGTAGCAACACCAAGTAAAGCTCCCTGAGCCCCTGAAGCCTGTCTTTATAAATAATTTGTTTCTCATAAACAGTGGGGATCTTCATTCAGATCCTTCTGCTGAGTCGTATAGGGGAAGAAGAACATGTCAGCATCTTGACCATGCTGTCTTCACAGATGCAGTCAGGCAGTGCACTGCAGTTTATGCTGATAATGGACATAGTTCAGAATGATAGATGCAAGTGCCAACTGGTCTATTTTGACACCACGAGATTTGTATTAATTGAACTCGTTCCATGCTTCATTGTGTTTTACATGAACAAGTTCTGTCTTGCATTAATCTTCAAAGTCTAAAGAGAAACGCTGTGCACATTTACCATCTAAATTCTCAGTAACATTCCAAACTGTTGGTACTTGTTCTTGTGCGTATTTCCAAACTATGTTCTCATGAACTATGACTAGTGAAAAGAATGAACAATGAGGGTTTTGGAGAAAAAAAAAACACTGTCCCAAAGTTATGTAGCGTACAGCCTTCACTAACACTCCACAGCGTCCAGGACTGGCTCCCATTGAGTGAGGTAACACTAAACAGATGCACAACACTTTGGTTTGTTCTTTAATGAAGCCTGTGAACCTATAAAGTTACTGTAGTTGGTCAGTTGAATGTGTTTGCAGTAAAGTGAACCTGCCTCTCAAAGCCTGAAACCACTGAGGTTTCTCTGTATTCTACTTGTGATGTCAGATTCCCAGAAAGGCTGTTCAGGATGTAGAGGATTTTGATATTCATTATTTTTTCCCATAAAATAAAGTTTATAAATGTGCTCCGCTGGGCTAGTTTGTCTTGGGATTACTTTTTGGAACTCAACCCTCAACTGGTTTGTGTTCCTGTGGTGTTACTCATCAGTGTAACTCTTCAGTTATGTGAACTGTGGGAAGTTGCTTACTGGAAGCGGAGTCCAGTAAGGCATCACAAATTAGTCCCAGTGTGACACATGCTGTTAACAAATTTACATTTGGGATTTTACAGGATGATCTAAAATTACAATGATTGTAAGAGTTTTAGTCACTTTTAGTTTCACTTGGTTTAAAATTTAGGTTTTGTTACTACAGCCTGTCTGGCAGACTGGGCACTGGCATTGCTGACACTGAAACCCACGGATAGAAATTGGACAAAGCATACGAGAAAATATGATTCACTCGATGGAAAAATACCAGTAGCGGTTTTGGCTCATTGCTCTTGGCGCACAACGTCTACCAAGGTGGCAACATTACAGTCCAGGTTCTTACATAATGCTCACTTTGTTTCCTGGGCTCAGGTCAGACTCTGAAACCTTTGGCAATTTGTTTTCAGCAAATGCTCACCTGTTGGACAAACATGGGTTTTTTTGTTTGCAGGGAGAGTGAGAAGACAAAGCTGCTGATCTCTCAACAGACACAGAAGGTCGTGGAGAAGGAGGCAGAGACAGAAAGGATCAAAGCTGTGATAGGTAAGAGAGAAAACCACAGCAATTAGTCACAGTTCCAGCTGCATGGAGCACATTAAGGTTTTATGGTTTTGTTATGATCTATGATAATTCCTCGGTTTATAGAGGCAGAGAAAGTGGCACAAGTGGCAGAGATCAAGTTTGGACAGAAGGTCATGGAGAAGGAAACTGAAAAGAAGATCTCCGAGATAGAAGGTTTGTATCAAAGTCTGTTTACATGCATTGCTGTACCTTAATGTGGGAGGAGTTCTGTAGAGAATTTGGCTTTTCACATGAGTCTTTACGACATCATATGTCTGGCTTGTCTTAGCTCAAACACTAGAACAACAGTGATGACCACACAATAATAAGGTGTGCTGGTTCCATGCTTGTTGACTTGAGCAGGGGAATCAATAGGTGTCAAATGATCATTCTGACTTGCTGTGACAAGTAAAATTGTGTAATCACGTGGAACCAGACGCAGTCATAACATGTTGACTGTGATGCTTGTAATTCGCAGACAGCGCTTTCCTGGCCCGGCAGAAAGCCAAAGCAGATGCAGAGTTCTACACAGCGCTGAGAACAGCCGAGGCCAATAAGGTGAAGAGGTGAACCCACGTGGGTGCTTAATGTTTCCTAGTGCTGTTTTGTGCTCTGAACTCTCTCCTCTTTGCAGCTAAAGTTAACACCAGAGTACCTGCAGCTAATGAAATACAAGGCCATCGCCGCGAACAGTAAAATCTACTTCGGCAACGACATACCTCAGATGTTTGTTGACTCTGGCTCTGCGGACAGCCCCATCAAGGCCTCTGTAGCCATGGACATTGTTGGTGAGCAAATTCTGGACGTGAACTAGTAACAAGACCCGTTGTGGGCCACACGGGACCACTCAGGCCTGGAGGACTGTCAGCAGGAGGACAGGAGGCAGGCAGGCTCACCAGTTCTCCTTTAGCTCCGGAGAAGCTCTGTGGACCAGGGCCCGTATTTCTCAAACAACTCACAATCACTGCTAGAAATCACAGACACTTTGACTAGAAGAGCTTTTGCGAAGTGTTATTGCTGCTGTGCTCCAATAGAAAATGACCAGATGTAGATTGAGTACTGTGGAATTAGGAGGAGCACAAACTAAGTAGATGTGAGTTTGTGATAAACATCTTTTTCAGACTGACATTATCTTGATGGAACTAGACCTGCTTTTTATGATTTGTGCCTCAACTGCATCCAGTCACAAGAATGAGGATTACAGCTCTTTATATCCATATCCCTTTCCACAACTTGTCTCTAACAGACTGACACTTTAATCAGAGTGGAAAGCTGCATCACTAAACCATTGTTTCTGCAGCGACTGAGCTTTTTTGTCCAAACAGCTGGATTGGTTTTGCAAAAAAAGCTACTATATCTACGGTTATACTATCTGTAGTACTATCTGTTGCTATACTTTTATAAGTAAGGTTAAAGAAAAATACCACTGCTTGTTCCAGCAAACTGCCACTGTAATTATTTATTTGAAAGGCATGATTATCCAATGATTAATTGGAATGACTTGCTATGAAGAGGTAATTTTATCTTATTTATGATAAGATAATTAATGAATTAACAGTAGTCAATAAGATGGAAGATGGAAGTTAGTTGGACAAATTAAAATACAAAATCAATCAAAGCTTATATTACAAAAAGCAAAAAATGTGAATTATAATGAATACACAATTATTATAAAATAAACAAATAAAAAATAATTGTACTCACACTTTAAAAACAGGCAATTTAGTGAAAGGAACAGTAGCTGTCTGATCTGTGCACAGCTTGAAAAATGCGGGTCCAGTCCAGGCGTGTCGCTGTAGATGTTGAGCTGGGATGAAGAATGTGCCGTTTGGTAGCCTTTGGTGCCACTCCGTCACTCCGCTTGTTTGCCCGCTGGTCTTACCTTAAATTTTCTTTTGCGCACAGGGAACCTGTTGAATATTGATATGAAGTTGTACCACATTTTGCTGTGTCTTTGTAGCACTTTGTTTGTCACAGTTTGTTTGTTGCACTGTAAATGTAGGTTTTCATTCATTCCGGTGTCATTTGTTGTCTGGTTTTAAACCAAATTAGAGACTTGCTGCATCCCGATAGTTTTTGCAGGAGTGTGTCTGCAGTACTTGCAGCAGTGAATTGCCTTTGAATCTTTGGCAACGTGATTCACTGACTGGAAGAAGGTTTACAGAAGAAACTGTATTACAAAAGTACATCAAGCCACAGAATGCAGTTACTCGCTGGACACCTCAAAGCATTTCTAGCACTTGACATGACTTCTACCAGGACCAAAAGGCGGTTGCTAAAATGTTTGAGTGTTGTGATACAGAATCCGTATGAGTTAGTGACCATATCACATATGTCATATGGTCATAAGAACCACTTCTGAAGCAGACTTATTATCTGGAATGCTTACAATACCGGATTTGTTGAGACACTGACTCAGTCAATAACAGCACAGCAGAAAAAATATTTAGCTGACCTTCAATGTGTCTTACATTCGACTTCCATTCTTGTCAAGTCATACACTACGTTGCTGTTGTCTGAATTTGGTCCAATTAGTTTTTGGTTGTTAATTTAAGTCAGATTTTCATTGAGATTTGTGACAACATGGACGTTTTGCACTGATTTCATTAATGAATGTGAAAAGACAATATTTGTCATTTGACAATAAAGTACTGTGAGTTTTCCTTTGAGAAGTCATGAGTTTCATTAGGATAATTTATAATGCTGTCCAATGTGATAATAAATAGCATGCTGTTAACTGTTGGACGTGGGTCTGTACAAAAATGTAGTTTGATGTAATAGACGTTCTATAGACGCTTCAGTTACAACACAGGAGCAAAACTTAAACAAACTCTCCAATCATCACATTTCCGTGATGATTCAATCCACGTCTAATTACATTTTTTTGTGTTGCAAGATAATTCCAAGAAAACCCAGTGAGAGTTAAGTCACTTCTTTCAGTTATCTCTATTTCGCCACGACTACACAAACGTCATTGTTCACTGTGTGAAACCAGCCTGCCATTGAAAGCCATTAATGCAACCGTGTCCCAGAAATCCCCTGCGTTTCCAGGGACGGATGGTCTGTAGGTCTCTCTGTTACCGGAAGCTGTAGGATGTCATTGGGGGCTTTACTCAGTTATTGACGCTCACTAAGGCAACAGACGAGGACACTTTTACACCAGGGTCCGGGCTCCTCCTACCACCCAGTGGAGACAGACGGTCTTTCTTTTCCACTGCTAGAAGAACCATAAAGTGTGAGCACCGAGCGCTTTAGTTTGTGCAAAGTGGAGACCGGACTCCCATCAGACGAACCGCTGCACTTCACCAGCGGCTGACGCCGAGCGACGGCTCCACACGCGCGACACCATGTGCGGTAGCGCGAGGAGTGCGCGATGAAAGCGTCCTCCACGGAAGATGGAGACGCGCGTGCGCTCGCGCTCCAGCAGCTGTGGGACGTGGTGAGAGCCGGGCAGGAGCAGGTCCTGCGCTCGCGCTGCCTGCCCGCGCTCTGCGCCTTCCTGACGCACGTCGTGCTGTGCGCGCCGTTCCTCGCGCTGGACGCGCTGGGCAGCGTGTGTCACCGGGTGCGCTCGTGGAGGGTCGACGCGGGCTCGGGCCCGCCGCCGCCGCTCGGCCGATGGTGCGAGTGCTTGTGGAGGGTGCTGCGCCGGTACCTGACCGCCGTCCTGCCCGCCACGGCGCTGCTGCAGAGCGTGCGCGAGCCCGCGTTACCGGAGCAGGCTCCGACCTGTTGGCGGCTGTTTGTGGAGGTCTTCGCGTGTTTTCTCCTTTTTGACACGTTCTTCTTTCTGTGGCATTTGTCCATGCACAGGTGAGGAGGGCCGCATCCGCCCACTGGTGCTGGGTGTTTTCTTTCTACTAAATTCTACTAAAGTTTTATTCTCATATAGGATCCCTAAATATACGTAGGGGATGGAAAGTAAACGGGTAGTCTATATCTTCTGTACTGTACTGAATGAATAGAGCAACCTCCGTTAACGTTTATATAACGTCTATTTAATTAACGGCCAGTAATAAAATAGCATATTGCTGAATAAATTACACACTAAAATTTGATATTTCTTTAATCTGAGGCCTGGTAGCTCAGTAGAAGGTCGCCAGCTCAATCCCCACCTTTGGCACCAGGTGTGTCCTTGAGCAAGACACTCCCCAGGCTGCTACTAATGACCTTGTTCCACAAAATGAAGATTATCCTGATATTTTAATTTAGTAAATGCAAAGTATTCCATGACTTTTACAGCAAGTATTTATTATTGTTAAGACTTATAACAGTGATTTAAATATCACTTTAAGACCTTAGTTTTAAATTTATTAAAGCTAAGTGTAATGGTTCAAATTGTAAAATGAAATGTGAATAAAAGCAGCAGAAAGAGTTCAACACAAAAAAACAAGACTAGAACAAATAAAAAAATGTAACCATTAAAGTAGTAAATATGTTTAACAATAAGGATGATTGTGTAATCCAGCAGTATTCTTCATACTGAAACATCTGTGGTTTATGAGGAACAGATGAAACAGCTTCATAAACTGTGTGGTCCAATAACATATATAACATTGTTGTAATTAGCTTGGCACAGATTTTGACAGTGAATAGAATCTTCAGTACGATGACAAACAGGCAGCTCCTCCCTCAGTAGAGATCAACGTGGTCTAAAATTAGATCCAAACTTATGCTTTGCTCACGCTGAATCAAACTCCGGAAGTTCTGAAACTGTTCCTATAAATTAAGTTCCTGACAACTCGGTGGTTGATGTCTGAAGGTGAACATATAAATAACCCGCTGACCGAATAAATGCAAATGGCAGTTTATTGACTGGCTACAGTTGAAAGCTCTATTCATGTGGGTGTTAGTTGTGAAGGTCTTAAAGTGCCTCGAGACAATGAACTCCCTGTGAGGAAAATTGAACTTTTTTTTTTTTTTCTGGCGGTGCCACATTCTACCATGTTACCATTCCACAACTATTTCCACAATTTCCCATCACAGGAAGAGTGTAACCAGACAGCTGCTTTTCTTCTGTTCCTCGTCAGGGTTCCCAGCCTGTACCGCAGCATCCACCAGCAGCACCACCAGCACCACATCCCCTTCGCCCTGACAGCCCAGGATGCCAGCTGTGCCGAGCTGCTGTCTCTGCTGCTGCTGGCCCTGAGCAGCTCCTGGCTCGTGGGCGCCCACCCCCTGAGCGAGGTCGTCTTCCACCTCCTCAACAGCTGGCTGGCGGTGGAGGACCACTGTGGCTACAACCTGCCCTGGGCGCTGCACAGACTGCTGCCCTGCCTGGGAGGCGCGCCCCACCACCAGGCCCACCACAGCCTGCACAGCGGGAACTACGCCCCTTACTTCACCCACTGGGATCACATCTTTGGAACGTATCGCTCCTGAGCGCTGCAGTCGCATGCACAGACACCTGTGACGGCTGGTTGGGATTGTTCCCGAATCATTTTTTGCATCAGGCTGTTTTTATGGAATGAAGGCTATTCTCTGCGAAAGACATCAAGATAATGAAGGAACCTGTGCCTGATCTAATGTGAGATTTGTGACATTAGTGTGTGATTTATTTTCTTCTTGTAGACATAAAGCAGCTAATATGTTACATGTGTGTTTTTTATTATTTGTTTGAAATTTGACTTGCTGCCTACACTCTGTCAGCTCTGGTGCCATCTGTTCAATGAGCCTGGGTCATAGCACAATCCTATGAATGGAGAAAAGGTACAGATTGTATGTTTGAACACAATGTGAGACAAGTAGCACCGTCATCATTGTTTGTATTGTAAACATCAAATCATGGATGCAATGTAAGAACTGGATACCTGATCAAACATGGCACAGAGTCCTTTAACAGCTGCTCAGGCCCGTATAACTACAACTACAACTACAACTACTACTACTACTACAACTATCAACAACTACAACAACAACTTCATCCAGTATCACCTTAGCGACCTTTGCACATGAATGGGCACAATATGAAAATATTACTTAACTAACGGAATTTAATTTTACAAACTCTCCCCATATTAATGTGTTTTGGGTGATAAAAATTTTAATTTTCTTACAGAGTTAGCAAAGTTTGTGAAAAGATGTTTATGGTTTTATACTGTAGGTGCTTCTCTTGCAGTGATGTTCTTCATGTAAAATGCCTGAACAATCTTTGGCCAGTGAGCCTCAAATTATGTAGAAATAGCATTTTCTTGCTGAATAATATAATACATAAAAGCAGGACATTGGTGTTTTATTGTTCACCTCAGCTTCAAGTTTCTCTTGTTCTGCTGTGGTTTGTGGCTGCCGAGACGGTCGCCCCGAGCACTTTTACCCCCCCGAGTTCCCCTTTCCCGGCAAATCAAAACCACATGTGTGGTTTGTCATCGTTTGGTCATCGTGTTGCAGTGAAACACGCCTTTTTTATGCGTAATCCTTCAGGTTATTTATTTTTAGGATTCAGGGTTGAGCTCTTTTGGGTCCTATTACAAAAAGGCAATGATGATGTAAAGATTCCCTCCTGTGCTCAAAAGTGATGTACTGTATAGTATGTGCATGTAAATGTTCAGGGGCAGTAAGTTCATACGTGATCAATGTTATGTTTTTACTGCATTTATAATACGAGAGGAAAGCGAGGTTCACAGGAAGTAGCTTATGAAATAGTGTGTTTTCCCACGTTCTCTAGAGATTTAAAAGCACCACAAACTAATAAAGAATGAAAGTTGGGTTTTAATCACTTCGACCTGGACTAGAAGAGACAGGACTCGTTTTCTGAGAAATCGCTCTGATGATAATATTACTCTGCCTCAACATCTGCTTCTCATCACTCTCTCTAAATGATTTTTTTTTTTTAAGATTTCGCAAGCGACTTCAACGTAAATTGTTCCAAGGTGCTCGCGCAGTTGTCTGTACCTCTGCATGTGAACACGCCCAGTAACGCTTGCGTTTTCCTGGGAAAATGAAGCGTCTCGAGGAGGAGCGCACGAGCCGAGTGCAGCGAGGCGATGGAGCGATACGCGCCCCCCAAAAACGGAAACAATCAGGCCTTATTACGGGCCCCCGCGTCACAGCCGCGCACGTGAGGACGGCGCACACCAAAGCGAGAGGCACGCCCGCGTCGCGCCGCTGACGTCACGGTGTCAGTGAGGCGTTCAGGGCCTTTGACGCGCGCGCGCTGAGGTGCTGCCGAGCTAATCACGTAGGCCGAGTCCTCCCGCGATCTGCAGCCGTGAGATTAAAATGCTTTCGACAGACGGAGCCGTGTCAAAACAAGAGAGGGAAGAATGGGAAAAACACGCAGATCACGCTGCAGCGGCCGTTATCACTGGAGCCACTACTCAATACTTCCCATTTCACCAGCTTTCCTGGACGCTCGCCATCCCGCGACAAAGGCCAGATTCATATTTCTTTCCCACTATTCTGTAAATATGCAATTAGTGAGCTTTACATAGCAGAGGCTGCCTGTTGCAGTAACTGGCCGAGGCTCTTGACCCCTGTTCTGCAGCCATTTTTAGAAACTCTGTTCTTGTTGTACATGAAAGGTCAGTTTGTTTCCCAAAACATCTCTGCACTCGTCATTAGTGGGCTGTGGCCAAAATTTTTCTTTTTCTTTCATTTAGGAATACATCTATGCATTCTAAATACATCTGTAGTCAATTTGAATGCTCCTGAAAGGTCACACACAAAGTAAAATAACAGATTGACGTAGACGATAACTTCCATAACTGGTGCTGACATGTGATACTTAGGAAAGCAAATTAGCGAAGGTTCCAGAATGTACTTGTCTGGCCTGAATTTGGCTTACAGTAGCTCACTGCTGTTTGTATGTCCAACAAACAGACTGTCATTATGTGTTATTCTAGTGTGATTTCATATATGTGCTGCAGTGTCAGTGCAACTTACCCAGTTAGAGAACCTACAGCTGTCACATCTGGAAAAACAAACGATGTTCAGGTTGATCCGAGTCGTTCTTGCAGGGAGTCTGGAGGCTGGTTCCTCTCTGCAGACCTTTGTGTGTCTTTTCTTCCCGCTGTCTCTCCACAGGCAGGTTTTTTCCGTCCGCTCGTGGGTCACATGTCCCATGGTTCCTTGTTTGTGTGTCCTGTTTGAACTATGACCCGGGAGCTGCTACCGTCACGCTGCACGGCATGAGCGTCACTAATATGGAACGCATGACATCACCGTTCTACCGTTCTAGCAGCGTTTTCTGCTCCGGCCTTTGATTGACAAGCGTAAAAGACCATGTGTCCTATGAAAACAATTTCATCTTCATGCTTATTTTTATGTGAGACGACCAGAAACTAGAGGGATCAGTTAACAAAGACTTTGTCAAATAATTCTTTATTGTTTCAGAAATTATTCACATATTCTTCCCAACAAAATTCGTTTTGTGCTGCAAATGCATTGTCATGGTTATAAAACACTATTTAGGCACTTAACAATAAGCATCTTACACATTTACATACAGTATATATTTATCTATCTGTTGTAGAAATTAATAAATTAAAACAATAAATAGCAGCAGAGGTATCAAAAGGCCGATAACAACAGAAAATAACTAGGTTATAAATATGAACAGTCCATAAAGCCTTTTTTAACCATAAAAGTGATACACAACTCAACTTAAGATTGTTGGGACCCCGAGGTCGACGGGCTGAGACAGTTAGGATTCTTTCTTTCCTAGGAATGCGTGGAACTCCTTACACTTTGCCCAGTCTCACTCCCCCATCCATTCGCCCCTAAGGTCCCCGAGCTCCAGTGGCGGCCGAGCTCCAGTGGCGGCGTACATGTTTCTCAACCCCCGACACCTTACTTATCGCTGCAGCTTGGGGGGAGTGGGAGAGAGGCATCTGAAGTGGGGGGAACAGGGCTGCGGGGAGATAACCCTGCCACTGGAACCCCTGCGCAGCGCCTACGTATCAGGAGGCCGCGGGAGGCAGGAGGTGGGCCTGCAGAGTTCATGTCTTGTCAGGTTGCTTCAGGGAGGTCATTCCACTGTGCACATAAAGTGCTGATTAGTGTTTGCACCGAGCGGGGAGGCCAGAGATAAGCAGAGAGGAAGACAGATGTCAGGGGGGAAGGACGGGGAGGGGGGACGACTGACCCGCTGGTTCCCACCATGCAGCACACACTGTAGGATGTGTTTGCTTTGGTCCTCTGGGAATTCTTGTATCTTCTTGGTTTTGTAGGAAACTGTGTTAACTGTAGATCTGCATTAAACGATGTCCCTCCATTAAATGATGACATCATGAAAAGTCTGACCCTTACAGGGATTCCAGCAGTCGTCCACTTGTTTCGGTCCGTTCTCCATTTCCAGCTGTACGCTCTCGAAAAAGCACGGGCTATCTGCAGCCGCACTCGCCCACCACCATGCCCTCAAACTTGTACTTGTAGGTGACCACACCTGTGTCGTCCAGGTAGAGCAGGGAGATGGGCTCCAGCTTGGTGGGAACGCAACAGGCCCGCGACGCCTTCTGCGGACTGTTGATGCTGACCAGCGTCTGGACGATGGCGTGCTTGGTGGGTGTGACGTGCTTCGTCAGTGGGAAGGAGCAAATCCCAGTGCACTCAAAGGCGTCGTAGCCGGTGGGAGCCAGGATCCAGCTGTCCCAGCCAATGTCCTTGAACTCCACGTACAGAGACTGCTTCTTGCAGTGGTTGCTTTTGGCGTTGCGGCGGATGCGGGAGGCCGTGTCGTAGATCAGGTTCGTGCGCATTTGCATGAGGTCCTCTTCGCCTGGCTCACCCTCCTCGTCCCCCCCGTCCCCGTCTCCCCACAGCCCGTTCTGTCCCCACCCCAAGGTGTTCGTCAGAACCATGTTGGAGGTTTCGTGGTCGATCATCTCATCCAGCTCGCGCTTGTCATCGCGGTGGTCGCTGCTCTGGTCGTCTGAGTAGACGATCAGCAGCGGTTTGTGTTTCTCCTCAGGGCTGGTGTCAATCTCCATGTCCCCATCGGGCCCCTTCCTGCCGTCGCTGTTCTCCTTCGTCCCTTGAGCATTGTCTTCGTTAGCTATGCTGACGATATGCACTTCTAAGCGGTGCGTGGTGCCCTGGTCGGATTTTGACCAGCGGTGCACGGCGGTGGTGATGTCAAAGACCTCCCACCCGTTATCGGTGCTGTAGACCTGACGCGAAGCCAACGCTATGAGATCCAACCGCTCGCCCGCGTCTCTGAGGCTGTCTCCCCTTGCGGCGCCCTCCTCGGTCACGTTGTTGTCGCCGTCTTGGGACGCCAGCTCGTAGACGGTGACCTTGCGGTCGACGCCAGCGTAGAGGTGGCGGTCGGTCTGGACGAGGGTGTAGAGGCGAAGCTCGGCGGCCGTGATGCATTCATGGTGAGGGACTGACACGTTGAAGAGCAGCGGGTGACGCCTCACTCCTCCAGCACCCACAGCACTGGGAGATGAATCTGGGCAGGAAGCATAAATGGTCAAAGTTCAGCGTCTTTTCTTTTTAATATTGACTTCAGGCAAGATTTCTTAAAGTAAGATGGTCTAAACCTGACAAGAACGACGTCAATACTTCCTAAATATTTAACCTATATTTTTATATTCATATTTTTATAAATATAACTATTAATCATGATGGATCAATCTGGTGTTTTGTAAGTTACTCTAATAAAAACCTTAACATATATGACCGTTACTAATTACATTCTAGAGCAAAATGTATCTAAATACACGATTTTCCTCAAGTTAAACATAGCTGCCAATAGAAGAGAGAAAATACATCCACATCAAAAAAACCAGAGGATCTTTACCTTCATTTTTGAAGCTGCGGATGATGTTTGCGTTGGGCATGGTGGTGCGGTCGTTTGCAAAGCGGTTGTAGAGCTCCATCATGTACTCGGGCGGCTCCGCTCGGGCGCTTCCCGGGGGCAGGGGCGGAGGACCTGAGCCGGACAGGTTGAACGCCTGCAGGAACTGCGCCTTCAGGCTCTCCAGGGCGACCTGCACGTCCACGCTGCTGTCCTGCTGCAGCCCCGACAGATCCACCACGCCTCCCAGTCCGTCTCCTAGCCCTGGGTCGGGACGGTGCCTTTGATGAGCATTGGAGATGGGGCTGCTCTCCCCACAGAGAGGCCCCTGGAGCAGCAGCATGGAAAAGAGCAAGAACAAAGTCTTGGAGCTGCAGATGGTTCCCAGTTCCCAGCAAATGCTCGCCATGGGAAAAACAGTCTGCAGCGCTTGGTTTTATGCCTCACCTTTTATAAGTTAACCGGATGTAACACTAAGACAGAGTGATTGTGATTTCTAGAGCCCTTCATCCAAAGGCTCAGTAAAAAGAGTCGGCTGAGTTCATCTGCAGCCCTGGAAGGTTGCGGCTGCCTGCAGGAGTCAGTGGTGGCTGCCTGCTGACCCCCGCGCTGACCGGTGGGAGCTTCTCTGCAGGAGTGTGTGCGCCCTCTGCTCTCCTCCAGAGTCTCACAGCATTTATTCCTATGCACACCTTTTGATGTCCTTTGCGACAAGGGTGCAGTTCCGGTGAAAGGGCGGCCTAGGCTGGTCCTGGTCCGTCCGACTCATCTCTGTTATGTCCTCTCCCCCGTTGGTCTCTCTGGGCTCTGCTCTCCTCGTCCCAGCGCTTTCTCTCTGTGCCTTATCTATGCTATGGTGGGCTCCGCATTGCTCAGTGCTTATGGTCTCCTTGCTGTGTGCGTGTGTGCGTGTGTGTGTGTGTGTGTGTGTGTGTGTGTGTGTGTGTGTGTGTGTGTGTGTGTGTGTGCGGACGTGCGTGCCTTCAACTTTGTGTGATGCACATGAGCGTGTGTTATCTCACAACTTCCTTAATGAGGATTTTGTAAACACTGTCCTGCAGTCTCTTCCTTGTGGAAGTGCTATTTTGTTTGGGTGGATGCTCCAGCGTTGATATTCCTCATTTGTTTATTTGCTTTGTAAATGGTGGAGTTCTGCGGGCTACTGTCTGGGCTTTATTGAGCATTTCTGTTTTGATAAAATACGCCGAGGGTTCGGGGCAGGCTGCGCTCGTCCAGATGAAATTGAAACGCAATGGGGTGTGAGGCCTCGGTGCGGCGGAATGAAAGGCGCTTTCTCACAGCGAGGCTGAGAAGCTTTTCCAGCAGCTCTCGAGGACAAGAATATAGAATCAAAGTGACTCATGTTCACTAAACAAAGCGGCCTTTTATGAAGCTGTCCAAAATGTTCCGTGTGTACTTCCTCTTCTCGGGATAGTGTCCAAAATGGCTTATCTGCACACAAGAGGCTCTGAGAAAAATGCGCGAGCGGGCCGAGCTACAAGATTGGAGCCGGTACAAAGGGCTCCACACAGAGAGGAACTGCAGCGACGGCTACATGGCAGAAGGGGTGACTCACGGTGAAACACTTCCACCATTCATGCGTGCGGTTCTCTCTGCATGGTGAAGCGGGCTGGCACTGGGAGGTCGAGGGGCCGCTCCCTGGTGAGAACATGGATGACGCACACCCACTTCGTCACCTGAGCTGCCGACCGGCTACACAACTGTCCATTCCTGAGCTTCTTTGCGTGACCTGCAGATACACTCCTGATTGTGGTGCGTCACAGAGATGGGAAGGAATGAGCCTTTTCCTGCCCCTGCCACTCGTCTGCCAGGCTGATATTTGACAGACGTGCTGTTATCTGTGACTCTGTCCAACTGCTTTTGCAACACACTGTCACGTCTTCCTGGTGGCTGCAGGAAGGTTTGATAGCGGAGATGTCCTGTGCGCACGCACACACACACACCTCCATATGGTCTCTATTATGGGGCCTCGGGGTGTTGCACATGTGGATTGGTGCAGACCAGACCTGCTATTTTTGGACTGAAACTTGCAGGAGGCGATATTTTGTGTTGACATCTGATAGTTGAATTTTATGGTTTTCATCTGCGCCTGCTTTGCAAAGTTGTGGTTTTTCTACATGGGAAAATGGATTGAATGACTGGGCTCAAAACATGAAAACATGACTGCACTGCTACAACACTGATACATCTGCACAGTAAAAGTCTTCACAGTCCATCAGTCACGGTTCCGTCCAAGTACTAAAGAGGCTAATAAATAAACCAACTCCATAAGTAGCAGTGTTTTGCTGCAACGTTTTAAAATGTTATTACCAAATGCGTGTTTAATGTGTAGAACTGAAGGTCCCTGTAATTGTTCTCTATTAGTATCACATGCACATAATTTGACCCTAAAAAGTTTGATTGATACAAATTGACACTCATAAAGCATTCACAGTGAATATTTATAAACTGTTCCCCCCGGTTAACATTAATATCAAGCACAATACTTGATATTAATTGTGTAAATATGTAATTGCGTGGGTCATTTTAATGACTCTTCTTCTCGTAACAGTAATTATATGTATAAAAAACATGACTCTGAAGTAACGTATGACATTTTTTCTTTTTAATCGATGGGACCCAGCGCATTTTGTTCTGTGCACACACGATGCGCTCTAGTTGTTTCATGAGTTGAGGATGAGATCACATTCAAATGTGGAATCATAAATATTATTCTAAACGTGGAGCTTCCTTTTCCGACATTCGTGCCAGTGACAGCACTTCTCCAGTAGTGAGGAATGATGTTGTTTTTGCAAAAGTCTTTAATTTCAGTTCAAAGCCTACTCGCATCTCTGGTTAACACACTTTCCCCAGAGACAAATGAAAAATAATTTATCTTCATGACTAAACAGGGCGCGAACGGAAACCTGTTGGATTTCACCGGAGGACGGTCGTACAGTATCATTCATACGTAACCATCTCCTGTGGGATCATAACAGCCACATGCTAGTGAGTCTGATGCCTGTTAAGTGGGAGCTTGTGCTCCGGGGGCCAGAAACTGCTGAGCGTCTCTTTTCAGCGCCTCGTTATGTCTCAGAGCCTCGTCCCGGCTGCGCTCTGCATTCCTCAGGCAGGTCTCCAGAGCGGCCACACGGCGGCGCTCTGCCTCCAGAGCAGACTGGACCTCTGCCAGAGTGGCCTTCAGCTGCTGGTTCTCCTGCTGCAGGCTGAAAGGAGCAGACAGGGCGGGTTCAGACTGAGTCAGCAGACTGTGTGGCCGTGCGTGGCTCTCTCTTACCTGTCCAGCTGCTGGGTCTTCTGTTCGGGCCTGCTGTTGACCTGCTGCGCTGCAGGGCTTGGCGTCGGGGCCGGTCTGCTCTGTGCAGGAGACAGCACCAGGGCAGGCCTGGGGCTGCCGTCAGGCTTTTCACTGCCGGCTGCTGAAACGGCCGTGTTGTCGCTCCCTCGGCGAGCGGTGCACCTATCCTCACCCTCCTTCTTATTTGTGTGAGAGCCCCCGGAAAACGAACCCGAGGTGCGAAGGTCCAGGATCCTAAAAATGTCCTCGGACAATGTCCCGCTCTTCTCCTCCGTCTCCTGGATGCGACTCCAGCGGTTGATGGCGTCGGCCTTGGCTGCCATGCCGGTGAGGGGGCAGTTGAAGGTGGGCAGGGTCTGCGTGCGCTTGCGGGGACTTTCGAGCCAGTCGTCGACGGAGGGTGAGAACGGCTCTGAGAGGACTGCGGGGCTACAGTTTCCTCTCAGTGGACCTGGACTGTCAATGTCTTCTTCTTCTTCTGGAGATTCGGACAAAGATGTATCAGCCATCTGAAATAAAGGAACAATGCCACTAAGTATTAAAGCTGAAACATAATGGAATAACTAAGAAAATGATCTGACTTAAATTTCTATTCTGTTACAGTTGCGCTGTGTGCTGATCTGTTGCTGACTTTCTAGTGTTTAATGAACGACACAGAACACACGGGTCAGAACACGAGCGGCGCTGCTCGCACCTCTGCGGACTCCCAGCCCACGAAGCTCCGGGGAGCGTTCTTCTGGCTCTCAGCCTTGTTTGGCGGCGGCGAGGGAAGCACGTCTTTGGAGAGAGGGAACAGAGCCTCGTGCTGTCTGATCATCACGGTCATCAGCTTCTGGATCTGAGGAGTCGCTGCAAAGAAAAGATAAACGCGAGAAGATCAAATCTCACATCTAAGTTTTTAAGTAAAAAAATTCACTGAACTGAGTTAAAGTGAGATTTTTTTTGATCACATTTTAGTTTTTCTGCTGTTTTCCAGACAGTGTTCAATATACTTTTCACAGCTGAAAAAGCCAGATACTTTTGCATCAACCAATCTGATGCTTGAGGATATTATGGGAGAAACGTGCTGTCACCTTTCATCACAGTGATGGGATCTTCAATCTGAGGTTTGAACAGGTTGATCCCCATCACTGTCGCCAGGTTCTCCACATTCATCTTATTCACACTAGAGTGTTGCTGCACCTCAAACAAAAACCTGCAGCACAAAGACAAGCAGTCATGACCGGACCGTGACCTCTCAACGCGCTCGTCTAGAAAATGTCACGTAAATAAGGATCAGAATCATTCTAGTTTCGACTCACCGGCAGACGTAGCTAAGAAGGTTGTAGTTAAATCTGGGGAGAAGAGCGATTTGTTTCTCCAACTTTCCCCAACCCTAAAGCAACACAAGCGAAATATGAAAGGACTAGCACTCAAAATGTGGCCCGACTTGTACTCTCAGATGAAGACCTATGCTTCGGCCATTGAACGCTGACCTCAGAGCTGTTGCTGTCTAACAGGGTGGTGCAGTCCAGGAAGTCTTGGTACTGGGTCCAGGGCACCACGGGCTCCGGCAGTTCTCGCAGGTAGAGCTTGAGCAGCGACGCCACAGTGTGGACATCGGTGTCACTGCAGGCACATTAAGTTGTTATTATTGACATGATACATAAATATACCAAAATAGGCCTCGCCACGGTGAGTCATGACATCTGTATGTCAGGGTCGAGAAGGCAGAAGCTCAGACGTCGTGACTCAACATCTACCGAAGCGTTCCACCGCTTCTACAAATATTGTTTTTTCATTTATAGACTGAAATACGACACAAAAAGTCTCTGGGCGGGTTGAGGTTCGCATCAAATCCCATATGAACATGTTCTGTTGAATAGACGTTTAAATGAAGCGTGCTCTGTCACATGTTGAGTAGCAGAGGCTGACAGAACAGGATGTGGTGTCGCCTTCAGCTCTGAGCAGACAGAAATCGCTCATCTCTCCTTTCCTTCTCAGAAAGCAGCTGATGCTGGTGATTAATGGCGAGGGCATTCTTTCCTTATATAGCAATCAAGTCACCACCATTAACAGTATAAAGCACTATCAGAGCGTCACCTGGGGAAGGAGGGTCTTTCTCCTGCGTCGAAGGCATCTCTGAACTGTTTGACGGCATTGTCCTGTCCGGGCAGGCGGAAGATGCCCTCCTCGTCCAGCCCGTGCTCTTTAATGAACTCCACGCACTTCTGCACCAGGATCGGCACCATGTGAGGCCCGAAACGTTGCTCGTACGTTATTGTGTCAATGAGACTCTTCCCAAACACTGAAGAAACACAGAGGGTCAGTTTAGAAAACATGTCCTTTTGCTTTGTTGCAGGACTTTACTGGACGGTGAATCTGAGGCAGTATCCGGTTGGTGGAGTTCAGCTGGAGTCCAGCTGCTTCTCAGTCCTGCCACCAGGTGCAGAGTCACTGCACCACTGCTCTGAACACATTCATGAGCCTCACAGACGCTGGTTGGTACGTTTCTCTACCAACACACAGGCTGGCTAATTGGGCTATACTAAGCTAGACGTTTCATTGCTATAGCATCATATCTAAAAGAGCAATGTGAGAATTGATAGACGAGCTTTGCAAAATGTTAAACTAAAGTCATTCTTGTTCATTCTTTCATTCTTACTCAACATGGCTCACACATAATGTGAGCACTGACCTTTATGACGCAGCATCAAACCTTCCACATCTGATTTTTGTTACAAAGTCCCATTAATAACTTTGCTTGATGTATGAATACTTTTGTATTCACTGAACTTATAACGTCAAATATATCAAATATAATAGTCACAGTTTCTAACTTCAGTTTCAGTAACAAACACAGGAACATGTAGTTTGCCACAAGAGGAAGAACATGAGAAATGCTAGAAGTCACATTGAGAGCATTTGATGCGTTTACTGAACCTCCACTCGCTGGCACTCCGATGACTCTGCGCAGAGTGCGGACCCACTCCTCCATGTCACTCTGGGAGTTGGCCATGAACACGTACGGATATCGTTCTCTGTCGCCAGTTGAACCTGCGAGTTTGTGAGGGTTATTGAAAAAGGGCTACATAATCAAACATAATGTGGTGTTGAAATGCCAGAAAGCAACATACAGGCTGGCAACAGACCTTAGTCTCTGCTTTTATTATGTATTAAGTATGAGAACATGCTAAAATATGTTTGCATAAAGTCAGATTTGCGCTTACGTGGTATGATCTCAAACAGGTATTTCCCAGGGTCATCTGAAGACAGAGGGAGTTCGTTAACTTTGCTGAATCGCAGCTGGATGACCCCCTGGCGTCAAGAGAAACGCGGACACACAAAGAACAAACACGAGTTAGGAATCAGACGTTCGTTGAAATGGCACCGCCCGATGTCTTTATTTTGACTGACGGTGTTTCTTTTCTTGTGGTTTCACAGATGTACAACCAACTGAAGAAGCAGAGAGTGCTGCTGGTCCAGTGCCTGTGCTCCAGTGCTTCCAGTTTACTTCCCAGTTCACTGTGCAGTATGTGCAGCCCACATCTTCTGACTGTCGCTCTCCATACACTGCGTCTACTGCTTTTTTTAGGTGTTGGTGGTCAGGTCAGGAATTGGCTTTATTACTAAAACCACATTCGCATTCTATTTTCCTGTTTCACTATGAGATAATTTCTTAAGAGCGACAACATGCGCATATTAGTTACACCAAACCTCACTTTTCTGTCCCTTATTGAAGTTACCACCTGCACATGAGGAGATGGTTATTATGGGTTTATCCCACATCAGCGTGATACCATGGTACGATCTTGACTGACTGATTAGCTGTCAGTGTAAGCAAAGTGCATTAGAGCAGGCTGCAGAAGTTTGATTTGCATACAGGAAGTGTGCTGGGCTGAACTGCCGACAGAATGAAGTGAAATATGAAATAATACATTGCTTAATAACTTATGATGACATGAATGCAGCACGATGTGACATCGCTTAATGTTGTGGTTACATTGCAGTTGGTGTTCATTACTAAACGCTACAACTGTGCCAGGAATAATGAGCATCAGAATGAAATGAAGGTTATTCTAATAATGACGATGAATGGCTTGACCATTAAATGAGTTGGTCAGTAATCAGTCTGCACCAGTGAAAGCCAGACATGGTATAACAGAAGGAATCAGGCCCCGGGGTCTCACCTGGACGGTGGTCTCCTTGTCATCCTTGTGGTAGGTCAGTGTGCTGCCTCTCAGCACAAAGTAACGTTGCTGCCAGTTCTTCACTAGGGACCTCTGTTGCTTCTTGAGCCAGCCGGCCTTCAGTGGCCGCTCCATGGACCTGGTGGAGTGCGGCGAGCCCTGGCCGGGGCCTCGTTCTCCTGGCACCACACTTCTGGATCGCGCTGCCCAACACAAGGCGGGTGAGTGGAACCTTAGAGAACACCAGCCGCCAGCGCGCCGTGTCACAGCCGGAGCTGCGAGACGCGACCAAAACATCGGCGCTGCTCAACTGCAGCAGAGCACTTCCTCTTTTTGATATGGATGTGCATCAACCTATCGAGGCTCAGAGACCCGTTCAACCTATTTCTGCTCCCCACCTATGCACATCTAGGCCAAAAGGAAACTTCTGGTCTGGGCTGACCGGCTTCCTGTGGAAGGTGCATGAAAGCAGCTGTGATTACCGTTCGTAAGTAACAGAATGGGCTCGGAGATGAAGTCGTGTGTGGTTGTAAGTTAAAATGAAAGTAGCGCAAATAAATCTTCATACAACTGTCTCCCCTGATTGAGACTCATCACCGCCCTCCCCAGTTTTGCGGGGTCGCTGGGAGAGGTTGAGAGGTAGAGATGTTGTGATGAAAGAACGGAGGCAGAGGTGTACGTGGTGCAGAGATGGCGCTGGCAGCAGTAAAACGCAGGGTGGTGTCGGTTCAGAGATAGTCGGGCTGAGATTGAGCCCTTTGGCTTTGTTGTTCCTAAATTCACTGTTTCTTTTAAGGAAGATGACAGAAGAGGAGAGAAGAAGAAGAAGGGCCGCACTGGGGTAAACAGGAAGCTGCTCCATAATTGCCACGGGGACACTTTGAAGGTCTCCACCTTCAGCCCTTTGGTCTGATTTTAATAGCGTCACCCTCCTCTGATCAGTGGGAAGTTAAAGTGCTTTTGAGGAACCCCAGGCCCACACACACACAGGCTGATGTCACACCACACCCTCAGCTGACCAACGCCTTTAAACTGGACTCAAACAGGACCAGCTTCAGCCCAACAGCTCCTCAGTAATGAGCTCAGGAATTAACGAGCTTTGACTGTTGTATCTACACAAAAAAAAATCACGATCGTGTGATGAGCAGCAAAGAAAACAAAATAGCTAATTATATACAATACTAAAACAAAATAAACAAATGTCCACTTTTTTACTTTTTTGCAGAGACTGGGATGAGAAAATTGGCAAAATACACAATAGGTTGTATATGTATAACCTACTGTATGATGGTTATTACCCTTTAAAAGCATTTAACTGGATAATAACCAGCCAACATACAGTTATATTTGGGAGGTTTAAAGCTTCATACTGATCTGACAAATATGACACCTCATATACTTGCTAATGAACACATCACAGCGATGGTCAGTACAAGTGTATGTAAACACTGGTGGATGTCCTGTCAAGTCATTAGCAGAGGAAACATGGCCATTACATGTCAAACACGTCAAACACACCTCCACAGACTGGAACCTGCACTGAGCTGCAGAAGCTGAGCTCTCGCATCCGTTTCCTGTTAAAAAGCTGCTTCATAGCAGTTCCGGGGTACGAAATGTGTCACCTGTCATTGTCCACATCACATCTAAAGGCAAAAGAATAATGGGGGGGGGGGCATTTTTCAGGAACTCGTAGTGTCTCACTGAAGCAAGGACACACAATGTGCAGCAGACAGTCGACACTGCAGACCTCCACTTCCTTCCACAGTGCTCATCAACCTGCACCACTGATTCCAGCAATGATTAGAGCTGGACCCGACACGGCGCACGATGTCAGGGATGCTGCAGCTCCACAGCACTGAGAGGAAGCTCCACGTCCTATTGATCTGATTTGACCCTGTGCAGGTTCACAGGGAGCAGCATTAGTACACCGCATGTAGACTCCTCGAGACCTGTTTGCCCGGTGCGTCTGGATATTTACGACAGCGTTATACCACAGCTACGGTAGTTATTTGTGCATTGAGACCAGTACAAACTAGGTCACTGTGAGATGCACTGTTCTAAACAAGGGGACCGTGATTTGCTGTAGAAACGTCTGGTTTAACCACGCAGCAAACAACCACCGGTCTGAGCAGAAACAGAACACACGGTGCAGCTGAATGACTCTCCTCAGTATTGTATGCGAATGTATATGTATGTTTAAAAGGTGGATACAGAGGCAGCATGTGAGGAAGTGCTCCGAATGACAACGCGTGCTGAACATCCAGGCTGTAGCGAGATGCGGGCTGGCCGCCGGCTTACCTATGCGAGATGTCTCAGCCTTGAAGGTGCTGAAGTCCCAGTTGCGAGGCAGCTTCAGAGACATTGTCCTTGGCTCGCAGCACGGGTCAGCGGTTCATCTCACACGTACACACGCAGACGCACACACACGCACACGCACGCACTCATACAAACACGCATGCACATTGGAGATATCGCAGATCACACTTCCTACTTCCTGTGTGTTAATGTTTCTTCTTCTTTTTTTGGTTTTCAGCCCTTACAAACACGTTGCCTCATGTTGCGTTTGCTTCCATGCTCGTACTTGTTCTGATAGAGTTCTGTGAGAGAGTCTCCTGCCCTGATTCACTGCAATGTCTCCAGATCCTCAGTGCAGCGGGGAGTTTTCAAATGACTAATGCTCACTAGTGTCATGCAAAAAAAAAAAGGCTGGGGGTGTCTTAAAGGAAATGGTCTTAACCTCTTTAGTTTGCCTCCTTGCGTAACGACGTTGCTTCACATGACAGGAGGCTACAGACAGTCACAGCCTGGTGAAATGTATGTTCCGCTAATCGTAAAACACTGCAGCCGCTTCTCTTCATCACTTGTTCCGAACCCATCTTTAATCTACATCAAAATGGGGAAGACAAAACAAGAAGGAAGAAACCAGTCGCACTCAAAACCACATGATATTTCCATCTTTAATTTGAAGCACGTCATAGCATCAAGGAACACAACTTGTTGCTTAACAGATTCAGCACAAACCATTGCACAGCTTAAGAAGAATATAAAGAAATCTTTTTTTTTTTAAATGAGAGAATCCAGAAAAACAAAATCAAAGGGGAGTCTACACACTGTGGCACAGTCACAGCTCCCATACATTCCTTTCAGAGGGGCAGTAAAGTGTCACTCTCTCTCTAAAAATGACACAAAGTGTGTCATCAAACAGAGAACTTAACTACTCTTAACTAACTCTTTAAGCAAGTGGTAACTTCAGGTTCAGTGGAATGTATCAGACAGCAGTAACAAAGGCTCAAGCCCTTCTGCCTTGGATGCAGAATCAACCACAGGAGCTGCAGCTCTCTCTAGCGGCCGTCTGTAACACTAGTCAGGAAAAAGATGGCAGTGCACAGCTGCAGGGCTACGACCTCAAGCATCAACCCACCACGGGCTGGCGAACGCGCGGCGGCTCAGACGTTATTCATTGCGGTACTTTCTGGAAACTTCCTGTCTGCTAGACAACACAGCGTGTTGCCTCAACTCGCTCTGCCACACGACGACTAGCAGGGGAAAAAAGCTCCGAAAACACACGACGGCACTGAAGTCACAGCAAGAACAGAAAGAGAAAATACTCCTCTCCTACCATACCACAATAGGCTTTCCCATATGGCAATAATACTTTTAAATATTCATCTAACAAAAATACTAAACACCTGACATGTGTCTAAACATCTTAAATGTACAATATAGTCATTTGCTTACAGTAAATAAAATAAATACTTTAGGAAAGATTAAGTTAAGACAGCTTGGATATGACACGATGTGAACTGAGTAACATTCAAATGCAACAGAAAGAAACTATAGCCGCGCTTGGTTTTCACATGGGAAAATATGAAATGAAGCAAAAGCTAATTACTGTGTTACATAAACTGAGTCCATAAACGTTGATAAACATCTCTGATCCTGAATAAGTGAAGATGAAGAACTAACAGCCTGTTTTCTACCACCACCAGACATAAACACGTAGAGACCGACCTTCACACGTCCCTGCTACACTGATGACTGAGTGTGTGTTTATATTGCTTTGTCCTCCTAATACAGAGACAGTTCTACCTGGCTAACGTTATCGCCTGCACATCACATCAGCTCATTTGGCTTCACAGAGACAATCAGTCCTGAATGGACAGAGGGGTGCAAAGGGAGCAATGTGCCGAGACATGATGAGGAGTTTGGTTCATTTTTGAGTGTGACAGAATGATTAGCGTCAAATCCTTCATATCGAACTAAACCTAAAGAATGAGTTGGTCTCACGTACAGAGATTACATGTTTGGTCAATACCTATGTCTGTCATTAACCCCATCATTTATCAGGGCTAAGAACCAGTGTTAATAATTTGGCCATTTCAGAACATACCATTTTATTCCAAACTAAATCCACGTTTGCTACTTCTAACTGCTAATGTGATATCTCAATTTGAATCCAAGACATTTTCAGTAAAACACAAATTCAACTCAATCTAGGACTGTGAACCTTGATAAATGGGGAAAAACCTAGAAGACACAGATAAACATTAATGCAGTGGGATCCAATGTATCATGTTGTAGTAGATACTGCATGTCCCATAATTCACTGCACCTTTCATCTGACTGAAATGTTCCTGGATCTAACTCTTAGACCATCACTGTGACATCATCAGAAATGAGAAAACTTCAAATAGCTACAAAATGCAGTGTGCAAGTATTTTCACAGGTTGAGTAATACCTGTAAAACAATCTAACAGACTAAGTGAAAGATCAGACTAATTCCCCTTCACCAGCTCTCACCATTGTTAATTTAGTCTATTGATGGAATTCACCTACATACAGTAGGAGAAAAAAAATTAACCCAGCGGTAAAGAAGCTTCAGCTTTTATATCTCAGCATAAAAACAAACCCTCAAACACTTATTGTACAGTAAGATCACTGGTGTCAGTGCAGTAGCTGACTGTCCCGGAAAAGTCCATCTTGAATATTAGATAAATTGCCAAATTATAGCAAGCATTTCAGTTAAGACAGTGTTAGTCACATCATTGGTATGTGACATATTCTGCTTTGAAACTGAACATTCAAGGAGATACTACACTATCTACTACTACCTAAGCCATGATGAACCAATCTTAACACCTCAACAGCCCCCAATTAGTAACACTACATATAGAATGTATATAACATATAGAACACAACAAAATAAAAACTAAAGTTTAACTGTGATACAACATTTCTCCTCCTGCCATGAAATATCAACCAGGTACAATGCAGAACACCACAAAAGACCATCTAACAGATAGAGTTTAATCTTATATCCACCTTAAATGTCTGCAGGATAAACAGACAATATGGTGTGATTTGGCCAAGCATTGGAGGGTCTGAAATGATAAACAACAGGGAACATGAATAAGACACACAAACAAACACATGTGGCAGGTGACTCTGAATGACACGGATACGGACACAACATTAACATATGATAGAACCTATCAAATATAAAACCATTGATGTATAAATAGAAACAATCACAGTTTTGAAAATTAAAACTTAAATCTGGGAAGGGTGTAGCTGAAGTAACAATTCAGTGAGTAACAGAGTGGAGCAGTGCATTAAAAAAACAATAAAATATTAACACGCATTAATAGATATATAGAGGAAATCCTGTGTACAGCTGAATAATATTTTGTTCAACAGTGTGAATAGGTACAATGTGGCTATAATGGAAATGTGTACAGTACAGTAATTCACTAACGCAACCTGTAAACACTGGTGTCACAGACTGTATGAACACAACATGCACAACTCTCAAATCCAAATGAAATGGAATGACCCAAGGCTGTAGTTTTTGTGGTTTTCTTTTTTTTGTTGTTGTTTTTCTCTGATGTGTTCTCGCTCACACTAAGCACTGCGGGGTCTCCTGGGGCTCCAGGGCCTGCGCAGAGCCACACCCTGGTGCCGCCCTCCTCTCTGGTCTCCCCCTCGGGGTGAGGTTTCGGTGCGGGTGGCTCTAGGCCGCGGCCTCCTCCAGCGCTGGCAGCAGGCCTTTCTCCGTCAGGTGAGCCTTGAGGGAGTTGAAGATGTGGAGCTGCTGATCGGCACGGAGGGCCAGGAGCTGCTGGATCACTTTGCTGGGGTTGGGGCCCCTAAGAGTGACATTTAAAAGGGTCACGTATTAGCTCCAATGTTTCAGTCACCTTTGTAGCTAGTCCTATAAATAACTGATTTCAATTTCTCATAATAAACAAAAGGTCAAAAGCAATAAATTGTTTCTATAGGTAATTTTTGTGTGTTTACCTTATGAAGCTGGCAATGTATACATTAACAAATGTGGCCATGAGGTACTGGCAGTCGAATCTGTCCATGATGCCACCATGGCCTGGAATAGTGTTGGCAAAATCCTGGATAAAAAACACACAATGAGATATATATATAAGAAATACATAAAGACAGATGTGTATGTGAAAACACATTATAATACACATTATAATACACGTAAAATACAAGAAAATTACACTATTATTGTCACCTTGCAAACAGACTATGCAAATTTAAACAGGAAACGATTGAGACAGGCAGCGGCAGCAGACTGACAGCTGGATCACTCTGATGTGCACAAGCAAGTAACTGAGGGAGATTATTGTCTTTAGCTCCCACCTTGATCTTGAAGGCTCTTTTGAAGCCACTGGCAAAGAAACCACCGAAGGGTCCCACAATTGAGGCGAATGAGGACAGAGCTATGCTGTGGATCTGGAATGGATAGAGACGCACGGTGGTCTGTGTAGACAGGAAAAGACGTGTGATCAGCAGGAGAGCTTTAAAGGTCACATCTTACTTCTTAAAAAAGAAATAAATACACATGCACACACTTCCAAAAGTAAGGTCTCTTATTTTTTAGAGATACAACGGTTTATTATGTATACACATAATTTTAAAGGTTAAATTATCATTATTTTTTTCTACATAATCAATTATTATTATTATTATTTCGGGTTATGCATATTTGTAGATGCTGTAGTAGTTTTACAATGCCCATATAATACCAGCTACCACACACACACGCACGTGAACACCTCCTACACAGAGCTCCCTAGTCCTCAGTCTGTGTGATGTGTGGAGATTTCTTCAGAGCATTTACCAGTGTGTGGGTGTGTTGATGATGTTTATTATATTATATAATTGCAAGACAGGGAGACACAGCATGCATATTGTTAATTTAATCAAATTGATTAGCTTAGGATGCTGTCAAAAGAATAATGGTCATTTGAGCCCTGCTTGTGTGGCTTTACAGCTTGGTGTTACATCTGGATACAATCTGACATAGTAGGGAGTGCATGTGTGAAAGAGGCTTAAGCAAATCATACCCATCCAGTGACAGACTCCAGGATGGAGGGCAGGGAGTACTCCTGCAGCTGGAAAAGGTCAGATGGCTCACAGTCCACCTGGAAACTGTTGGAGTCGTTGTTGAACTCCACCGGACACACAAAATAACGATAGCCAGCCATCACATAGGAGAGCTACAGGAAGAGCCAAGAGCAGTCATCAAAGTCTTTTCATGGTTTAATTTTATTGTATATTGTCCTAAAATGGTTCTTTAAGAGCTGGTAATTTGAGTAAAATCAATGAAGATTGTTAATAAGTTGTCTATTCATTCAGATTTTCACAATATAAGACATAATAACAATTTCAGTGTCTATATACTAAAGAACTGTTTTCATCTTTATGGAATGTGTACAGGAGCAAAGGCAAAGTAGAACATTTAAAACGATATAGTATACCATGATGCCAAACACAATAGTGGCAAATAATCCACCAATGAATCCCTCCCATGTCTTTTTAGGGGACAGCTGTAAAGAACAAATTAAAGATGTATTTAAGTAATTCATTTAAAAAAAATGATCAAACAATACTACCAGTGTCTGTTTGAGCAACTAACCTTGATGAGAGGGGTCCGACCAAAGAAGAATCCAAACATGTAGGCCATGATGTCATTACAGATCACACATGAAATTGGCACAATAAACCTATTAAGACAAACAACTACATCAGAGTAATAGGAGACCAATTTCAAATGTCTGATGTCCTAATAGACAGAACCAGAAGAAATATAGTTTACATGATAGGTGTGTACCTGGTCCTATAAGTGTTCTGAATCTTACATCCTTAAGAAAAGAGGCTCCTCGAGTTCAGGTGAGTAGATGAACAGGATAAAGGCATTTACTTACCAAATCATCCCCTCAAACAGGTTGTGGATAATAAGGTGGGACTGAGTCACGACAATGAGTAGAGTCACATGGGTCCAGCCAAACTGTACAAACAATAAAATGATATTAATACAGATACATTCAACTCAAAAAACGAAATATGATAATGCTAGAATACCTAAAACGGGTCTGGTCAGTGACAACTTTAAACAACATCTTTTCACAGTGGGGAAAGAAATTAAAGTAAAGTTGATACAAGTGGACAATATACAGCGACTGCATGACAGGTATGTGTCAAATTATTATTTAAATACATTTTATGAAATTTAAATGCTGTGCCTTTAATGATGTAAGTGGATCATTAATGGCTCAGTAGCTTTCAGGCTAATGACTGGAGGAGGCAGGCTTCTTCTTACCATGTAGAACTGAAGACGGTAGTGTTTCTTCACCAAACTCAGCACAAACATACAGAAACCTGCAATGACAATGCAAGACAAAGCTGTCTGGAATGCCTTATAAGGTAAGAATCTGAGGTTTAGCACCGGTAAGAAGAAGGGGGTGAATTCACTCACAATCCAGGCCATCTAAATTTAGAGTGACCTATTTTAGACAAACCCCAATATTAATGTGCCGAGAGGAGCTCAAGATGTATTGATACTGTATATATCTAACAAAAGATAGAAGGGGAGATGAATTTTAAGAGCAAACGTGGGGGTAATAATTTAAAGCAAACACATAAAAAAGGTGGCCATTTCCCTTTTAAGTTATACTCGATACAGTATGCAGACCATCCAACTGCAGATGTGAGTGAAGAAGGCCAGGCCATTGGGCTAATCCTAACACTAGCAGGCAAAAGGCAGACACAGTGCCTCCTACGTCAACACATCCTGTTTGGTCTCGCTGAAGTACTGAGAGAAAACCTGCTGTACAGGAAGTGGGAGTCCTCTTGTTAGAAGACAGCTAAAATTACTGAGCATCTCACAACAACAAACCATGAGGGTAATGACTCATTTGCATATGTCACAGTACAAATTTTGTTAGTCCCATTGTGTTAAAATATTATATTTCCACATGTTTTACAGTCACATGCCATCGGCTCTACAGTTTGCATTTAATCAAACCAGGTGTCTGTGGAATACTGTATATATACATACTAAATAATTAAGATGGCTTTGGATGAGTGTCAGTGTTTATACCTGTGAGGTAGAGTGCAAAAGAAATAAAGCGATGGTATTTGCTGAGAATACGCAGCGGTTCCTCCCTTTGCACTAGTGTGAAGAAGTAATCTGTCACAGTTTCACCATAAAAGAAGTAGTTCACACACAACAGGAAGTACCTGTTAAAGGATAAAGAACAGGAGTAAACATACACATCACAGCATTAATGACAGCGGCTAATCACATGTTGAATTCATTACCACTGCAGCTGCATGTGAGGTAAAGATGCAGAACATAGTATTTTCCTTCTCAGGGAAAAGATTGGGGAAAAACATTTTTTTTAAAATCACCCTAAAGTGCTGCTCACAGACTACATGTTCCCTAAATACTTACTTATCATCAAACAGCACATACTGTAGTGCTCTAATAGATCAGGATAATGACACGGGAAATTAGGGTACTGCTTCATCACATTCTACCACAATATGTGTGAAGTTTTCAGACTGCGACACTCGCTGCACACTCTCCAAAAATTCTGAGATGGATGTGGAAATGTGAACGTAGATATTGAGTTAGGGGTAGGCCCAATCTAAGCCCAGTTTACAAACATGGTCCCCAGCTGGAGCTTCTTTTATTCATACAAGCGCAGAAAGGAAGTACAGATGTAGATATATACATGCTAATGTAATCACATGTCTCCAAGGTCAATCTTCTAGCCCATAAAAGTGTAAAGTGTAAACCTGTTGTTAGACTGTGACATGGCTTAAAAGAGGTACCGGCACTGTAAGGGTAACTCAGGAGACAAGGGGGGCAATAAGGCAATTTGTCTGTAGAGTTGCCCCTAGTGTCACAATCTGAAAAGCCCTGCACTACAAGATGCATTGCTAAGATCAGTCATTTTTTCTAATTAGCTTAAACTATCATGTACTCCAGATTATAACGGATAAGAACACAAACCTTGAGAAACCTGCAACAAAATAAAACAGGAGATAAAACAGGAGACAATAGAATAAGAAAGAATTGCAGATGCTGCCCTTGTCTTTATCTTTATCTTTAAAACTCTCTAAAATGTGCATCTGTGTGCTTTATGGGTAGATCCTCACCAGCTCAATGTCCTGAACCAGGGCAGGTGGTATGAGTGGTACACGCTGTAGCCAATTGTGATGATTTCCTGGAAGCATTTGATCTGAACACAGAGGACCTGTACAGAGAAACACCGCATCACCAGGGATTAAAGTACTGCAAAATGAGGACAGTGTGTAAGTATGCGCTGCTGCCTGCTGTCCTACTGACACAAAATGGATGACAGGCCTATTTAAAGGGAACTCCCACATGATGAAACCAGTAACTGTGCATATTATTAGAGAGCCTGGGTCCTAATTATACAGAACCAAACTTAAGCTGTAGAGCATGCACCAAAATAACTATAAAATATCAATGCACTGCACAAATCTCCGCTTAGTCACTTTACTGTTACTGAAGGTACAGAACAAATCAATATAGTTTTACAAACTCTCATCTGGACAAAATCTTTAATGTGTTGTTTATACTCACAATCATCATAAGCACCATGGGACCCAGGTAGATAATGAAGAAAAAGAAGGAGATCATGGCTAGTGTGAGGATGCCTCGGACCCACCAGTTCTTCCATCTGAAGATAACACATGTTTCTGTTCAATCAATAATCTACTTATTGTATTAAGTTGTGCTAGTGTAACAGGGAATTAAAAAAAAAAACACACACACAGACACACACACAGACACACACAGACACACACACAGGCTACTCATTTGGGTTTGTAACTCCGTAGAGAACTTGCAGTGTCTCACCTTGTCACCTTTGTCATTTACCACCATTGTTTTTCTGTTTTATGCTGGCTATGCTTTAATCAGGGAGATTATATCATAGTGTAAACAGACAGTTTACAACACTGGACACACAACCCTGCACTAAAACCGTCACTTTAGCAGTAATCAAACCTTGAGGAGAGTCCTGAAAGGGCTTTGTTTAGAACCTCAGGGGTGTCATCAGGAGGAACTGGCACATCTGGGACTCCAGAATCCGCTTTGGACTCACTGTCTGACAAGCCATCTTTTTCCACCTTCAGCTCACTGTCTGATCCCTGATAAACAAAAGGAGACATATGACAGTCAACTTCATCCTTGAGCTAAAACGTGTGGAAAAATAAATGGAAAGAACACCTTTGATAAACACTGTGTGTGCCAGTTCTAAACACACACAGATACAGTAACTCTTGTCTTCTTAACTGATGTGTATTCAACCAAATATTAAACAAACAGCCTCAGTGTTTGAGAAAACTGTATACTGTGTTAGGCAGTCAACAGCACGACTGCCAGATCAGGCTTGTGTGTGGGCGGCTAAATGCTGCTCCAAATAATCTCCGTTCATATTGTTGATTTCTCAAAAGCATCTGTTCAGGAACTGAGGCCTTTTAAAACACACTGTCACCATGGAGAAGCAGACAGCAATCACACAAGAGTGGATGCTTCTCTGGTGAAAACAGAAATGTTTTTTCTGGTCAGTTTGTCCTTTTGCTCTTCACCACTCACTGACCTCTGCTCTGCTGGTGATCAAATTAGGCTGGCAGCTCTCAGCTCCCATTTACACAGCAGATGGTTGTCTTGCTGTTTTCAGACACATGCCCATTCTCACACTAGGCTACAGCAACTATTGCACTACCACAGTAAATTACTGCAGCTGCAAGTTTTGTCTACTTACAATAGAAATTTACTTTTCAAGCTCAGGTTCAAAATAACACTGATGAGGCAGCGTCACAGTTAAATTGTTTAACCTACATAATCTGGAAAGCACAACATCATATCATCATTCATCAAATTCAATTTCACCCCTATTACCATCTAACCATCTACCTCTCTGAACCAGGTCAACAACTAGTTAGTAACCAACAGTACATTTTCAAAAATTGGGAGAATTTCATGAAATGTTATTACAATCACACAAAAACTCTTACAAGCTAGCATGCTAACAGTATCAACACCACATGAAACAGCATCCACAAGAACACGCAATAGCAAGACCCATTCTCCACCGGTTACTATGGCGACAATATCCGTCATTCAGGATGTTAGAGTTAAAAATAGGTGCCTGTTTCACTCACACACACAAAGCACACCTCCTCTGCCGTGCTCTCTGGGTGAAAAGTAGTAAGAATAAGTACTTGTGTTTTATTTATTTTCCAAATATTAGAAAAAGCAAAATCAGGCTGTGAAACAACACATCGTTTGAGCTTTTAGAAGACATGAAGTGTTCCACAAATAAGTTATACATTCAAACTTTGTTGATCTGACAAAGTGTGCAACTGTTTTGAATTGTGTTAAACCCGCGTATTTCTGCAAAAGGACAACAAGCAACAAATTTAAAACACTATCCAATGCTTTTGTGAGGCAGAAGAATGAAATAAAAAACTGCACATTGAATCGAAGCACGTGTGTTATCCAAATTGTAAAGCCTCAACTTCCTCCCCATCTCCTTTTTGCCTCTTTCAATCGTCAGGAATCGGATCGTTTCCTACTGGAAAGATCCTCACAATCGTCACACCACCACGCCCCTTTACTGGCTCTGACTATTCACTGGAAAGCAAGTTTGTCACCCATGTTGACACCACTTCATTCGCACCAAGTCTGAAAACAACCCAAAATAGATGATAACATAAGGCAAGACGGCGAATCACACACTGTTACGCAGACAAGGATCATGTCTGTAGATCCGGACATTCGTACACTGAAATAAACCTCCCGTTAAAATACACAATTCGCTCACGGTCTAAATGCTGGGTTGACAAGAAGTGTGTCTGTGACTGGAATCAGTCAAATATTTCAGAATTAAACGTTGTTTCAAACCAAAAGCACATATTAACATTGCTTAAGGTTACCTAGTGCGCAAGGTGAATTATGCTATTTGTCGGCATGTGTCATATTATGACAGCACTGCTACTTTATTCAAGACGTTAACTGGCGTTTGCGTCGCCTGTTACTCCCAGGAAGACAGCGAGCACCGCGAGCCAATCAAGTCTAAAATGTGAGTAGTTTGGCGGATGATCGTGCAGCTCGTATTAGTGCCTCGAAACACACCCTAAGTTATGGGGGTGACACTCTCAAATGAGACACTGCGTCCAAAGAAACACTTGTTAAAGCGTGATGTGTGTACGGTTATTATCGCATACCGTTATTCTTTAGCAGACGTTACACGAGCCGTCATCACGAGCGGTAGCTAGCGGACTAGCTAGCAGGCTAGCGAGCGTTACCTTGTCCTCTGACGGCTGCTGTTGTAACGTCGGGTCGGTGTCTCTGGCTGCGCGCTTCCTTAACTCTGCCATCCTATCAGACGATGCGAAGGCCAAACCCGATGTTTTAGTTAAATAATGTCGTTCTTGGGTATTGCCTCAGATGTTGCACAGCAGCACTTCAGTAGAAAAAAATCCAGTCGCCGTTAAGTGAGCGGAAATAAAAAACCAAATGGCACTTCTGGTTTTCAGAATAAAACTGAAGCTGTTTCCGTTACGCGCCATCACAGAAGGTAAGGTCAGTTTTTCATTTAGAAGTTGATCTGTCCTGCGCAGCCTGGATTCTCATATTGGTTCCTACCAGATTAATAAATCCCTCCTTCTGTCTTTTCTTGCCTGTCATGTTAAACATGCTGGTATAAATGGCATCTATCAAACATTAACTCCTTAACAATTATTGGCGAATGTGTACTTTATTTTTTTAGGTTTAGTGGCCGGATGTATTTATACTTTGGGTAACTTAATGTTGTTCCCCGAGTCGTGTGACGTCATGGAGATATAAGCCGTTCAGGACAAATACATTTTTTGTGTGTTTGAGTGTGTTGCTAGGGTATAGAGTCAAGAAACAGTTTAACATTATTATACATTTTATATAATAACTTTGTGGACTGTATCCGTTATCTTATGGAATATAACATATATATTTTCAAAGGACAATGAATCATTCCTCATATGAAAGCACTGAATGTTATTTTTTTAAGCATTTATTTGCATGTGTCCATGTAAATGTGCATCTCCTCATCGTTTGCACGGGTCTACTTTGCAAATCTCTGACCTCAAAGCTCAGTGCAGAACAAGATGCAGTTTCAGCGTCACTGACTAAATAGAGCATAAAACAAAGACAAACTATTGCACATTTTTTATAAAATATAAATAAAAAAAAATCACATGAAAAAATGTTAGAATGTTAAAACGCCAACACTGGGCCAGTCTTGCTACACAACTCAATGAACAAAGCAAAACAAAAACAAGACATATGAAGCTTTTTCTTATCCTTGTTTTGACTATTTGAACACTCAATTTAAAAACTACCAACACCGCTAATTACCATAACCCCCTGTCTTAAACGTAATAATGTTTTTTGTGTGAACTTATAGTTTCTTAGGAATCTTTTGTTTGTTGATAATCATCCGCAACTGTGCACTATTGTCAGTCTCAAAAAAAAACAATAATTCATTAACCCTTTGGATTATTATTGTTATGGATGTTTTAACAATAAAAATTTGCATATAATATGGAAATGTCCTTGATGACTGTGATACCTGTTGGTGGTCGTAGCTACTATATATGCTGCAAAAACTGTAATTTGCACCTTCAACAGCAAGTGGCAGCAGAAACTCACTGAAATGTGTGTGTGCCCCTGTTTTAATACTTAATATCCTTCTGATGTTGAAGTAGAATTAAAAGAGCAAGAGTGAAAACTGGAACCAATATACAACAGTTCAGCGTCTAGGATCAAAGTTTGTCACTTTCTCTTTTCTCAGTGATGATTGGCATAAACATTTACTGACATGTCTGACATCGGGTCAGACATGCTAAGCACAGCTTTGGAATTCTGTAGTTTTGTTGCTTGGTTCATTTAAATCAGTTAATTCTGTTGTCTAAGACATTGTTACATATGAAACCAATAATTATATGATTTATTGTATGTAATAACATTTGTTATTATAGGCATAGAACCCCATATATATTAGATCTTTGCCATCAACCGAACATTTAAATATTTAATTACAATAATTTATACCAAAAAAATTGATCTTAAAACATCCAGAATCATTAATGTAGCTCTGAAATGTTATTATTTATTATCAGGTTTACAACATTAATGATTTAAAGTGAGAACAACTAACCAACAGGAAGTGTTGCAGAAACCTCACAAAAAGAAAAGCCTTCTACTCACTCACACCCACATAAAGATTATGACTGCAGTGGTTGTGACTCTGTTCTGTTGGCACTTCCTCCTGCTGCAGTGTGATGCTGCACCACAGGCTCTGCATGTACTGCCACTGTACAGCACTGCGCCACACTTACTGTCCCGTACTGTGATGCACAGTCTGCCTGCTGCCTCCGCTTGCCTGGGCTCTGTGTGTGACTCTGGCAGATGAAATTTTGGATAGGACTCCTCAGCTCCTCCAAAGCTGCAGGGCTCTGGGACATCTGCAATGCAGAACTCTATATATAGCAGTGGAGTTCATGGAGACAGAGAGAGAGAGAGAGAGAGAGAGAGAGAGAGAGAAAGGCAGCATGAGGGGAGGCAGAGAGGAAGGACAGGACACAAAGAGTAAATGAATGAAAAGACTGGTCTTTGAACTGAAAAGAAAAGACTTGTTTTCTGTTTTCCTCTGCTAACAGTGAACGAACCTTCACCGCATGGTTAGGTGTTAACAGAAGTTAACAGAAGCACTAGCAGGGACACTTATGTGTGTGTTGGTCAGCATTGCTGTCTTTAACTCACTTACGGTATAAAAGGAAATAGACTTACATGCTTGTAGACTCTGGCAGGAGGAGGCTTATCTGTTTGGTAAATGCTGAAGTTGAAAATTTACTGCCTGTGGAAGAGCCTCAGGGGGACAATGGAGGAGGAGGAGAGCAAATCAATTATGTATGCACCTCCACAACAACAGAATGTGCTGACAGCAGAGTCCAAGACACACACACACACACTGAGGCAGCGCGGCCAATTCAAGGACACCTCCACAGAGCGACCAGTCGCAGGCCACACGTGTGGACAGAGGTGTTGGCCAAACTCTTTCGTTTCAATAACTCTTCTCTCTAAATTGATTCCTATCTGTCGCCAGCACGGAGGTCTTAAGCGTTCCTGTTTCACAGAGAAGACACAGCAATATTCATGGCTAATCCAACATTCAGATAGACCAGACAGATGGATTGGTACTTAACTTGTTTGTAACCTAACAATGCAGTGAAGGCAGTTTATTTAAAGCTTGGTACAGCTCAGTGTTTAGTTCCTAAGTAGAATTACTTCTTTCAATTCTTCTGTTGAAGTGTTGTGTAAAAGTTGCTGTTTAACAGCTACGTTTGAATTTGAAAACAGATCTTTTAGTGAGTGTCAATAAAAGAAGGCTTTGTTTACATAAACATACTTAAAGGAACTTTACAGGAGCAATATGTCAAACTCATATTTAAACATACTATTTTATAAGTGCTACCTTTTAATTCAAAATATTTTTTATTGTATTGATGTACAGGAAGGTCAACAAAACCTGAAGAGGCTGCACTGAAAGCTTTCAGTCAAAGTATAAACTGTGTGCTGGACGTGAACAGGATCTTTCCCTTCTGGCAGTTTTCATGCTAAGCTAATCTCACTAGCTTTGACTTACAGAGAAGTGAATATCCATAATGATAATGAATATCTTCAGCTTTGACGCTGTGGTTCCTCATAACAAAGCAAACCACTGGCTCAGATTATAATAATATTAATTCATGCTGAAACTAGTTTAGTGGTGTAGATGCGCAGACTGTTGAGTCACAACCAGGTTGGTGCCTTTTACTGTTTGTCAAAATGAAAATTAAAGATCATGCAAATGTGAAATTTGATACATAACCTATAATCTTATCTTTGCTGCTAGAAATATACTTGACTGTCTGAAACATTATTGATTGTCCGGGTCACATTTAGAAGATTTTGCAACTCTGTGCTGTATCCTCTTGCAGCTTGTTTTCCTGAAACTCGTGCAGCAAAAAAAAAAAGGAAAAAACGAGTCCCTGCTGCTCTTCCCTGGCTTTTCTAGCATGCATATTGATCGCCTGTTAGTGCTGATAATGTGTTTGCCGCTGTGCTTATTCCCCCTCCCACCCACACGCCATCAGTGTGTGAGCAGGGAAATGAACAGTCTCGGGCAGCGATAAACATGCAGTGGGTGACAGCTGTGCTCGCGAGCCATTGTGGGCAACTCTCATCCATCTACGCTCCAGCACCTTCTTTGCCTCTGGGTTGGGACAAGCAGAAGCTCTGCCCATTAATAACATTGTTTAGACTGCAGATAGAAGGAGGCAGGCGTTCATGGTGTTTCTTATGTAAAGAGAAAAAAAAACATCTCAAATACCAAATGCTGCCAAGGTGCCAGAGTCATCAACTGTTGAGTGGTGATGAATACATCTGCAGGTTGTTCTTCAGAGAAACACATCGCACAATAAAATCAATCATGCCTGAATTCTGTTTTTCAGGTCCAGTGTCCTTATGTCACTTAGTCATTATATACAGGTAACACTGACCCACGTTCTAAAGCCTACAACTAGTTACAACTAATGTGCCTATGAGCTAGAATGATCAGATCATGCTGGTAATTTCCAAAGAGCTGCATAATTCGTATAACTACACGTCCTGGTGCTGCTCATTGATCCTCATTAAGCCAAACCAATTCCCAGAAGTGTCGTAGTGTTACTAGTAGTACAGTAGTTTATACAGTTTTGTTCCATGCCAGCATACTGTAGCACTTCTTTCATTTAGTTAGTTAGTTAGTCCTGTTTTTCCATAGTGGCCTTAGTAACTGTACTCAACCCTTATTCTTATTCTTATTGTGGCTCCCAGGACAGCATGTATGTATTTTAGTAAATTCTAATGAGCAATGTTAATGACAGTTACCTGCTCTCGTTAAACACCCACAAACCCTCTTGTGTTATGTCCTGTAGCCTCTGGCCACCTCATGTAAGTCTCCATTTCTTGCAGACTTTAGTCTTAGTGCACCTTAGGGGGCGTTATTGCAGCTGCTCCTCTTCTCACGGCTCTGCTTAATGCTGCTGACTGCCCATTGGGACACATTAGGCCCAGAAGCAGTAACTGACACCTCATACAAAAGCCAGACTTCATTACCAATGCTTCGATTCCAACCACAAGCAGGAGTGTGGCCTAAGTGTTTGTTGGTGGAAACTAACATGGAAAATGGTTTAACCACAGCACTGCATGAAGGTAACAGTTTTACTCTTCTGTTTCAAACACTTCTTCTTTACTTTTAGACCTATTATTTGCATAAGTAATAATTAACTGCAGTTAAAGTAATATATAGTATTTCCTAAATGAAGCCTCAGTCTCACCCTATAGGGGTCTCTATATCAAATCTCTATCCCTGAAGAGCACCTCTGGGAGAATAATGATCTGGATGCCCGTGAATGTTTAGAGGCGTCAGTTCCCAGTATAGTGTATATATATATATATATATATATATATATATATATATATATATATATATATATATATATATATATATATATATATATATATATATATATATATATATATGTATAGAGCCTCAGGAGGACCAGGTATATATATATATATATATATATAGCTTATGCTATATATATATATATATATATATATATATATATATATATATATATATATATATATATATATATGGCATAAGCTATAAGAAGTAGCATTCTAAGTCAGACATATTCTATGTAAACGATACATTTTAATTGGATTTGGCTCAGCAGTCTATGAGCAATTATTATATTTGTAAATTGAAGTATCGCATCCTGAATCCTGTCTCCTGTGTAACGGTCGCAACATGGAACCAATAGTATTTTGTTTTTTTTTATTATCAGCTGAGTGTCATGATATTATAAAAACACAGTTCTAGTGAAAGTTTGGTTAATAAATGTCTTTATTTGGCTTTGAGAGAAATATCACTGCATGAGCAGCACGTATACAGTCACAGTTGTATAGCAGAACGGTCTGGAAAGTGTCAGCGCTCCTCAGCCTCCCCAGCAATTAATGAGATGCAGGTGAAAATACGTTTCATTTTCAGTCATGGTTAAGGCAAGTTTTAAATTGAACACACAACAAGCAAAAGTCGATCCCATCCAGCAGATATTCAAGCTCCAAGATTCAGGCCATGCATTCTTTCCCTGTCTTGATTCATTTGTCAAAAAAAGAAATCAATAGGAAATGTAAAATAATAAACAATGATACCAACATTATAGGATGAAGGGGTTTTGGTCAAAATAGCCCTTATATGAGTCTCTGTAACCATGGCTCCAGTAGCATTTGCCCCATCTGTCACTTGCAGTCTGAACTGAGGGCTCTAGGTGTCACCATGAGCTGTCTCACAATGACACCCAGCAAAATTAAACAAAAGCATCATTGAGCTGACATAGTGAGAATAAAGAAGTACACAACTTAAAGTTTACAATAAACTCTGAAAGCATTGACGGCTGATAAGATCCTTGACAAATGAATCAATCTAAGGGGGGACAAATTATAATCCCCTAAAAATATTTATAGCAGCAATTGAATCACAACATTTTTCATTCCAAAAGATGCACTCCTCTATGGAGAAGCTGCAGCACTCCTCCTTTCCAGCTTCTGAAAATAATCACCCGGTCTCCAAGCACATCTGTATTTACAGTATTCCTCAGCTCCACGTTGCCATTATTGCTCTGCAGCGAATGAAAGACAATGGAAAATAAAAGTGAAGGTGTGGTGGTACATTTCATTTGGTCTTGGCGGCACGGGATGCGGGGCTACTGTAGGTGAAGCGTGATGGAAAGCAGCGCAGGAACGAGCACGGGGTGTGAACCTGCTCAGTGACGTGTGGGGCGCGACTTGAAGTCTGTTGCTATGACGTCTGTGTGCCCAGCTGACGTTCAGGAATGAGCTGCGAGAGTTTTGTTCTGTGAGAAAGTCTTCACTTACAGGACTCCCCCAACTTTTATATGTAAAAATCAAGTAGCACCGTAAAAGTTGGACTCGGCTGTTTCTCATTCTCCAAGATTTGTGCGTTAATCTTAAAGTCTGTGTGCTGAAAATATTGTTACTTTCAAGGTACTGATTGCTCTTACAGTGTGTATTGATCACTGATGGCACATTTACTGTGGCTCATATGGGGACAAAGGAGCCCCTTAATTAAAGTAGTGTGTGAACATTGTGGCATCATGCTATCTGTCTGCACCTACAGTATACGATGTGATCTCTGCAGAGGATGTGAATGAGTATAAGGAAACTGTTACCGTCTAAAGCTCCTTCTGCCTCCAATACAATCAGTACTAGTCAGTTTGAAGTTACAGAGCAAACAGTGAAGGTATGAGGCATCGAGATTGTGCAGAGTCTGGTGTGAGTTGTTGATATGGAATGTGTTATTGGTGATGATGATGAAGATGATGAACACAAGCAGTTTAGCTCTTGATGTTCTTGTTGGAGGTCTCCTTCTTCTTCTCTTTCTCCACCTCTTTAGGCTTCTCCTCCTCCTGCTCCTCTTCCTCCTCACCTTCACCCTCACCCTCCTCCTGGTCATCTCCTTCCTCTCCCTCCTGCTCATCCCCTTCTTCCCCCTCCTCTTCCTCTTCTCCCTCCTCTCCCTGCTCTCCGTCTTCGCCCTCTTCGCCCTCCTCCTCCTCTTTCTGCTCGTCTGCTGCCTCTTCCTCCTCCTCCTCCTCCTCGGACTTTGCACCAGACTTCCTGTAGGCACCAAGGCTGTAGGCTCGAGCTGACATGTAAGAGAATCCCGGGTAGCCGGACTGGACCACTGCTCCACCAATGGAACTGAGGCGGCACTCCTCACCTTCCAGCAGTTTCCTGTACAGATATGGGACAAGAGATGATGTGACCTCCAGTCTGGTGTTACTGCTGTTATTATCTGAGAGTGTTTCTTCTAAGGGATCCAATGTCACTGGCAACATCGCTGCTGTCTGTTTTGATATATATATACCAGAACATTATCATCATCATTATCAAGTTTTCACTCTCAATTACTTTACTTGATCTATCATGTTACTGTGGGAGAGTCTTCTGTTCTGTTCGGTTGTAGGCAGGCATCTGATAGTATTCATGGATATCCAGAATTAAACAGTTTCATTCTGAATACATTTGTAAGTTTCTGTCAACCAAATATATAAAAGCCATAATAAATACCTTATGCAATTAAGTTAAAGTGACTACTGCAGTACTGTTTGCCAACCTGTAGGCTGCGATCTCAATGTCTAAAGCCATCTTGACATTGAGCAGGTCCTGGTATTCACGCAGGTGACGAGACATTTCTCCCTTGGTGCTGCGCAGGGCAGCCTCCAGCTGCTGAATGGTGTCCTAAACACAAAAATCATCCAATCAATAGCTAATATTTACTATGTGCTCTGACTCCAAAAGACTGAAAATGTACTTCTTTATTTTCAGTGTTTAGTGCTTAACAACAAATGTGTTGATTCAGAATATGAAAGTGATTTATAAAGGCTATACTCTAGTAAGTCTGCATTTTAAACTGTGTCCTGTCAGCGTCCTTCTGATGTTTTCTCATCAGTCTAATAAAAATACAATACAATTTGTTATTTTTGTTACAAAAAAGTTGTCCTGTGCGTCCTCTGTCAAGTGCAGCCCAGTGTGTCTAGTGTGTCTTCCTCAAGGGTACCTGGTGGGACCAAACAACTTTCTGCTTCCCAGGATGAAGCTACCTGGCCTCCTGTCTGACTGAGTTCAATTTTATTTCAAATATTCATGTTTTGCAAGATTTAAACTGCTTCTGTTCTCGCTTTTCAATGACAATGGGATTTACCATAGATAGATAGATAGAGTAGATATATAAAGAGCGAGAAAGAGAGATTTCAGATAATTTTCTTTGCATACCTGCATTTCTCCGATTTCATTGCCATGACGATCCTCCATCTCTGCAATCTGCCTCTCCAAAGCTTCATTGTGGCCTCGAAGGGCCTCAATCTCCAGAGTGCGAGCCTGCATCTGCCTGCGGTACTCGCTCAGCTCCTCCTTCGAGTGCTTGACGGCGTCCTGGTTGCGGGCCGCGGCCTCGGTTACGCTTGCAAACTTGGAGCGATACCACTCCTCTGCCTGGACCTGGTTCCTGGAGGACAGGTTCTCATACTGAGACCTGATTTCCTTCAGGGCAGCAGCCAGGTCTGGTTTGCTCACATCCATCTCCACTGACACCTGGATGTAGGGGAGGGGGAAATATATGGATATGGGTGCTTGATAGCATACCATCATACTAAAGGAACCTAGAAAGTCATTAATTTGAATAAGTCATTTAACTGAATCACCCATGACTTCAATTTCTGACTTTGTTAGTAATTGCTTGACTCTATTATCTGATAGTGAAAGTTATGTCCTAAGCAGAGAAAGCATACATGCATATATAGCAGTAACTGAGTTGGGTTTAAGGCCAGTGAGCTGGACTACTGCAGCACCGATGAATCAAGTGCTGACTCAGAGGAAGCTGTGCGGTCAACAGCTTACATAGCAGTAGGATTCCCTGCAGGGAAGCACTGGAGAAATCTACCCAGCAACCGCCCCGCTCCTCCATCACCCTGCTGCACATTAACGAACTGACTTCTGCTCTGCTCTGATTTCTGCATTGTACTGACAGTTGACTGGAGCTTTCTGTTACTCAGCTTCCAACACCACAAACTTCAATGCACATATAGCTTCTTATTTAACTGAAAGCAAAACTTGTGTCACTGTTGATCTCTTTGATGGCAGAGTTTGGCGCCTGCTGCCCCACGGGACGACCACGCCCTTAACCCCCCCCCCCCCCCCCCCCACATCAGAACCTAACCGGTACCCTACAGTTAGCTACATAATGACTTAATACATACAAAAAAATGATTAGAGACCTAATAAACACAAACTTGTAATTGATACACAATATACAATATAATTTTCTTATATTGATAATATCCATCAGTCTCTGCACCATACTTTACCAAAGTAGTATGGATAGAAGACACACGTTTTGTCTAAATAGTGAATAAACTCTGTCTTGAAGTTAGCAAGGGGGGCGTGACGCACCGCGCGAGACGCTGCAGAGACGCTTGAGACACCCTGTTAATGTTGGGGAGGGACAGCGCCTGGTGCTGAAACGGAACTGCAGTGCCATCAATTATCCAGAGCGCAGTGTTCGGTTCAGAGGCCGCAGCATGTCGCAGCAAAGGCAAACGGCTCGTGCCTACAACATTTAAAGACAAACCTGCCGTTTGAGCGCTTTAGTGAGTTTCTGTTACACTGCAGGAAACCCTCTAACACCGTAAAACGGCAGTCTGTCTATAAACTACTGTAGTGGGGCTGTAGAGTCAATATTGGCTAGTTGTAACAAAACTTTATCGAGTGACACTAGGTTCATATTGGTGTTATTTATATGTTTACGGCGTTGCTCGCGTGGATCACTGATGATAATAGACGTAACGAGTAGATGGAAGTTGCACCCGCAGAAATCAACAGGTACATGCTGCTGGCAGGCTTACCTGGGTGGCCTGCAGAGACGCCTGCAGCTCCTGCAGCTCCTCCTCGTGCACTTTCCTCAGGAAGGCGATCTCGTCCAGCAGAGACTCCACTTTCTTCTCCAGCTCCATGCGCGCCAGAGTGGCGTCGTCCACGTCCTTCCGGTAGCCTTTCAGGATGTTCTCCGCCTCCTCGCGCAGCCTGGTCTCCTCGTCCAACTTCTCCCGCACGCGCTCCAGCGTCTCGTTCATCTGCACGCAGTCCAGGTGCATCTGGCTCTTCTCGTGCGTCAGCTCCTCGACGCGCGCCCGCAGCTCGCGGATCTCCTGCTCGTACAGCTCGTGCAGGCGCGACGGCTCGTTGTTGCGCTGGCGCAGCAGCGTGACCTCTGCCTCCAGGACTTTGTTCTGCTGCTCCAGGTTGTGCACTTTTTCGATGAAGGACACGAAGCGGTCGTTGAGGCCCTGCAGCTGCTCCTTTTCGTTGGTGCGGATGATCTTGAGCTCGTTGGTGACCGCGGTAGACTGGGTCAGATCCATCACGGAGTCCGGCATGGAGGAGAAGACGCGGCCGGGGGCGGCAGACCGGCGGTAAGCGGCGGGGGGCATCCCGGCGGGGGAACCGTAAGTGCGGTGGCTGCTGCGGTATCCCGCAGAGGGCACGCGGGACGGGCTGCTGCCACCCAGACCCACGCGGCCAGAGCGGGGCGCATCTCCGAAAATCTTCCGGTACGAGCTGCTAGTGTAAATGTCGCTGGAGTAACTCATGATCGCTGCACCCTGGTAGAGTCTGCCACTGCTTTGTAGCGGAGATAGTGTATGCGTGGAGTTCAGGAGAGTGTGAAGGTGAGCGTGTGCGTGAGAGAGAGAAAGTGAGATGCGAGTGATGTGTGGCCAGGACAGGTGCTCTTATAGCAAAGGCGCTGGCGCATCATTTGACGCAGGGACAACAGAAGACGAAGGGAAACCTGCAAGCTTTTGCAGAAAGCCTCCACCCTCTGGGGAGACACGCATCCACTCATGCAGCTCCTGCCGTCTGCGTTATAGCTCGAGAATCAGTGTTGCTCTAAATGAATCTAACGGGCCTGGTTACAATAAACTTCTCAGTAAGTTATTAACTCCCTGTTAGTTTGGACATGGCAGCAAATAAAGTCGCATGTGAGATTTGAGTTTTATTTCTATTTATTAACTAGCTGGATTGTCTCAATCTTTACTGTCCACTGTCATTGCAGTTTTTTCTTTGCTGTTACAGCAAAAAGACACATGAAATCGATGTTGCTACGAGACGTGCGCCAGAGTGTGTTTTGGTGCAGTCTGCATCCACCAGCCCCCCCACCGACCTCCGCAATATCGGAATACGGGATGATTCTTGCGCTCATGTCCTCCCAGCCTCATCTAGACTTTTTTTTTAATCGGCGAAGGTGTTTTATATTGGCAAAGTGTGACCAATAGAGGAATAAATTAAATTAAAAGCGTGAAGTCTGATGTCTGTTCTACAAAGGAAGAAACACTAAACGTCTGTATTTATGACTCAAAATGTTACACACTTCTGTTGTGTGTATACACAGTTAGCAAAAAACTGACAAGATGAATGTGTTGCTGTTATATTTGCTGAGTTAATAAATCTTGATGTTTGTATAAAGTCTGCCTTTCGAATGTGAAAATCTTTCTTGGAGCTGTCGCTGGCCATGGTCCTGATCCAGACAGGAGAAGGACCACGCCCCTGATCTGCAGCCCCACCACCTCCTAGCAGCGTGCGAGGCGCCTTCTGGACGTCGCTTGTCTGGAAAACAGCCCGAACAGTGAAAACGGGCACCAGGCCCAACACAAAGTCATCCAAAATGTCCTAAGTCAGATCCTTGTTGTTATACGGTGGGATTGACTCGTCTTTGTGCCTTTTTTCAAACTCCCCATCATTTGTAAAGGTAAAACATTGAAGTCATTAATAACCTTAGTACTGATTGTTGATGACTAAATGTTTACACTTTGCCAATAAGGTTATTGGTGTTTATAATATTAATGACGTCTGTGTAAGACTGATTCACTGTAGCCCATAGTGTTACTTACCTTAGTCGGACACAAGGAGGCGCTGCATCTCTAGCGTTGCTTCACAAGTTCATTAACCTGAGCTGATGCTGAGCACATAAACACAACAACGTCATCCTCATTGGTATTACTTTGACATTTTACATGGTCTAATCGCTCCACTTACATATTTAAACATAATACATAAACATTTGTGTATGTGAATGTAGAGCTGTGTAAATCTTGCATTTGTGGTCTAGCTGTGTGTGAATCTAAAGTCATTAATAAGTGCAGTAGAATCACCTGATCAAACAGTCACACACTTCAACATTGCAGTGCATTTATTCAACGACGAGAAATGCTGTGCACCACTGTGTGAGGAGACGTAACAGCACTGCACCTAAGCAGCAGAGTTATGTTGACCATGTTACAAAAAAGGGCCTTTTAAAGAGAGAGAATGCCAGTGACTCAGCAGAAAACAGCAGGTGGCCAGAACTGTCTGTCTTCTTACACTGCAGTCACCAGACAGCACAGCAACAGGACAGATGTCACCACTATTTAATTATTTCAGCTGAAGAAATCATGTCACTCTATGAACCCATACAGAACATGTAATTTAAACAAATCACCTAAAGTTTCTATAGCTGTATCACAAAACTGCTAGTACCGGCTGGTAATGACTAGGAACATGCAGGAGTACAGTGGAGAGGCTGGAGCAGTCCCTCCTTTGTCCATAACGTGGGTCCTGCCACTGGTTGAATTTTACAGGAACTTCTCTTCAGTGTTGTACCATGTAAAGCAAAAAGGGGGCGCTGTTCCTCAAGGAGAAACAGAAAGGAGGATTTCAGGGTTTGGGACAATTGCAAATGGTGGAATGCATGCAAAGCACATGGAAATATGAGTCAAACATACTGCATGTATGAGGCTCACTATTATTTACCTATAAAAACAAAAGCAAACAAGCAATGCCACGATATAAACTATTTCCATAGACATTTTCACATGCCATGGTAGTTAAAATCACACAGCGATAATGGCTGTGGTGCATTTATATGAGCCAGATACCATAATAGGTTCACACACGGGCAGTAGATGAAATGTACAGTTACTGATGGTAATACTACTACTACTAATACTACTACACTAGGGATTTTACAGTGCTGCAATCCATTAGTTTGGACACACATCAGTAAATCAGTAGCACCATTCTAGGCAGTCTGCATTGGTGTCACTGATCTTTGCTGCTATTTCAAGTCCGTATGTCATGTCAACTTGAGAAAACCTACATACTGTACAACCTCATTACCATTAAACTCAGTACTGGCCTGTTGGGTCAATAAACAGGGGTCAGCCACTGTTTATATGTGTCCTTGATGATATACATGCTTGTATGTACAAGTACTATAAGCATGAAAGGCTGTGACATCACATCACAAGACCGTGGTGCAGAGGGGAGCAAAGTTACATCACTAATTCACCCTGTCTCCCCTGGTGGGACACCAACATAATATATGACCTTCCCTTCGTTAGCCGCTACTCTAACCTTTCTCATTTCTCCTTGGGTCCAAACCACAACTGCATCGTGCACTGCGCTATGCAGCTAATACATCTGTGACCACTGCCAATGCACATCAGCTGTTTAAGAGGAGGGCTGAAATAACATCTAAATGTCAGTAAATAATAGTCAAGGCTCACTCATTGTGCTTCTCTGTTCACGTGTGATGGATGAATCATTTATAACATTCAGCACGGCACACAAAATCAGCAGCGTTTCAGCGATCACTGATGCTGCATAGCACATGAGCATTTTCTATATATAAATATATAAATATTAATGTCACAGAAGAACCTGGAACCTGTCAGAGCTTTAGAGAGGGCCCGACACAAACCACTCCCCAGCAACTCGCACTCCTTTGAAACGTGTCTCCTCGTGGAGCTTTGATATGCCAGGTGTGACTCACACATGCTAAGCGAGGGTTCCTGTGAAGAGCTTCACCACGTGTCACATACAGGCCACTCAGCTCTCCTGCCTTTGTTCAGCCTCGAATGCACAGATCTTGTCTGATGTGCACTCTTCACTCCAGTCCCCCCTGAGATCCAGTTCTCCCACATGCCAACGATCTCGTCCATCTGTTTACACACACACGCACGCACACACACACACACACACACACACACACACACACACACACACACACACACACACACACACACACACACACACACACACACACACACACAAAGCCCACGTATGAACGTGCTCAGTTCCCTTTATCCCCTGATATAAGCTGTCAGCTGTGATGGAGGATGCTCATGTGTAGATGTTGCTATTCTGCTACTTCCTGCACTGACGTGCCGATATGGAAGATATGGAGCCGTACTGTATGCGGCTACTGCAGGATTTTTATTCAGGTTGTAAAATCTCCAGTGGGCATTACCAGTTTTACCCACATTTCCAGTGGGCGAATCAACTTAATGAATTCTCTATAGTTTTTAGTTTGGGCGTATGTTTAAATAAATAAATATAACTGTCAACTGTCCCTCTGCACTCCCTGCAATAACAGTTCCCTGCTGAAACTCCTCTGAATGTCTGACGCGCAGGTCGACCAAGACCAATACTTTCATGTTATGTCATTCACATTACTGCATTCATGTACATGTGCTTCATGTGCTTCAACATCATGTTTCATGTGTCTGTCATGACTTTGAAGCTGACCTTTGTTTCCTCACCTTTTCTCATTTTTCATTTTTGCCTCTAATTCCTATTCTGATGTTTAGTTTTTTGTTTCATTATATAATTATTAAAGGGGGTATAATTCTTTGGTCACATGGGGGCAGCAGAACAAATAAACACAATGCTAACACCCAGAAGCCAGCAGGTACATATATTTACTCCATTAGACTCTTTATTGTTCAGGCTGACTCGTCAACGTGAAGCTGTAAACCTGGTGGAACTACAGCAGTGACAGTGGCTCATTGGCTGGAGGGCAGAGCAGAGAGCAAAGCTCTTCTGAGGAAGAACACATTGATTGTTATGACCAGCGTGCATTCACCTGAAAAGCAGTTAATCCATGGCATCCGCTGCAGGAAGCGTTTTACCGGCATAAGGCAAAGATCCAGCACAAAACCACAACACTGCCCTGGTTTATCTAAATCAAATAGAGCCAACATTACAACCCGAGGTTTTACTTCTATTACTGATCAAAATATTTATTAAAATAATAGATATATAGTATGTACACAATTTAATCCTCCTTTACCACTGCCAGTAAATACCACCCCATTTTAACCATGATTAATCATCATGCAGTGTCATGATGGGGAGGGTCAGGGTGGAGGGAGTCGTCGTGTGTTCACCACTGATGACTTGATGCTTGTGTAAGTGATTAACTGGTTACGTTCTCACTCAATTTGTCCCAAGGGCCCAGTGGTGACCTGTGTTTCCATGGCACTCATCACTGGTTTGACTGTGATGCTTTGCTGCGCGTCCTTAGCTGTCTGCATGTTTGTGTGTGTGTGTGTGTGTGTGTGTGTGTGTGTGTGTGTGTGTGTGTGTGTGTGTGTGTGGAGGTGGTGCATATCTGTACGTCTGTGACCCCATGACACAAACCCCCAAGCAACACGCTTACTTACACAACTCTGTCAATAAAGTTTCTAGACACACACCAGCAGGTACAGTAGGTTATGTCAATACACTCGGCCGGACTGCGTTGTGTGTTGTGCTCGGGTCAGGCTGAGCTGCATTGCAGTGTCTGTCTCTTGTTTCACGACTGCAGAGGGTTCACGGTAGGATGATGGATAGAAGCGACGGCTACTGATGGCTCTGATGGACTGATTGCTGACTTGAATGCGCAGCAACAAAGATGCATCTTTATGACCAAATTTGTGTATTACTGTACGACACAAAGACAATAGAATGGCTTTAATGGAACTAGCTCAGTATGTCATTGACTAACTCAGCCTGTGGCTGCAGGACAACTACTGGTGCCACCTTCTCTTTTAGTGGTCTGATTATATAATACATAATCATAAGTATAAGCCTTATATTTGCACATTTTTACTTAATTACTCACAATATTAATGACTAATGCCCTGAAGGTTGTCCAGTGATTCAAGTCTCTACTACCAAATATTGTGATGCTGATCAAATGCACAAACAGTTCTGTTCCATCAAAGCGGGGATGCTTGCTTACAGTGGGTTCTGCTACAGTAGGTGACAATGGTAAAGATATGCTCCTCATCCAAACTGAACTCAGGTTTTCAACTCAGCAGCAACGTCAGACAGGGCTGATCCCAGATTAGCATTAAACTGGAGCAGGGTTGGCGCAGATGAGGAAATTCTTTGTCCATGTCTCCACAGCCACACAGCTCCAGAAGGAATGTGGGATGCGCTTCCAAGACGCCCATCCCCCTCTTAGCTTTGTGTGCGTTGATTACAGAGCAGCAGTCAGATGGCAGCGATCATACAAACCTGGGATTTGGCCAGCAGATTACTTTGAAACGCACTAGATGGCTGATGGGGATTAAGGTCTGGAGGAGGCGTTCTTTCATCTGCTGTTAAAAAACCTCCTCATTACTGTCCATTCAAACTTCTACGTGCAGATTGTGCATTGTGTGAGAAAGCAGTGGGTTGGCTTCCTCCATGAAAGCATCCATTTGTTCTTCGAATATAATTACTAGGCTTTAGTGTGAAACCAAAAATAAAGACCATGACACATTTCTAGGTAGGTAAACAAGGGTTTCAAATGTTTTATTCCTTTAATATCACTGGCAAATATAAACTGCTGTTTCACATTTCATGTCAAAGGGTTTTTTCTCCCACATTTGCCATTTCTTTAGAAGACAGTGTCCAAATTCTCCAAATCTTAAAAAGTAAGTGCACAAAACGTCCACCTGTAAGTTACTGTTCAACAAATATTAAAGAGACGAGTGGAGAAAGGCGGCAGGTGATGACGATGTTTGGTAGAGCTACGACGCGGTGCGTCCGTGATGTGTTTGTGTGTACCATGTAATGCGTGAAAGCACCACGCCGTCACCACACGAAGGAATGACCCTCATGACACATGCTGTACCGCGCATTTATGTTTGTGTTAGGTCTTACATTTGTGTCTGTTTTAAGGCATTAGCAGCCACTTTGTTTGCAGGGACAAACGATGAAACAAACAAAATCCAAAACAAGTATATATTTTGATATATATGTATATATATATATAGATCTCTATATATGAACTGGAGTTTTCCCTGTAGCTTAAATAACTGGTCAGACTGTAGTCTTGTTCTTTGAGAGATTCCTCCACACCTGCTTCTTAAGGCAGATGCTGAGAGCACCAGGGTCTTTGTAGGCGAAGAGGGAGTGGGGGGGGGTGGTCAAGGAGCAATGCTGACACATTCACTGATCCATCACACACACACACATGCACACACACACACACACACACACACGCACACACACGCACACTCCACGAACCACCAAAAGCCACCCACCCGCCCACGTCGCCTGTATGATGGATGCCAACGCAGCATGTGGAAGAAGGAGTCATGCACATAGACAAATGCACACATGTGCACCCGGATTAGACGGACGACAGGACGCGGACAGAGGGGAAAAAAAGAAAGTGGAAACAAGACTCTCTATAGACAGACGTTAATGCTTCGGTTAATACATGAAGTCGAGGGGCTTTTTTTTGCATTTTTGTAGTAAACAAAAACACCGAGCTTAATGTGTTCCTTTTCTAAACCACCCACCCTATTATTTCTCTCTGAAGACAGTGACGAGGTAAAAACACACATTCACGTATTCTAACACACATGCACGCACCGGCAGATGGCTTTGCAGGGAACACATCTGCCCACTCACACCTGCTTTAATACATTTCCCCTGTAAGTGTAAGCCCCCCTTATAAGCATCACTACACAGTTCCTCTCCACTGGATAAAAAAAAAGTACCAGCATTCCACAATCAAAAGACTAAACAATCCTACCGTATATCTATTTTTCTGCTTTTCTCCCTTTATTCGTATTTTTTTGGGGCATACCGTGTTCATGCTTTAACCGAGGGGCTGGCGCAGCAGCGGGACAAGTTTCCTCAGCGCTGTCTACATTCAAGAAGCTGTGATCATCCCTGCCTGTGGGGACGGTGGACCAAACAACGTGCTGAACTCTCCCAGCGAGAGCAGCCATTTTGTGAGGTTCTGAAGCGCAGCGTTGCCAGAGGAATCACTAAAACCTCAACGCAGCCACCAGCTCCTCTCATTTTTATACTTTTTAATTAAAACATTTTCAATATAACGTGTGTATTTTTTTGTTATATCTATTTCTTAAAGGGCTTTGAAAATTGCTTAAAATTTGACCAATCACTAAAAGACAAAAGTTGCCAGGAGAACTGTGCCGAACACAGAAGCCCTGAGGCACAAGAGACATTTCTAAATATTGTATGGACTGACTAGGCTGTGCAAACAAACTACACATAGGAAACTCTGAATAAACCTCACAAGAAGAACATAAGCTAAAACTAATTAAATAGATTTATTTATATTCATCTATATATTTATATCTAATAAATACATTTGTTGATAGACATAGAATCTTTCTTGAACTATTTACATTAGAAGTTTGAGTGTTTTTTGCAGGAACAATATTGATGAAGTCAAGGCAAAGGAGAGAAAACCTGTGATTTTCAAAGTGGTGTGTTTTAGACGTGAACACACCAGCTCGCAGCGAGGCCTCCTGTTTTACGGTGACTCGGCTCATCTCAAACTAAACTCTCGCGTCATAAATAATTGGCAGGAACATCCACTTGCCCAAAAACTATCTAAGATAATGCTCTCCGTCTCACCTGCCTGCCTGTGGAATGTGCTCCAGTCGCTCCACCATTTTCAGCAGATACACTTGACTCTTCCCTGTTAGTACCATGTGAATGGGGCAGTGATGAAGTAGTGTACTAGTGCCTTAACATACCAGCGTTTCCTAACCTGATATTTGACCTCCACCTTCGCCAGGTTCAGACGTGACGCACACACACGCACACACACGCACACAGACACGCAACAATTAAAGGATGCTGTAAAAACACCACAGTCATCAGAGAGAGGAAGAAAACAACTAACCCACCCCAGAACCCTCAACCTGTTCACAATCTCATGCTGCACACATTTTTTGTACCATTTTCTGTGTCTGTGTTGCTTCTGAATGGCAGGCGAGGAGATAAAATTACAGGATATTTACGAGTCTACTCGCCAAAGCCTAAGGGACGTATTGCTGTCGGCCCCATCGGTTTCACACCGCCCACACCGTCGAGTTTAATGTCCACATTCTGGTGCGGCGTACAGTGCAGACAGACGACTGACATGTTTTCCCAAACATCACTGCAGCAGCTGCAGTGGGAGCCTTAAGTTATTACGAGACAGCGTTTGAAAGAGATGACAATTTTTGTTTACAAAAGCAATTTTAAGTGCAAAGTACTATGCACAGATGGTCGACCAGTGAGCAGGGCTGGGAAAAATAAGCCCCACATCACCTTTGGGAGGACTCTGGGATGGAAGGGTGTGTGTGTGTGTGTGTGTGTGTGTGTGTGTGGTAATTAAGAGCGAAATCTCATAAGTGCTTCCCATAGCTCTTGAGGCATAGAAAAAGAGGCAGTGGGACATTGTGTGGTAACATTCTCTGGCTGAAAGTTGTGATTGAGATAGACAGACGGACGGACGGATGGAAGAATTTAGGGACGGATGGGTGGAGCGTCTTTAAAATCCCACTCAATTGATTGGTGCAGAACAGAGCAGGTGATACCTTAAAGACTGAGTGCTGATGATGAGCTGTGTATGAGCATTTCTGAGGTGTCGCAGTCTGAATGGAAGTCACTGTGGGGACAGGAAGTCCATAGAGGCCTGGCTGGAGAAGGGGCCTCAGACTTGGTCAGTCCTTGTAGGGAGGGGGGAGGGAGATTTGTTTGTGAGTGGGAGAACAGACGGGTGAGGCAATTTTGGGACGGGACAGACTGACTGACGGAGGTGGGGGTGCTGGGTCAGTGAGCAGTGCTGTTTATAGGCTGCAGCCCAGCTGCTTGGCCCTATCCTGAGTGTCCTGCAGACGCTGCAGGCTGGCGCTGGAGTAGCCCTCGTCGCTGTAGCTGCTGCGCAGGCTGCCTCGCTCGTCTCCTGAGTCACTCACGCTGCTGGTGCTCCACTCCAGGTCACCCAGCAGGTAGTCCGTCCCCTCCACATCCACATCCAGGTCCTCTGTTGCCACATAAGGGACACAGCAATGCAGCGGTTAGAATTCGGATGCCTCCAAAGACATGCACTAACGAGCTTATGGATGACGAGCGTTTTACTCTAGACTTGGCATAGGCAGGTACTCAAATGAAAGAACTCTATGAATGGTATTGGGACAACCCTAAGGTTGGAGGCTCACCTTGGTCGGAATCGGACTTGTCAGAGGATACAGTGGAGCCAGTGCTGTCCATGCGGGTCCGCTCCACCCCCAGCTGCTCCAGACGCCTCCTCAGGTGTCTCTGCTCCCGCTGTAGCTGCTCCAAAGTGTGCTGAGCTCTCCTGTCGCTCTCCTCCAACCTCTGCAGAGTGGAGGGAGAAATAGGTTAGATGGAAACCATGCAACGCCTGTGTGTGTGTGTGTGTGTGTGTGTGTGTGTGTGTGTGTGTGTGACTTCAGTGGCTTCTCTAAGACATTTGAGTCACTCCAGCACATGACGCTAATGCACTTATCCACCGCAGCAGTCAACAAATCATCCTGCTCATTAAGTGAGCACTGCTCACACATGCAGCACCTTGATGTGATCTTTGGCCTTCATCAGCAGGCTGAGGGTGGTGTGCCTGTTAGCATCTGGTCCCAAGGGAACGAGGGATTTCAGTCGCTCTAAACACAGTCGTAGATGTGCCCGTCTGAGGAAAGAGCCAGAAAACACAACGGTGTGAGAAATCAAAAGATTCAAACTAAACACTTTCCTGGAGATTTCTAATGGCCCTTATTAAGCAACTCAATAATGTTCAAACAGGACATAATGTTGCACAAAGCTGCATGAATAAACAATCATTCCAATTATTCAAATTGTCCCTCACTATTTGATTCTTTCTTCTTTTCTTTGCTTTTTTTGTATTTTATAAATGTCATTTTTCTAGAGCTAGCTTTTATTGAAGATTTTTCCACAGTGACTTATGAAACAACATATTGCAAATTTTCAGCAGAATAACTTTCCTGTCAATCAGTGGCAGTGGATTGGACCTGCTCATCAATAGGCTGTTCCATTAGGATAGATTAGATTCTCTGCATACCTGCTCCTGAACTGCTGATACATCAACACGTTAGGTTTAAAGCAATGGGAGGGGGGTGGGGGAGCTGGACGATCTTTGGTCAGTTCTGGTTGAATCAGCAGGTGAATTAGAGCAAAGAAATTTACCAACAGATGATGTTCTGTGTTGTTTGGATGATGTTTTGCTTGGGCTGGTCACTCATTCATGAATTTGAGCACCATGTCTGTCACTAAGCTGATTAAAAAGCCTGAAGTATGCATTTCACCTAAAGTCCTGAAGTCGATACCTTATGTGTCGTTTGCCTTGAATAACAGAGCAAGCAATCACATTACTGACTTCACCCTGTATGTTTTAATGAATAGATGAAGTTGCATTATGAAATAAATTGGCATTTTTCCTGAGAGCTGAAATTGGAAAATTAAACTTCACTTAAAAAGTTTTAAAATAAAAATAGCTGGAAATGTTTTAAAATAATAATGGGAAAATAAATGGGAGTGTAATGGGAAAATAATCACCATGAAATAATAAAATAATACTGTGCAGAAAAGTCCAATTATTTTCATTTTATATATTTTGGAATCAGGCAGCCCTGGTGCCTTTCTGTGTGGAGTTTGCACGTTCTCCCCGTGTTTGCGTGGGTTCTCTCCGGGTTCTCCGGCTTCCTCCCACAGTCCAAAGACGTGCATTAGGTTGATTGGACTCTCTCCATTGCCCGTAGGTGTGAGTGTGTGTGTGAATGGTTGTCTGTCTATGTGTTGCCCTGCGATGGACTGCCTCTCGCCCATAGCCAGCTGGGTTAGGCTCCAGCACCCCCATGACCCCGCATTAGGGAATAAGCGGCTTGGAAAATGGATGGATCGATGGATATTTTGGAATCAGTTATTATAAGTTTTTTCTACAACATGCACTACTGAAGATAGTTATATTAGTATTAGATAGTTAAAAAGCTTTGGATACAAAATTGATTGAGTAATCAAGCTTAGTGTCAGAAATGATACTAAAGACACATACAACACATAGAAAAGCAAGCACACAAACTGGCTGTTGCTGTGTAAGGGACAATGACAAGTCAGATTCGTTATTTGTTTTGTATTTTTGTTCTCTAGTTCTTAGAGGCTGTGAATCACAGGTTTGCTCATGCTACGCGTATACTTCTTCTTAGGGCGTCAGTCATTAGAACATTGTTACATAATGATGCTACACAGGATATTACAGCGAGGAAACCATGTCCAAATCCTCCCATAGGCGGAAGAAGCACGAAACGTGGGGACACGTGAAGCTCATCTGTGACATATGCTGAGATCTGGTCTGTTGGTTAATGTCACCTGTCCTGTAACGCACCCCCCCCCACGTTTCGCGTTTGCACTTCGCGTCGCTCTGAGCTGGCAGCCTTGGCGGCTGCTGAGGTCTGGTGGGTGTTTGTAACTGCTTGACCCCGCTGTTACACAACACACACCTCCAGCTCCGGCCTCGGCGGAGTGCGTACGTGTCCGACTGCTGGTGTGTGGCCGCGCGAGCGCGAGCGTGGGCGCGTGTACGTCACGCTCTCACGGAGCTCTCAGAAAGTGTTATTTCGGCAGCTGAGGGCTGCGAGGATGAGCTGCTCGTTTATCGACCGCCGCAGGTGATTCTGGTGCCAGCGTCACCGGCGGAAATACTTTACAGGACGCCAGGAGGGGAGAGACGGACGATTTGAACGTGGGAGGAGAACACGCAAATACGATCACAGCACGAGTGAAGCCCACGCACACACACAAACGCACACAATGCAGTATTCAGCAGCTGAAACTAAATGGCTGCTTCTGAGCTGACTCAGTCCAAAGGGCAGGCACACTTCCATTACATAACATGGAAATGCCCTCTGCTGTGTTGTTCTGACATAATAAAGGATCAGCAGGGCGAGATAATGTTTGTTAAACAGCAACGAGCAGCAGACCTCTGCTCAGGTCACATGCTTGTCTGAGCAACACGTAGCACTATAGGCTCAGCTGTGACACACTGCTGCTTCAGCAACTAGTTATTCTGGTTCACTGTGGCGTTAGTGCAGTGTGTCAATAGGTGAGTACGTACAGCAGGTCCAGCTACAGAACCTACACTTTCACACGTACTTGTTAAATGACACCTGGCCTGAAATGAAGTGAATGTGCCAGATTCTTGCAGCCCACGCTGATTACGCTTACAGCAAATGCTGCAAGGACCAAATAACCTTCTGCCCTCATCTGTGCCCTCTGACCCCACAACTGTAAGTGGTCACGAGTCGTTGGCAGGAATGTGCATGTACAAAAAAGGCGACTAGGCCATCAGGGGTCATGTTATGTGTACCTAAACATGCATGCACGCAAAATAGAACCTCCAGCGGCCACAATTCACTGAGCAAATATTGCTGGACGTGGGGACTGGGGGTGGTTGTAGTTCACTGCCTGTGACGGCTTACCGTCTTTAAGCTAGTGGCAGAGGAACCTGGCTAAAAGCTAACTGCGTTACATCGCAGGCTGGGATCGTAATTTTAACTTACTGCTGGGTGCGAGGTGTCTATGCACACGCAGCCCAGGTAGGGCTATATAAGAGGAACAGGCCCCAGTGACATATATTATTCAAGCTGTCCACTGAGCTGCTGGTTTGGATCATCTAGCACAGGCACGGAAGGAAACAGAGTGACGAGAAGCAAATCTCAATAGTAGCAATTTGATTTTTGTTTAGCTTGAGCATTTGTAAAAAAAAAAAAAATGTGCCCAAAGCCTAATGTGAGCCTACTCATTATATAATTATTATAGTATATACTAGTGTATCGCACAACATTTCAGTGTTTTATGTTGCACATAATTTACAGTAATGTATAAATCCAATACTATAATAATATCCTACCTGTGCATGTCTAAGTGGACATCAAGGACAACTAACTTTCTTTATTATCAGCTGATCCGCTGCAGTGCCGTAACAGGTTTTCTAGAAGTTGAGAAATATGTTGTAGCCAAGCAGGTGCGTGTGCCTGAAGCAATGGCGCAAAGCTAAAAAATATTTGGCTTCATTTTGCAAAAAAAAAAAAAAAAAAAGCTACAACCTGCGAAACCAGCCAAAAACTACCTTAGTGTTGCTGGACTCGCGGCTCCTATTTGTTTCTGATGTGGTGTTCTTATATATGCTTATCTGTGAACCACTACCATTTCACTGAGCACTTGACCTCGAAGCTACAAAATGTAGCTCTATAAAATGTTGTTAATGTTGTACGTTATAGTAACTAGATCAGCTGCTCTGAGTTGGCAAAGTACAGAGTCAGATGATACAACCACAATGCTGCAGTTCTTATCGGTTACAAAAGGAACTGAAGACCCAGTGAACATTTCAAAAACTAAACCAGGGCGATTAGTCAACTTCTGAGCCGTAACAGAGCATTCTTGTCCTAAATGACAGTGTTTTCTGGAAACAACTCTCCATGCTCATTGTATCCATTGTGATACCACCTGTGATTCTGAGGTGCTGTCTCATTTACGACTCCCTCTCCACATCAGCAAAGGAGCAGTGTGGCTTAAACTGGACCTAATTCTCTTATTATATTATCAGCATGTCATTGCCTTGATACAGTGATAACACTCACCCAGAGCAACCGGTGCACCTGTGTATCAGGTTACATCCAGTTCCATTTAGTTACCTGCGGCCAAGGTGACGTCTTGCATAACCCAAATGAATGCATGCACACACATTCATTGATAATGCAAAGCAATATCTAAGTGACAAGGATCATTTTGCAGCCGTAGGATAAAAACAATGTTTGGAATTATAAATGTGTTTAATTTGGGTTTGTTTGCTAATTCTACCTATAATACAGAAAACAAGAAATCGAGATCCACGGGAAGTCAGAGAATGTTTTGATGCTTCGTTGCTGGTCGTCGCTGCTGGTGGGTAATCAGATTCTGTTTGTAGCAATAGCTGAGATGGTTTTAAACCATTTTCAGACTTACAGCTCTGTCCTCTGCTCGAAGGTTCTTTTGTTTAGAAATGAAGATCCTCTAAATGAATGACATTCCTACAGTAGAATCTGCTAAACGCCGATATTTTTGACACTCCCTAACTGACAGAAGAGCAGGGCTCTCATCGTCCCCTTACTCATGGGTGAGGCATGATCGAGACGGTTAAACATACCTGTTCTTTTCCATTTCATTGTGCGTAGACCTGCGGGGATAAAACAAAGCACATATGAGACTTTGACACAAAGCTTATTAACAGAGCCACTGACTGAATAGGGTCGGGTTCCCCCTCTTCATCTGCCTTCACATCACCAAGGCTTTTATTGCAGGGGACAGACAGAGCGTGAGGAGGCTGTGTAGGAGTTTATGAGCTGTCAGAAAGCCTGACGAAATGAGATTCCAGGGAAAAAAAAAACTGAGGAGAAAAAAAATTTCATTCTGATGCCAGAGGCTTATTCTGCACAGGAAACTGGTGCTTTTTTAGGAACCAAACTCACGCACGGACACACGATGAGGAGGTTGTGGGTAAACATAGTAACAGTAACCAGAAACAGTGGACAAGAGCGGGACTATGTCTGGTTATCCACTATGCGGAACTGAAGGGGTTGGGGGTGGGGGAAGTCACAGTGAAGGTAAACTGAGAGACGGAGGGGCGCGAATGGACAGAATGACTTCTGCATTGCAGTGTTAAAGGACCGCGTGAGTGGAAACACACACACACAGGGAGAACTGACAAGTTCAGACGGATTTTCTGAATTAAAACACGCTTGTCTCACTTGCATGAAAGGGAGGCGCGTGGGTGGTGGGGTGGAGGAGGAGGAGAAGCCAGAGAGGACGTATCTGCATTACAGATTTGCCTTCTACATCCATCTATCCTCCAGGTTCCCCACCCAGGGGGCCAAAAATAGCACCTGCACCTTCAGCGATGTTGGATGCTGTCATCATGTCGCGGCCATGATCCTCACAGGACTCCGGTTCCCCCGCTTCCATTCATCTCCGTGTTTTGACACACACTTTCAGGAGCGAGCTTAGAAATAGGGTCTTCTCCGACCCTCTAACAACCTATGAGCAGCACGGGTGTCACGCCTGCGTGGGTGTCACTGTGGGGGTAGTGTGCTGTTGCAGTTCACCTCACTGGGTGCCCTCTCGCTCCCTCTCCCCTCTAACCAGTGCGCATTTCTGTGCAGGGCAGACAGCCGCTACTGACATAACAGCGCTAGCTGATCCCACTCACTCAGGCTAGATTTCAGCCTGTGGGACACCTCCCACCTCCTGCCCTAGTCTGAACACAACCTTGTACCCTTCTGCTACTCAACACAACCATGACGCAACAAGCTCGTGTTAATACTGAGTAATGAAGGGATTTCGTTTTTCGGAGAAGAGTAAAATAATATGTAAGGTGCCCCTTGGCCCCACATGAGAACATTACACTCAATCCCAATGCTACTATAATATTACATAACCGCTATTATGTGAAGATCTAACTAACACTCACACGGAATCCATTCTGATCTCTGTTTCATGATGATATTCTAATTAACCTGGGAGCCCTTGTTTTGATCGCCACAACTGAGTGAGAGTCCGGATCACAATTACATAGAAGTGCTGTAGAAAGGTGTGTAAACAGGCAGGTCATGTGAGGAAGATAGACTTCATCACATCTGATGCTATTCTGTAAGAAAAGAGACCAGGAAATTATTTTGGACAGATCATTTTTTAGAAATGCATCATATTTGTATTTTTTCAGTAACGTTTATTGAGTTTTAGGACTTCTTCCACTCATACAAGCCTAAACTGGATTTCAAGGATTTAAAAAGCAGCATTGTACATTAAACACTGCTATTGTGCCATCAATAGCAAAAGGCACAGCGGCCTTCAAGAAAACAAACCGTTCACTAGCTCCACTACATTGTGTTGCAGAACAGACAGTGACTGCTGGTGATGATAAAGGTACAAGGATTATAGTTGGAAACTGATGCTGGATCAGACAGTGTGAAGGACGCTGAACTAAGTCACTATTTACAGATGACATCCAGGAAGGAATTCCTTTGTGACAAAACATCGCAAAATATTATGATTGTATGAAACAAAGCATGTGTAATATTGGTAGCACATTTTTGATCAAATGAAACTAAAACTACTTTGCTGAGATCAGATGAGGGGTCGAATGTTGTTTGTGCTTTGCTGCAGGACTGAAGAATACACCACAAATAGACATTTGTAAACCCAAATAATGGATGAAAATTTTTGTCAGGAGAGAAATATTCCAACATGACCCTATTAAAACGGAAAAATATGTCACAAGGGCTTTTCAGAAAGACAGTGTAAACCTGTCCAAGCGCCACCTTTTGAAACGCTGCTGAATGAAATCATCAGTTACAATGGCCGTACATCTGTGGTGTGGAGGACGGAACAGAACTGATCATCTGCACAAACTACATCTTCCAAAACAATAATGCGTAAGTCGCTGATCTACTATTAACCTTGCTAGTCAATGGGAAAACTCCATTTGCTTGCTTAACATGGATGGGCAAGCTCCCTGTACGATTTCCACAGTGCACTGTAGTTGCACACTGTGTACGCGTGTGGGGGAGGACTCGCTTCATCTATGTAATGGAGGAGATGGTGTTCTCCACTCTGGCTGCCAAGAGGGAGAATACAGCAAGAAAGACATGGCAGGGTGGAGGAGGTGAGGTGTGAGAGAGAAAAGCAAAAAGAACGCAAGAGATAGAGAGAGGGTGAGAGGAAGAGAGACGAGGGAGAGAAGGGGGAGTTACTATTGCACACATGCACACGTACACACCACCAACGTGGTGACTCCCTTCCCCCACTACTCGAACATTCATGCTATAGGAAGCAACAGGAAATGCAGGGGCTTGTACATACTGGGATGACTGGCTTCAACTGCATACTGGGTTGAATGGCTGCCTGTCCTATATCTGTCCGACTCTCAATAGCAACAATGAAGAAACTGATCAATTAATGGGCTGCTCCTTTTTGACAGAAACCAACCCTCCCCCTCAAATTCATTTTGTCATAGTGCCGTTTGCCTACTGACGATCAATAGCCAACAACACACCAGACCAAATCATACATAGGGTGCAGAGACCCTGATTAATAGGGAGGAGGAGGAGGATGGAGGGGGGCTGCAGCCTAATGCAACCCAGTAGTTAAACAACAATACATCTACATGTAGATGCTGTTCAGCCAGGATTTATGACTGGAAACAAGGACAAACCCAAGAGCAGATAGCAGCAGCAGTTAACGTGACATCCAAAGCTAGTGCCACGGATTCCTCGCTACGCATGCGTGGAAATGTGGGGCCATCTAGGCATATTAGGAAAGGAGTCATTCTTGCAGCACTGCACATCCTGTGTCTCCCAGAGCATGGTGGAAATGGAAGAACACTACAGATGTGTCAGTGGCAATGACAGCGCTGTCATGCCCAATGGAGGCGTAGAGGCAAAACCACAGATATTCACATTTCTTAGGCAAGATTTGTCTAATAAATACATAAATTAATTAATGAATACAGCTTTTTTATAGACCAAATAAACTGATTAACTAATAAAAGTAGTTACTGTAGTTGTAGTTAAAAACTAGTTGCTAAGTGCAGTGTGAGGCACTCAGCAATGTTTCACATGTAACTTTAGCTCCACAGACACATCCATAGCCTAGACAGATATGCATTAGATTATGTCGAGTAACAAGCCTAGACATCAACCTGCATATGTGCTGTAAACGCCAGATGGTATTTAGCCATGTAGTGGACACTTCAGGCCATTCTTAAAGCAAGTCAGTGTTTATCTGAGCCAGATTCAAAGCTGGGACGCAAATACTGGCAAGGTCGATCAATTCATGCACCTCACGCCTACTTTGCACAAGTAGGTGTGTTCGGCAGAATAAAAAGTTTGAATATACCGGTGAGGCTTCACAATCCATCAAATGCAGGGAGGTGTTAGATGCTCAAGTAAGTATTTTCCACAAATGTATACAAACATTAATCAGATTGCTGCTCAATGATGTCATGACAGGTTAATATGAAGTTCTAAATTTGTCTTATTGTAGCCCCCCCCAAAAAAGAGCCAAGTATGTAATAAGCATGTATATACAACATAAAGCATATTCTAACACAATCAACAATGGATCTAAGGATCTTTATGTTCAAAAGGGAAGGATTTCACCACAGAAGTGCCCGCTACAGTACATTGTCCTCTACACGATCATGAAAAAAAAACACAATCTAGTCACCTGGGTGCATCTTTATCTCAATGAAGCACAAACCTTTACTGCTGTATCTGTTTAATAAAATGCTCCTCACAGAATCTCAATGCACCTTCCATGTGTGTGATACTGTCCACTAACGTGACCAGAGCCGCCCCCTAACTTGAATGGCTTCTGCAGTCACCTTGACCGACCCAGTTAGCCTTACAGAGTGGCTGTAACAGATCTTTGCTACCGTCAATCACAGGCCTTAAAAACGAAAGGTGGGAAGTCTAAAAATGACTTAAGCCTAACAAGTACCCACATGCTGGTGAATCAACGCTTACGTGTTTTGGTCACAAACATATAAATATGAGTATTCTTTTTAATGAATTCCACTAAATGAGAGTGTTACTCAGATGGCTCATTTTGCTGGGAGGAAACAAATCTGAATATTTTAGGTATGACACGCGTGAATGAAGATGTAATAAGCAGCTATGGCAATGGCTGCCATCTTAAAACGCACAGTGCCAAAACAAAAAGTCTGATAATGTTTAACACAGGCAAAAGGGAGTCTCTCAACATGAACAGCAGATTATAATTGAGATATGAAAATCAAACACCAATCTGGGAACAATGGGTTGATCCTTCTGAATTTAGAGGGGGGCACTTGAAGTAAGGCTCTGAGACGTGGCGTGTTGTTGATTTGACAAACAATCAAGTGTGTTTGCTGCCAAAAAGAGCTGTACAGCATTTACCTGCTACTTGTGTTTTTCTTGCTTTTGCTTTTCCTTTTCAAGCTCTCCTTCTCCCGAGTGCTGATGAAGGGTGGCATGGAGGCGTAGCCATGTTCAGCTTCTGCATGCAAATAAACAACATAGTGGTCACATGTCTAAAATGCAAAGTACAGGAGAAGCCAAACTGGAAACAGCACGAGTGCTTTACAGTATATGACACGGGTAAAAAAAAGGACATCCTTTTGGAATTCAGCAGGAATCTCATGGGCTGCATGCAATCAATGGCTTTCACACACTGTCTTTTACAGTATTTTCTGGCCTCAGCCTGGACAATGATGTCATCTTGAACTAGAATAGACCCCACTAGCAAACCACAACAGAAGGAAAGGAGGGGCCTCCGTAAAAACAATGTGTCCCTGCACATCAGACTGCTTCTGCCACACATGCATTCATTCTTTCATTGTCAAAAATGCAAATGCGCCTGCAATAGATCTAAAAATGGCCTGAACATCAATAAGCATACGTTAAATGTGAGATCATTTGTGCTTCATTGTATAATGATCAAAACGGTTAAGGCGTGCTCCCATCACATGATACTAAATAATAAAAAACAATAATAATATTAAAGACAGGAAACGTTACAGTGTTTGAGAAAGCTTCAAATGAAAGATGCCTGAACGACTGTGACTTGTCGAGGGGGGATGGTTGCCTATGTCATTTTTCATAAATAAAATGGACTGTGGTAAACAACACAATTATACTTCACCTCGTTCCCTGCGATCAAGGTATTCGGCTGCTTCGATCAACATCTGCACCATTCCGATCGCCGCCATTTTCAGCAATAACACTGATAATGTAACAATCCGATGAGGGATTCCGTGACCGTACACAACCTGATTCAGGTCGTATCACTGGCTCTTGCTCTGACGCGCAGGTAGCTCGCTGTGCTGTTGTTGTCTGATTGTTTTCAAAGGCGACAGATAGGCGACCGATGGGATAAAAGGGTAACTCCAGCAGTGTGCCAACGGGCTATTTAAAAGTTAAAGGTCATGAATCCAGCACCGATTAGTGGTAAAAGCCAACAGTTTTCTTCCTCGGCGGTTCAGGTAAATGTTTGCTGTTGGGCTAGTCGAGGCTGACGCTAACACGTTTGCTTTGCCCTTAAAAATGCAAATTTGTACACAAATATCAGGAATTGTTTAGATACAACTCTGCTGGTTGTTGACAAAATCAAAAAAAATTTTGACTGACGAATAAATGAGTCCAGCGTTGTTCCGTTTGGCAAAAAAAAACAAGTTGGCTAACGTTAGCGATAGTGACAAGTGAAACGTTAAACAGCCTCAACGATGAAAAGTTTTACAAGCCTGGTCGTCAAAATTCAGCCAATCAATAATCAGGATCGACGGCTTGTTCAGTTGTCACCCACTTGCCTGCTATGGAATGATTAGAAAAGCGAGCTAGCTGTTCTAAACTTCATCCGACGATGTTATCCGAGCGTTTCGGTGATCTCTTATGTGGCTGGCTAAGTCTGTGCTGGTTTGTCGGTGATCACGCGTGATTTGTCTCGCTAGAAACGCAAATAACGACTGACATCAACTGGAACAGTGAGTGTTTATCAAACTGCTTCCAAAATAGCGGCTTGTTGATCTGGACTACGGCTAACTACTGTAACGTTACTTCCCCACAAAGCTGCTGCGTGCGACGTGGTTGGATACTGGACATAGTAAATCAAGCTTCCATTGGCTGTTTAAGACGTCAGTCTGTGGGAGTGGTCGTCTTTCAGCGTCACTACAGGCCCTTCTTTAGCCATTTTGGCTCAAAACCACATAGAAAGGTGTGTACTACGCGGGACCATAATGAAGACAGTTTCTACGTTCTGTGCACGCGCAACTTGATTGGACATGTCCTAATGACTCGTTGACTATTGGCCACACTGGCCACGAGCTAAAGCGACAACGCCCGCTTCTGACAGGATACACGCCCATTTGCCATGCTGGTTCGCGGTGTATACTGGTGATTGGCTTTCTCGGGCTTGTTTGTCTGAATTCCTGGTCAGAGATTGGCCAGATTCACATGCTCGCCTACCATTGGCTACTTGGGTGCCGTATCAAGCAAAACCGATGTGCGCATGCGAATTTCAGAACCACGACAGGAGCCATACCTGTATGAGCTGGATGTACATTTTGAAGCAAGGTGAACCATATTGATGTAAACAAACGAGATAAAAGCTAAAATCAATTGTATGGGACCCAACATGTTGTTGTAAATTATTATTTTTTAAAATTTATTATTTTATTATCTATAGTTTACCTGTACATGTACCAATAAAAGCTTTAATATTACACAAAACATGTTAAAAATAATGTTTATATGCATATATGACATATTTAAAATCCTCAATGCTTTCAAATGTCATCAGGGTAAATAAAAACCAAATTCCCGCTCATTATGGCAGAAAATACACACTTTTTTTCCTTCAGGGAAATAATGCAGAAGCCAGTGTTTGCCTCTCCCCTAAAAAAAACAACAATCAGGACTGATTTTGCACTCTTTGTTTAATGAAAGAACAAGGAAACAATGAATTATAACTACACTGGGTCTCAACAGTGCATTGTTGTGGCTAAGAGAAAACACTCCTATTTACATCAATGCGTTCAAAAAGTATGTACATAATTGTTGCATCAAACAAGCAATCAAAACAAGTTAAAAATAAAATGGGAAAACAGCACAATACCAGCCACAAGAGAGGACAGAGGTTAAATCTCAGTCACAATAAGCTGTTGACACTTTTAGGCAATGAAGTCCAATGGTCTGTTGAATCCCCCCTTTCTGTTCATGTACTGCCTAAAAAACATATAAGAAAACATTACATCACTGTTACCCTCGCAACACTTGCAGATTACATCATCGAGCACCAATGGGAAAGCTGGGATCTCTGCATAGAAACACCTGCAGAGGTGATTGGCTACAAAAACAGTGGATGATGCAGAGAGCGCACATTGTGAGAGGACTGAAAAGTTGACGTCTTTAGTACAGCAATGTGAGCAACAATTAGGTTTCTGGCAATACCTTCAGGAAGCCATTGATATAACAGACTAAGGGGTTTAAGGAACATCTTCTGACAATATCTGTAGCTACTAGAGCACTGATATGATAAAGCATAACCTGAATCGATGTAGATGTAGAATATCACAAATAGCCTGTTGTTGACATACCTGTACTTTCTCTTCATGGTCACATTGACGGCATATGCATTTACTGATCCAGTGGTTTTCTTCCCCTATTTGAAACATAACATTATAAAGACTATAAACACTGCAGTTCAGTTTATAAGGTGAAAATAATTCTGCTCAATTTCAATTTATGATTTTAATTCATAAAATGGCCCTGCTCAGATTAATTCAAGCATCGTAAGCAAAAACCTAAACTATAAACTACTTCTTTGTGGTTTACAATTATTTCATTTTTGCCATTTAACTAAATACAACTAAATAATTAAAAAAAACTCACTTAAACAATGACATTGACGCGTTTTCAAATTACAACAAAGTGTCTGTTAAATGTGACAAATTCTTATGTAACTAAACAGTAGTAAATACACTGTTTTGGATCTGTAAAAGTCATGAATGTTGGTTATGATTTTGTTGTCAATTATCCTAAATGAAATAACTGCTCCACCTTGTGACCAGACTGTGTACTCACCTTGGTGGTATCAAAGGAACCAAATCCCATCAGCTTCATCATCTCAATTTCCTCTTCTGTTTTGCCCTGCATGTCCTCAGCTGTTTAACACATTAGCATACAGTAACATTGAGTGTTAAGGATAAAAAACAAAACGAAATGCAAGCTGCATTGGACCTAAAAGTACTTAGTATTGAACTTATACTGATATCCAACTGAATGTCTAAATTGTTTATCTCATACCAGAAATCTGAATGGGCTTTGATGTCTTTTCCTTAACGTCTTTGCGATCATCATCACGTCTGTCTTTTTGTCTCGCAGGAGAAAGTGAAGAGGAGCGATGACGTCTAGGAGGAGACCTACACAACACAACAACAACAACAGAGTTAGCTGCAAGAGGGGTTATCTGACAAAGGTTTTATTTACAAAAGACGGTATCATAAATGTACAGCACCAGTACAACGCCTTGTGTAATTTTGTTATACAGCCAGTGTTCACAGGGTTGTGGACTTTTAAACACAATTAAACAATGTTTCTTCTTTACCAAAATATATACACTATATTTGGTAATAAATGGTCCGTTATATTTGTAAAATTGCAACAGCAAGAGGACAAATGAAGATGAAAGACCTACAATTTGTACACTTTTATTAGTGTAAGTAGACATCTTGTATGAAATAAACATGAAAGGGGGGGTGGTAGGGTGGTACACTGTGTGTGTGTGTGTGTGTGTGTGTGTGTGTGTGTGTGTGTGTGTGTGGTCATTCTTTTAAATGTTCTTCAAAAAATGAGCCAAGGCCCCAGAGTCTGAATTTGAAAAAAATAAAACCTACCTTTCAACCCTTCAAAAAAAAACACCGATGATGAACCAATCAGTAATGTTTAAAGTGAAAAAATGGGCTTTAGCACTCACCTGGACCGTCTCCTGTGAGGAGACCGTGACCGACTTCTGCGTCTGTCTCTGTCCCGATCTCGAGAACGAGAGCGATCCCTCTCCCTTCGCCTTCGCTCACGCTCCCGTGAAGTTGAGCGGGAGCGTCTTCTCTCTGCAGCATTATAAAAAAAATGAATCAAAATCAATCTCAAAAATAACCTCGGATAGACACACACTATACAATACCTCTGTATTTAAACGCGCATAGAACTGATATTGATACAATCCGTATACATGACAAAGACATTGTCAGTCATGTTTTTGTTGCAGTACAATTGTGAACTGTTTTATAAACACAAATGCAAGATACACCATAAAGTTAGTGTAACATCTAAACGTGTTTTGAAACTGACAATAAGATAACCGATGTACACCAATATAAAAAAGGAGCCAATACTTTTTACGTTGATTACAGACAACAAAAACGTTCAAACGTTCAAAGATGTAAACGAATTCAAATAATTAAACCAGTTGAACTATTTTACCTGGTAACTTTAATTACATTAAATGTCTACGGTAACATTTTTTTCTGGTATGCACTCATGAACGTGTAGTTTTGAAGCTAACGTAGCTTAGAGGCTACACAATGATGAGTAGAGGCTACACAAATCACGTTATCGGCTGTGAAGTCGGTTTATGAGAAAACAAATAAATACCTAAACATATTGTTGTGTATAACGTCGTTATCTGGGCTAAAACTACCCAGCGAGCATACGAAGTGGTAACGCCGCCTAGCTAGCCACTTAGCTAGCTAGTTTCCAGAGGTGTCTTACCTCGTCTTGGGGGAGATCGACTCCTGCTCCTACCCATTCTCCAAATACTTCAGGGATTAAGCAATTCGTAAACTAGTTTGGTAGATAGCAATGTATTTTAGACTTAAAAAATGCTAAAATGGTTGTTTTCTCAACGTTAAGATTGGCTACTCGAAGCCGTACTCTGTTGTCTCTTTTGGACAGGTTAGTCAGTGAACTTCCGGTGAGCTCTGTGATCACGGGCGCCCCCTGTCGTCACGGAAGTGAGTCTAGAAGAGGCTGTTATACAACTTTACGGTGCAGCTTCCTGCTCTCCATGGACAAATTGCGGATGCATGACATAAAAACCCGAAGATATGTAATTGTTCCTGTTGCTCATATTGAGTGCATCTTTACATTAAATCGAGCAAATCAGAAAGCAGACATCAACTGAATGTCCAATGGATTTAAAGCAAACTTGATCTTTAATGACATGATACATGGTAACCTTGCAACACTCACATACACATTCTAATATAAAATAAATTAAAACCATAAATAACGTACATTAGCATTTTAATTTTTAACAGCTACTGGCTCAAACAGAAAATAATTACAACTGTTAGAGGTATGTTGCACACAAACGTTTAAAAAGAAAATGAGAGAAGTGGAATGTTTTAGTACCTTCAGTATCTTTCATAGGTGGGTTTCAAACTGCATTGTTAAATAGCAAATCAGTTATATGCTCTTGTATTTTGGTAATAGTGAAATTTATAGCAACTTACGATTTGTGGGGGGCCCATTACATTTTTTCCCCACTCGTAGTTTTCTCTTTTGACCCTGCTGTTATGTCAGTAGGCTAATAAATTTGTGCGTGTGCGTGTGCGTGTGTGTGTGTGTGTGTGTGTGTAGGCGTAGCGTGTCAGATTGTTGAGTTGAATCTGATCTGGGTCAAAAAGCAAGTAATAATTCTCAGTGTTTTTAACCAGCATCAGATGATTCTCCACACACATCAAATCAGTGACTAGCACTGTTACAGTAAAGCACTGAAAAGTCAATAGGACAAACTGTGTATGTGAATGACATCCTAAGTGACAAAAGTTTGAACAGATCTGATGTGGTTAACTCCATCCGCTACTTCATTATACACCAAATAAAAAGATTCACAGCAGCATTTCACCGAGGCCGGGTTTGTCTGAATGCCTCAGGTCTCTGCTTTCTCCTTCTGCTTCTTGCTCTTTTTCAGAAACGATGGCGGCTTGAACTTCTTCTTCTTCTTTGATGGGGACTTGGATGGCGAACCCTCAGGGGTGCCGCCTTGTAGTTTGGCAGGCAGAGATGTGGGAGCAGAAGAGGTGTCATTGGTTGAAAGTGCCTTCATGCCTTTCTCCAGTTCTTCTGTCGTCTGCTTCTCCTCCTCGCCTCCGTTCTGTATGGCTGGAGAGTCGGTCTTTGTCTCTTCTGGTCCAGGTTCCATGAAAAGGAAAAAAAAATGGTGTTCAGACAGAATTAATCCCACTGAGTGGACTGGAGCTGCAAAGTTACATGCTGAGCGCGTTTATATATGGACATGCTTGCTTAATAAAAATGGCTTATTGGACTGTTTCTCTGTACTTACTAGTGTGACAAGACCAAAGCACCTGATGTGTGCCCTATGAATCAGTGTGGAGTAACACACAAAGGGAAAGACAGACACAGAGGGAGAGAATACAACAGAGACAGTGACAAGACAGATGAAATGTGGCAAATGGAAATCAAACAACTAAAATAAGAGACTGTACCAAACATCATAACACAGGTGTAACTCAACAATAACCTGGCTGTCATACATAGTTTCGGCAGCACAGCCTTTTACATGTAATGGTTACTCTTGTGTTTTGCTGTTTGTCAATTATGAGAAAGCTGACATCCCCTGTTACTCCTAATCATATTTAATATAAAAGGCAAGGACCAACACCGTGCCCAGATGCTTAAATTCAATTTAGTTTATTTGCCTTTATTTATGATGTCACATTATTCACTCAGAAGCAGGTTAGTTGTTGTTTTGTGGGAGTAACATGGTTGTCGGTGAGTATTTGAAGCAAGATGGATGGAAGCAGCACTAAGCCACACATGGGTCCACGTAGGACTTGGAGCACGCTGCTGGACAAGCAGGGAGGCGGTCAGTGCCCAGCCAGGCCTCAGCTGTGAGGGGAGGGCCCTTTGTGGGGGAGGTAGCAGGGGGAGACTCCTTGTCATTTGCCACCTCCTCCCCTACTTTCACAGACACACACAATGAGGGACAGTGAGGGATCAACCAGTTGTGCAGTAGGTTAGAATTAGTGAGGTCAACAGAAGTGTACCCGTCACCCGTGAAATCGCTTTGGTTACTGTGTGTAGCATTTCACTCAGGAATATTGACATTTTAGAAGCCTGTTAGTGAGGATACTTTAGTGAAGATACATGCAACAACCTTGTCATACAAACCAAAGGCCAGAATTAGTCAATGCTGGTATAATTGCTTTCATATGTCACACAACAGCAATTTTTACTTGATTGAATGAATTAAATGATATTAGTGAACAGATAGTTATCAGCATGCAGGACTGGATAGTGATCCTCTAGATAACCACCATTTAAAAAGTCTATTACACAATGTGCTGCATGGTTAGTTACAGTAACACATGATCTAAAGACTAATGAATATTACCGTTGGTCCCGCCGTCCTGTTTCCTCTGCACCTCCTTACGGTACTCCTCCAGCTCCTGGTCTGTCAGCTGGTTGAAGGGGTTGGGAGGTTCTGGCTCTGGTGGGACTTTGGGTGGGCTTACTGGAGACTACGACACACAGAACCACTGCTTACAGCTCTACACACCAAGAGTTGCATTAAAAGAACAGACATCTTTGCATGGGCTGCAGTTTACCGGAGGGCTGTTCTCTGTTATGACACTGGCGAGAACCTGAGACTGCGGTCCAGCTGTCTTCATGTCCTGACGATTCTGCTGTCGGATCTGGGTGGACAGTTTGGATTGTTGCAACGGTATAACAAAGGCAAAGTTAGATAAAAACACAAGGGTCAATTTGAGCAAAGGGACCTTGTTTCGGGTTTCAATCACTTCTTGCGGGTTGGTGAATAGAGGCACGAACTGGTTGGGGTTCTCTATCTTGATGGAAGTGCTGCCAGCTTGTGTCATCTCCTCTGTCTTCAACCACTAAGCAAGAGAAAAGCAGAATCAAAATGTTTTTTTTAATCTACTTCACCCAACTATTAGCAGTTTGTATATCATATTAGGGGTTGTCTCATTTGACAAGACATGGACTTTTGTTTCTCATGTAGGACAAGGAACGGTATGGATTTAATAATTGCCACCAGGTGGCAGCAGGCACTGAAACAGTGGTCTCTAAGCAGCAGGCTTTCCCCTGCAATGCAGAGATGAGAAGAGCTAGATGGTGGGAGGGACAGAGAGAGAGGGAAAAGAAAGAGGAAGGAGCCAAGCTCCTCCCACTGATGTAAGGAAACCAGCTTCATAGCGTTTTTGTCTCTGTAGGCCTCATCACTGCAGCTCTGCTCTCTCATCCCTGTGGTATACTGAAATAAAAACACATGCTCCACAGTGTCCAACAATCTCCACATGAATCAGAGAAAACTGTTGATTTTGACTAAAGAAATACCCACAATGCAATGTACATCAACTCTAACCAGCTTCTTGTAGAACAGTAAAGAAATGGCGAGTCCAGCAGGCCCTCCTTTGTATAATGAGGCTTTATAGCGCAGCAAGATTTAAGTCTGATCTTCTTTCGCTCCTCAGCACTGATCCCTCTGCTCTTCTTCATTATTCAAACATATCTGCAACTTTCCTTTTACAATTTCCTTCTGGGGACTTTACAGAGAATTGAATGTGATTGCTGGGGCTCACGGTGGTGCGCTGGTGTCCGGGGCTGGCTTGCTCCTGGCTCACTTTTTGGTAAGTGTTGGGGGTGTTGAGCCATCGGGTCCTCTCCTGTTGCTGCCGTTGGGCAAAAGGGTGCTGCCTCAGGGCCGGGTGGACTCCGTCGTCGTCGAACTGGTGGAAGGCCGTGACCGTCGCAGGCACTTCCACCTCCCTTCGTGTCCGTGATCGTTCCAGCAGCACGGGGAAACGGTAGGCGTAGCCGGTACGGTAGCCCTAGAGAAGGAGCACACACTGTATAAGAACAACTGCTAAGTGCTACTAAAGCATTGGTGCTAAACTAATAAGTGGGAGTCTGCATGGATAGGACATGTCAAAGAACTGTCAAACAACACTTTAGTATTGAGTTATTGCTGATGCAAACACCAGCATTTAACATTAAAAGTTCCATTAGCAAACCACAGGGAAGCATTCGCTGCATACTTTTATTGTGAAGCATTTTCAGGAAGTGCATGTTCATCATCTTGCCTACCAGGTTATCCAGAGTTCTCATCAGGGCCTCAAACTCATGCTCCCCGACGCGACTCTTGTGCAGGGGCCCAAACGTGGAGCCGGCCCAACCCACAGTGCCGGCAGGGTTGGGTTTGTGAGTGGTCCGGTCCAGTAGAATCAGGTTCTGTTCTCCACCTGCACAGCACAAAGCTGAAACCTGGAAGCGACACAATTGGAAGATGAAACTAATTTTGTAAGACAAATAGAAAGGAAGTACTCATCCCTCTTTCAATCCTACTTTTATTCAATTCACAGCACGCCAGGAAACATGACGAGCCACTTTCTCGCCAGTAGCAACCACCACAGCATCCTAACCCACTGCTGGCACCTCTCACACGACTCCCTAGGCTCATAAGTCAGAGCCAGAACAGAAGCAGTTCATTTTGCATTTGTCTTACTTCATTGGTTGGTTTAGAGTCAGCACCTACTATGCTACTCATAGTCAAACTCATTTGCTGTTTGGGTTTTTTTGTTTGGTTGCTGACTTTCCCTCAGTTGTGTGAACTGCTCGTTTGTGCATGCAGTCCTGCAGACCTGCCTATTTATCAGCGCTTGCACAGCATTTGCCCTTGCAAAATATGAAAAACTGCTTAGGAAGACACGCATTCATTGAGATCAAGGACAAATTTAGACAGATTAGCAGAACGGGCCTGAATATTCCAGCAGTCATGTATGTGCTCTTTTGGCAGATGACATTCCTGTGGTACATTATGCTGCAGTGCAGATGTGCTGGCTAATTCAAAAGGAATCAAAAGGTTCAAATGCCTAACTGCAACACTGCTGTATCTATTTTTTTTCACAGGCTCACTCTCCCACACACCCACATACAGCACATGCCATAAGGAGAGTTTGCGCACGTCACCTGGATCTGGCAGGCAGCTTGGATGTGATAGATGGAGTAAAAGGCCTCCTCCACAGATTCTCCCAGAGCTACAATGCCATGATTCCTCAGAACAAGAACCTGGAATACACATGGGACAAAATCAATCTAAGAGCAACAGATTCAGTAATTAATGCAGCATAAGGTCATTACACCTCAAGTCCTCTCACTGAGCTCAAACCAACCAAGTGGGAACAGTGACTGCAGAGATATGCAGGCATTGTATTACACGTATTACAGCTCGGTCTGCTTAGGTCTGCTCACCTTGCAGGTGGGTCCCAAGCTCTTCTGGAGCTCCACTCTGTCTTCCTCCTCCTCCATAACTCCATTGTAGTCATAGTATGCAACGTCTCCAACCAGCAGAGCCTCATGAGACAAAGGCAGGAGGCCGCGCTTCATAGCTGAAACCTGGAGACAAGTGGCTGTCAGCTGTGGCAGCAAGAGTCCTAAGAGGCTCATGATTACAGCGCCTGAGGTTTTTTGTATGTTATGAGATGGCTGCAGAACAGAACTATGTCTTTATTTAGCTCGATTACCAAAACTCTAGAACCCTCCTCTGTCAGCTGAGTCTGACTCACCGCAGCAGACGCCGGCGTGTGTAGGTGAAGCAGGCAGCGGACATCGGGTCGGGCCGAGTAGATGGCCGAGTGGAGGCTGAACTTCTCTTTGTCCACGCCCAGGCTGGTGCTGCCCTTCTCCACCACCTCACCCAGGATATTCACCTTCACCTGTGTGAAGAGCCAACACACAGAGCCAACAGTAAGTTTGCAACAGAAGAAGTGCAGTATGTCATTATTTGAGAGCCAGGTTATATGTAACCTTGATCTTACTCACCAGACTGGATCCAGTCACCTCACTGTAGGCCAGACCGTCTGGAAGCACCAGGAAATGCTCTTGTTCTTTACTGACACGCAGCTGTCAGCGAGGAACAGAAAGAATTAAAGACAAACACTTACAGGGATGCTAAATCATCTTTGGTCTTCCACTGGGTACGGCAGAAATCAGGTTTAAGAATCTTAAATAAATCCTGAGTGGTTAATCACAGTGCCTGTGAAGCTTAAATTAAGAGTTTATAAATTGAAATGTAAGAATTACCCTAAGACATATTATGGCAATCGGCGAATAGCGTTCAGAAGCTGACTTGCTTTTTAGAAGCTTGCTTTTTTCAGACATTGTCAGTAAATGACGGTTAATTACATTTCTGGCTCATCATTCTAGAACTGTTCACTGAAAACATGTTTAAAACAATCCACACAGCAATTGAAACGCTGTTAAGGCACATAATAGATATGTGATGCATGTACTTACAATATTTTCTATGAGCTGCACTACAATGAATCAGACATGGCACAATCTTTACGTTCTGTCAATGCCAACGTCAATTATCAGAGCACTGTGTTCTGCTATAACTGAGTCTGGAAAAACTCTTTCAACTTAAGGTTAGGAAACGTTTTAGAGCATCCATTTGTTTTTGTGCTTTAAATTTGCTTAGCAAAGAAAAAGATAAAGAACAGAAACCTGAGAATGACAGTCAGAATGACAGAACAGACAGTACGAACAGTGTCCTTCTAATCTTGTTCCAGGAGCCCTTTTTCCTTCTCTTTGTGTAAATCTATTCTGCATCATAGCAAGAGGAAAACACACAAAGGCTGGATGCATAATGTTAAAAAAAGTGAAGCTAACAGTGAGGCAGGCGCGGCTGATTTGGGCCCAACCGTAGAGGTCGAACAGGCGATGGGTGCTGGCCAGCTTGCAGCGCATCAGCCTCTCTCCCTTCACCAGGCTGCCGGGCTCCCAGCCATGCAGGTCGTTGATGGGTGTCACCATCATCATATCTGTGCGGTGTGAGAAAATGGGAAATGTCGACATCTAGAACTGTGGAAAATGGCCTTTATGGAAGCCCACCAGAGCCAGAACCTCCCTTATGATTTATAGAATTTTCTTTTAGAAATGGTATTACTTTAAACACAACATAGGTGAATAAAAATATTAATCATAATAATTGCATCTTTTGATATATTTCTTCAAAATGTTATCATAAACAATCTCCTGTCAATGTAAATATAAACTAATTTCATCAGTGTGAGTTTCATCAGTGATAAGCAAAGCACAGTTTGTAAGAATTATATTTTATGTTACTTTATTATTTATATAATTATACATGGCAGACAATGTGGTATTAGCCATTTCAGTGTTATTTGGAGTATTGGTTAATGGTAGTACACTTTTTCTGCTTGAAGCTAGACCAGCTACAGCGTAGAGACCACATCTTTTAATAATGACTTACAGACACATACGGCTGGGTTCATGTGTACATGATACTTACTGGAAGGGGAGACCGGCAACGAGGCTGGAGAGCCATGTGAAGCCATGAAATCAGCAAGCTGCCTCAGTGCCCACAGGTTGGAGGAGCTGCCCCCCTTCTTCATCTGTTCCTGGATCAGCACATCCAACTCCTCTCTGAATGACTGCACACACACAAACATCACATAATAAATACAAAAGAGTCTTCCTTAGAAAACTAAGATTAACATTTCTGGTTTTGACAAACCTTGGATTATCTCCAACATTTACGTCATCAGAATCATTTGAAAGATTCTCTAATCCCATAAAATTTATGGGGGCTTAAAACGCACACACGCACTGATTATCAAATCCTAAATGACAGAAGTGAGGGTGCCTCAACATTTTAATGTTTAAACACACACACATTCCAAGCAGCATACAGCAGAGAACAGATTGTTTCTAATGTGGAGCAGTGATCACATGACAAGAAGAAAACGAAAATATTAGAAAATGACTAGGATGATAATTTTCAGAATAAAAATGCTGATAAACATTCAACTCACTGGGCTCTGGAGAAGGCTGGAGATGCGTTTTGATTGCTGGGTGCCGGAGCCGGGTGTGGAATGCTGAGGAGACTGGAGACCCTCAGGGAGCCCATCACTGGGGCTGCGCTGCACCGGGGTGCCCTTGGGAGTGGGAGACTTGCTCATCTTCTGCTGTTGTGCCTTGCAACCAAGTGTGGGTGAAACTATAAAAGGAAGAGTGTCAGTAGAATTACACATGTGGGCTAAATTACATCTCAAGAGTTTAAAAGAAGGCATTCCAAACAAAACACTCACACGCTTTAAAGCAGATATAGCTGTGCTGATGTTATTTACTTATTCAATTGTGAATTACAGCAGCGAATCTACCATGTTGGAGAGTCATTGAGATGCTTGATTAAAAAGTCCATAGCTTCACTTAGAGTTACATCGATCTTTCCTTCCTCTCACTTGTTCCAAGAGGTTCAATACTACTCCCATATCAGCCCATTAAATATTAAGCCAGTTAGCTTCACTCAACAGAAAGACTTGGACTGAGGGAAATAGATAGTCCGGTTCTGTCTAAATGTAAAGAAATCCACATGTCAGCAACTCCAAACTGCTTACTCTACCTAACGACCTGACAAATGACATGCAGCATTATGAGGATCAGGTCCAGGTGTACACTTTAGGTGAACTAGACTAACTCCACGGCTAATACTAACATTTCATATTTTTTAATTGATTTATTAGTTTTAGGCAATAAAGTTCAGATAAAGCATTCTATTACATTAGCCATAGGCCCCAGTCCAAGATGTCATTATCATTTGTGTATCAAGCCATGGTACAGTAGTAAACAAATGTGAAAAGGGGGAATATACAATGAGAATACCTTATTCTAATAATCAAGAGCTGCTCACCATGATGGGTGAGAGATACTTCAATTGTACAACTGAATCTTTCTGTATCTTGTATTAACCTGAAAGCCAATTCCCTGTTGGCAGGAATACCATTAACAATGCATTAGACAACACATTAAACACCACACTCCTTGCATTTTGAAGAACAGCATTAGAATAAAACACCTACCCTCACAATAAGGATGATGTATTCCTCAGGGCACCGAGCAGTGAAAGTGCAGAGCTATAGGAAATGCAGTATTAGCAGTTAGAGCTCACGTGCAGCAGCATCACAACCACCACAGGAAGTCGGCTTGTGATACGTCTCAGTAATTGGAGAAAGGCTAAAGCATTACCATAAGGATTTTCAGAGAAGAACCAGCCACTCCCTGAAAAAAACATACTTAACCCTGACACACAGACACACAAACACTAGGCTGCATGGAGAAGATAAGTCCCACATAAACCACACCCTCCTCTCCTTTTGCGCTTCTGACTCAGTCATTTCTAAGCTGGTTAACTGTAGAAAACCATTTACAGAAAAAGCATTTAAAAAAAAAGACAGAAAGTTACATCACATCCACAGAATTAGTAAATCTCACAGACAGATGACTAAACCGTTAATGGAGTTTCTAGTCTAACACTGCACTTGTGTCAGTGGGCCTGCGCAACAGTGATGAAGCTGCCAAAACATGCACAAGCATCGCAACAGTTTATGGTGCGTTTATTGTCAAATAGATGCCGGTCTTTGCATATAGTTGTTGATGAAGTTCATGTTACGTTTGCAGCTCCATGCAAATACTGTAAGTCTGAATGTCAACAAGTCGCTTATTTAAAGCAGCAGTCTGTCTGTTCACACAATAGATGATGGTTGACAGTGTGTATTATTGTCTCTGGGGTGGAGGGGCCTCAGCTGCTGGCAGTCGGCAGACAGAAAGACTCTCTCCAGGGAGGGTCCTAATGACTAGGGGAGACGAGACGCTGCTGCTGGCTTGCCATCAGGTGCACTAGCTCTGCAGCATAATCACATAACATCATAAAAGCTCAGGAGGCAAATGGGGACGCTCTTCTGAGTTTCACTCCTCTGCTGCAGTTGTACAAGTTTAAGATTTCAGAGCCATGTTAAGTAGTGTTTAATACCAGTCTTAAATAGCTTAACACATTAATAATGATTTATTAGAAATGTACAAAATAGGAACACTACAACAGAATAGAAATTGATGTAAATATACGTCATGTTTACAATGAAAGTGTTATATCTACAAAATATTTTAATATAAAATATTTATAATGCACAGCAGTACATGCCTGCATTGACTGGTGTAAATCTAATCACATTCAGTATTTTTAGGAGAACTGAGCACTGACCTGTAACAGCAGCAAGGCAGACGGGGCTACAATTATCTAAGTAGGTCTGCATTGATTTTCTTTGGCTCCACTTGTATGTCACGATTAACTTTATAAAACATTTTAAACGTTTGGCAAATACTTATAATGTCCAACTACAGCACATACATTTTATTTTTAAATCACTGCAGCTTATAATGTCTTTGTTGTTAAAGTAAACAGCCTAACCAGTCGGTTAGCTGGTGCTGTCCTGCCATGATTACTATTGATAGCCGTGTCAACATCATTGCCTACAGTAAGTCAATGCAAAAAAAGAAGTTCCCAACACCGGATGGAATTAAAGTAGATTTATGTGCTCTAACTTTTTACCACCAAATGGGCTTAAAACATTACATAGTGTTGCAGAAATGTGAACTACATGAAAATGTTTCAGTGCATGATTGATCATGAGGTGAAATACGTTTTGCTCACAGTGCAGCACAAAATTTCCGTGGCATATTTACTTCACTAAAAAGCTATATTATAAAGATGCAGAACAAATGGCAAAGCAGTTGGAGTGATGGAGTTCATTACAGTCAAGAGGGAGTTTTCCTTTTTATTAGCTACTTCATTTTAGTGGATTTATTAGTAGAACTGTAAAGAGTTATAGCGTGAACAACCAGGGAAAATATAAAATACTTATTTTTACTCTATTTTTTTCCTTTGCTTTGCTTTTTATTTGCTAAAAACTTAAGCTGTTTCCTCTCTCCTTAAACTTAACCCCACCTCATAGCAGACTCTACTTTCTAATAATATTCTTATTATCATCATCAACATCATTCTGTGGCTGAGAGCTCTCAAATCTGCCATCCAACTCCCACAAACGCTAGGGTGCCAAATGGGGCAGGAAGAGGAGACGAGGCCCGTGAGATGTGCAGCCCTATCAACCCGAACGCACAACATGGTTTTATAGCTTTTAGCGCCATCCGTTCTTCCTTTCAATTAAACGCTGCCTAGCAACACTCGCACCCGCTGCAGCATCAGCACCAGCGCCAGCAGAGCATCCGCTAATGGCCACCCACAGAATGCAGAGGCCAGCGGCGACGGCACGAAGCACGCGAGTCTCCAAACGCACATCCCAAACCACACTGGAACAAACTAGCGCATCCCGTCTTCACACGGCGAGAAAGCGCTCGGAGGTGTAAACACCCACAATGCGGACGCTAATGAGCGACTTTGTGGCTAAAAAAAACTCAGGATGCAGTTCCATCACAACACAAACGGCACATTAAGACGTTGCCCTGACCACGGGCCTCGATCGGCAGGACGCCGTGACCAGCACGCTTCTCGCTGACCGCAGAGTAAGCGAGCGACGCGCCGATCCCGACGTCGAGCTGCAAACGCAGCTTCGTGACAGCGCGAGGCATCCTTTGTGAAATGCGCACGGGGGGATCATGCTTGCGTCGGGGCGGACCCTCCTCTGCGCCCATCGTTTGCCCATTGTTGCCTTGCTCGACATTGCTAAAGAGAAAAATGACGAGAACGTGTACTCACCTCAGCGCATCATCGGCACCGTCTCCTCTGCGTGGGTGCGGCACACCCACAGCCCGGAGCCGTCCTCAGGGTGGGCAGATGCGCTCAGCTACCAGCCTGTGTGGGCTGCGACAGGGCTCCTTTGTCAGACCGTTTCAGGGCCTCAGCTGATACCAAGCCAGCGGACCCTGATGTTTTCAAAGACCAGCCCACTGCCACGCCTGCCCTCGGTTTGACACCCGAAGACTCCCACACACACGGCGACAGTGAGAATCACTGTATGTGTGCAAGTCGTCTTGTCATTGTGTTGGTAAAGCCTAAATACAGCACAAGGGTTGTTGGTTTATGCTGTCTGGTAAAATGTTGTCTGGTGAGCGAGGCCCAGTTAAATTTGGCCAACATACGTCCCATCAAACAGGCGCCACCTGCTGTTTAAAGTGGTTTAATCAGGCGCGATACAGGACACGAACTTTAGCGTTAAGTGCTCCTTCAGAATGATACGTTTCTCATTAAAGTGATCAACACACAGGTCTACGGCTTCATCCAGTAGATATCAGTCATTAGTTTTTCTTTTGCCCCCCACTACAATCTAGGTTTGCGGGGTTTTTTTTTTGCAATTTGAAATGAAAACAGTTACAAGCTTGGTTTCATCAAAAAAAAAAAAAAAAGACTGTCGCAGATGCAACTGCCATCAAAAAAACCTTATAATTACTGTAGCTCAATGTCTCCCAGCTACTATATTCTGCTTATATTTTATTAAAGTTCACGCTATCTTAATGCTAAGTAGAATTAATAACACTCACTGAAAAGGGTGAAATTGTCAAATAAACTGTTTGAATCTTCTTAGTTTTGTACAGTTAATTGTAATGTTCTGTAATTTTCATTCACTGATGATAATGAATCAGAAAATTAGAAGACAACCAGGCAAAAATACCTAAACAAATCATATTTCAGCATACTACACACCAGCAGTAAAAACGTACAATGAATCGGACAGAAATGATGCTGTCTCAGTTTATTTTAGGAGATATCAAGTACACTGTAGCGAAAAAAAATAAAATCACATTCATATGTTGACAAAAAAACAAAATAGATTGTTCAATTGTCAATGAAATTTGAAAGTAAAATAAAATGGACAAATAAAAAAACTCTTCAAGAATATTCCTTCCTTCAAACAGGCCCCTAAAAACACAAGGTTTAGATTAGAGATACTGAACAACACTATTTCTCCATAAAATCATCTTGATACATGTTGTACCCTGATCATAGCATTGCTGGGTGCAACATACAGTACCAGATGAAGGCAGTGTAACGAAATAAAAGCCCAGAGTTTATACTTGTTAAAAAGTCAGTCAGTGATCATTTACACCACATGGGGGCAACAACTGTACATGTATGCTAAGATTTCAATTTGGTATCACTGTTAATTTTAAATCAACTTCAGCATTTATAAGCAAGAAAAAAGCATTATTACATTTAAACCCTGTAGTTTTTCAAAAACGTTACTATCTAGATTTGTTTGCAGTCATTAGATTTCTAGATAAAAATGCATAATAAACAACAGAACATCTAACCTGGCTCGTTTCCAATGCTTGTGAAAGACATGGACACTGAACGCTTTTCAGCAGGGTTGAGACATCTGGTAAAAAAAAAAAAAAAGGCCACAATAACTGTGTTGATGTTTTGGCTGACTGTAAAAGAAACAGGGCAAATTGCTTCCTGTGAAGAAAACATTTTTCTGTTAGGATTTGAGAACAGTCATAAGAAGCGGTTGATGCACACATTTTAAAACAAGTTCTGTACTCTTTTGACACCTCGCGGCGCTCTGGGGGGATCGTAAAGCGTTCCCAGGCCAGCTGAGAGACACGGTCCCTCCAGCATGAGCTTTCTGTGGCCCTTCCTCTTGGGACATACTGTAACACCGCCCAAGGGAGGTGTCCAGGAGGCATCTAGACAGATGCCGCAGCCACCTCTGCAGACTCCTCTCAGTGTGGAGGAACATGGCTCTAATGAGAGATGCTGGCAAGTGACCATGGTGCCCCCTGCCACTCCTTTCAGCCGCCTGTATCTGGGGCGTTGTCCTTTCGATCGTGACCCAAAGCTCATGACCATGACCTTCACAATATGTTGGAATTTAACTTGCAAATATAGAAACCCACACTGTGAAATGAGTGTAAATCTAATATTTAGTATTCAGTATGTGCAAAAGAATAGAAGGAATAAGTTTGGATAAAAACTCAAAACAACATTTCACACTAAGACTGAATGGCACAACAGCATGAGTGTGGAAGGTATGAAAAGGCAGTCGCATCTTGATCCAAACCTCTTCACCTTGAATTATCCAATCAGATGATGAGCTACTTGTGAAGACAGTTTGAATGTTTTGGGCGTTAAGGCCACACTAAGCATAATCAAATGTGTTGATTGCCAGCTGTAATTGTAGTGTATTCCTGCCAGATCGTTTCAGGAATTAAACATGTGTCTGATTGCCTATTGTCTGAAAGGTCTGTTTTTCTAGAATTACGTTTGAAGCCTGCTCGTCTCGTGTTTGAAAGGTTACACCAATTGTCACAACTGCGTTCCCTCAGTTCTAATAACACAGTTACATAATATGTTGAGCTCTACGCAAAGTTTAAAATGATAGGGAACAGCATTTTTTTTTTATTTTAATGTGTTAAAGGTCTAATTTGTACACCGATGCACAAGCTTTTGCAGTTTCATAAATTAGACATTAGAATGTATTTTAACTATTTCCTTCTATTAATTTAAAGAGTGATGAAATTACACACAACCAATATAATGACAACATGGAATTAATATCTTACCACCACAGATGACCAGTGTAGCATGTTCATTTAATTGTCCATTTATGCAATTAAATATAAATCATTTGTTAAATTTGAATTTCATTTCGAACTTGAACCTACCAAACCTGAAATCTAATAATACACTATATGTATGTTTGTTGTTTGTGTGTCTTTGATGAGAATTGAGGCAGGTTACTTGCAGGATTTACTTGAGTTACTGAAGTCTGATCCGGTCCTACTTGGATGATGAACTGGTACGCAGGCATCACACAATGCTGCAACATCACTCTGGTCATATCTCCTCCATCGTCCGTCACTGGTTCTGAGGGCAGGGGGAACCCACCTTCTACATGCTCCCCGGACATGTTCAGCAACTGTCAGGAAAAAACAAAGATGCAGGTGGATACATTTGTGAACTATAGCTATATAGATGTGTGACAGGAATTTTGCACACTGTCTTTTACTCAAACAACCCTGAGTTGACTGACTGACTTGCCCATAGACTTCATATGCCTTCACAACATTGTCACTGAAAACATATCTTCACCTACCTTTTAGTGACATTCTGCACAAAACAGCTGTATATTAAGTTAAATAATCAAGCGACTTTATTTTTAGTTTTATTCTATTCAATTATTATAGGACAATGCTTCCTTCTTTTGTCGGCTCAATACCCTTTCACACGTACTTTCCAGGGCATCACTAAACCTTATCAGTAGCCTTGTCCACTTGCGCTTGTGTGTACAATTAGGGATTTTAACAGCTTCTGACTGAGTCATTAAGCACCCTTCAAAGTACCTTCAAAGTTCCAAAGTCCCTTTAAAGCCTGTTAAAAGCCTTTATTTATTTTTAATCTAGTTAGTACAGTCGGTAGTTTATGTATCATGGTACTTTTATGTTTGTAGCTCACATTAACTGCCTCCAACTACCATCACCAACTGCACGGTCAAAAAGACAACACTCACATCGTCCACTCTCCACATCTTGTCCAAGCCCTCAGTCTGACCATAAGTGATTGCATTCTTTAGGAAATCAGTGCCACTGCCATTATCCTGAAACATGGGAAATGACAATAATCAACATGTATGAACAATATGTCTGGGAGCAGAGTCTGGAAAACAACAATAGACACTTGTCATTTGATAAAATGCTAATTATTAAAAACGTACTTACACGGTCAGTGTCCTGCAAAACTGCAACAAGCAACCTAATATATTCAGCTGCAGCCTTAAGCGTGTCCACTTTACTGGGTTTGCGGTCTGGACGCATGAGTGGCACCATGGCCTTCAAACGGGAGAACATGGTGTTCAAGTTCCTAATCTGCACAAAAGATATGGAATTTATGATATGACAGAAGGCATGTGGCAGATTAGTAAATCTGAAATTCGTTTTGATGAACCAATCGTCACATTACATATGAAGGATTCCGATATCAAGAAAGCTTTTTTTTCAATTTCTGAATCAACTTGCTGCCAAATTCACCAAAACGTATGTTATTAACCGCGTCTGCAGGCCCATGAAGCTTGTGGTAACATATTACAACTGAGTACTTTGACAAAACAAGCATTTAGAAAGTTAAAGGGGGAAAAGACAGGTGACACCGCGGCTGCGCTGGAGCCATGCTTTTACAGTACGGTTTACAGAACCACTGCCCATTTCTTCTTATCAAAACATAGAAACGAACACACAATAGGAAAAATAGATAATGATAATTTTAAGTCACCAGAAATAAGGAAAAAAGTCAATAACAAAAATGCTTCCGGATAAAAGTATGAATGAAAATAAATGATTATTAAACGTATTGTGCTCATCAGAGCGCTGAAGTTAGCTTAGGCTAACTGCTGCTTAAAGTTGGCCTCTCAGTCTAACATTTCGCAGCGCCGTACTGTATATAATTAGCCCTTAAACCAACACTCACTCTCAGTCTTTCCTTGGCATTGACCAGTTCTCTTTTTTTCACAGTTTCGCTGAAGTCTTCGGCGACAAAGTAAAAGCCGTCCTTCGTCCGTTTGAACTTCTCTACGTTGCTGTAAACGGGCAGCGCGGACTCGCCGGTCAAACGCTTGAGGATGTCGCCCATGAGTTCCTCCTGTGGCACTTTCATCTTCACGAGGAACATGTGTGGAGCGCGCGGGCCTCGTCGAAACGTCTCCTCTGGCGAACTGCGGCGACGGAGGAGCAGCTCCAGGATGACGGACAGCCACACCTGCGCTCAGCGGCTCAATTAGGCTGCTGCCAACGGCCGCGAGCTCCAGCTGCTGCGGCGTGCCGGTGGACGACGTGCTGTTGGAAATGAGAAAAAATAAAATTAAAGAGGAAAAAAAGGCTAGGTCCATGGCGCTGAACTTTCAGAATGGCTTTATCCTCGTCAAGTGCTCTAATTGAGTAATTATGACTATTGTCAACTCAATCCGGGGTCTAATAAAAGGTGCTCTTTCCTTTTCTTTGAAGAGAAGGAAAAGTAAACTCTGATTGGGTTTTTTTCATTTGGTTTACCTCAAAGAGCTTAAAAGGACGTTCAGTGGGTGTTTTTTTTTTAAAGATACAGAGAACCTCATTTCTAAATTCTGAAGTTTTGGCAGAAGAATAAGCCAATGTATTAGAGCAATGGGAAAAAAATGCATCTGCAAATCAGGGGATACTTTTTAAAGCCGCTGGTGAATGTAGTTCATACACAACAGGAACATAAACCTCACACAAACAAACTCTGCATTATGCACTCACTACAGTTAGGTCACTGTAGCTGTAACTATTTGTTACGAACTAGCACAACTAAAGTGCTATGCAGGTAAAAGGGGGTAACTTGGTGACACACGCTGCAGCAGCTTCTGTAAAAAAGCTGCATCATCACAGAGCCACTTATACTGTGCTACTGGACATCTACGCTGCATGACTTCCTCCAGGAAGTTAACGACAGCACTCAACGCTACTCGTGCCAAGGACACCTGCTTTAATGCCCACTCTCCAAAAGATAATTGTCCCAGTTGTGCTCTCACTCTGGTTTGGTTCTTCTATTTTCTTGTAGGAAGCAGTAACGGCACACACACCCCTCCTTTGTCTTTGGAATGTATTGCTGTTTTTTAGTTTGCTCATATAGTATATATGGAGTGTGGATGAATAGACCTAAACCTTTTCTGTTACTTTACCTGTATGCACTGTACCATTGTGTCATTTATAAACTTGGGGAATTAGCAGATTAAATTAAATTAAATGATAAACAAATACACAAAACTACATATAATGTAGCATATTGACACATTTTTACTGTAGTATTGTATAAGAGATCAGAAAAAATAGTTTATCACTAGTCTCACCTCTCTGTTTTGTCATTGTTACTCTTACATGTTCATAAAAGCTCTGTTTAAATTACAATCTCTGTTGTGCCATTAAGCAGAAGACCAGATAAATTCACTTTACACTTACTGTGGCAGATAATTAATTTATCAAATGTATGACACACTGTGTTTTTTATCAGATTCATGTCAGTGAACCCCCTTGAATCATTGGTTAACAAGGTGAGTGAAATGTCACTGTTATTGATCTTTGCTATGTTGTTAGACTATTGAAGAGCCCTAGTAATAGTACCAGTAGCATGCACAGCCACTTCTCTCCAGATGATGATAAGTGCAGCAAAATGTCTCATTGTTAATTAGCCGGAAAGGTCAAACCATTGTTCATATGACTGGCCTGGTTTCTGGTGGCTGCCTGCATCAGATTCAACTAAAAATCTTAATAGAAAATGATTACACACATTCACAATTGGTGATAATTGCTAGGGTCATCAAGCATGTATGCTACAGAACTCTACAGTATGTACAGTAGGAATGGTAAGCCCGTAAATATTGATAACTAAGGACTAAAGGATTGATCAGCTTGTCAGTGCTCTATGGTGTTGATGTTTACTGCAACAGTCTGGGAGGGAAAATGAAAGCCAACTAACCACCACTATTAGCAGCTTGACATTTAATGTGACCTCACTTGCTTTATACCATGCACACTGCAATCATTGCGCAAATATTACTCGTGGGCCAGTGGTATGTTTGTCATGATGACAGAATGCTATTCAAAATGCTATGCCTAAACAGTAGGTTCCAGCAGGTTCTAGCCACTGCATGAGGAGTAGTTGGACTAGATTGTTACACTAAAACAGGAAAGTTTAGCTTCATTGCTGAGAAAATAAACTATGCTCTGTGAAGACTATCGAAACTATTGGTTCACTCATAGGATCCCATTTGCTGTACTCTTAGTTTGAGTCAGTAGGGGAAGGCTAATGTTTCCAAAGCCACTTGCACAATCATTACACACCAGATGGTGTAATGCTAGAAACTCCAGTCTGTAGTGCTAGTGCATACGTTACATTTTTCTTCATTCAACCGCTATTTTACTGGAAGGTCATACTGTAAGGTTGGACATGCTAAACAGGACCGATACAGAGCCTTGAGTTTATAAGTTATTAACCTACTAAATACTTTACAGACCTGACTGTGACTGTGGTAAAATCTGTGATCAAAATGAAAAGTTCAGTCCAAAAAATAGCAACTTTTAAGGGGAACCACAGAGAGGCATTGCTTAGTTTTGCTCTATATTGATTATAATGTCTATTTATTATTCATTAAAAATAAATTGAAATGGAATGATTTCTATTTTATATCTGTCTCAGACATTACTAACATACTTCCCATAAATTCTAAATTCAGTTTATTTGCAAGCTCATTATAGTGTGTTTCAAAACTGATAAAGACAACATATTCTGAAGGATTTAATTCAGAGGCAATATTTTATTCATCATTCTTGTATAGTGCATTTGCCCCATTAGGGAGTCTAGCTGTCAATGAGCTGCAGAGTGCCCTGTGGATAGATTGCACAATGACATAGTGTCTGGTTTGAATGTAATGAAAAGTGAAACATTTGAAAGCTCTCAGTAACAAAAAAGTCCAGATGTCAAAATAAATGGACTAGTATCTAAGACATACTACATACAGTACTTGTGGTGAAGACTTCAGGTAAGCCTTTCAGTGGGAACCTTACATTAGTACATCCTTTAAAGCTACAACTTGTTGCTTCGATTACATGTGTCTATGTTGTGATTTTTTCGTGTTGATTTCTACCGAAAGAGAAACATGCTGAGCTTTCACTACAGGCAAAAATACTTCTGTGTACTTTGTGTAGTTTGCTACACTCATGCTGTTGGGGAGCTGAGGTCAGGAGAATGTAAAGGAGGGTCCATTACAGCCATCGCTTCTTGAACTTGATTAGTCTTCAAGTAGTTCGGCAAAGCTTTGAGGTTTGTCTGGGGGTCATTATGCTGCAGGAACATGAGTCCTTTTTTCAGAGGAATGAAGTGCTACTTCTCCTTTATAGGGGTGTAGCCCTTTCAGTGCAGGTGTCCAACCCTGAAGCAAACACGCCTAAATCATTTCTGCCATCATGTTTGTTAGATCATGGTTTATTGCGCTATTCTCTCTCCAGTTAACCTATTACTTATCATAAAGTATGTATGCAAACCTACTTGGTGTCTATAAAAACAGCATTCCTTTTAAATCATACACTGTCTTGTTCTTGGTGTTCAGTCAAGTCAATATCTGTGATAAATTTTGTACTGTACTCATTCTGGCATATTGAGATATTTCACCTAACTAACCTTGATTTATTGATTTTCTGGTGGTTTGGTGACTTTTGATCTGCCTGATCTTGCTTTGAATGCATGTGTCTTAGTTTCCACAAGCATCTTGGGGGAAAAATCCTAAAAGCCTTTTTCTGTGGGTCAGAAACCATTTTCTCAACATCATCCAGTGATGCTTTGCAGTGGAATATTATGATTATTACTTGATTTGCACTGACATCTCCAACAGAGAGTGTTGTTTTCAGTTTCAAAGTATTGTAAACCTGTCAATTGTCAGAATTGTACACCAACAGTAATGAGCAATGGTTTACAGTAAATGTTATTATTAGACCACTGAAATATTTGCTCCATCTCCTGCAAAACAGATACATGTAACTGACTTGACACTTTGTCTGATCTGTGCTCTTGATTGTCCAATATGTTCAATAACTCACTGTGTTTCACAATAAAGGCGTTTCCCTGAACACATTTCATTAATTTATATTATACATTGTCACATGATGAGACCGCAAAGGTAACAAACAGAGACCATTATATCAGCAAATGACAGCCCATAACGTCAAGAGGCACAATCACTACAGTGATTCACTGAGTATAGTTAAGTAAGAGACAACATCCCAGATTCTGTAACATTGCATCTCCAGTTCTAAGCAGTTACAGTAAAACATTATGTCCCTGATGATGAAGGTTCACAATCAAGGCGTACCTGAGAATGACAGAAAACTCTTGCCCTGCTGTTTCTACCTGAAGAGTAGACATTGTTTTTACATTAATTTGTCAAAAATCATTTGACATGCTAATAGCTACTCGTCATCCTGACCTGCATTCACATATCTTAAATAAATAAATAGAACACACAGTTTCTAGGATATACTGTAGAATGGCATGTTTTTGCTTCTGCTTATTTGATTCCACTGCAGGTAGACTGTTAATTACGAGGATAGATGCCTTTGCGATATTGGTTTTTTTTTATGTCTTCATTCTACGTGATACCTAGATAGATTGGGCCATTTGAACCTGATGACCAGGTAAAGTCACAGACAGGAGGCTGGAGTGGGAGACAAAGCATCAGAGGCAGGCAGGAATTCAAATAAAAAGGTAAAAGTAGAGTAGAAGCCACTCATAATTAAAACATTGCTATCATAAGTGAAATGTCATAATGAGTTATTTTGTACCATAACATACCTCACACTGATTGATTAGGGAAGACTTGGGCGCTTCCTGGGTTCGAGTCCCAGAGGCGGACCAGGTGCTTTTCTGTGTGGAGTTTGCATGTTCTCCTTGTGTTTGCGTGGGTTCTCCGGCTTCCTCCCACGGTCCAAAAACATGCGTTAGGTTAATTGGTCACTCTAAATTGCCCGTAGGTGTGAGTGTGGGTGTGAATGGTTGTTTGTATATGTGTGGCCCTGTGATGGACTGGCGACCTGTCCAGGGTGTATCTCGCCCCTCGCCCATAGCCAGCTGGGAGAGGCCCCCATCCAGCCCCCCTGCGACCCCATGTATGGGATTAAGCGATATAGAAGATGGATGGATGGATGGACTTGGGTGCTGTAGCCTCCTAATCTTTTCTTCATAATATAAAAAACAGTTTAGTGTAGCTTCATCAGAGAAAAATATAAAATACAAATTTCTGTTTGATGCATTTCAGCCTGACAAGAGCAAACCATTTTCCTACTTCTTTCATGCACCCTGTGACCGTACCCAACTTTAAAGCTCAGGCTATAAATATTCATTCATGTGATACGTGGCTCACTGGTTATTACACCACAAGGGGCCTTCTTGGCATGCTTTCAGCTGATTCAAGATGAAAGTGACAGGCATACAGATATGCTAGAATAAGGAATTCCTGCTTGACCTGTTATTTTGTAGTAGAAGCTTTAGTCACACGCTGCTCCAGGCAGCACAAGAACATCTGCAGAATATAATATAATATAATAACAATAGTGTTAATGTAGTAGAATGTGGCTACACAAAAATACACTGTATTTAGAGATATTTGCATTAATGTCACAAATACTACATTAAGAATAGAGGTCCTAATTTTGAGAAATAAAAATAGAAACTTATCAGTAGTAGTAGTTAGAGTCAGTATGACTTTGCTATTTGTTTTTACAGACATCTTAGTGAAGGTGAAATATCTCGATCTCTACCAATATGTAAACATAATCATAATCACTAGGCCTGTTGTGTATATACTCGCCAACATCCACTGAAGATACCACAGGGAAAAAGAGGGGTCACGCCCCACCTTCTCTCCAGCCAATCACCGCCACCAACTCGGTTGACGTCATCGAGCAACTCAGTCAAGGAAGCTGGAAGTTGGTTAGACTCCATTGTAACGACACTTTTAAACTATAAGTTTGAGACGGGAAAACAAACGGCTGTTTTTTCGTTGTATTTTTTTACAGACGGGGATCTTAGAGAAACACTTTGTGCAAGTCTAAAGCAGTGCAGAGTTAGCCGCCACACATCACTAAGTGACGATGTTAGCCTCAAGTCTTCTGGCTAACTACTGCACGGAACTCCATGATGACCAAGCACATAAAGTGAGTAATGGTGTAAATACACGACTGAGTTTGTTTCAATGACGTCTGGCGTGTTATCCTCAAAGCAGTCGAATTTGCTGTCCTTTGTGTAAAAGTATAAACAAGGGTCAGAGTCGGCGGCCCGGTACTAGCTTTTATGAACCCTGTCGTTTCCGTCTCCTCACTGACACCGAATTCCTCACCTGTGTGTTCACCTGTATTGCTAAGTTAAAGTAATTAAACTGCACGGCGATTCTTTAGTAACTCTTTTATACACAATGTTGTAATATTAAACCTGAGATTTTTATAAAGTTTGAACGTATGCTATCCGTGACGTATGAAACCTAGCAAAGGAGGCACTGTTGTTTTCTTTCATAGGATATTTTGACTTGTATCAGTTGGTCCCCGTTCGTCTACTGTAGCCTTCATGTGAGTCACAACGATTGTCTATAGACCACCAAATATCAAAAGATCCTGATTGTCTGCATAAAAAAATATATATAGGACCTAAAGCTGCTCTTCTCATTTCTGTGTGTAAACGATATCCGAGTTCCTTTTCAGTCTTCAGATGCTTTGATTAAGGTGATTATACGAAATAAGATTTCTTACATCATCAGCCACAAAACACATTAACAATGGCTTCATTCCATTTACACAACCCAGTTACCTGGTACTAAGCATGCATACAACAAGGATTTGGAGAAGCATAAATCATATGCAGTATTGTAAAGATGTCTATTATTTGTGCAATTTCAGTGCTATATCATAAGAAGCTGAAACATGTATTATTAATTGTCTTGAAGGACAATTAGCTCTCTAACATAATTGGCAGTATACCAGTAGTTTCATCTTCACAGTAAAATTGTCACTTTGTATTATATATGCATTAATTGCTGATCCTGCAAATATAATTATATAGTGCATTATGCTTTATTATTATAGAATATAATTTGCAGTTTGAAAAAATTCACAACAACAACCAAGTCTAAAGGTGAGCACTAATTCCACAGTGCGCTGGCTTTCAGTTGTATTCTTCAACTGAAGTAATTTAACTCCCTAGATATTATAGTGAGGTTTGCGTAATCACGTATTTTGGGTATCGCTGATTAGTGGTTTTTTGTTTTGTTTGGGACCAACAAGGCAGGCAAATGAGAATATGCTTAGCTATAGATACACTTAGCTGATCGTAGTTGGCTCACATGGATTAGAATATATAGCATTTGTTGAACAGGAAGGGAAAGAAAAATGTGCCTTCATAAAAATGAGGCAATTTGATGCAGTCCATTGCTCTAAATCATATTTTTAAATAAATAAATAAATTGAACTGTATATTTCTTTTATAACACTCTCTCTTAGCGAGACAGACAGAGAGAGACATATTAATAATAAGATCATTCTCTTTTTTTGTAGTATCTTTGTGACTCCTACCTTCCACTGCATTATCTGCAGTTTGAGTTCTTACAGTACATGTTACATTACAGTCTTCATTAATGTACCCGAATTAAAAAAACTCATGTGTTCTAAAGTCAATACATTTCTTTTCTTGCTTCCACTGTACTGTAATCATACAGTTTGACAAACAGATTCTGGAGCTGCAGAAAACGTCAGTACAATATCTTGTAGTGCCACATTTTGCACTTTCTGGAGTTTACTTTTATATACTTTGCTCAAACTGCATGACTAATGTGCTTTTAATAATTTCATCTGAGGGGTTAGGGCTCCGTGAGGCTTCATATTTTTTCATTCCTAATCTTCTAACCAGAAAACTGACACATTTAACCCTAAAATTACCATATGTTAAAATATGCTATTATTTTTTTACTTAATAATAATAGCCTTTCAACATTTTGCAAGCCTAAATTTTATGAAGCAACAACTGCACATTAGAGTATATTGTTCTTTTTTGACATGTACTGTAAGAACAGGATAAAAATAAGGGAACAAAGCTTTTTTTATGTATCCTGTGTTGAACAACACTGCAGCATTAAATTCTATTTAATGTTATGTTAAAAAGATCAATATCCACATTTCAGGTTTACGTCAACCTCAGGTTCACAATGTCTTTAATGATATTTTTGTGTCATCACTGTCATTGTAGCTTTGTCATTATGTAGCACATTAAGACATTGTTTCAAAGTTTTAACATATAAAATCAGTAGCAAGGGTTTGTCACTTTAATATAAATGTTTTTTTCTTCCCAAAAATTGTTCAGGTGGACAAGTTCCTGCATCATTTTCAGCTGTCAGATCAAACTTTGATGGACGTGTCAATACAATTTCGGCGGGAGATGGACAAAGGCCTGTGCAGAGATACCAACCCTGCAGCTGTTGTCAAAATGTTGCCCACATTTGTGCGCTCCACCCCTGACGGGACAGGTAAAACTCTCGTTTTAACCCATTAAAGAACTAACCCATTTCTGCTTAAAGGGTTTATTTTTTTGTTCATATTGCAAAAATTTACCATGTGTAACAATACAGTACAACTCTTAACATATTTGTTGTACATGTGACAATGGCTCTTATCAGTTAATTTATGAAACCTGTTACTAATAAGCTTAAGAAATACTATTTTTAATGTCATAAAGACTTGAATTCAGCTTGCGACATGTCTTGAACAAGTAAGAGCCACAAATTAAACTAAATAGCTTAAAAATAAAATTAAAAGAAGACCTACTGATTTAATAAATTTACATATTTGAAGAATGTGAAAAGATGAGGGTCACAGTTGCATAGTGCTTGATGTGGGACATCACGTCAGTTGCAGGACAATGGCTGTGTAGTTTGTGGTACCCTATGTATTCACGTTTTGTTTTTGTTTTTGTTCAAAGAACAAGGTGAATTCCTGGCTCTTGACCTTGGTGGATCTAACTTCAGAGTGCTCCTGGTCAAAGTTAAGGGCAATGGCGAGCAAAAGGTGGAAATGGAAAATCAGATTTATGACATTCCTGAAACCATGATGAAAGGCAGCGGTACTGAGGTAAGAAACATAGGAAGGTCATAAGGCCTGATAGGTATATTGAAGTTGTATTATTCAAACGCTGGATTTTGTGCTTTGTTTGAGATGTAAAGAGTCAAAATCTTTGTGTGTGCGCGCGTGTATCAAAGCGATATAGTCTGTGTGAAGAACAGGCACACGCTACTGACATCAGGGCTGGAGAGCATTTGCCTTATATACCATTTCAGTTTCAGCAAGAACTATCCATCCTAAATTAAAAAAAAAAATCTTAAAACTCTTGTTTTGCAATCTTATCCTTCATCACCAGTGACTTGCCTTGTTTGGCTCCATACCCCCGTTAACTTTCTCTCTTTTGAACACACACTCTTTTGCACACTACACTGAAATTACTGGTTAATAAGAAATGACCTTTCTCTTTCCTTTTAGTTGTTTGACCACATAGTTGATTGTCTGGCTAATTTCATGGAGAAGATGGACATAAAGGATAAAAAGCTTCCTCTGGGTTTCACCTTTTCTTTTCCTTGTCAGCAGACCAAGTTGGATGAGGTGAGTAATGCAGAGGGTCAGGTAATATCTGAACTATACCAAAAAAATAGTTGTAATTTTCTATATATTTGATGTCTGCAAATAATACAGATGATGTTTATTAATATTAATTTATGACATCATAACCTTCTAAAAATGCAATAAATTGATCTTTAAAAAGCTGTCATGTGATGTAATGTGGGTCTTGTGCATGTCACTTAAGAGTAAACCTTAATTACCATTGCAAATTTTCATATTTCATATTGGCCAGATTTTTAATAAGTGAGATACTATATGTCTACAGGTACATAATCAGAATGGTGTGTTGGTAATGTTTATTATGACATTGTATGACAATCTCAGTTCTTCTTCTTCTTTTTACTTTTTTGTTTGCAGAGTGTTTTGATATCTTGGACCAAGAGATTTAGGTCAAGTGGAGTAGAGGGAAGGGATGTGGTCAGCCTTCTGAGAAAATCCATTAAAAATAGAGGGGTATGTGTTTAAATGCTGTCATGGTCCACCTATGCTCTGTGTGTGTGTGTGTGTGTGTGTGTGCGTGAGTGCGTGTGTGTGTATCTATATATATATACATCTATATATATCCTCCTTATCTTAAATGAAATTGCAGGACTTTGACATTGACGTTGTGGCAGTTATCAATGACACAGTTGGAACCATGATGACCTGTGGGTATGATGATCAGCACTGTGAAATTGGCCTAATTGTAGGTAAGTCCCATCTAACAGAGAATGTAAATAAAATGATAAGAACATCAGCAAGTGTTTTAGTGGTTTAATTCCCCAAACTGAGTGATAGCCAAAGAATGTATTTATTTTTGAATTCAAAACTTTTGCCTTAAAAAGATACATGTAGTCAACTGAGATTAAAGAATAATCAAGAAAAGAAAAAGACTCCAGATGGACGTCAATACATTTTGAAACATCCACCAAGTTCTCCATCTCTATATTGACTACTGTATTGAACAGCATGCATGACAAACAGGAGCCCCACAATTTTACTGATGCTGGAATCTGGAAATGATACTAAACCATTGTACTTTTTAACATGGTGCCAAATTGGCACTCTGAGTTGCACTTTACCAACTACCATTGAAAACTGAAATTGTACCTGCACTGTTCTAAATTGGTACAAATTATAGTACAGATGAATTGTGTGACTGCTTGATTGCCTGAAAAGTAGTGTTGAGTTTGGTTTCTTTTGTGAGTTAAGGTTTTGTGTGTTTTTGGTCTGTATTTTTGATTATCTTTTTCAGTTGTTGTAGAAACTCTAGCCTTTCATACTGTACAACATAATAACACTAATATTCCATTTTTGAGAGTCTCAGCCAGACATTGTATTCTGACTGGCAGTGAATGATATTGGTCAGACCTGCTTTTGCCTAAGTAATGACACAGGACAAAGCGTCAAGGACATGCCATTGTCCTATTTCCCAGCATAGACACTAATGCAGCATTGATTCACTTGATTGAAATAGGGAAGCTACCGTGCCTTCAGTAGTTCTTGCATATCTTTTTCTGTGGTTTTCTGGTAGTTACCTCAAAACTCTTATATTTGAGTTGTTCTGGACAGCTGTAAAGTGATGTTCACAAACTATAGCCTGGCAAGCAGCAGCAGGTATCACTGAACATTACTTGTTTCATAGAAAATTTAGGCCAAAGATTAGCTAAAGTGGGTTCATAATTTCTTGGCTCAGGGTACAGCCACAGTTGGAGGGTCTGAATGCTTTCAAAGACTGGTGACAAATGATTCATAGGATTGGAACATGAATGGAAGACACAGTGGGTATTTTTTGTTATACTGTGTATAACGCTTGAATGGTAACTGACTGACTATTTATTGTGGTAATTACCTTCCCTTAAGGAACGGGGACCAATGCCTGCTACATGGAACAGATGAGGAACATTGAACTGCTGGATGGCGACGAGGGCCGGATGTGCGTTAACACAGAGTGGGGTGCCTTTGGAGACGATGGTGCCTTGGATTCCCTGCGTACTGACATTGACCGGGAAATAGATGCTGGCTCTCTAAACCCTGGGAAACAACTGTAAGTGTCTGGCTTTGCTTGCTTTGCTCAGCTGCTGACGTGCATGTGTGAAACTTGGACCTTTTTATTTATCATTTCTAATTCTCCTGTAGATATAATCATAATTTTCTATGCAGTCGCCAGATGTCATCTTCCTATAACTGTGTTACTGTTGTCTTAGTTTATTGGGACACCTATATAGTTTAAGAAACTGAGGGCGTTTTCACATTTTCATGTTTCCTCTGCTTTGAATGATTTTGTAAAATCTTTTCCAAAGCATTTTTGTAGATTTTTTTCCCCTTAAAATGTGTCACTTTAACAATGCAGGATCATCCTCAAAATTTATTGAGAGGATATTATGTTGTGTTACAAATCTACGTTAGCACCGCATTTAGGTTGCCGTGCACCTGATTACTTCATTTTCACCATAGAAAATTAACTTTGGCAAGACTTGAATTTGATTTACATGCAAACAAACTAATGTAGATGTTAAAGCAACCCAAATTTACATAGATTATAAAGAATCTGTAAAGGTTGTCCGAAAACCAAAATAAAACCACTTACCCACCATTCAACTACCACAACTACCTTTATTGTGTACAGAGGTTCTGAGAAGCTCCTGGGCAAGGAAAATACACAGTTGATTGAAATGTGGATGCAGTTGAGAAACTTCATAAACACCAGGTGGACTCTGTGCTCTCACTTAGCAGCATATTTCCTACTGTAAATCAAATTATTAGGTGTCCCCTCACACCTAGACAACATAGGACTATCTACTTAGTAGATGATGAACCTGTTAGTAGTAATTAGTTGTTTGCCCTGCTGAGCTGGATGTTTTGTAAACATGTATGTTTTTTAAGGTTTGAAAAGATGATCAGTGGCATGTACATGGGGGAACTGGTCCGTCTCATCCTGGTGAGGATGGCCAAAGAGCAGCTGGTGTTCCATGGCAAGACTACAGCAGAGCTTTTAACCACTGGAAGCTTCAACACTGCGTACATCTACGAAATAGAGAATGACAAGTTAGTTTGTGTGTGTATATTTAACCAACTGAGCAACTGAGGACGTAATGTTAAAATGTTATGTTCTAAGCAGCAGTCAAATGCCCTCTACTTACTATAGAACTGGAATGCTGTAAAACAGTCACAAAAAGCCCAATGGATAGTTTACATTTGTTCCTGAACATATAATGTTTAGAAGCACACCTAATGATATAATTTTCTACTTTACCCGCAGAGACAAGGAAGGTCTGGTTAGTGCTGAGAAGGTGCTACGAGGCCTGGGTCTGGAGCCATCTGTTGAAGACTGTATATGCACTCAGAGAGTCTGTCAGATAATATCTACACGTGCTGCACACTTGTGTGCTGCCTCTCTAGTAGCCATCCTCCGACAGATCCGGGATAACAAGGCAGCCGAGAAGTTGCGCAGCACTATTGGAGTGGATGGTTCTGTTTACAAGAATCACCCAGAGTAAGTCCTCTTGAAAACGGCTGTATCTGTATTTCATAAATGCACACTTGTATAAATCAGATCTGTTGAGCTTAGTTGAACAGTCTCTTAGTTTCGGGGAAATTGTTTGTTAGCTAAAGTACATGAATCAAGTAATTTACTATCTATTAAGTCAGGTGTTCTCATTTGTTGTTGACATTCTGCTATCTTCTCAGTCCTGTTTATCCAATGAAAGGTGGCCTTTTGATTTATTCAATAGATAAACAACATTTCAAATTAGTTTGATTTTCTCATGCACTAAGAAAAGGCCAATTTTATTTTAATTTTCAGACATTATTCAACAGATTAAAGCACTCTATTTATTAGTAAAAATATGTTAAAAGTAATCCAAGACAAAAAATAATGTATTGCATTAATAACACATTTGACTTACTTACTTGCCTAAATCACTAGCAAGAGTTTTAACCAAAATACAAATCACAACAATTTAAATGGTGATCACCTGACTAAAGGTATAAATAGACCTATATGCAAGTCTAAATACCTGTGAATCAGTATCGGCAGGCACAAAAAACTAAATCTGTAAAAATGTTATTTGAAGACTGCTCAAATTCATGCATGTGCTTCAAAACCAAAATGGCCTGGCAAGTGAGGGACCTAAGAGAGAGTGTCAACACAACAAGCTATCCTTTACCACACAAAATGTATGATAGAAACCTGATGCACGGTGTAGTCTAAAGAATCCTTTGTCTCAAGTTGCAGTTCTCTTTTAGAGTCAAATTTACACATAAAGACACACACAGATACTTTGAAATAATGAGCAATGAGAATAGTGCTTACAAGTACACTAGTTTGTTGACATTGACTCTGAATATAAAAAAAAGAGTATTCCATGGTAGGTTTGGGGATCAGATGTGTAAAGCTTAATGAAAAAGCTATCAACAGTTTTGAAATACTTTGTTTAATATTTAGTCTTGTACTATACTAATAGGCAAATTATGTGGCATTAATCAGCATTAAGGGATAATAACTCCTAAAAAAATATGTCTTCTTTCCCAAGGTTTTCCAGAAGGCTCCACAAGATGGTACGGCGACTTGTGCCAGACTGTGATGTGCGTTTTTTGCAGTCGCAGGTTGGCAGTGGGAAAGGTGCAGCCATGGTAACAGCAGTAGCATATCGCCTTGCCGCTCAACATGCTGAGCGCCAGAGCATCCTCAACACCTTGCGTCTGAGCCGTGCGCAGCTGCTAAATCTGAAAAGTCGAATGAGTGAGGAGATGGACCGAGGCCTGTCCAAAAACGCCCATGAGCAGGCAAGCGTCAAAATGCTTCCCACCTATGTCAGATCTACACCAGATGGAACAGGTAGGTGGACACGCAAGGACAAAATTGGTTGGTACCCCTCTGTTAATGAAAGAAAAACCCCAGGATGTTCATGGAAATAACTTGAAACTGACGAAAGTTTTAAAAAATAACTAATTAAAATCAAGCATTCCTTCTAAATTGTGGTTAAACTGAATAGTTTTAAAAAACAAACTAATAAAACAGGCTTGGGCAATGATGGTAGCCCTAGAAAAACAGTTTGACCACAGAGACAAGACAAAAAAAGGTCTGTCCTCTAATTAGCATCACAGGTGTCTTCACACGCCAGTCTGCCTCTTTTAAAAGGGTGAGTAGAGTAGTGAGGAGAGTAAGTGTTGTTTGTTGACATGGTGTGTACCACAGTGAACACAGAGCACAGAAATCAAAGGAGAATTGTAGAAAGATTATCATTGGTAGCATATGCACTTAGTATTAAGAAGTTTAAGGTCCAGGGGTCTGTAGCCAACTTCCCTGGACGTGACCGCAAGAGGAAAATTGAGACAAACTGCAATCAAAGAGCCCTAAACAACCTCCAAGAAATTAAAGGTGAGTGTCAGATCGCATTGTCCATTGTTGCTTGAGCCAAAGTGGACCATGTGAGATGTCAAAGGAGGACACCACTGTTCAAAACAAATCATAAAAAAGTTAGACTGTAACTCACCACAATGCATGTTAAGAAGCTACTGAAATTCATGACAAAAGTTATTTGGACAGACGATGTTTTCAAGTTATTTCCATAACCATTGTTGCTGTTTTTTTTCTTTAACAAATAGGAAAACTATTTCAATTTTATTTACCAACAATTTTGTCCATCTGGGTAAAAAAATGTAATCTTTTCCTGTCTGTCTTTCTATATACTTATTTTCCTTCTCCTTATCAGAGCATGGCGACTTCTTGGCATTGGACCTTGGGGGATCCAGCTTTCGGGTGTTGCTGGTGCGAGTTCGAAGTGGTACGCGACGTAATGTAGACATGCACCACAAGATATACAGTATTCCTCAGGAGACCATGCAGGGCACAGGGGAAGAGGTAAAACAGCACACAATATTCATGCAATAAGTGATTAAAGGAACTGAAAAGATTAGCTTGCTATGTGAGCTTGCTAGGGTAGTTATCAGTTTTCTTTATGTTTGACGCAAATCTAACAAAAACGTGGAGCTTATTTTAACTGAAACCAAAATTTTGCCTGATGTATTGAATAACAATAGAACTAAATTCATTAGAGTGATTGTTTGTAGTTAGTGGCAAAAAGGATTGTTTTCTTCTGACTTTGATGTAGCCATATGGAAATTGATGTAAATAAAATTAAATATTTGGTTGCCTAAGCTTATGGTATACAGGTTCAGACAGCAGTGGAACAGCCATTGAATTACATATCCTCCATACTCCTCCCACTAGTAATTAATAATGAAAATCACCCTGGTGTTAATTAAAATAAATATCTAAATCTTCTTCTAAAAGCAGCCTACCAGCATGATACCGTTACATACTTATTTCCTTCTTGAAGGACAACTTTAACAACAGGGTCCCTTAGGATGAACCTCGTGCTTCTGAGGCTGCAGTGAAATTTTCTATTTTAATTGGATTCTTTATCCTTCTGGGTTTAAGTTTGACCACCTTTCTGTGTAGAGTTTGCATCTTGCGTGTGGGTTCCCTCTGGGTGCTCCACAGACCAAAGACCCAGAATAAGGCTAATTGAAGACCTTTAAGTTTCATACAAGTGTGAATGTAGTGTTTCAATGCGAGAGCCCCTATGGTAGATTGATGATTTGTCCATAGAGTAGCATGCCTTGTGCCTAATGACAGCTGAGATAGGTTCCAGCACCTCTGCATCACTTAAGATGATAAGCAGTTTTACATGGTGGATGGATGTTAATTTTGATTACGAGCTTAACTGTTGCACTTATGCTCATGCACAATGTCTCTAGTCTCTAGTTGCCTATACTGTATGCAGTACTTCAAGAGCCTGATTCAAGGACAAGAAGGAACATGGATTTCTCTACATTTGTGAAATTGTTGATCAGTATTTCTGCAGTGAAAGTGTTATGTGTTATGAAAAACACTGGAAACTGTTAATTTTTCTGCTCTGCCTGTCTTTTGTGCCAGCTTTTCAACCATATTGTGGATTGTATTGCTGCCTTCCTGGAGTACATGGGCATGAAAGGCGCTTCCTTACCTCTTGGCTTCACATTTTCCTTCCCCTGTCATCAAAATAGACTTGATCAGGTAAGCCTGATGTAACAGTCTTTGAAAGTATATAAAGGGAGTGTTCCCACCACGTCTGCATAGGGTAGGTTGATTTGGAGATTCTAAATTCACAAATTGCTGTTTTTATTTCACCAGGGAATTCTTCTCAAGTGGACAAAGGGATTCAAAGCCAGTGGCTGTGAAGGCCACGATGTTGTTACATTGCTTAAAGATGCCGTCCGTCGCAGACAGGTGAGGGTGCACATTAAGAATACATTCTCTAAAATAAGTACCTGTGTAAACGGTTGGGTGAGGTTTACATTTGTGACAAAAACATTTTACAGAAATATACAATTGCCTTAAAGACAAATAGATTTTTTCTATTTAGTTGCAAAAATGTTTTCAAATCTTTAATCGAGACATTGGATTTTGAACACCTGAATTCTGCCCAGGGTTAAAATGGGTTGTGGAAGTGTCCTCCTCTGTTAACTAATATAATATAATTTGTGAAAACAGAGGCAGTGTTTACCTACACCTTAGACACCTTTTAGAAATGATTGCAAACTAAACAGTAGTTTTTGTATAATATAATAACCTTAGATCTGAAACTTCAATGATCTAATATGTAAAACAAATATTTATAACTATATTAATTTGTTACCTGGAATTCTTGATTTGTGATTTTTTACTAGGATACTACAGTATAATATAAACATATAAAAATGGATTAATATGTAATGACTGCCTTTGTCCATTGTTTGATGTTTTTTAATAAGGTCAGTATCAATTTAAAAAAATACTCATTGAGGTTTCTGCTACTGCCTCCAGGAATTTGATCTAAACTTTGTGGCAGTGGTTAACGATACAGTTGGAACCATGATGACTTGTGGCTATGAGGACCCCAAATGTGAGGTGGGACTTATTGTAGGTAAGCCTGTCTAAGCCCCAGCTTTGCATTCTGGAAGCCCGCCTGTTTCTGCGTAGATAAATTGTGATGAGATAAAGGTAGTGTTTGTGGTTTTTGTTATTTAAATGTGTTTGAAGCTTGTTTCTGCTGTTGTTAAACCTCTTTACTGACCTCAGGCACAGGAACCAATGTCTGCTACATGGAGGAAATGAAAAACATTGAACTAGTGGAGGGAGATCGTGGTCGAATGTGTGTCAACATTGAGTGGGGAGCATTTGGAGAGAACGGTGAACTGAATGACTACTGCACAGAGTTTGATCGCATTGTTGATGAGTGCTCTAACTACCCTGGGAAGCAAAGGTAGAGGATACATTTTTTTACAGCAAAGCCAATGACATTAAATGGATATTTTGACTTTTCTTAAACTATGATAAGCTACACTAGATCATGACGTTTACTGCAGAGAAAGAAACATGTTGTTTGTCTTTTCACATATTTTTCAGGCAGTTACATTTAAAACATTTCAGATTTTTGATACTCAAACATGCCCTGCCTGTAACCATAAGAAAGAAGATTTTCTAAAATACAATATTATAAGAATAAGGGCCCATATTTGCTTAACACATTACAATATGTTGACAAAGTTTTGTCACTAGTGTCAATAAAATAGTTTAGTTATAATGGTATTGAAGCTGCTGTAAAGAGAACAAAAAGCTGGAGGAGATCAAAGAGAACACTGCAACAATGGTACCAACAAAAGTAGTGTGTGCAGCAAATGAGAATAGACTACAAAAGAAATGAGTCCATATCTAAACTGACTCCAACCTACTGCTGTTTTTCTGACGACCACTGAAACAATGAACCACCAACACCTCCCACTCTTGGCCAGCTGTGGACTAATTAGTTTGCTTCCAGTTCAAATGTTTACCAGAGATACAGATTCTACCTGGGGTGTATTTGAGAACGGAGGTTTAGGGAAAACTAAATGTGGTAACTGTGAATTTCACTTGCAGCAACAGAAAACACTAGCTCTCAGTTTTTATTGGACCATTTTTACGTACTGTAAGTTCAGAGATTGTTTAATCTGTTGCCTGAAAGAGATCATCGTTCAGCCTAAGCTTTTTGTGAGAAAACACATTGAACACTCAATATTTAGGCCCATGTGTTGTGTTCAAAAGCCTCATTGTCCATGCCATCTAATTCTTCACACACTTTGCTCAATAATATAGAAAATTACAATTGTCATTAAGGGAAGCATGTTATGGAGCCACTTCAACTCCCCTTTTTTGTTGCATATTTCAGTGCAATGCAATATTTGCCTGGTTCTTGTGAGACCTTTTATAATAATTACAAATAGAATAGAAATAGTTAGAATAGTTTCTTTGTTTAAAGCCATAATCATTTTGAGCTACACCTGCTTGAATGATGATTGATAGAATTTTATCATTAATACAAACTTTTTTTATATAGGTATGAAAAGATGATAAGTGGAATGTACCTGGGCGAGATAGTGAGGAACGTGCTCATAGACTTCACCACTAAGGGCCTGCTGTTCAGAGGCAAAATGTCTGAGCGCCTAAAAACCCGGGGTATCTTTGAGACGAAATTCCTTGCACAGATCGAAAGGTGAGTGTTGTACACTATTGTGCATTCTGTCATTAGCTCACCCTTATTCACTATGGCAACTGTGTGGTAAAAATAGAGACCATGAGATTTTACAATCACAAAGCTGCGAAAGTGAAACAGAGTCGTTAAGAGCCATTGCAAACCTACACAATTGCGTAGCGAGGTTTAACATCACATATTGTTAATTCTGACATAAAAATAGATAAGGTGGATGTGATGATGGTGTTGATGCTAATGGGTTACCTAACAATGCTGCAAATGCCTCAAAACAGTGTACTGAAATAAAATTAGCCATGCATTTACACGGTACAAAGACAAAATAATTTCCATTCTGTCAAGCAGAAGTGAAGTTGAAAAATTGTAGAGTTCTGGCGGTGTCAAAGGTGGGATGTCTCAGTGCATGCATTTCAAGGCCTAACCAATAGTTTGTGATCACGTAAATCAAAGGGACAATTCACACATACAGTAGGCTGAAGTCAAGCATGCAGCAGCTAATTTGAAAAAAGCATTTGGGCTTTCATAAAAGACTAGGCTCATTTTGTGTGGGTTTCATAAAACTGCGGCCAGGGACACTGCTTTTGTATAACACTTACTCCGTTAGGTTAATATAATTCCTGTTTCATCACCGATACAGCAGTTTCTGATTGTTCAGTTACTCTGTTTCCCAAAGGGATCGCCTGGCCATGCGACAGGTCCGCTCAATTCTGCAGCACCTGGGCCTCACCAGTTCCACTTGTGATGACAGCGTGCTGGTAAAGGAAGTGTGCAGTGTGGTTGCTCGCCGTGCAGCTCAGCTCTGTGGCGCTGGTTTGGCTGCTGTGGTTGACAGGATGCGACAAAACCGCAACCTTAATCAGATGTCCGTCACTGTGGGAGTGGATGGAACCCTTTATAAGACGCACCCTCAGTAAGATGCATTTGTGTCATTTTACTTCACTTATTGTATAATACGCCCTGTTTTAGCTGCTTAAAACAAATTATTTTTTGGATTCTCTCTTTCTTACTGTGTAGTTTTGCCAGCATCATGCAAGAAACACTGCAGGATTTGGCACCACAATGTCAGGTGACCTTCCACAAGTCAGAGGATGGAAGCGGGAAGGGAGCAGCACTGATCACGGCTGTGGCCTGCAGGGTCAAGAGTGAAGGGCAACACTGAATGGGTGCCCTATACAAATGTTTTTACTAGGTCAATAATCTATTATGTCCACCTGTACCTGAGACGAGAGCTTAAAGTGTGTAATAGGGCTGATTTTGTGCTTGAGTTGTTTTAATAGGCATATTTATGGTGAGCAGACAAGACAAAACAATTGTTTTGTTAAATGCTGTTACAGTTTTTCCCATTTCTGTAAATTGCAGCAAAATACTTAGAAAGCACTTGCATTTATGTTGCTAAACCATTCTATCATTTTTTTTGTTATAAAATATATTTCAGCACCTCTGATTCAAAATGTACTGAAACTAATTAGAATACTGTTTTGGTATTTAAGATAATGAATGAAGCCTTCATGTTGGAGTGTTTAAAACTTCCATTAAAATAATTGTTGCACTCTTTTACAATACTTGCCTAAGTACAGAACAGCAGGACAGACTAGAAGTGAAGGAGGGAACTAAAGCTTTTCATTTAAATGCATTCACAGCTCACTGTATGAAGCCATCTTTTAATCCTATTCCTAATAAATAAATAAATATTTTTGATGATACAATATCATAAAACAGATTTATTTTACTAATTCCATTCAAAAAGTTAAACTTGTATATAAGATTCATCACACACAGACTGATTTCTTAAAACTTTTAAATGCCTCTAAATGGTCTCTGTCTAGCTCTGTATGCTACACAATCATGGGGAAGACTGCTGACTGGACAGTTGTCCAAAAGACGACCTTCGACACCTTGCACAAGGAGGCAAGACACCGAAGGTCATTGCAGAAGAGGTTGGCTGTTCAGAGCTCTGTGTCCAAGCACATCAAGAGAGAGGCAAAGGGAAAGACGTGGTGGAAAGAAGTGGACAAGCAATAGGGATAACTGCACCCTGGAGAGGATTGGGAAACAAATCCATTCAAAAATGTGGGGGAGATTCACAAAGAGTGGACTGCAGCTGCAATCAGTGCTTCAAGAACGACTATGCACAGACGTATGAAGACATGGGTTTGAGCTGTGGCATTCCTTGTGTCAACAACAGTGTCACAACCATTCAGCAATGGTTTGGGGCACAGTGTCATCTGCTGGGGTTGGGCCACTGTCGTTTCTGAGGTCAAAGGTCAACGCAGCCATATACCAGGAAGTTTTAGAGCCCCTAATGCATCGTGCTGCAGACCAACTTTATGCAGATTTGAGTTTCCACCTGCGCTCAGTGCCAAAGCTACCAGTGTCAGGTTTAGGGACCACGGGATCCCTGTTCTTAATGGGCCAGCAAACTCGCCTGACCTTAACCCCATAGAAAACCTACCAGACTGATAACCCCATGCCATGCAGCTTTGCTGCAGCAATTCAGGCAAAAGGAGCCCAACTAAGTACTGAGTGCTGTACATGCTCATACTTTTCATGTTCAAGCTTTTCAGTTGGTCAAGATTTCTAAAAAATACTTTCTCTGTATTGGTAATGTTCTACATTTCTAAACTATAGAATTTGGGTTTTTCATTAGTTGTCAGTTATAACCATCACAATCAAAATAATTAACATTTGAAATATATCTATCTGTGTGTAATGAATATAATGTTTCACTTTTTAAATGGAATGGATAAATCAGCTTTTTGATGACATTCTAATTATATATGACCAACACCTCTAATGCTAGACTCTAATTCAGTTATCTTTTTAAAGCACCAAATGATAATAATCATCTTAAAGAGCAACCCAGCATTCCCCACTGAGGAAGCACTGGGTGACGGTGTTCAGACAAAAAATAAACTCCAGCAGAACCAGGCTCAGGGTGAGCGGTCGTCTGCCTTAATCCTTTGGGGGAATGGGGAGAGAAAACAAACTATATGAAACAAGCAGCAACAATGTGATCAAGGAGAATGGGCAGCCACTTGGCTGTACCTCCAGATGGCAGGAACCAAACTGCACAACATTCACACAATCGAATTCTCAAGAGAGAGAGGAAGAGTCTGCATGCCAGCGCGTGTGCAAATGAAAAGAAAGCAAAGTTACAGAATGTGGCTGACATTCGACCAAACGCCACGATGCAGTGATCATCAGGAAATTAAGTATGAGTACAGGGTGAAAGAGCAGAGAAGTATGACAAAGCACTGGCTTTTAAAATTGTATAGGTGATCAGTAGCACTGTTTGGTCTGACTATGTAAGAGGCCAGTGGAGGGAAGCTGAACCTGATGTAATCAGGTCTCATTCTTTAGAAGAGAGCGTATCAATAATCCAGTCTGGATGACTCAACGGCGCGAATAGAAGTCTCTTTCATCTGTCATGGACTGAGAAGATAGCAGCTTGCCTAGGTACAGTTGGGGAAAGAAGCACGTTGTGGTGATGACTTTAATTTGTGGATCAAACGAGTGGACAAGATCAAAACTTGTGGGTTCATTGCGGTCTGGCCTGAGAAATCACACCATTATCGAGAGTCGTACTGGGATCAAACTGAAAGCAAAAAGGTGAAGCTGAGAAGCGGTTAAGTGGCTACGGGATGTTTTTACATGGGCTTTATTGTACTGTAGTTGACTTCTGTCTTACTGTAGGTTTATTTACAGTACACAAGCATCCACTAGTTATGAAAATATGGATGTCTTAATCAGAAGGAAATACTGTTGCTCTGCAAGAATCTTTTATCTTCTCTATCGTTGTCTGTTCCTCATCATTATCGTTATGATGTGGTGTTACAGTGTTACTGTCATCAAGAACTCGCATCTCGCTCCAAAATTGGCCATTATTGCTTTCATTCTGTATTCAATTGAAATTATTGTCTTTTTTTCTAAATAAGCTAAAATAAATGTACAAAAAGAAAATGTTCCAGCATCCGTATTGATGAATGCTTTATGCTTTATACCAAATTAAAGCTGAAATTCTGTGACTGTAATTACTTACCAATAGAAGAACTGCTTCAGTGTTTGCACCTTTTTCTTTTACCTTGTACTATTGTGTTTTATGCGTCCTATGGTTTTGTGCCATGATGATGAAATAAACATCTTCAACTCCCTTCTGAATATAAACCTAACATTTACTACAGTGATGTAATTGAGTGCTTAGCTTGAGGATAACAACAATTTACTCATTGTATTTCCACAGAGTGAGAACCAGTGGGTTGGCTGGTAACTGGGAGGACGTAGATGTTGGTAGCCTGGATCTTGTTATTGCCTTTTTTTGTAGGCATTGATATAGATTTGACACCTTTTTTATCACAGAGGTCTGTAGCTATTGCCTAGAACACTGGGGCCTGTTTATATCCTGACATGCACTGTGACATTTGGGACCTTATCTGTACAGGTCTGCGCATTTGTAAGTCCTGGAGGTTCTACACACCGCTATCAGGATGTGTCAGGTTGACATTGGAGCCCCAAGCAGGTCCTTTTTTTAAATGCCGTATGTTTACATTTTTCCTTTTCAATTTTCTGCAGCTTAATTAATGCTTCTTTAGTTTTTCTTAACGCCACCTTCACTATAATGAGCTTCCATCTCTGTGAATAGCACATGCCACAATGGCTGTGAATGAAGCCGATGCCATATAAATTAGTGAGATGCTTTGCTGGTTGTATGATACAAAGGGGCAGATGTTCAATGTGCCTACATGTACGATTAATACAGATCTTACTGCTAATGAAGGTGTATTTTACCACACAACTGAAGGCTCAGCCATTAACCCAACCACATGTTAAAAATGTTACTGTTCATAGATTTTATCATGACTGTTTAGTTCCACAATGTTAAAATGGGCTGCATAATTCTGCACGCTCACCAGTTGATGACAGAGCAACATTTAAATACTTACTTTACAAATAACAATAATGAGTACAATCTCAGTGGCGACTTCTCCTCAAAATAGATTTATGAAACAAAATTAATTAGTTAACATAGGTAACATAATTTTCGAAAATAAAGGTTTCACAGTGAGAGTCTAAATATTAGCTGTTATCTCTGTGTTTCTACATAGAGTGCAGTACGTGTGAACACAATGGATGTCTAAATAAATAACAATTTATTATTTTAGCATCACATAACAAAGAGCAAACAGTTATACCGAAAATGAAACAGACACAATTAAGCATGAACAGAGATTTTGTACAATTTCTCAAAAGAATTGGATATTATTTAACCCTTTTCATGAAAAAAAAACTTTTTTTTTACCCCTATTGGGGTAAGTACAGAATCTCATATATTGTGATGCCTCATATAGGTTTAATTTTCAGAGCACTTGTGATTATTTTTTATTAAAATCTAAAGGGTCCAACTTTTTGGGGAAAAGTATCCACCCTAGAATCAAATTAATGATGTGTAATGGGTACACTGAAAAAATAAACCACCTTATTTTACAGTTGAACCCAAAACAGTTTCCTATATTTTTCTTCCATAACTGGTTTAAAATCCATAGACAAATATTCATTAAAAATCTCGAGTGCAAAAATATAATACCTTATTATGTGAATAGGAACAGCAACACTGTATTACTGTCAGTTACACGACATGAGAAAATATAAATGGTTGTGTAATAAACAGATCACATACAGCTGTCGGCAGTTGTGATTCTCCTGAGGCGTCAAAACGCAACACTGCAAAAATACACTAAAACATTAAATGCTGAGCACTGTCTTCAGATGTCAGTAGTTCAAATGAATTAGACCATAACAACAAACATTACGTTTCACTGTGCAACACACTGACATTGTTCATGACGTTTTGTCCGAGCGCTTCTAATGCATTTATAAAATACATTCATATAGGTGCACTGCATATGTAAACAACAAGCTCACTTACTGTACTTAACGGGACATAAAATAGTGAAGTACCCACTCCTGGTGCAGAAAGATACAATACCACCACTGATCTGCATGTTGACAAGCTCACAACCCAGGAGCACATTCAATTTACACAATAGCGTTGTGTGCTTAGCGCAAAAAAAAAAAAAAACAAGAACAAAGAGTCACACACAAGAGCAGCAAGTATTACAAACAAACCTTCAAATCTTTTGTTGTTACTTTTTCTATTTTATACAGTATAAATTAGGTTTATATTTGTTTATTTTTCTTGTAAAATACATTAATTCTCTCATCAGTGAGAAAGCAGCAAAAATAATTTACCACTAGTTAACAGCAGTTAACCAGCTGGTCTACAAGCACAACCGTATTCTGTTAAATGCTCTGTTTCAATGTCAGCAGTGCAAACAACCGTGAATCTTAATTTAAGTTTTAGCTACAATCTTTATTATAGTACTATGATTGAAGTGATATAATGTACTATAATACGCGCTGAGAGACCCTGGGAAATGTTAAGTGAATTAGGTGTTAGCTGGGAAAGCACTACAAACAAACCATAATCCTCATATTTCCAGGAATATTGTTAGGTGAACGTGCTTCCTAATTGTGAATTATTAATCAGTAGCAGAGCCTCAGGCCTTGGTTTAATCAACCAAATCAATTCTCTAGTTGCTTTCATTGTCTTCTCTTTAAGAGGAATTTTGAGTTTGTTAGAATTATGACAATCTGTCATTCATTCAACCAGAATCATCCAAAAACTTGCTAAAGCTAAAGCTAAAATACTCATCTTTAAAAATAAGCCAATTATATACCATGGAAATGTTACCAGGGTGATATGTTTGTAGTTATATTTTGGATGCATAAATTAACTAAATAGTTAATTATTATATTTACAATCACATCAATCCAGAGTAATAGTAAATCTGCCTCCACTTTTCGAATGTTGCATTGATGTTCAGTTCTTATACAGTATGAGGAAACAAACCCTTATAGCTAATGGGAGTGTACTGAGCTGGTATCATAATGTAAGATTAGTGGCGTGGTCTTTCAGTTTACATATATACATGTATATGTATGTAAATATACACATATTATATACACAAATTACATAATCTATGTAATTTGTTTTATTTTTAATCATGATATTTGGCTGGTTAGAAATAATGGCGCATAGATGACACTTAAATTCACTGTCATGTTCTCAGTTTTTCCGCAATAAACCAATGTTGGATGGTGCAAGTGGTTTTATTCCAATGAGATAAATCAATTATGCACAGTTTTCTACATGTGACTTATACATATACACGTCAATAAACTGTCTCCAACACAATTGTGTTATGTTATTGTGTATTTTTGTTCTGCTTTTGATCTGCTGATAAAGCTCCATTCTTTTCAAGTGAGCACACTCCTGGGAGGATTGGAAAATTAATAGTTGCCAGAGCAACAGCGAGATCAGTTATGACCACCAGTGTCAGATTCTGGGAGGCTACACGGGCTTAAAAACAACATTGACAACAATGTCCAGACCTTGATATGTTCGTGAAAGTGTGTCTCATCATTTCTGGTACTGACCACTGTGAAGATGTAATTCAGAACTTCTGTCTCAGCTCTTCTTGTTCTACTCTAGACATAAAGACACCTGTCAGCCTTCAGTCTGACAACCTAAGCATAGTTCATTTCTAAAAATATCTTTCCGGTTCGTGTGTCATAAAAAGCTGCTTCTGCAACCTGCATTTTGCTCCTTAACCGTGGTCATGTTGATGTAAAACAGCAAATTCTTTTCTAAATGCTAAGTTTATATTTGTACAACATCTTCTACGTTTACAATTGTTTCACATAAGTAATTAATATAAATTTTCAATAATTTTCTACAGTAAGTCTTAACTGCAGCTTGTCATGCAGATAAAGGCAGAATAGTCCAACAGAAGGGATGAGTGTGATAACATCATTTGAGGTAATCTACCGTATGATTACTACTTTTTTTGGATGTTTCCATTTCATGGGGAACTAACCCTAAGAACATAAACAAGCAGCTTCTAAAAGCAGCTACAGTAAAACCAACCTCCAGGTGTGAAGGGATGGATGGATGAATAGATGGATGGATGAATGGATGGATGGATGGATGGATGGATGCAATGGATGTTTTTTTTTTCCTTTCCTTGTTTTCAGACACATTTTAATTTAACTTGAAAGTCTTCATTGAAGTCTTTGTTCCAAGCTGTAAATTATTCAGCATAAACGTTACTACTATAGTAGAGTCTGGGCCATATCAAGCTGATGTAACTCGCTCAAACAAAACACACAACAGCAAGAAAATGCCAGAGCATTCGTAAATGCACTAGTTGGATCAGAACATAGAGCACTGACTTGAATAACACACATACTGTACAAAGGCTCGTGGTACTTCACAGGCTTCTGCCTTTGAAAGGTTGTCTTGACTTGACCACTCTTCATAGCGATTCCCCCAGAGATCAGACTTAATGAGAGGCACCTCGTGCCATGGTCCAGTGCACTGGGGGGTTTGAGGTTGGGCGCATTCTGACACCTGAAGCTCTTAGCGCACAGTGAACATACAGTACAGATTCAAAGTTGGCTTCTGTGCTCTATTTGGAGTGTGATTTGTGCTATACCATTATAAGAGCTGGCCCTGGCTGTAGGTCCTAGTAGGACCACTGTCTGTTCATAGGGCACCACTGTTTGATGAAGATTGTTTTTACTGATACTATTTTATGTACAGTAATAGTAACATGCCTTCTGGTCTTGTGCTGTACCATGTTAGTGGGTTTACGGTGATTGTCTAGAATCTGTCTGCTTTATGCCCTATGTTTTCTTTCAAAGAGGACGAGTCATGAAAAACGAACTGATCGGTTATGTATTTAAATGATAATGTTTAGCATTTCTTTACAATACTTCATGCATAGTTTTTCTGTTAAATAACAACAAATATCCACCGCATCTGCATGTAGGGAAAAGACTGTACAGTAAGTCCTCTTGCTATAGACTTCGTGGCTGTCGTCGTTCATCATCAAAATATTTTAAATCTTAAACTGTGTAAGAGACACGTGCTTGAAGGCTGGTCCAGTGGTGTCATTGGTTCTCTTTCTGATCAGCATCATCAGGATCATCACTAACAGACTCCATCTCCATGTCTACCCTAACATTATCCTTGGGACCTTCATGTATTACTGTATGGCTTGGTTTGTGTAAGGCCTGGGTACAAGTTTGCCCTAATTATCCCACGCCTGGTAAACCGAAACTGCCAGTGAACTAACCCTCTCTGATTCTTCGCTGCTAGTCCCCTTTGGATGCACGGTTGCCATTTCTATGCCTCGATTTGAAGGACTCCTCTCCGAGTGGACCAGCGCGCAACCTGCCCTGGCGCTTTTGTTTTCCTCCGCTGAGTCGCTCACCTTGTTTTCGTTGTGGACTCTGTTTCTCAACCCCAGCATGAAGTGGTTGTGATTGCTGGAGCCGTCTTTTAGGTCCGTACTTTCACAAGCTGCTTGCGCAGGCCTTCTTTTCCTGCCCCACCTGGCCATCCTCCTCCACAGCTGACACCGCACAAGGCAACAGAAGGGCCTGGATTTGCACACTGCCTGAAAGCCCCGCTTGAAGTTCTCGTTGTAGTAGCCGTAGATAATGGGGTTAACGCCGGAGTTGGAGAAAGCCAGCCAGTGGGCAAAAGGGAAAATGTAGCCAGTCAGAAGATCCATTTGGTCACTGTCCAGACCTGTGTAGTCTGTCATCATCAGGAGGGTCCAGAGTGGCAACCAGGACAGCATGAAAAGCAAAGCTACTATGATGAGCATCTTTATCACCTTGATCTTCTTCTGGGAGATCATCGGTTGACCCCCCCTCCTGCCCCCCACCTGGACTGTCGCATTGGCCAGCTGTGGCTCTCTGTTTGCAACCACAGAGGAGCACAGTTTGACCCCAATGCTTCCATACATCAGGGTGATGACAGTGAGAGGTGCAAGGTAGATGTGAGCAAACAGGACTGCTGTGTAGATCTTTCTCATCTCAGGATTGGCAAAGTTCTCATAACAGGTGTATAGAGGGAGCGTGTGGTTGAAGTCATTATTGTACACCATGTAGTGGAAAGGGACGATCTCCACAGTCAGTGCGATGGCAGCGGGACACATTATCAGCACCGCCACCACCCAGATTAACACGATGGCTGCCTTAGCAACGAGTACACTTGGTCTTGGTTGCAGAGGGTAAACTATGCAACGAAACCTGTCAGGGAAAGAAAGCAACTACATGAGTAAACATGGCAAAATAACCATGTTGCAACAGCATAAAAGACACATAATACATAAGAAAATAGGTACACAATTGTTAAAAGAGAAGCAAAAAAAGGGACCAGAACTCCTCAGGTTTACTCTAAGGTTTACTAACGTTTAACTCTAACCTTTCTAACCCTGCTATGAAGTGCTCTCTCATTTCAGGGGCTGATCATGAACCTGGCAATCTGTAATGTACTAATATTACACGATGAAGTAAAGATGAACTAAAGCTTCACAATTCAGGGCCCTTAGAGGATGAACCGAGCTATTTTTGGAGAAAACAGCATAAATTCTCATTCACTACGAATGCCTACTGAACAGTCTTTTGCATTTATCATCCTCTTTTTTGCAATTAGTAGAAATTGATTTAAAAGCATTGAGCACAGGTGGGGCTGGTGAAGGCGGCACTAATGGACTAATCCTGACATTAGACGACAGCAAACACCAACCTTTCGACTGCAATCGCCACCAGGGTAAAGACCGACGCCGACACAGACACCCCCTGCACAAAGCCACTCATCTTGCACACCATGTTGGAGAAGGGCCAACCTATTAAAATAAATGACAAGTGCTCTACAGAACAGTTGTTCAAAGTTATAACTTGTAGGTGTACAGTAGTGATGATAATGTTCCATCTCTAGTGAAGCTCAGTGAAGCTGGATCTAGAGAAAAAGAATCTTCAAATCACAGGTCACCACTTGAAGGCATTGACATTACATGACATGTTTTTTATTTAGTCGAGGAGAAACACAAACTGAGCTATGACAGGACAGAGAGTGCTGCATCTTCTATAATTTCCATATGATTTGAAAATGGGGCTTCAATCACATAGTTTAAGTTTGTCCTCCCATTCATGCCGCATGGAGAAGGACACATTGATTGGACAGAGCATGATGGGATTGTAAGAGAAGACTGGCAGTGTGAAAAATTGACATCACCAAATCGCTGAACCCTTGAGTTGGCAAAAACACGTCCTACTAACGTGTCCTACTAAATGTTGCAGTAGTTTTGTAGCAGCACTTCAGGCAGAATCAACATCTCTGATTGCAGGTTCTCAACATCTAGACAACTTTAGGATTTGGACTCGTTTGTTTAGGGGTGATTAGAGTGAACTAAAATGGAACACATTCTGCGAAACAAAACAATGAACAAAGAAGAATTTAAATAAAGCTAAGAGGATTCATAAAAGTAGGCATGTGACCTATTGTTATTAGAACTTTCATTATCCTGTGCTCTTCAAATGTATTTTACTTTATGTAAAGCAACAAAAAAAAATCTGATTGTCTATATATACGCTTCACTTTGGCATTATTTATTTAAGAGAGATGAATATTTTGTTTTCTTTGTCCACTTCTCATTTAAAAAAAAGCTACACTTCAATTTATTATTACTATGACAGGTGCATTAGATCCTCTGGTTGTTCAAACTTCACAATATACCGTAGGACAGATAGAGTGAGCCTTTGCACAAAGAGCACCAACTAATTTATTCATGGAAATTAGGCAGGAGAGTCGTTGTCATCTTCCTTGTCTCATTTATATGAATGTTTCTTTCATAGTTTCTTTTCATTAGCCTCATGTTTTATGCTAGTATGCACATCTGTGTTCTTTCATTGTTATTGTATAATTTTTTAGTTTTGCACCTGAAGTCCACAGTCTGTCTCAGTAACTAGAATCTCAAGTAAGTGGGTTAACTGACTCAAGTCAACAAGCAGTGCATCATAGATTAGATCAGAATATTAGCTTTAGACACAGCAAGTACTGTAATGTATTTTTGAAGTACCCCCTCCTTTCCAATGAACCTGTGCAGAGGATAGGTAAATAAACATTATGAATAATAAAAAACAACAAACCACCAACTCAAAATGAGTTCATTTCATTTAAAAGCTGTAAAACGGTGAAGAAAAGCCCAGCTACTGGTAAATACTGAGTGATAGGGGAACATATGTGTGATGTATTTATGTTGATGGTACCAGAGCTGCCAACACTAACGTAGTAAATGTGAAACCTATCTTCTTACGCTCTCAGTTTTTCATGCTTTCATATTTATACACCTAACAACTCTCTGCAGAAAACCCAATCATCCATATCCAGCCTCATTCTGACAAATCGCACATTTTCTGCCATGTAAATGTAGCACTCAGGATATGATTGACAACATTTTATTGAAATCCTTAAGCAGGATGACTTGCCCTGGGTTACGGGAACAAGAGGCAATGGACCAAATAGCAGAGGGAACAAGGAGTTTCTGCAGCCACAATGATAACAACCCACAAACACACTCAAAACAGGACTCGTCCATGTGGGTGGTCCAATACATGGTATCACTGCCCATCGCAGTGAGGAGCGCTCTGAGCTTTGGGTCGAACAAAACTAAGCAAAGTGTACAGCGTACAGCACAGGAAGAGCAACACAGGTCCACTATAAAAAAAAAAGGGATGAGAGACTTTAAGAAAAGGGAGCGCTAAGAAAATATGGGTAGAATAAGAAAATCTGGTGAAGTATGCAGCTGTTATTTTTATCTGTACAACACTTAATGGATTTATGGTTTCAGTTGATAGCGATGATTTGAAAGTACTAAGCAGCTTATCAGACTGTACAAGCTGGAATGTTAAACCGCACATGATACAGTGCGTTTGCCAAAGCGTTACACACCTGGTTGTTAGAAAATCAACACTGTCATGGTGCTTTTCTCCATTTCTTTCATCTTAGGTATGTTGTTGATTCAGATGAAGCCTGGTAGGTTTGTAATGTGGTAGCAATTTGTGATTTTTGTGTATGCTTTGGAATAATGATGTGTTTAACCTTGGTCATTCATTTTTTCGAAGTGCGGCATTACAACATCTGTCGTGCAGGGACAGCATGTGAATGTAAGCCTTTTGGCTGTCGCATATTTATCGTGATGTTTGAAAATTGTTGATGTCAAGTCAATTAGGGCATCACAAACAATGGACATGGACAAAATTCTGTGACAGGACAGATTTCAATGTTTTTTTTAATGCCGTTGTTGATGTTTGAATTAATTTTAAAGGAAGATTTAAAAATTACATTAAGAAACCTACATTTAAAATCTCTATAGTTTACTTCCTGTCATGTCTTCAATTGTATAAAAGCAAATAAAAATAATGTCAAAAAGTTATTATTTAGAACTGAGAAGACAACTGAGATTCTAATTGTAGAAAAAATTAAAGGAAAACATGAAAAGAAAATGTGTGGTGTATTCACACTTTCAGTCCACAGATCCAAACCTGGGAATCCCTATAAATACACAAAAGGATTAAATTAATGACACAGTGTGGATGGCAGAATGTAGTTTTCCTTGACAAGAACTGCTATTACATGTCTGGCGATAATAATAGGTTGTACAGAACCAGTAGCAACACCACACTGGTGAACGCAGGGAAGGCCCACTTCACATGCTGCCACCCTGGACTCACCACACTCTTCAGACTAGACCAGAGTCTGCAATGCTGCACTGAGGCACTAGACTAGGGAAAAACCATTATGCCAAAAAGAAAAACATGTCAACAGCAGGAGTCCACAATCTGTTGAACTGTTGGGTCTGTGCAGAGGAGAACATGATACCTTCCTGTGTTGTCATCACTACTGCCTGCTTTGAATGGCACTGCCCACAGACAACATCTACAGACATAATTATTCTAATCTATGACTCTGAATGGGAGACTGAGCCTTTTCATTTTCAGACTACTTCACCATTTCCTAAATCATGCCTGGGCAAAACAGCCCTCTAATCTTAATTTTGGAGCAGCGTGAAGCCCACTGCCGGGCCATCAACCTGTTAGAGATCCCAGTGCCTCCCGCTGGACATGTGCGACACGTGTTCATCAACCAGGCCACGTGCGTTGGGCCGGTGACAGAAGCCACGGTGCTCGGGGAGAAAGAAATTCCCTTCTGTGGTACCGTAAAACATACCAGTCAAATCAGCTGCAGTGCTGTTTATACCATCAGCTCGGCATTCAGGAATTTACCGCTTAAATGTGTTTTTGCTTTCTTTAATACTAACATTTTAAACACTTTAATGCTACGTGAGCGCAAGTCTTAATTAACAGAGTACACAAGGTTTGTTTAAACCCTTTTTAACCTCCTACTGCTGTAGCTCCCATTTGCTTTGGTTGGCGTTTCCTCAATGTTCTCTCAGTCAGTCACTCATGAGCTTCAGCAGCTGGAATGGTTTCACAACAATCCTGGAGCGCTTCCCAGAGGACTTGAGGATGTGCTGGCTGCTTTTCCTTCGCTCTCTGGTTGGACTCATCCCAAAACATCTCAGTTAGAATCAGATCAGGTGGTTGTCGAGGCCAGGTCAATTTCTCTGGTCCTCCATCACTCTCCTTCCTGGAGAAATAGTTTTAACAGACCCTAGAGGCGTGTTTTTGGGCATTACATGATGTGTGGTTTGCTGTTGATGCAGGCTTTGTCAAAACAAAACATTTTTCCTAAAGCAAACAATAACCCGCATACTGTAGCACTTGATCAACACAGAACAAGTACATTTAAACTAAAACAATATTTTAATTACATATTATATTACATGTGTTAAAATAAACACTTTTGGATTGCTGTTTAGAGTTTATTTATAATAGTTCAATCAACTGTTTTGTTTTTAGGTGGGCCCCACTTTATTCTTTCAACACAAGAATCTTCACCAGTGCTGAGTTTCACACATCATAAAAAAAATTTTGAAGAGGCTAAGTATAGAAAAAATAAAAAGTAATTAAGTAAACCGAAGAAAAGGTCAGAAAGGGGTGATAATGAGAGATGAAGCCCATTTAACACCTGGGCCAGAAGCCAGAATGATTTCAGTGTGAATTTTACCAGCTGTGGTTTCACCTCTTGTACTTGTACTTTACATCAAGCCTGACAGCTTGAATTGAAAAGGCCTAAATAGAGAGGGAGAGCTTCACATGATGCGCTGAGGAGAGAGACAAAGCTTTAATTGTCCCAGTGAAGACCGATTAGAGAGGAAACCAGCTAATCATTTCACCTCTGGAACCCTAAAGCTGGTTTAGCTGTAACTGTTAACAGCACACATGTTCCATAGGGAAAAACATGCAGATCAATATTTTTGCTAAATTAACTATTAGTTCCTCCAGAAGGCTTCAATTTGATGTCAGTAGTGGGTGCACAGCCTCTGTGACAACACAACTTCAATCCACATCAGTCATGAGCAGCAGAATGACAGCAATAGGATCAGCGTTAACTACAGGGAGTCTCTTTGTATTGTGAAGGCACTTACTTTTTGGAAACAGCAGTGACCAGTGTGAATTGTAAAGTTTGACAGGAGCATTGTCTACCCGATATCACAAACACTATTTAAACAAGTAAGTCACAAATGGCAGCTGATAGAAAATGTCACAGTAATATTTCAATTTCATTTACGTACAGTATGTAACAGCTACTGTAGAGAGAAGAAATGCCAGGGAGCACAAATGTCTTCAACAAATGTTCAGTGTTTTTCATTGTGAGATAAAATTGTAGGCACTTAGAATAAAATATACACCACTAAGTGTGAAAAACATAAATCAGTATAATTTGCTGCAGAACTCTGTTCCTTAAAAATTCAGTGATATATGTCTTTCCTCATCTCATAAGAGAGGAAGAAATGAAAAAGATCCATAACTGAGAAATACTAAGCTGTGGAATTGCTTGATTTTCCCACGAGCCTTTTAAAATAGTTTTTACAGACAAGTGTACCAATAGATTGTTGTGATATATCAAGCAAGCCCGTGTCTGCACAGGTCCCCTCAGCCATCTAATCAGCTGCTAGAGGAAAGTGTCACGACTCGCACGCCGGCTCGACTGAAATGCTGACGGGCTGCAGACAGGCTGGTGGGGCGCAGGAAAATGCTGCATTCATCACGTTAACGGGTTTACAACTGAGCCCACGTAGACAAAGATCTGGGATAAATGGAAAAGCAGCAGAGAAGGAGGTGTGTGCTGTAGAGGTTTGCGGTCCAACAGCATTAAACAATTCACCAACTGAATTACAAATAAGTTAATTTGAGAGAGAAGAAAAATCAGGCGGGCTCAGTTCTGTCGCTCACCTGTGACTGTGGTTGCTGCTTATACTGTATGTGCTGACGGCTTTATTGCAAGTGAGATCGCATGTGTGCGCGTGCGTGTGTGTGTGTGTGTGTGTGTGTGTGTGTGTGTGTGTGTGTGTGTGTGTGGGTGTGCGTGTGTAGTAGGGAGAGAGGGAGCACTGAAGCCTAATTTAATTAAATCCCAGCGGCTGCATCTGTTGAGAGTGTGCGAAGGCGTGCGTGAAGGCGTGTGTGACAGGTGACTGGAGAACAGAGAAAGACAGAAAATACACACAAAAAAAAAGCAACACCCAAAAACAAACTCGAGAAAGAATTATGTCAGCAGAGCTCAGTGTGCCGCTTCCTACTACTGGGTTCATTCACTGAACACGGACAAGAAAAAGACTTTGTCGCCCCCGGATGCAGCAACACAAGGAATTTGAAGCCCCGAATAGAAATATAAATAAAAATGGAGACCTTTAATCGAGACTCAGGCTTACGTTCTACCATAGATCAGTCGATGTTGTCCCTTGTCTGACTGCGTGTGAAGACACAAGCAGAGGCTTTTGTCGAAAGACACCAGTGTTATTTCAAATGCATGCTAACAGGCCACGATGCTGCCATAACGACGTCCCTCCATTATCCCGAGCAGCGCTGCTATTACAGGCCATGGGGGTGCGTCAGCCGTCCCCAGCTGTCATTAGACCAAAGGCAGGATCCATCACAGCTGATCTTACTGTGCATGTATGGAAAAGGCACCAAGCTTTTTAAGACAAAAGGTAAAGAAGAATGAGATGATATTTAAGATGCAGGAAATGAACCTCATCACATACACACTGATAAATGTGGTTAGTGCTTACACACATGTTGTAAAAGCCTCCTGTTATATTCTCTCTCTCTCTCTCTCTCTCTCTCTCTCTCTTTTTATTTATTTGATCATACAGATCATATGGATGGTGGCAGTGAATGTTTTATCTCTCTGCCCACAGCATTACTGGCTCCTTCCCTGACACTGGACTGTAAATCAGGTTCAGCATGGTGTCACTCTCACGTCGCCAGCCAATTCAACCTTTGAGAAATTAGTCTTCAGGTATTTCTGGCCCTCTCCTGACACTTCGGAATGTGTTTTTTATTAAATATTGGCTGTGATTGAGCCTTTCTCACCTTGCCACTGGCTCAGAGGACTTGCTGGCGGCGTGTGCTGCTGCATATTGTAGATAACTAGGATAACGATGGCACTAGGGGCTGAAGCGCCCCCGAAAGTTGCATTTTTTAATCTTTCACAAATTAGTGACAGTTACTGTGGTTTGAGACACTGTGTACTCCTTTTCACTTGTGCAGTGATGTACAGTATTTTATGTTGTACAGCAGTCCAAGTTGCTTTTCGTATGTAAATGTTGATTTGCTAATTATAAAGCAGCTGATGGATCGTAGACGTCTGGCAGCTTGTGCTTGTTCAAACGTGATTTATATGTTGTCCGGAACGCCATTATTTTCACTTGCAGATGGAACAACTGATTGACTGACACATTTAGCTTAATCCTTTATATATTTTGACAGCACAAACCCCAAGTTTTAAAATAAATCAACATGTTTGACATTACTTTATGCAATAAAGTGTTGCAAAGCTTAGAATGTAATTGCTGCCTCCTCCACACTGGACTTTTCGTTGGTGGGGTCTCTCTGCTTTTATTTGTTCAATAGATTTAGTGCATTTTAATTAAAAATAAGTGTCTGGGAGCAACATCTGAAATTCTAAGTTAATTACTTTACTCTCTTGTTAATTAGCAGGGAAGAACATAACAAAAGGCCTCCCCAGTTTCTAAGTGCATGGCCAGAACTGTCGGGGGCGTTGAGAATCCCAACAACTTTGAAATCTTTAGGTCGAAGGTGAAGCATCTTAAAAGAGAAAAGCTGTGATGAACTTGATGTACTTCTCGGGAAAAGTAGTTACTAGAGCTGGTCACAGAAGGCGGCCAGACTAAGAATCTGGACCTGAACCTAGACCTACTGTACTGTACAAACAAGAGAGTAAAATTAAATATACTAAAAAACAAAATCAGCAATATGAATAAATGCTAGAGCTAAACATCACAAAAACATACATATATACATACGTATAGTTCACTGTGTTTCTACTTTTTCTGTGTTGTCACGATATATCATCTGTCTTCTCTATTGGTGGCATTTAACACTTAGTTGATGTGCAATACCATGATTTTCTTGGCAGCCAGTTTGACGTGTGTTCCCTCTTAACATCTGGGTCCCTGCAGTAAGTGTGCAGTCAAACAGTGGTTGGACAAAACCAGCTTATAGAGAAACAATGCACTGACTGACTGCCCTCTGTCACACATTGCGCTCACTTGTATGGCATTGTTTGCAGTGACCACAACCACTGAATTGCAGTAACTAATAAAAATAAAATGTACTGTCAAATGAAATCCCACTGTTGACGGATGCATGCACGAGCTGCTCCTTTATTCTAGTTTAAGAGTCCTTGATGAAGTTCGAAATTAGTCAATATTTTATATATTAGTTTTCATACATTTTAACATAGCTGTAGCAGAAATGCATGTTGTTTCCCTCCATTATTCGGTTTTGATTGTGCTAAATAAAATCTTTGTGTCATAATAAGTTGCAGCAGAAGAATCGTGTTTTTCTGGTCTCTGACTCTGACAGAGTTCCTGAATTCTTGGACACTTAAATTATTTTGTGTCAAAGCATTGAAAAGTGATTCACAGCCGCATGGACCTCTTTGTGTGACTGACTGATCAACTGAATAAAAACTGCAAGCACACATTCAATAACTGTGGCCCTCAGAGCTTTCTGCTCCTTCTCTCTTTCCTCTGCTCCCTCAACGTCTCCGTCTTCGCCACACCTCTTTTGACCGACCTGTCTTCTTTGATCCACTTTTTCAAAGCCAACAGACCGTTCAGGAGGCCGCCCCCTTATCTGCTTGCTAGTGAGCAAACTGCAGGTCAGGCAGGTGCTTAGATTGCAAACAGCTGTGTTTGCCACTGTTTACTTTATTTTTTAGAGATGTCATCGTGGCTGCAGCAGAAATGTAGGTTCTTTTGATTGTGTTTTTTACATGAATTTCAAGACGTTTTTCTGCGCTAGCGATGTGATTCACCGTTTGCTTAAAAAGCAACAGAACCTGAAGGAGATGCTGTTTAGACAAGAACAAAGAAATGCAGATGGAAATTGTAATTGCATAATTGTTCACACTATGAAGCCGATCACTGAGCTGTCACTCTAATCCTTGATTAAGGCTGATCCGCAGTTAACTTCATCAACTAGTCACCTCATCCATATTTACCCTTTAGAGGAAGACAATTGTGATGAGCTCATCTGAAAAAAAAAATAACACCTCAATGAGTAAAAAATCTTTTGTGAATTCATGATTGTTTAGCCAATCCACCCTGACTGTGAACTGAAGATAGTGTTGTTTTGCCACATCGCCTCGTATACAGTTAAAAATGAACAAATGACCATCGCTTCTGTTTCAAAAAAGGTCCTTCTGTGTGAATTGAATCGAAATAGCTTTATCATAATCACACCAGCAGCCTCTCATTACAGGTGCGAGCAGCACATTCCTTACTTGTAATGCCTATTTTAATTGTCTTCAATATTTATGAATCATTAATTTCTCACCTCATATCATATAACAACAAATAGCAAAAACAAATGAAAAGCTGTCACTAGGTCTTACACTGGACACATTGAACTTTCTTCCTCTTGAATCTGTTTTAATATGAAGAGGCAAAACAAACCTATCTGATCACGTAACTGTCTGCTAAAAGCCATTAGAGACTAAATTAAAGCTGAGCAGTCAGAGAACTGTCTTTCAGATCATCCAAACTTCCAAAACTGAGATGACATTGAGCCTTTTCAACAGCGGCCATTTATCCTTTTTTTAATATACCTAAATTTCACAAATGTTGGGTTTCTAGGCTTAATCAGTCCAGCAAATTAAACCCCCTCTTTTTGGGCATTTTTAAAGTCATATCACTCTGGCTGATTATAAGCAATCAGTTTGACTGATTGCTGGCTGATTTAATCGTCTTCCTAACGAATAAATAAATGACACAAACACTGAAAACAAACTGCAGCAAACCCAATCAATAGTGTTGAATAACCTAATTTGTCAAAGTAATCTTTGATAATTTCTTATTTAATATTAGCATATTTCCCAGAATCTTACTGCATTTTGCAGAGAGTGAGGTTGATAGCTCTGATTCACTTCTTGCCTTACATTAACCTGCAGGCAGTAAAATATTAAAATGGCAATTGTCTGCATAAGATAGAGAAAAGAAATGAAGTAGATGATTTTCAGTCTCAGTTAATTGCCCAGGGCTCACTATTACACTATAGTACTGTATGTTTGTGCTATGAATAATGCAAGTGACCACACTGACATACTGTACAGTATAGTCCTATGACCGAGCTCAGGAGGCTATCATTTATTTATCTGGAAGGTGGTGGGTTTTCAAGCATTATTTATTAGTCTTTTTATATAACATTGCACTACAGTACAATATGTCATGATTTAGCATACTGTCTGTGGCATTCAACCCTAAAGCCACTGGTTTCATCTGCCGAGTTGTTGTCACTGGAGTTGTCTGTTAAGCTGTGCTTAATAACAAAGGATTATGGCACAGCTACAGGCCTCCTGAAATGTTGAACTCCATCATGGCACATGTGTTGTGTGTACAGTATACGTAGAGCTACAGTCAATAAATTACTTTACCTTGTTAAGCATAAGTAACAAAAATTCCTCTCCGTGACGTCACTAAGGGCCTATTTTTCTTTCAGTTCACCTATGATATTCCACATAGAACAGTTCAAAATTGCTGTTCTTAGTCAACTGAAAGTGCATTAGTGACATTTTATTTATTTAAATTGATGCAGTATCAATAGAATTTGGTTAAGCACAAAAGCAACCATAACCAAACCTTGCTCTGATATCTACAGGTTCCTGTAAGCTGTTGCTGCTACTACTGTTCACTCATTCAATTATATTTCTGACCAAGAATGATTCATGAGGCTCATTAACAACAGCTCTTTGTTCAGAAAAACAGGAACACATCATGCAAACCACAGAAACGTGCTGTGACAGGAAGAAGGAACAGTTCCCATGAGTGACAAGCAGCGAGCACACAAACAATAAGAAACATGAAATAAAACAGTTAATAGCAAAAATGTACCATATAAAACATGTTTTTGGTGCTCTGTTACTGTATCTAAAGTTTGATGTCAAAAATGTGCAGCTCTGCCATGGACTGATGACCTGCACTGGACCTCGCCTCTCAACCTAAATAACAGCAAAGTGAGGCCCCAGCTCCCTTCACAACCTCTGTGACCCCTACGAGGATGAGTAAGTATACTGTAAATGTGAAAACATGCCTGAATCATCAAACTAATCTAAAACAGAAAGTCCCATTCCTGACAGAAATTAAATTCGAACTGAAAGGGCTGTAGAAAAGCAACTTGAGGCTTCAATATTGCTCAACATAATAATTAAAATGACATTTTCATGACCATATAAGACACACAGTGGTTACTATACACATTTCTACAGTACAGTACACTGCTGTGATTTGATATTAAATCCCCTGTTTACTACACAGTCACATTGGCCAACTATGCCACAGTGGTATGGACAGTAGATGTATCTACAGCTCACCATACACCTCACTTTGCATAACGTGTCAGTAAAAATGTTTCTAACTGATCTACTTCTGTACAGTACATGTTACAATTGCCAGGCATTGCTGGGATTTGAACCTAGGATCTCCTTCTACTGGACAGGCACTTTGAACAGCTAAGCCACAGCGCCTTGTAATAATAATTCATAATAATTCATTTATTATTAGTTACAAAAAAGTGTCACTACTGTGATCTCAAAGGAGATTTTTCCTTCACTAGACAGCTACTTTGACATAGACAGACAAACCTTTCCTGTAACTGTACAGGTGTGTACAGTTTACCTTGTACTTTGCTTTAGACAACTTCTGACAATGAAAATCTTCTAAATCATCCTATAATAATAATACTCACAAAATACTGTACATACAGCACATACGTATGTTACCAAACGGGCTACAGTTTGCACAGTATGTGCTCCAACCTCATGTGTGCTGCTTTACTCTGCTTACTGTATGTGATTACGATCAGACGAGCCTTCACAGAATACAGGTTTCAGGCTGAGGTGAGATGTCAGGCTATAGTGTGTCTACCTGTGATGAGGTTGTCCACAAGTGTTGTGGGAATGCAGAAAATGCCCACGAGTAGGTCACTGATGGCCAGGTTGAGGATGAAGAGGTTGGTGACCGTGCGCATGCGACGGTTCTCCAGCACAATTAGACACACCAGGATGTTGCCCACCATGCACAGCAAGAAGATGAAGAAGTAGGCTAAGAAGTAGCTGGCAGCCACACACAGCGAGTGCTGATAGTACGGGAAGAAGGTCACGTTGGTGACGTTGACCACCGCATTCACACTGGAGTTGATGAGGGCCACACGCGAGGCGGAGCCCTCCACGTCGATCCCTTCTTCACTCATGCTGTCCAAAGTCTCCATCTTTAGGACAGACCCGCACTGCAAAGCAAACCAGAATGACGTCAGACGAGATGAAAAATGATCTTTTTGATTTTATTTTATGATATGTCGTTTGAAACAGAGGTTTTACTCTAGCAGCAGCAACAACACAGTCCAATTTCACTGTTCACTGTCCACACTGCTATGATCTACTGTAGTAACGTCTCCTGCCTTCGTGGTTTCTGGTGACGTGTCCCTGGATGAGGAAAGCTTTGACTCCGTTCAATCACTAATTCTCACACAGCAGCACTACAGTATTTGTTTCCCTGAACATTTGAACAGTCCATTTATCTGTTCAATAAACCATTTAGACCCACTGTTTATTCTCTGGCTACTCACAGGGGAGCGGGAACTGACTCCAGCTGACTTTAGCCATGAGGCAGGTTACAGAGTCTTGCATTCTTTTCTTGTTTTATTATTATATATCTGTATTTATGATGCTTTTCATTTCTTTGAACAAAGCTCAATGTATTCGTTTTCTGGTGGTGTGATGGCCTTTGATCTGTTTTCCTGTGGTTCAGATACATAGTGTATATCAGACCCTGAACGTCAGTCTGTGGGAATTGTTAACTGTATATTAAATGTAATGAAAACAATGACAAACACTGACTGGTAGGTCTACATGTAACTGTGGGAATGTTAAGCTATTCATTCACAGAAAATAAACCCTTCCATGTAGATGCTGTTACTGTAGAATAAAATAAGGGCATGAATAATTTCCAGCTGAGGTTAGAAAACCTTCCCGTCTTGGGTTGAATCCCACTGTAACTGATACTTCTCATCAGTCTGAAATCTTCACTGCATTATTTAGTTCAAGCTCCAAACAATTAACACAATTTGACTCAACACTGTCTTTTCCTTTCAGCTGTGGTTATGTGTCGGTGGAGAGAGCAGCAGGGGCCAAGACACGTTGGATCTTTGGTTCAATAACATTCATTCGTTGTAACATTTGAAAATCGATGCCGTTGTAGTTCACACCCAGTATTAGATTTGGTAGACAGCGTATTATATGCAAAACTCAGGGGCCTTGATTCCCCACAACTTTCACAAGAGATGCGTCAGCCTGTGTTCTTGGGATCCAAGTGCACTTGATGTATACAGTTGAACTATCTACTCTACCGCACATCCCCCAGATTGCAGGTTCACCAGCACAGTGACTTAAAGGAATGAAATGAATAGTTGATTTTCGGAAGTGACATAGAAATTAGATTTCTTAAATATAAAAAAAAGAACCTGGCTGCCTCAGTGGCAGGGAGTCAGTGCTAGTCCTTTACAAGGAGAGAGCCATGGAGCTTTCATCGCTTTCTGAATCTCTGTCAGCTCTCCGTATGAAGCCGCCGATAGCAATCAGCCACGGAACTGCAAATTAACTTTGAGCAGCAGAAAAACCTGTCAGGTCACAATGTGCTGGGAAGTTTGATTATAGTTAAGTTCATTGAATCAGGACGACGTCAAAATGCCAGTGTTTGACAATCCATGAACATGTGATAGATAAGATGGATGGATGGACACTTTGTTCTGTTTCAGTGTTCACATCCAGCTACAGATGAAAAGGGCCACATTCATACAGTACAGTATGTTGCTTGGGATCATGCTGTTAAATCGGTACATCTACAACAGCAGGATACAGTACTGTACATACATGTATGTGGCATAAAAAGGCAAACCTCATGCTCCATAACCTGCAGAAAACTTATAACAAGAAAGCTTGGCCATACACAAAAAACAACTTTTATGTGTACACAAATCAGAAGCAGAGCAAAAAGGAAAACAGAGCAGCAGCAGGGGTGCACGTCTTCAGACACAAATGGAATGTGGCTTCGGTGAAAGGAAAGTGAAATGTAATTCACACCTGTAACATCCTGCTGTGTTCAGAGAATATACAAAGTTGTTGTTAAGGCGATAGTTGTGGTGATATCGACGTTCGTTTTTTTGTTGACAGGCATCAGAAGCATCCCTGAGAGCTTTGGGCTGAATGGATGCATTTATACGGGAGATTGTTTGATTCGACTGGAGCACAGAACCGCGACGTCGGGGGATCGGCTGCACTGTTGACAACCTCAGCGTAGCGTGTGAGGGAACTGTCACAGATTGCCAGCCCACTGCTGCCAGCCAAATCCAGAAACATACAATGGCACATGGAGAGTGTGTGCTCGGGGCAAAGTCTCCTTCAGGGTAAGACAACTCCAGGGAAAACTGTGGCCTGCAGAGGCACCGAAGTGGTCGAGCAAAAAAACAGCACTGAAACATGCGGGGTGGAAGCTGGTTCTCTGCAAATCTGGCCAAAATGAGTTAAATGTTATAGCTTTGTTCACTAGATTCAAAACAAGTTGTCTGAATCACGGGGCCCTTAAAATTTAAACATTATCTCGACTATACTGTAATAGTTCATAGGTTCAGACTGTAGTTCTTCTGTGGAAAGAGTGTATCTCAGATTGGATCATGATCATTATTCATTATTAGGACCAACAACGACTGTACTGCTGTGTGTATTTGTAAGGTTGCATTCGTACACACATGCTTTAGAGCGTAACTCAGTGGAAGACTGAACTGATCTCACTCATTTCACTTCCTGTCTCCTCCTCACGCAGACTTTTGTGAAATTGTCACACTAGTCGTGTTGACTTCCTAACCCTCTTTACCTTCTTTACTGTGATCTTTGGGCTCTTTTTTACTATCCCCAGCCAATGTTGTCACAAAGACCTCAAAGACCCGGATTCAAGTCAGAGCCCAGCTCTTTGTCTTTTGATACTATTTATTGTTAAATCGTGACTGTCTTTGTTAAAGATTCTGTAACTACTCTTGCTAAAGATGTTTTTATTTAGGAATCATAGCAACGGCTACTGTATACTGTAATTATTAGGAAATTGGTTTTGATGTATTTTTGTGAAAGAGTCTCAGAGGGAGAGATCTTTATCCATGGGTTTATTTTTCTGCAGTATTTGTCTCTGTCTCTGTTTTCCATCAGTTCCTGACCTCTTCACTGCCCTTCACCTGGACCAGACTTCACCTCTCATCAGACTAGGATCATTCTCGTCCATATTCTCTTTATCTCCTTCCCTGAACTCCAGCCCCCATTTGATCTCTTCTCTTTCTCTTTACCCAAGAAGATGAAGCCATGCATAGTGATGAACCAGGAGCAACCAAGACTCACTGCATCAGCACAGGATCTGGCAACCGGTCCAACCATACACCTACTGTATTGACACTCAGTGCCTGTAACGGTTTGCTGCCTTCCTCCAAGTATATCTTCCCTCGAACCACCACCGAGCCACAAACAAACCAGTCATGCCGAATAATGTTACAGGCAGCATAACATTCTTCTCCGGACCCTTTTACTGTATGTCTGTCAAACGTGCTCAGGGTGAACCTGCTCTCATCTGGGAAAAGCACAGGGCATCAGTTGACCTGCCATTTCTGCTGTCCTGTGACGAATGCCATTTGAGCTCCATGCTGGCAGGGGGCCCACTAGATGTCAGGCCCTCAAACCACCATAATGTCATTTTATAATTTCTTGGTCAGATATTCACACCAGTGACTTACTAGAGGTCAAATTACTGTACAGTGCTCTGCCAGTGCTCATTGTTTTCCTCCATGCTCAATGTAACAGTAACAAATACTGCTGATAGTCAAGGACCTTCTGCAGCTCTATTAAACTGTCCTGACTTTAAGTAACAGCTGAAGATTCTTTACAAGTTATGAGCTGTTTTCTGTGCACATTGGCCCACGAAACTTAACATACAGTATAATAATACAATAATATGTTGTAGCTTAGTTGAATATATAATAAATAATAAAATGCATAAATTTTGAGCAATAATAATAATTATTACGTGAATTATGAAGACATCCTTATAACAAAATAATACTAGAAATAATATATGCAGTACTAATAATCTACACTGTAGCTAAATTACAGTTTATTGATCAATAAACTAAATTAAAAAATGGTGCTGCCCAATTGTGCTTGTGTGTGTTGAATGTGCTGGTTGTGATGTGCCACTTTTTTATCACTTATAAATACAGGCTGTTAATTGATCAAAAATAGAAACATAAAAGAAGAAGAAAATAAGTGAAAAGTAGAGTGCGTTATGTCAGAGCTGTACTTCAGCGGATTTTATGACCAGAGTTTTGATGTTCTTTTCTGTACAGTATGTTTCTTGAGTCTTGTCACTTATTTTGCACATTTAGCTGTTTCTCTATTGAGATCTGACAAACACTGGCCTTCGCACTTCTGCATATGTTCATTTCATTCACTGCAAAACTAAACTGAAGTACTGTACTTCTCTTTGGATTTTCACATTTTTGGCTAAAATAAACTGCTTTCGGTTTATCCCGTCAGGGGTCGCCACAGTGAATGATTCGCATTGATTTGCCAAGTTTTTACGCCGGATGCCCTGACGCAACCCTTCTCTGAAGGGATTAAACCTGTGACCTGGGCAACAGGAGGGCGACACGCTAACCACTGCGCTATGGCTGGGGACACGTTTGGCTAAAATAACACATAGAAATCATACCGTAATAGGTAATAGATATTGATAGATAGCTTTTTCATAGTTGCTACTGAGCACAGGATGATGATTTTAACCTAATGTACGTATTTATGCCTGCACTTCCAGTGGAGCGAACTGTTACCTCCACGCACCTCAACTGCACACTCGTAGAAATCCAGCCAGTCCAGCTTAGATTGTCCCCATCTTTCAGTTACCGTGTTATTGGTGTTAGTGGTACCTTAAATCCATTTAAAGTAATAAATCCAATAAAGTAATGAACAAGATCCTGTAAGCATATTATACTGTAGGCAGAAGGAGAAGTGTTTATAGTTCAGAATATTTAGAAATATCACTATTATTTAATACATTAATACAGTTAATATATTACATAAATATATTATTGCTGATCTTATTGCTATGCTTTTTAGTGCAAATATATGTTTAGATTTGGTCTATGCCATCAAACCTCAACTTATTTTCATTGTATTCTATGTCTCAACTTTTTTTACCTTATACCTATTTTTAGGACAGGATCACTTTTTGACTCATCTGAATAGTCACACTAAAAAATCTGAACCATTCACCCACTGCAGCTCTGGTGTCTGGCCACACAGTGGCTGTCCACTAACCAAGCACCGGTCCTGCAAACCTGTCTCATTAGCCTCTTCTTCACGGTCGTCTTCCTCCTCACATTATTCAAGATTCAAAATCGAATTGATCCCACGGGTGAACTGTGCACAGAAAGTCACATACTGTGCAGTCAAGTTACACATGTTATATAAAGTTGTAAAATGTTATATAAAGTTTTAGTTAGCAATAATCAGTTTTAAATTGGCTACTTCAGTTGGTTGCTATCGCATGCTGACGTTCCATGGTGACAAACATACAGTACAGGCAAAAATGTTAAAGTTTTGTTTTATCAGAAAATGTGTCAGTTATTTGATGCAGGAAAGTAGAAATTAAATTGTAGAAACAGAATTACAGTAATTTTGGAAACAGTGTGTTTCCAAAAAACAGATGTGTTATTGTTTTGTCACACAGAACATTTTGGATATTTTCATACGTGTACAGTAGCACATTAGTGAACACACATGCTTTAATAAACAATAGCTTTGCTAAATCGTTTCATTTTCCAATGAATGTACTGTACAAGAAATCGTGCTTTCACACATTGCAGCCAATGTAAGAGTTTTGTAGTAATCACAAAAGAGCAAAGGTTATAAAAAACCTTTTAAAGGTGATGAATGATTGTATATAAGATTTATGAAGTGCAGAGCTGGATGCTTAACCTTGTGCTGCCAAGTCACAGCAACTGTTATGACAAATGCATGAGAAGCTTTATGAATGTAATAGTGCTGTTATTGTAGTATTGTTATAGAAAGTGTGGCATAGTAGGAGAAAGTGTAAAAAATAATAAATGCTGATCATGTGGTGCTGCTTGAGCCCAATTTTTAATTGTAATGAGTCTTATTAGAAACCCCATAGAATCTTAAATCAAACTCCGAGCCTAATTTCCAACAAATACTCTATACATTTATAAGTAAGTCACATATTTACAATAAAGTTTATAATTACTGTACAATAAAGGTTGCAATTATGGTCACGTGACAGGATTGACCCATATAACGTAGGTGTTTTAACCATATTAAAAGTCACTAAGTGAAAAATGGACGTAACTAAATACGGAAAAGATAGCATTAATGAAAAGGATGTTGTACTGTATTGGCTCTGTGGGTAGCATTTTTATTAACGTCTGTTTTTCTTACTGTCAGTCTTTTGACACTGGGGTCACGACTGAGAAGTGAGTGATTGCATACTGTATGAAGGACAGAGACTTACCAACTTCCTTGTCATTGTCACCTCATTCAGATTGCTCAAGACAACATGACTTGACTTACTGCAGCAGCAGAGGCTTTCTCCATTTTACCTTGAGCTCCTATACTGTTGCCTGGCTAGTGTATATAAAATTACAATATAGAAACCTATTGAAATGCAACACAATGCTAAAGAAAGACATCTATACTTTCCAATCTTGCTGTATTACAAATTATTGATTGATAAATGTTGCTATTGCACTGATGTTACACTGATGTTCACTACAACAAAACAAAACTCACAGCTTATAGCAGTTGTGGATAGATGTCCCTTTACAGAACAGATACATGTGCAGTGCATTATAGTGACAATTGTCACAATCACATTGTAGCCATTTCTTATTAAGTGCATTTAATCTCCTAAAGGACATTTTCAAATCTGATCATGTACCGCTCATCATATTTGTAGGTTGTTGATCAGTGTGTGAATGTCTGGAGAGATCTTCATGAGCCAATTCTACCAAAGAGAAAGTCAGCAATCATACTACGCCCAGCATCACAGCCAGAGGTGGTGTCGCCCAAGTAATTTCTAATTAGTAGACATTGCATCCTACAAATGCAAATGTTGCACTTCTATTGTGTCACGCTCACACACGCCTCCACACAAATCCCAGAAAAAAGCTAACAAAACAAAGAAGCGCTATTATATTATAATTGTCTTGTAAATAATCTTCTGTTGCCATTATTGAAATGTGATTCCCATCTTTTAGACCAACGTACTATTAGGCATCTAAGCATCTTTTATCACTTAGCAAACATAATATTCTGTACAAATGCTTGGATGGAAAACATGGACGCTCTAGAGTGCAAACTCTCAAGATTGTAATGTACTAGCAGTGATGCAATAAGATGTAACCATAATGCTAAATCACCCAGGTTGTTGTAAGGTAAATTATTTTCTGTTTCAAAATAAGCCTCTAAACCTCCTGCAGAAACTCACTCAATTTGTTGCGCTAGCGTGTGTTTTGCTTAAAATACTGTTGCCCTGTTGTGCTGAGTTTAGACGAATAAGCATTTGCTTGCCTCTGAGGAGGGGAACGCCTGAAACCAGAAATATTGTCCGCAGCTCACATGTATTATGTAACACACTCAGCTGTGAAATCAAACACTTGGCAGCTCAGTGACAGCCACAGAGTGTGACACACTGGGCTACAAAGACAAATTCATTTTCAGAAAACTATAATTCGCAAACCGTTGAGTATGAAAAGTACTTGCTAACTAACAACACGCCTGCTACACTATCAGCAAATGTTATACTGTAGTAGAGTAAAAAAAGGGTGGCATAACAGCACTGAGAACATCACGACTACTCCTGTGTGTATATATATATATATATACACGTGCTCCTGTCTGAGCACGTGTGACAGGTACCCAGGGATCATTGTGAATCCCTGTGAAGAATAGAATAGAATAGAATAGAATAAAATTACCTGAGACAATGATTGACGTGATAAGAGAAAGTATTAGAAGACGACTTTTAGGTTTAATAAAACAACCAATAAATATAACAACCCTGTCAAACCTTTGAGAGCAAACAGCGAACACAATGTCTTTTAAAATGCTTTCATTGAAATTAAGTTGTGTATTATTATAGCACAACTATTACTGTAAATGTCTGAAATTAAATTAAATAAATTGTCTTGTTTTTCCTGTTCTTGTGTCTTATCTACAGCTATGTTTGGAGTCACACAAAAACCTATCCATGGAAATCGATAAATCGATTAATCAGATTAATAGAAAAGAAATTGTACTTCTCAATCTTCTCGTGTTCCTTCTTCTAGTCTTGTTTTCTTGTTTGTCCACCACTACCATGTCAGGTTGGTTGGCCTTTATCAGTTTGTCAGTCTGTATCTGGAAGTCCCACGGGATCTTAGCTCTGTCATTTTCAACCACCTCTGGAGGTGTGTCCCATTTGGACTTTGGGACTTCCAGCCTGTACTCAGCACAGATGTTCCACAGTGTGTGTGTGTGTGTGTGTGTGTGTGTGTGTGTGTATGGTTGTCTGTCTGTGTGTGTTGTCCTGCGATGGACTGGCGACTCTTGCCTATAGATACTGTAGCTGGGTAGGCTCCAGTACCCCGGCATGGGAATAAGTGCCTAGAAAATGGATGGATGGATAGTTGTTTCATCCTGGATAGTGGCTTTGACGCTCACTAATCCTCGGTTTCCCACCTTCCGCTTAGCGTACAGTCACTCAGGGTGCTGGATTTAGGGTGGACATGCATTGTAAGGAACTTTGTTGTCTTAATGTCAGTGGCTTCTATCTTCTCTCTTGGCCAGCTTATTATGCCAATGGGATTATGACATCTGTACCTGATGACCGTTACTGAAAGTGCTAGAACAGCTAGCTGCTGTTAACCTGCGATTTCTGAGGCTGGTGACTCGGATGAACTTATCCTCCGCAGCAGAGGTGACTCTTCCTTTCCTGGGGTGGTCCGCATGTGAGCCAGTTTCTTTGTAGTGCTTAATGGTTTTTCTGACTTCATCTGGGAACACTTTCAAAATTTTCCCAATTTTTCGGACTGACTGCCCTTCATTTCTTAAAGTAAATTTCAACAGTCTATTCAGTAGGACTATCAGTTGGGTATCCACCTGACTTCTGCACAACACAACTGATGGTCCCAACCCCATTTCTAAGGCAGAAATCCCCCTTATTAAAGCTGACAGGGCACACCTGTGAAGTGAAAACCATTGCAGGTGACTGCATCTTGAAGCTCATCAAGAGAATGCCAAGAGTGGGCAAAGCAGTAATCAAAGCAAAAGGTGACTTTTAAGAACCTAGAATATGATATATTTTCAGTTGTTACACACATCTTTGTTACTGTATGTATTTAATTTCACATGTGTGAATTCATAGTTTTGATGCCATCAGTGTGCATCTACAATTTTCAAAGTCGTGACTGCCCTACGACCCAAACTACTCTTCTGGGTCCAGCTACAATTCGCGACCCGATGGGTCAAAGTGTGTTGTGTTCCGGCTTATGCCATGGATTTAATTTCTCCCACTGGTTAGGTTCCACAATGGGGGGACCATTGTGTACTTTGTTGGTTTTAGTATAGTTTGTTTGGTTTGGTTTATTTTGTTATTTATTTGTTCGATTTTGTTTACTTTAGCCTTTTTTCCATGCATAGTGTGATTTTGGTTTGTATTGCTTTCTGATGTGTGGATGTGTATATAAATTATCAACTTACCTCATGTTCGGTGTTTAACTTAAAGAATTGTAAATACTAATGAACCTTGTTAAACGTACTAGTCCTCCTTTTTCCCCCTGGCTTCACCCCCTTCAGGAGCAAAGAACTGTCCTACTTCAGATCATGAGTTTTCTCTGCAGGCATTTTGCACAATCAAAACTAATAATTATGTCACACCTTGTACATTGTTAAACACATTAGGCAGATTGTAAGAAATTGTTGTTTAACAAACATTGCAAACTCTATTCTGCAAACATCATATTGGTGGCAAGCTGTGAAACTGAAACACGACCACTTGTTATTTCATTTTGTGACTTTGTGATTTTTGCTCTTTAGCGTGAGGCTCGGCTTGTTGTATCCACACCTCGAGTCTCCCCATATTAGATCAGGAAATGTGTGTCATGATCTGTGTTTTTGTTCTTGTCATGATCTGTGTTTTTGTTCTAGTTGATTCCTTGTCTTATTTTGGTTCCAGGTTCCGTTTCCTGTTTTATTTTGGTAGTTCCCCGGTCTCTGTTTTGTGTTCTAGCTTCACTTCCGAGTCATGTCACGTCACAGCTGTTCTTGTTTCACCCGGTCGTTATCCTCACCTGCGCTGCATCAGTAATCACTCACCCGTGTATTTAGTCGCCTCCTGTTCCCGTAGTCACTTGCCAGATTGTCGTATTCGAGTCCCATGAGTGTTCGTGTTTCTTGTGAATCCCTGAGCTGAGCGTCCCTAGTTTCCGGAGTCCCCGTGTTTCATGTTTCCCGTGTTTTGTTCCTGTCTGCATCGTGTATCCTGCCCGACCCTGGATTATCTACTTACCGTGAGTTTTGCCTGTTCCCTGCCTGTACTGTTGCCGAGCCATCTTGTGTATGACCTGGACCGTCTGACCGTGCCTTTGGATAATAAACCTTTTGTTGATTATACTCTCGCCTCCGTGCTGTGCATGTGGGTTCGCCGCCTGCCCGAGTCCCTGACAGAACAATCTGGCCACTCTTGGACCCAGCCAGCACTTAGCCTCCGGTCAGGTCAGTGACTGTTTTTTCCCTTGTTTTTTTACGGCAAATATAACTCTCCCGCGGAAGTATGGAGTTTACCTGCGCCGAGCTACCCAGCGACCTACATAAGTATTTCGAGATCCTTGCGGAGGATTACCGACGGGCTAGTAACTCGGAGGATCAGCGCAGCGCCGTAGAGGTGGCAATAGTGACGCTGGAGGACGATGACACCGCGTTAGATCACCCCAGCGTTCATCGCCTCTACGAGCGACTGTGCGCGAAGTTTGACGAGTTAAGCGACGCGCTCTGCACCACGCCAGCGCCAGTCGCACCGCCGATGGTTTCGGTTTCCTTCTCCCCGCCCCGTCGGATCGTCGTGCCTACACCAACCTGCCCAGCTCCATGGTTGTTTCCCTGGGAGGATTTCCTGCTCTCACGCGGCCCTCAGTCTCCAGTTCAGCCGCGCGCTGCTCAGTCTCCAGTTCAGCCGCGCGCTGCTCAGCCTCCAAGTCAGCCGCGCGCTGCTCAGTTTCCAGTTCAGCCGCGCGCTGCTCAGTTTCCAGTTCAGCCGCGCGCTGCTCAGTTTCCAGTTCAGCCGCGCGCTGCTCAGTTTCCAGTTCAGCCGCGCGCTGCTCAGTTTCCAGTTCAGCCGCGCGCTGCTCAGTCTCCAAGTCAGCCGCGCGCTGCTCAGTTTCCAGTTCAGCCGCGCGCTGCTCAGTTTCCAGTTCAGCCGCGCGCTGCTCAGTTTCCAGTTCAGCCGCGCGCTGCTCAGTCTCCAGTTCAGCCGCGCGCTGCTCAGTCTCCAGTTCAGCCGCGCGCTGCTCAGTCTCCAGATCAGCCGCGCGCTGCCCAGACCCCAGTTCAGCCGTGTGTTACTCACGCCCCGGTGCAGCCCTGTCGTCTCCAGGCCCCAGCCCAGTCGAACCTAGTCCAGACCCCAGATCAGCCGTGTGTCGCCCAGACCCCAGATCAGCCGTGTGTCGCCCAGACCCCAGATCAGCCGTGTGTCGCCCAGACCCCAGATCAGCCGTGTGTCGCCCAGACCCCAGATCAGCCGTGTGTCGCCCAGACCCCAGATCAGCCGTGTGTCGCCCAGACCCCAGATCAGCCGTGTGTCGCCCAGACCCCAGATCAGTCGTGTGTCGCCCAGACCCCAGTTCCGTCCTTGTCCCCGTCAGAGGGCACCGTCCGTCTGACGACCGTTAGCCCCACCCAATCAGGCCCGACGTCTTCCCCGTCGAGCTCGGCAGCGGTAAGCTGTCATGCCCGCTCCGGAGTTGACGCCGTTCCAGTCCCTGTCGGCCATGTTGCGGCCGTTCCAGCTCCTGTCGGCCATGTTGCGGCCGTTCTAGTTCCTGTCGGCTCCTCAGAGGAGGACGCCGTTCTAGTTCCTGTCGGCTCCTCAGAGGAGGACGCCGTTCTAGTTCCTGTCGGCTCCTCAGAGGAGGACGCCGTTCCTGTTCCCGTCGGCCATATTGAGGCCGTTCTAGTTCCAGTTCCTGTCGGCTCCTCAGAGGAGGACGCCGTTCTAGTTCCTGTCGGCCAAGTAGAGGCCGTTCCAGTCCCTGGCGGCCATGTTGCGGCCGTTCCAGTCCCTGTCGGCCATGTTGCGGCCGTTCCAGTCCCTGTCGGCCATGTTGCGGCCGTTCCAGTCCCTGTCGGCCCTGTAGAGGTCGTTCCAGTTTCTGTCGGCCATGTTGAGGTCGTTCCAGTTTCTGTCGGCCATGTTGAGGTCGTTCCAGTTCCTGTCGGCCATGTTGAGGTCGTTCCAGTTCCTGTCGGCCATGTTGAGGTCGTTCCAGTTCCTGTCGGCCATGTTGAGGTCGTTCCAGTTCCTGTCGGCCATGTTGAGGTCGTTCCAGTTCCTGTCGGCCATGTTGAGGTCGTTCCAGTTCCCGTCCCTGTCGGCCATGTTGAGGTCGTTCCAGTTCCCGTCCCTGTCGGCCATGTAGAGGTCGTTCCAGTTCCTGTCGGCCATGTTGAGGTCGTTCCAGTTCCTGTCGGCCATGTTGAGGTCGTTCCAGTTCCTGTCGGCCATGTTGAGGTCGTTCCAGTTCCTGTCGGCCATGTTGAGGTCGTTCCAGTTCCTGTCCCTGTCGACCAAATTGAGGTCGTTCCAGTTCCTGTCCCTGTCGACCAAATTGAGGTCGTTCCAGTTCCTGTTCCTGTCGGCCATGTTGAGGTCGTTCCTGTCCCTGTCGACCAAATTGAGGTCGTTCCAGTTCCTGTCCCCGTCGACCAAATTGAGGTCGTTCCAGTTCCTGTCCCCGTCGACCAAGTTGAGGTCGTTCCAGTTCCTGTCCCTGTCGACCAAGTTGAGGTCGTTCCAGTTCCTGTCCCTGTCGACCAAGTTGAGGGCGTTCCAGTTCCTGTCCCTGTCGACCAAGTTGAGGGCGTTCCAGTTCCTGTCCCTGTCGACCAAGTTGAGGGCGTTCCAGTTCCTGTCCCTGTCGACCAAGTTGAGGGCGTTCCCGTAGGCCAAGTTGAGGGCGTTCCCGTAGGCCAAGTTGAGGGCGTTCCCGTAGGCCAAGTAGAGGTCACCCCTGTCTCTGACCCCGTTCCTGTCGACCCTGTAGCGGTCGTTCCAGTCCCCGTTCCTGTCGGCCCTGTAGCGGTCGTTCTAGTCCCCGTCACCCTTGGAGCCGCCGCGCCCGCCGGCCTCCAGGAGGAGGCAGCACCTGCAGCAGTTCCTGCGCACCTCCAGGAGGAGGTCGCGCCAGTCGCAGTTCCTGCGCACCTCCAGGGGGAGGTCGCGCCAGTCGCAGTTCCTGCGCACCTCCAGGGGGAGGTCGCGCCAGTCGCAGTTCCTGCGCACCTCCAGGAGGGGGTCGCGCCAGTCGCAGTCCCTGCGCACCTCCAGGAGGAGGTCGCGCCAGTCGCAGTTCCTGCGCACCTCCAGGAGGAGGTCGCGCCAGTTGCAGTTCCTGCGCACCTCCAGGAGGGGGTCGCGCTAGCCGCAGTTCCTGCGCACCTCCAGGAGGGGGTCGCGCCAGTTGCAGTTCCTGCGCACCTCCAGGAGGAGGTCGCGCCAGCCGCAGTTCCTGCGCACCTCCAGGAGGAGGTCGCGCCAGCCGCAGTTCCTGCGCACCTCCAGGAGGAGGTCGCGCTAGCCGTAGTTCCTGCGCGCCTCCAGGAGGAGGTCGCGTCAGCCGCAGTTCCTGCGCACCTCCAGGAGGAGGTCGCGCTAGCTGTAGTTCCTGCGCGCCTCCAGGAGGAGGTCGCGTCAGCCGCAGTTCCTGCGCACCTCCAGGAGGAGGTCGCGTCAGCCGCAGTTCCTGCGCACCTCCAGGAGGAGGTCGCGTCAGCCGCAGTTCCTGCGCACCTCCAGGAGGAGGTCGCGTCAGCCGCAGTTCCTGCGCACCTCCAGGAGGAGGTCGCGCCAGCCGCAGTTCCTGCGCACCTCCAGGAGGAGGTCGCGCCAGCCGCAGTTCCTGCGCGCCTCCAGGAGGAGGTCGCGCCAGCCGCAGTTCCTGCGCGCCTCCAGGAGGAGGTCGCGCCAGCCGCAGTCCCGGCGGATCCCCAGGAGGGGGTCGCGCCCGTCGCAGTCCCGGCGGATCCCCAGGAGGGGGTCGCGCCCGTCGCAGTCCCGGCGGATCCCCAGGAGGGGGTCGCGCCCGTCGCAGTTCCTGTCGACCCCCAGGAGGGGGTCGCTCCCGTCATAGTTCCTGCCGACCTCCAGGAGGGGGTCGCTCCCGTCGCAGCTCCGGCGGACCTCCAGGAGGGGGTCGCGCCCGTCGTAGTTCCTGCCGACCTCCAGGAGGGGGTCGCTCCCGTCGTTGTTCCTGCCGACCTCCAGGAGGGGGTCGCTCCCGCCGTAGTTCCTGCCGACCTCCAGGAGGGGGTCGCTCCCGCCGTAGTTCCTGCCGACCTCCAGGAGGGGGTCGCTCCCGTCGTAGTTCCTGCCGACCTCCAGGAGGGGGTCGCTCCCGCCGTAGTTCCTGCCGACCTCCAGGAGGGGGTCGTTCCCGTCGTAGTCCCTGCCGACCTCCAGGAGGGGGTCGCTCCCGTCCCGGCTCCGGCCGCACCTGCATCGGTTCCTGGCGGCCCGGCTCCGGCCGCGCCTGCATCGGTTCCTGTCTCTCGTCGCGGTGGTCCAAAGAGGACGCCGCTGGCCCCTGCCTCGTCCTTGCCCCGGCCGCCGGACAAGTGGCCTCGCCCTCGGCGCCTCCTGCTGCCCGGATGGCGCTGCCTCCTGCGGCGACGCCCGCCTCGACTCCTCAGCCCATCGGATCAGCGTCCGCCTGGAGGACGTTGCCATTCGGGTTGGCTCCCGGGGACATCGGTCCAGCCCAAGGGCACTAAGAGTGCCACCCTGGCTCAGCGGCTGCTGAGCAGGATCTCGCCACGCCGTCACCCTCCGTGACGGAATCTCTGAACTTCATGTCTTCCCTGGTCGTGGACTTTGTTGTGGACTCTTGTTTTGGCCCTCCCCCGGTCCTCCCTCCTCCCACCCTGCTCGTGTACCTTGAGGGGTAGGGATCCGGTCCCTCCGCCTGGGACCACCCTCCGCCCGCCCTGGTTTGGGGGGGGGGGCTTCCGTAGGCGCCGTGGAAGGCGCCATAGGGGGGGGGGGTACTGTCATGATCTGTGTTTTTGTTCTTGTCATGATCTGTGTTTTTGTTCTAGTTGATTCCTTGTCTTATTTTGGTTCCAGGTTCCGTTTCCTGTTTTATTTTGGTAGTTCCCCGGTCTCTGTTTTGTGTTCTAGCTTCACTTCCGAGTCATGTCACGTCACAGCTGTTCTTGTTTCACCCGGTCGTTATCCTCACCTGCGCTGCATCAGTAATCACTCACCCGTGTATTTAGTCGCCTCCTGTTCCCGTAGTCACTTGCCAGATTGTCGTATTCGAGTCCCATGAGTGTTCGTGTTTCTTGTGAATCCCTGAGCTGAGCGTCCCTAGTTTCCGGAGTCCCCGTGTTTCATGTTTCCCGTGTTTTGTTCCTGTCTGCATCGTGTATCCTGCCCGACCCTGGATTATCTACTTACCGTGAGTTTTGCCTGTTCCCTGCCTGTACTGTTGCCGAGCCATCTTGTGTATGACCTGGACCGTCTGACCGTGCCTTTGGATAATAAACCTTTTGTTGATTATACTCTCGCCTCCGTGCTGTGCATGTGGGTTCGCCGCCTGCCCGAGTCCCTGACAATGTGCAAACTCAGCTATTTAAGTGAAAATGTAAAATGAAGGATTCTTTAAATTAGACATTCAAAACAGTAGACAGATGTGGAATTTTATAATTATATAGAATATATTATATTATTTATATATACATATAAATTGTATTTTCTGGGCAATAACTGCATGTTCCTGGGTTACAGAGCACACCTACTGTACAGTACTGCTGACGTTTAATGCAGCTGTCTAACAACCCTTTCTCTAAAAGGGAGACTGAATTGTATCAAGGCTCCAGCATAGCCTTGCTCTTGAACTCAAAGTAGATGCCAGTAGCACAGAAGTATTTTGGTCAGACAGCCAGCACAACACAGGAAAGAAGCACTTTCCTGTCTTTCCTCTAGAGACATGCTCCTTTGAGAAAGCACTCAATGGCTTCTCAACAGCATCTCAGCTCACTCGATACAACAAAAAACAAAATATCACTTTCATGGCAAGAAAAATATAGATTATGTGTGTATATATATACGCACACACTTGGTAGATGTTGATTTTTGCTTTTGTCACGTCCACCTCTAGCTGCCATCTGTTGATCAGGTCTGGCGTCAAGATTGCTCCACTGATGTAAGCGTGACTCCTGCCACTTTAATGCAAGTGTCTGCTCACTTCAGCCACTCCACCATTTCTCCCCCCAGTTAACTTCAGCTCTGATTTATATGGGGCATAACTAGAGTATTTGATGCATTGAGGTGTCATTGTGTGGCTAAAACTGCCCTCCACTCTGAGGTCCACCAAGTAACTTTCAACCAACACTCAATTCAACTGTCAACAACCCAATCTACTGGAGTGGTCCTTTAACTAAACAACATTTGATGCCATGGTGATTTTCTGAGCTTTCAGCCGTCTGCATGGATGCAGAGCCATCTGTGTTGCCGACTTTGAGGTCATCCTGGAGCTGTAGAAATCCAAAAAAAGCCTTTTAGTGTCACTATACCATTCACCAAATGGACATTGCATACTGTAGGGTCTCATGAACTAAAATAAGACCACGTCATTACATTCGCACAATTCAATTCAAAGATGTATGTACTCTTTGTGTATGTTAGTCCTGTGAAATGCAAGTAGACCAGCTTCTAGAAGGGAGTGTGGTTTACCGCTCCCAATAAATACTGCATTCTGTATACTTTTGCATGTGACCTGTGGCCTCGTCATTGGCTTACAGTAAATCACGGGTGCTCTACAAAAAAGAAAAGCAAAAGAATCACAAGCTACCCAAATTCCTTAGAAGGCAAAAACCTATATTCAGTAGTAGTGTGTGGTTTTTGTTGTCATTGCAAATTGATATTACTGTACATCCACACATTTCCAGTTCATAAAAAAGTTTGCAATGTGAAATTATATACTAAAAAAGTCTTCCTTGAATTTAAACTAATAAATTTTAAATACTGTGTAGACTGTATTAGATTGAAAAGCACTTATAGTAGTGAATCTTCAAATACTGTACCTCCTATAATAACAGGTATAATCATCTGTCTGCTGCTGCAGAAATGCCATGTTTTTTTTTTGTTCTGTCTATGACATTTCTAAATTCCCAAGGGGCAGCTAACATTAGTCTTTCTAAGATTCATGCCATTGGGTGGATCCCTGCAAGAGCTGATATACTCTATTTGATATTAACAAGCATGCAGGTGAAATATAATCAACGATACCTTGGGTCATTTTGCTTCCATTTACTGTAGTAGTAATAACAGATTATACTGTAACTGCACTTGAAAATCTCCATCTCCCTTACAAATGGCACTTTGTTTGCAATAAACCATCAGACACATGTAATTCCTCCAAATAAATAAACATCATGTGCAGCTTTTATTTTTGTGACTATTTAAACCCACAACAATTTAAAAAAAATTTGGGGATACTTTTGTTTGTTTTGTCAATGATGAAATTGTTACAAGCAGCTGTTTTTTTATTTAGACTGGAACCGCATCAATTGTGGCCTTTTCTACTGATGTAAAACTGAATTATTTCTGTAATTGTTTTAAACGGTTCCACCAAACAAAGTGCCAAGACACTAAAGATCACACACTACTCAGAACAGCGTAAAGTGGCTTTGACCATATTAAAAACCTCAGCTGCTTCATTAAACAGTGCCCACAAAAGACCAGTCTCAAAGTCAACAATGAAGAGGTGATTGCAGGATGTTGACCTTCCAGCCAAAAGTACAAAGAAAAGGTCACATCCCAAACTGACCAAGAACCAAGAAAAGGTTAAGAAGGGTAAAGCAGCACAAAGAGTAGGATGCCTCAGAGGAGTGTTATTTGTGTTCTTTTCTTATGCTAATGTTAAAAAGCTACATTTTCTTCTGAAGATATTGGAAGAAACTCTTTTCAGCTGCAAAACCCCAAACAAACAGCAGCTTTCAGTTACTATTCAAATGCATCACACCTTTAGTGACTTTCAAACACTTTCACAGCAGAGAGAACAATTTTATTCCAGATTCCTAAAATATTTTCCAATTCTTCGTTTGCAGCATTTAAGACGCCACTTATTTCAATATTTCTGAAGACTAAAGTATACATTGCCGTCTGCGTGTGTGGCTTGTTTACATTCAACTGTAATCGGAGGCTTCATGCAGCAGTTTCATTTCATGTGATCCTCGTGCTACGCTTTAGCATGTCCAATTTTCTTGTCAGCTGCAGAAGGCAGGTAAAAGTTTAGGGTATACTTTTGGTTTTTGATGTCGACCATGTGAAATTTACTGGCCTGTTGCCAGGTCTGTTTTCCTTCATATCTTTTATAATCATGCATAGTAATTTGCTTTGGGTCTGATTGAGAAATGTTTCACGATGCACTAGACGTCTCTTTGCACAAGAATTGGCGTGGATTCAGCACCACTTTGAAAAACCAAAGATTTTGCCTTTGTCACTGTTGTCACCTTTGTTACAGTTCAAAAACAGCTGTCATGGAAAGTAGCAGCCAATTTTGAGCGTGAGCTCTGATCTCTGAGCTGCGCATGTATATTTACTGTATGTGTCTGTGTTGCAACATGTCCAGGGTCTCCTCCTCATCACCTTTGCCTCCAGGCTTCGCTTAAGGCACTGCACATGTGCAGTGTTAAATATTGATCTGCGTGTGTTCCAGAGTGCACTCCAGCCTGGCATATATCCCCTCTACTCACAGAACTCTCCCTCATAATAAACCTCTTAGGTTTGCTTGACATTTTATCTGCAGAAACTCTAAGAACCAGCTATTAAGGTGCAGCAGCAGCTTCCGTCTAGTAAATTTCAGTAAGCTACTTTTTAGTAAGGTAGAGTACTTACTGTACAGCACTAAAAAACTACACAGTGTTGTACTTTAAGCTGTTTCTTGTCTTGGACCAGGAAAGCAAATCAAGTTGTCACTGTCTTCTAACTGACTACTCAACATGACATTTTTGTATGGCTATGGCAAAGGTGACCTGCCATCTATTCTGCCCTTTCCTGCTCAGCGTGACTCTGTATCTTTGTTGGATGTCGCCCTATTTAATGGCGCAAACGTTGATCCTTGTCTTCTGTTCTTTTATTAATTAATTAATGGAGCACCTCCCTCTCAGCAGTTTGGATTGGCAGCATGTATTCAGCTTAGCAAAACCGCTTCAACTCTGTGAGTTTGTTCCAGCATTTGCTCCTTTTATTTGAGAGCCAAATGTAAACAAACTGACAAACCCCTTTTATGCTGCAGCAAAACCATTCCTCCTTGGGCTCATTTAATCTATGCATGCAAGCACTCCATGCAAATACAGAAAAATGTCATAGAGTGAGATGATGTAGACCTCTCTTACTTTTATAAATTTATAATTTAATTTAATTCCCACACTGGCCTTTGTAACTTCTGTGATGTGCTTGTTCTCGCTGCTGTTGCGCCAAGCAATTCCGTGAAACCCAAAAACACCCTTGAACTTACAATTTACCCGCCAATTCACTTGCTTTCTGTTTTTAATTAAAAAAATGTATTTACTTCAAAACCTCAAATTATTGTATGACTGTTGTAAAGGAGGTTTGTGAAGGATTGCTGAACTTTTAATCACCATGTGTTAGAAAGAATTATAAAAAAGGTGCCTGTTGAACAGAACTTTTATAAAAAGTGCTGTCATTCTTTTCACTCTGCAAGAAATGCTAGTAAGAAGTCATTTATAACAACCTAAAATTCCATTTGCACATTATGCTAACTTTAAATATGTTTAATATATAATGCACAGACAGCTTTTTTGAGTAATGCATATTTGTTTGTTTAACTGACTACATACAGTACAAACAGCCTTGGAACGGAGCACTCGTGTACAGTAGCTATGTTAGTGAAGGCCGCCTACTGATGTCTTTGATAACATACAGTTGCTGATTGGTAAAAGGTGTAATAATAAATATTATAAGCTTTTGCTACAAATTGCTTAAACATATTCCAATCTTAGCTTCATCAAAGGCACTTTCTGTCACATATTCAGTCATATATAGAGCTACTAAATAGACAAATGCAATTTAAAATCGAATATATGTGTGTGGAGTGACCATGACCTTCTGCCCATTCATAGGGCGCCAGAGGCCACAGGCCGGTTTGATTAGTCCATACTGCACACAATGTGAATGTTATGCTATGACCTTGACAGTCTCCACCCTAACATGAGTATTCTATATGAATTCTATAAAAGGTTTAAAACCTTCTGTACAGTACATGTTAGACAATGGTCTTCATTACAAGCATCAAAACAACATGGGAACTCGGTGTCTCAACAGCTTGTTAATACGTTTTTACAAAAACAACTTCTCAGTTTCTTCATCTGTAACCTAACCCCATTTGGTTTGTAAGTTAGGTACATAAATACTAAGCAGAGATGGTTTCAGGTAACACAATCTCGTGTGATACCCCACTGATGTGTGACCACATAGTATAATAGTATTAGGTCTACTATGTGTGTAATCTTGGTGAAAACCCATTTTGTGTTTACTGTAATAAGGGGAGAAGTATATGGGTGCAGTAGCTGACTCATAACAGTAGGGGCAGTGCAGGGGCTGTGGTTTATGCCGATGCGAGTTCGCTGTGCTTCATAACGAAAGAGAACTCAGCACTCGGAGAGACGATTGTGCCGCAGTTTTAGTTAGTTAGTTAAATCTTAAAAGGGAAATGAGAACGTGTTGGTATAATTCATTTATTAAATACTAGTGCAAGGATGCACTCTGGGCTGAACTATGTTTAGAGGTGACCAGCGAAAGAGGAGATCAATGTATGTATAGAGGAAAGTATTTTGGGTTTATTATGTTATTGTGGGTATTTCATAATCTAAATCAGTGTAGAGCTACATTATATGTGTATGTATATAATATGCAGTAATACTGCTTAAAATGAATATGAACCTTGTGGTATCAGGTAGATGGATTTGAATAAACACTAACAAAGGAGAACTCAGCAGAGGAAAATCACGTTGTCCGTGTCTGGTGCTGTCTTCACGTTCATTTCAGCTGTACTCTAGGTGCTGCAGTCCGGTACCTGCAACACTCAACGTAAATAGTCTTGTGTCTTTAGTAACTTGTGACTTTTCCAAAGGAAAGGCGCATGATGTGTTCTGTTTCACTTTTTCATTCTTGAGGTTACAGCTATGTAATATAGACTAAAAACGGATATATTTCTGAAAATAATTTATTGAACTTGAAATTTAATGGTGACTCTTCCAGTGATTCTTCCAGGTTTAGCTACTTTTATCTTAGAGTCAGTAGGAAGAAATGAATAAATTTACAACAGAAGACATATTAATTTATATTTACATCTACTGAATACAGTATTACTAACAATACTTATATTTGTGAATAAGGTGGATAGTGTGATCTTCATGAAAAAGCTTCCTCCAACAGACCAGACCCCTATGACGATAAAGGATGGATTGATGTTGTAAAAGAACAATTAAGCACATCTGTTTGTCATCGTCTATTTCTGTCCTACACTTTATCAAAAGTTGCCTGTAATGGCTGATGTCTAATGATTTAATGACTCCAGACTGCAGAATGAATGTGACTGTAAAGCAGGCATAATGAAAGGGATTACTTGAGTGCACCTTATAAGACTGAACCTACAGTTTATGAATTAATAAATTCAGACATATGAACATGAGCAGTGTCCTTCCGACGGTATGGAAGTATTGTTGTATCGAACACCGTGGTTGTGCTGCATGGATCCGCTGCTCTCAGAGAAGTGGCATCAATGTACAGTACAGGCACTTGTTGAATATGAAAGCACACAGCGCTTTCAATATGCTCAGCCAGCGGAGTGTTGTATTTTTTTCCTGGTCCTTGACCAAATGCCAAAGTTCACAAACAGACTCAATGTGTTCGCACAGTTTTCATAATAGTTCATTACTGTTTTGTACTTGCAATGAGTCTGAAATTAATGACTTTTCAACTTATAGAATGACTTTGTGTTCATCTCTGTCTCTATAAGCAGACACAGAGACAGTAGCTTAGTCAGGCTACTGTAGCAACACTTATTTAATTGTCCTCACTGAACCCTCTTACTAAACATCAAAAGTGATGTCTGTTCATGTCAGACAGCCGAAGAATATGACTCATATCTGGAGAAGGTTAAAACAGGAAATGCTTATGCATTTTCCACACAGCACTTTAAATCTTTAAAGGCTATAGTCAGTAAAGATACAGTTTTCTGGTCTTGTCATTGTACTGTATGACAGAAAACACAGCTGTACCTGTCACATAATACTACAGTGTTCTAATTTAAGCTTGTTCAAACCTTCAAGCTGCAAGACTTAACAAGTGTAACCATGGTGATTTTTCTGGGATATATGCACATTTTATGATGCACAGCTTTAAGCCCATGCACTCATAACACATTTGGATGTTAATGGCATAAAAAGGAAAAAAATGTAGCCACAAGCCAACTGCCTTGAAGTATAACTAGTGTAAATGTCAGTGCTCACCTGACAACATTCTGTGATAGAGCTCAGACAGAGCGTTTGCAGCTTTCCAAGTACACAGCTCCTCTTTCAAGGCTGTTTGAAGTCCTCATTACATAAACCGAAATCCCAATATTCATCAACAGTCCAGATCCTGTTCACTTGATCTTAATGACTTAAAGAATGACCTTGTGGAAACATTTTTAGTGGTATTAGCATTAACTTCAACCACCTGTTCATTTGGAGCTACATGCTTTATATCATGTGGCATCTTATAGAGTAAAGTGGTGTACAGCATGTGTTTGACTTGGTGTTCATTCCATTGGTCCTTCCATCTGATCCAACAGTGTGAATGCCAACACATATGAATCCTAGTGTCACGATTCCTCTCTGGTTTGTGTTTATTTTGGCCAGTCTGTTTTTCAGTCCCTGTCAGCCACAGTCCCACACACCTGTTTCTTGTATCCCTCATTTGCTCTCTATTCACACACCAAGCCTCTGTCTCGCAGACATTTCCTATGTCACAGTTGATTGTTTAGTCATCATCTTTAGACACTAGTTCCTCACTTTGAGAGGAACCATAGCGACATAACAACCATTTCACTGCTGTTGGTTCAGGTCTGAAAATTGCTCGATTAAAAACGTGACTTTTCTTTCTGAGCCTCCTCTCTGTTTTGGGCTGGTAATTCAGTTACATTAGTGAAAGCACAACATCACTGAATTGCAGGACTCTTGATTTATTTCATTCATTTTTTTGCAGAGTCTATTTTTTTTCCTTTTTTCTACACATACTGTAGCACCTACTGACTTGTGTGCGTGTTATGTGTATATCTGTTCAGCGGATGTTAGAGCATTTACTGACATTTTCTCCTGATCTGGCTTTGATTCCCATTTGCCAAAGTCTCCTTATTTCAGTATCGTTCGTGATCTTCAGTGCACGATGCTCGGGCATTGCCACAACAGCCACTGTGATCGACCTTATTTCCATTTGCCACAATGCTCATACAGCTTGCTTACAAGGTCACAGTTTGCAAACAGTAAAAGTGTATATCGTCATCATTTACCTTTAGCCTCACACTGCAGTAGGTGCACACATCCAAGGATGTTTAAAATAGACATTTTAAACCATGAAACCAGGACAAAAGGAATATTAACTGCAACTTTTGCTTTCTTGATCTCTGCCTCTGACAGGAAGGGGAAGTCAGGCAAACCCAGGGGAAAGATATGAATTGGATTTGACTGAATGACAATATATGCCATCGAGCCATTTATTAAACATTTGCAAAACAAACAGAAAATGCAGAACATACATTTGCACAAATAAGCATTTTTTAATGCTAAAGGTTCTGATTGTGCATAAGCTTAACTTTGAGAGCTTTTCATTTTGTGGATCATCATTTAAGAGCACATTACCATATGCAGGAGCAACCAATACCAGCCTTGTTAAATTTATCAGAGCAATATTTTGCTCAGTTTGATGAACGATTTCATGAATAGCACTAATGACAAAGAACCTGATGTTTATTAACAGGTTGAATGAACATGTTGATCACTTAGTGTCTGTGCCTTTTGATGCTTTAGATAAGATCCAGATGCCAGTGTGCCCCTTTGTTCTACTTTCATTTTAAAAGAATAAGGAAATGTCTGACCCTGAAGAGATGACTCATGTACTGAGCCACAGCAACTCCCCAATGGCCGTCCACAGTACTACAACGAAAAAATGTGTGCTGCCCCAAATCCCCATGGTCTGGTATATAAATTAATATAAGCTTTTGACTCTGAGGCTGAGACTGACCAACCCCTCTAATAGCAGTGTTGGTCTAGCACAGTCTGTTTTTAGTTGAAGATGATTTGACACCTTTTTGAATAATTATTTGAAGTGGTGGCCTTGACCTGTTTGTTTACATAAAAGTTTTATGTAAATTCATTTGTCATCAACAGCCTCTCGGTGTATAATTTAATCAAATCAGAGCGTGAATAAGAGGAAAATTAAGTGTCAGTTATTGCACTTTTCTGATAATTGTAAATTTTACAATTATCATAGAATTACTGCATGATTATTAAGTACTAGGTCTAGTGCTCAGATCTACCTATCAGCAGATTGTTATCAGTGTTTCTGCCAAAAAAAACAAACCAGCAAACTGAGAACGGCTGCCGGTGAAGAATTTTACTTCTCTACTTCTGAGGTTCCAGTCACCAAGTGTGCAGCTGTATATTTGTGTACTGACTGTGGTCGTCTACAGCTCCCACGCTCTATAAAAAAGATATATGGGTAAAAAATGTAAGAATGTTCTTGTGCATAGTCATAATTTATCTGTGACCTGAATTATTCAGATCCATTTTTTGACCAGCTCTTTCCTGCCTTGTAATGTTCTCCTCTCTAATAACAACAAAACTGATAACAAATTTCAGATAAGTTTAGATAAGTTTTGGAAGATATTTGTACTTCTGTCATTTTTCCTTCACCAGGAAAAACATTGACCATTTGTTGTCTTGACAACATATATTGATCTGCAGTTTAGCAGCCTTTTGAATTACTATTCCCTCCTGTGACTCCTCCATGTAATACTGCGTTGATATTGATCTTGAGCAGCCTGACTTCTTCTATCAGTAGACTAATAAAAATAGATATTCCACAATTCATGGCCTACTTTGAAACATTTGTTGATGGATAGTTAGAGAAATCTATAACAAAAAGGTTTTCAAATGTATTCAAGTATTTCAAATGTAAAGGCAAGACAATTGTGTACAGTAGCATTTGGTCTGGTGTAAGAAGGTTTTCTGTGTAGTAGAAAGACTGACAAAGTAGAGACCTGTCAGTCATGTAGAGAATGGTCCTCATCCTCATTATCTCTTTGTCAACATGGCTCAGCGGCTCTGTTTATGGAATGTCTTTGTGAAGACAGTGCATAAACAAACCGTGTGTGTTTGGATCAGTCACCTGTTGTATCTACAAGCTTGCAACAAATACAGCAAGATATAGCAAATTAGGTAGTAAAACTAACCAGTCTTCTGTTTATCCAAAAGATACACACAAAGAGATCCATTAAGCCAGTTTTCAGTCAGCTTCTAACAGATCTAAGGAGTTCCGTAAAACATCTGTAACCAAGTGATCAGGAAAATGCTTTGGTTTAGCTCAGAGTCTGCAGTTATTAATAGATGAGGTGCTGATGCTTGGAGGCTTGACTGTGTGGCTGCTTTGACTATAAACATAACAGATGTCTCAAAGAGACGCTCTTATGATGTGTTATAGGAGGCGCGTGTTTTTTTTTTGGGGTGGAGATTTTATCTGTGACGCTAAAACACAAGAACACGGACTCAACCTCAGCAGTGACTCATGTTTCACAGTGAGCCACTCCCCCTTCTTTTGCTACTTTAATGCCATGTTTTAAATTTATTAATAGAAATTAATATATTTAAAACGTATAAAACATTGAAATATTCAAAACACAAAAAAATAAAATGTTTAAAATGTATACAAATATTACATATAATGAAAAGAGAATAAATTCCTTATTTATTTTTGATTTCACAAAAATAACTAAAATCGTAACTAACCTAAATAGTCTACAAATTGTCTCGAGTGTAGATTTGTTAAGCAAAACGGAATATAGGAAACAAAGAAGACAGATGAACAAAAAGTTCAAGCTACGGTAATTTGCCGTGGCAAACTTACAATTTTCTTTCTTTGGACAGTGTCTGTTCGGCGGTAATAGGACATATGTGGGTGGGAAATAGCAACGCGTGGATGAGAGCACAGATGTGAAGCATGAATGGTGACCTACCTGTGCGCTCCAGACGCTCCTCAATTTGCAGATATCCAACAGTCGCTGGCGGAGAAAGAGCAAACACTCAGTAGCGTTAGCGCTGGAAACGAAGAAGGTGGCCGCGAGTCGCCCGCAGTTTTAGTGATAGAAGTCCTGAATCCGAAGTTAAAGGACAGCGCGACGCTCCGCTGCCTCAGAGACTCCGCTCCGTGTGTGTGAGCGCACAGACCAGAGCGGTCACACTAGTTGAATGAAGACAGCCTGCCGTTCAGCTTTACTGTACATGTTGGAGTCATCAGACAAGTCGGAGATGGAGCCGGCGAACCTGGGCGTCTTAATGATTTAACTTCATTTTAAATTTATCCTAAAGTCTTGGAATATAAACTATTCACACGGAGCAAATGCATTCGAGTAGCAGGCTTCTTGAAGCGGTTTCCTGCTACAACAGCATGACTGCATCGTAAAAGCACTGGTCTGCTCGCGCCTGATGCTGCAGCAGCTCGCATTGCCTGTTGTTTCTGATACCTGCATCTGCATAACGTGCGACAAGCCACGACAATTCAAAGGCACCACCACACAATTGTAGACGTATATGGTGGGAGATCGCAAACATTAATAAGATGGAAAGGTCACAGCGTGCACATGTGATTTCAATCCATTAGATAAAACGGGGTGAAGTGTTTGCAGCAATCAGGACCGAGATGATGAAAGGATGAGGTTAACAGAGCCACTCAGGGTTTAAATCTTAGCTTCAGCACTTAAACATAAATAACATTGATATATATATATATATATATATATATATATATATATATATATATATATATATATATATATATATATATATATATATATATATATATATATATATGTATATACTGTCCTCAACTGTGTGCTATTGACTTCAGCTGTGACTAGGTTTCAGTTCTGAGACGTGGTGGTTCATGACAGTTTCATCTAGTCTCTCATCTTGGTGCTGATGCGTTGTAAGCTCCACATTTTCCCAGTCATTGCTGCAGCTACATTCTGCCTGAGCTGGCATTGCTCAGCATGAACAGCAGCTGCACCATGAGCCTGTAGTCCTGTTTTGGATTCCAAATTCCTCATTAGTGACAGGATTGGCGACCTGCTCTCAGTCCCACTCGCAACTCTTTCTACAGTTCAGCCCCTAGTGCTCCGATCACCACAGGCACCACTGTGGCCTTCACCTTCCAAGCCTTCTCCAGTTCTTCTCTGAGCCCTTGGTATTTCTCTAGTTTCTCATGTTCCTTTTTCCTGATGTTGCCATCGCTTGGTATTGCCACATCCACCACTACGGCTTTCCTCTGCTCTTTATCCACCACCACAATGTCTGGTTGGTTCGCCATTACCATTCTGTCTGTCTGTATCTGGAAGTCCCACAGGATCTTGGCTCGCTCGTTCTCTACCACCTTGGGAGGTGTTTCCCACTTTGACCTTGGGGTTTCCAGTCCATACTCCGCGCAGATGTTCCTGTATACTATGCCAGCCACTTGGTTATGGCGTTCCATGTATGCTTTGCCTGCCAGCATCTTACACCCTGCAGTTATGTGCTGGACCGTCTCAGGGGCCTCTTTGCACAGTCTACACCTTGGGTCTTGTCTGGTGTGGTAGATCTGGGCCTCTATGGCTCTGGTGCTCAGGGCCTGCTCCTGTGCGGCCAGGATGAGTGCCTCTGTGCTGTCCTTCAGCCCAGCCCTTTCAAGCCATTGGTAGGATTTGTTGAGATCAGCCACTTCAGTTATGTTCCCATGGTACATCTCGTGTAAGGGCTTGTCCTCCCATGATGGTCCCTCTTCCAGCATCTCATCCTCTGTTCTCCACTGCCTGAGACATTCACTCAGCACGTCATGTGTCGGGGCCTTCAGACCTATGCAGAACAGCAGTGGGGACAGTGCATCTCCTTGGTATATGCCACATTTGATGGATACTTGGGCAAGTGGCTTCCCATTGGCTTCAAGGGTGGTTCTCCATAACCTCATCGAGTTTGCAATGAAGGCCCTTAGAGTTCTGTTGATGTTGTACAGCTCCAAGCATTCAGTGATCCATGTGTGTGGCATTGAGTCATAGGCTTTCTTGTAGTCGATCCAGGCTGTGCACAGGTTGGTGTGTCGCACTCTGCAGTCTTGGGCAACTGTTCTGTCTACCAGGAGTTGGTGTTTGGCTCCTCTGGTATCCTTACTAATGCCCTTCTGTGCTTCGCTCATGTATTGACTCATGTGCCCACTTATCTTAGCTGCGATGATGCCTGACATGAGCTTCCATGTTGTGGAGAGACAGGTTATTGGCCGGTAGTTGGATGGGACTGTGCCCTTTGAGGGATCCTTCATTATCAGGATCGTTCGCCCTTCGGTTAGCCATTCAGGGTGAGTCCCATCCCTTAGCAGCTGGTTCATTTGTGCTGCCAGGCGCTCATGGATTGCAGTGAGCTTCTTTAGCCAGTAGGCGTGGATCATGTCAGGGCCAGGTGCTGTCCAGTTTTTCATACCTGAGACTCTATGTTGGATGTCTGCCACTGTGATAGTCACTGGATTCTGTTCCGGGAGGTTGCTGTGGTCTTCCCTCAGATCCACCAGCCACTGTGCATCACTGTTGTGTGATGCCTCCCTTTCCCATATACCCTTCCAGTACTGTTCAGTTTCCAGCCTTGGTGGGTCTGCTCTGTTGTTATTACCCTGCCATTGAGAGTACACTTTCGCAGGTTGTGTTGCGAACAGCCGGTTTATTCGTCTGGCTTCGTTATCTCTGGTGTATCTCTTTAGGCGGCTGGCCAAGGCTTGTAGCCTTTGCTTGGCAGTTTCGAGTGCTTCAGGTATGGTCATCTGGCTGTACCTCTTAGGCATTGGTCTTTTCATTGCACCTCTCTGGGCCTCTGTCATTTGGCTCACTTCCCTCCGAGCTGCCTTGATTTTTGCCTCCAACCTTCGTTTCCATGGTGGGTATTGTTTCTCATGGCTCCCATGGTTGCTCTTATAGCCAAGCACCTCTAGGATCACTGATGCTGAAGCGTATATCAGCTCATTGGTTTCTGTGATTGTTGTGGTAGGGATCGCTCTCAATGCTGCATTCACATCTTCCATGAGACTTTCTGATGGTACTTCACTTAGCCGTTGTAGTGGGGTTCGGGGTTGCCTGTTCAATCTCGCCATGATCTTATCTTTCAGGTCAGTCGCTGCCTCGCTCAGCGTATCTGTGCTTATTGGGGCTTCGTACCCAATTTCCGGTTGGGGAGATGGTGAAACCTCCCCTCTGACCTGGCGTCCTGGCTCCCCCTTGCCGTAGCATTTGTGTTGTATCTCGTCAATCTCAAGTTGTGATAGCAGTTGCCGTTTGTGGATGTTGGAACACTGAGCTACTAGTTGCTTTGCCGTCAGCCTTGAATGTGGGTTTCTCCGTTCCCATTCACCACACATTCTTTGCATGTAACCCCTCTGACTAGGGTTACTTGAGTAGTAGCATTCCAACAGAGCCTTGTTCTCGCATCTCAGCCATTTCTTTCTTGTTCCAGTAGCCCACTTCTCGCCAAGGTGCTCTGGTTTCCCAACACCTGACGCAGACCTTGTTAGACCGGGCGACGTCTGAGCCGGTATCTCATGTGGTTCATTGTCTCTCGTGATATGAGGTAGGCGGTAGCTTGAAGGGTCTTGCCCAAGGACCCACACTGGAACCCAGGATCTCCTGTTTACAAGACAGGCACTTTGACCAGCTAACCCACAGGGCCTTGTTAATATATATATATATATATATATATATATATATATATATATATATATATATATATATATATATATATATATATATATATATATATATATACTGTCCTCAACAGTGTGCTATTGACTTCAGCTGTGACTAGGTTTCAGTTCTGAGACGTGGTGGTTCATGACAGTTTCATCTAGTCTCTCATCTTGGTGCTGATGCGTTGTAAGCTCCACATTTTCCCAGTCATTGCTGCAGCTACATTCTGCCTGAGCTGGCATTGCTCAGCATGAACAGCAGCTGCACCATGAGTCTGTAGTCCTGTTTTGGATTCCAAATTCCTCATTAGTGACAGGATTGGCGACCTGCTCTCAGTCCCACTCGCAACTCTTTCTACAGTTCTTTCATTAATTCGTCACACAACACATTTTTGTGCACCGCACTATAATCCAGAAGTTAAAATTAAAATCTAAACTACAGTACTCTTACATTAGATGTGGATAAATTGGACATTCTGGAGTTTATACATCTGTAAGATGCTAACAACATTTCAATTATAAAGTAGCACAGCTTCAAAACCCCAAAGTATGGTGTCCCATAACATACAAAACACAACATAAAAAAGGCAAGCAAAAGAGAAAACAGATGAGAAGACAAAGTTAAAAGGACAAAAAACATTTGTTGAAACAACATTTCACAAAAAAAACATAATGCCAACGAGAAAACATCTCACAAAACATAGTGGCTAAACACTTAATTTGATAGAACACAACAGAAAGAAAAATAACACAATTCCATTTTACATAAAACATTAATGAATAAAGTCACAAAATAGAAACCAGAGCAACATTTCATAAAGCTTTGGATCCAGGCAATGCAGTCACATCATGCGCCTGGCATTTCAAAGGCATGATGAGAAATGCCTGCGCCTGATCTTACCATCTGATCGGCAGATTACACTGAAGAAATGTAGTGACTGATCCTACAGTATGTTATTATGTAAGGAAATCAAGCGTGATTTTTTTTATATGGCATTAATTGCATGGCAAAGTAATGGCACAGATAATTCAGCCTTGACAGACAAAACATCTGACATACTGTGTGTTCTGTATTTCTTTTGACTGATTAATATCTTGTTGCAATTCATGAAAACTTACCAAACACGTACCAGTTTTCCTGCAGGTCTAAATCCCCAATAAAGTATATTAATTTGTCTATGGAAGAGGACAGGCTTCTATAAGTGCTGAGAGACATGTGCCAAGTAAATAAAATGCAATAAAATGCAATTAAATACAAAGATGTACTTAATCGCAACACTTTCTTCCCCATTGCCTGGATGATCTAATATCACTGTGCATATCTGTATTATTTTGATTACATATGTCTGTGGAGGTAATGAAAGTATATTCCCAACATGTGAAGACAGATTAAGATTATGTTTGAAGAGTGAAGAATTTGACAATGGACGATTTGCATTAATACTAATAAATAATTAATATGACAGTCAGATGCAGCAACAAACTATCATAAAAAAGCTATGAATGTAATATATGAGATAATTAGCAGTGTATTAAGTTTGATATAGCCTATTCTATATTATATTTATATTATATATAATTATTATATTCATATTATATAAAATAGAAATATATTTTTTCTGTACTAAACTTTACTTAGACACAGAGACTATATTCCCAGTTTATTGCTTAATACCACTTCAGCTACACAGTTCATGGCACAGCACAGTCTGTATTAAGAGGAAGTGATTCTTTTTACTCCAATCTACAGTGGCAAAATGTACCTTTTACTGCAGTACATTTGTTTGAAAACTTTAAGATTGAATGCAGATGCAGATTCTTAAAACACATACATAATTGGTCTGTTAATTAGTGATGATGTGCAGTTGTTTCCTAAATAGGATAGGATAGGAATTAATTAATCTACATAAATGCATCTTAAAATGGACAGAAATGGACAAAGTGCACCTACATAGCTATTTATTTAAGACACAAACTTTCAATGTATCCAATCTTAATCACTTTTCATGCAAAGCATACTCTAGAAGCTCATCTAAAGTGGATTCTGTTCTTTCTACGCTAGTTTTCTATGCTGGCTTTGTGTATGCATTGCATACCGTGTGTGTGTGTGTGTGTGTGTGTGTGTGTGTGTGTGTGTGTGTGTGTGTGTGCAGGATGTGTCTTGCAAACAAATTCATAACTAAATAATTTTACTTGTTTGTCCCAAATAACCTTATTTCTGAACAGTAAAAACACCAAGGTATAAACCTGCCTTTAGAATCTCTTATAATTTGCCATCGGGCTATTATTGAGGTTGTTTTTTTTAACTGATAAATATTTTTTTACAGGGCATGTAAGGATGTATAAAATGCATTGATGCATCATTACCTGGCCTTCACTTTTTCAACACTGTAACAAATTAACTGTATTTTTAGTCTTCTGTAGTCTTTTCATTCTCTAAGTCTAACTGGCGATGTTACCGTGACACAAGATTAAAAGGCTAAATAGGTGGAACACAATGCAAAATCTTGCATCATGGTCTGTTCCCATAAATTAACAACACTGGTAATATAAATACATGATATGAGTTGTTGTAGATTCAATTAAACCTTTTCCAAATTACAAAATGCTTATTAAGTTACTAAGAACAAGCACAGACATTCAGTGTGAAATGCTCCTCTTGAAACAAATTGTAGTGTCAACAGGTTGTAAAAATAACAGAATAGTTGAATAGGTTCATAGCCTTCAGCTATGAAGAACTGCCATGGAGGTGGTATTAGCTTATATAATGTGATGTACTTTTCAAGTATTAATTATATGTTCTAATGCTTGAATGTCTATTTAGGAAGGTGAACACTATCTTACTATTTCCACCCACACAAATTAATCCTTGTTTAACCAAACACACATTTAAATAAAACGTTTTTTTGCTGTAACATTTGTCCTCTGGCTATGAGGCGGCTGGCTGAATACAGAGGAATATAATTTTGAGGAAAAATATAGATACTTCAGGCTCTAATTAAATTGTGACATCTTGAGTCTTGATGTTCACTACTGTATGTTTGGATTACAGCGATCGATTTATCCAAGCTTTCTGGGGGCCTGGAAAACTACTATGTGGCATCTTGTGAGCCGATTTCTCTTTTTGCTGCCGTCAACTGTTCACTTCTTCAGCATCAAACCCCAACAACCCAGTCACCATTGGTTTTCCTCCGATTCCTGCTGTATCCTTATCTACAGCTGTCTAAGTCCAGAAAGTCAGAGTGCATCGCCTGAAAGAAGCCTGACATCCCCTTAAAAACGATGCTTTATATTCCCCAAAGACTCCTCTTCTATATCTTTTGTGCTCACTATGTCAATAAACTCACGGGTATATTATTTCTGAACTTCTTCAATTGTGTCTTTTTGATTGGAAAAAAAACTGTGGTTTGTACTGATGTGACAACAGGCAGCCACGTTTGGGATTCTGCTCGTGGCAGAAAGCAGATAGCAAAAATTGCACCTACTGGCTGTTGACACTGCTTGCTGCTATGATTTTAAATGGCTTTTTTTGACAGAAGTTATTGTGACTCTATCACAAAACACTAAGCAGACTACAACATCGCCCACCATATCATTGTACAGCCGTAAGTGGAGCAGTGTGTTTTTATGTTGCCCTCTGTTCATTCTCTCTGTCCTGTTGTTGACAAATATGGAAAATAGAATCACAAATACCAGATAAAATAACATATTGCAAGTAAGTACATACGACTATCTAACAAAGACTTTATGTAGTTTGAAGTAAACAATGATGGGCACTTGTAGCAGCAGGCTGACCCTCAACACAGGTGAAAAAAGCCAAAAGACACCTGCCTTCCAAGGACTCCTCTTTTCCATATCACCTACTTTACCACCTCTAGCTAAAGGCAACACACACTGCAGACTTATCAGCTCAGATTAATGTTTTCATGGGAGTCCGCTAAGTGCTATCATTTTAAAATTGTTCAACAGTATCAACCCCGGGTCTTCACTTATACAGCACTAGGAGATTAATTGAGTGTGATGAGAAAATACTATTGTTAAATCTGAATCTCTTCTGTGTTGTACTTCTGCAATATTCATTTGCTGCCTATTACTTAGAGATTCTGAAATAACAGCTCAATTATTATGTGACAATTAATATGCAATGCAGGTAATATACAAGGTCAGACAAGTGAGCAACAACTGTACCCTTGCACTTTAATAGAAACCCGAACCCACAAAGCAATTTTTCATATGAAAGAGCAGCTGCACTTACATTGAATGATAATTATTATTTAGTACTTAATCAATCACTTCCACTTGCATTTTAATTCTCTGTTGTGTTATTTAGGTACAAAACCTTTAAACCATGTTTAAATTAGTTAAAAGCATTGGATTTCATGGGAACCATTGTTTTAAATCTCTTTCATGCACTGTGCTGTTCACGGCCACCTGCTGCAACTCATTATGTGTTTCCCACTGCAAACTTAAATGCAACAGGATGTCACATACTTCACATATAGAAAAGTGACTCATTTTAATATTATTATCTACGTCTGTGGTTGAAGCTCGGAATAGGCCAGTTGCAATGAGGAATAGTATATTAATAATATAATAAGAGGACCAGCATTTTAAAACACTTCACCAACACTGATTAAACAGGAACAAAGGACAGACTCATCAAGCTGCTAGGAAACAAGCACTGAGACGTAAAACCTTGGGACCTTTACCATATAGTGTAGGCTTATGTATGAAAAAAAAATAAAAAAGATGTGCAAGTGAAAGTTTTTTTTGTTTATAGGCATTGAGAGAGTGAGCAACAGAGCCACCATACAGTAAATAAAGAGTACTTGTCATTGCAAAGCATTTTACTTGTTTCAAAGTGTCACAATTTACTCAGCGAGCGGTTCAAGCGGTATGAAGCAGTGGAGGAGGTTATGGCGAAGGAGGGTGTGTTCCGGTAATTGAAGCAGGACAGATGGTTTAGGCTGAGGCCGCAGCTGGGTAGCCTTCAGCAAGGTAGCCTTCAGCAGGGTAACAGCGGATGGGTTCCTGTCCGGGTTTTTCTTCGCAGAGCAACATCTGACGAACGGACTCCACACTTGGCTCTATGAATTAAACAAAACATGCAACGCTCCCGACTAGCGCAGTAGCACAGTCACTAATTACCCGTTCACCTATGCAGATGTCCTCGGCATTGGAAACCAGATCACCAACGATCAGACTAATAATCCCACCAACAAAAATACCTAAATGACTTTAGCACTCTCCGTGTCAAAACACACTGAAAACCACGAGCACTGGCCACACAGCAAACCCAGCGAAATAACTCACTTGTTGATGTCTCGATCTTCGCCAATGAAAACAAGGTAGAGCGGCCCTTGTCGGCAATCCGGTAGTAACGACGACGATCCGACGAGGGACCGGGGGAAAACTGAGGGAATAAATACTCGTTCCTAAACAGGTGAAAACAATCACAACAATCAAAACTCGACCCCAACCGGAACTAAACCTATCAAAACAAAACCCCAACCGGAAATAAACATGCCGCCATCACACAAAGTGTGTGTGTAGTCTTAAGACATAATTATTGTCACAACTCTGGACTCTTAGGGCACTGTCACTGTCATTGCCTGTTTTATTTTGATGTCCACTTCCGGTTTAGTTCTGTTCTGCTTAGTTTCACCTTGATTATTCTGTCATGTGATTCTCAGCTGCTATCAGTTAGTCATTAGCTCTGACCAGTACTTTGCTTCTTTGCCAGATTATCTGCTCTTCCGCGTATGTTACAGACCCCTTCTGCGAGACGCCACAAAGGCGCCCAGCCTTGAGGTTTGGTTAGATGCAGCTAACGAGTTGGACAACATACTTATCGAGGCATGGTGGCTCAGTAAGGTGGGCATGGAGGATCTATCGTACAGCTTGCATTCAATGCACGAAACTCTGGAATGTGCTGTGCTCTCCTCATGCACCAAGACATCACGTCCAAGGCTTCACACCAAGGCTTCACGTCCAACCTCAGCTCCTGTCTCTGCCCATGCTTTGCCTCCAGTTTTTAATTTTGCTGCCAATGCCTAAGCAAATCCCTGCTTGTGCCCCGATGCCAACATCAGGACTGATCGCAGTCCATGTCCTAGCTCCAGCTTCATTCCTGCTTCCTGTTCCTGCCTCAACTCCGGCTTTGCCGACGTTCTCACGCTCCTGCCCCAGCTCCACAGCAGTCTCCAGGCCAGGTTTTGGCTCCACCTTCTGCAGAACAGCCTCGACCTTCCTCCGCAGCAACTACCCTGCGTTTTGGAGGGGTCTTCATGGACCTTGCCCCCTGCAGTGCTCAGGCTTAGCTGCCGACCTCCGTGCTTGCTCCCAACAAGGGACGTCAGATATGGAAAGAGCTGAACGCCCAGTGCAACCCAGAGTTCCGTGACCCATCCTCCAACTCTGCCTTGATTCTCACGAGGGGGTTCGTAATGGAGGGGCCGTCTTCTAAAGTACACACCAGCACAACAACAGACTTAAGCCCCACACTGCAGACAGCTTGGAGGACTCAGACTTTATCCTCCCTGTCTGGTGTGTTTGAATGGTGCTCCAGAATGTAATAATGTAGTCAAGACAGTGTCCCAGCCTGCCTCAGCCACAGTGTCTCAATCTGCATCAGCCACCGGTCTCTTGCCTACCACATATTGTAGGCATGTCGCTGCCACTGATATCCACCCTTTTGCGGCTTCTGACACACTGACTGTTGCTGCTGACTCTCTCCCAACCACATCGCGCTCAAGCTCCAGCTCAGTCACGTCACGATCCTGCTCTAGCTCCTGCTCAAGACCCGGCTCAGTTGTGTCAAGTTCCCGCTCAACGTCCAGCCCTTGTTCCTCGTGGTCCAGAACTGACCATTCCCGTCCTTGTTCCTGGCGGCTTGGTCAAGCGGACCCCTCCAGCCTTAGTTCCTCATGGCCCAGAAAGGACCACTCCCCGATAAAGTGGACCCCTCTAGGTCTGGTTCCGATTGGCCTGAGAGTGTCCATTCCAGCCCTAGTTCCTGGCGGCCTGGTAAAGCAGAACATGAACAGTGTGGATAAAACACCAGCTACTGGTAGACAAAGCAGTCACTGGAGACTGTAAGACCAGACATACCAACCTGTGCACTGCCTGGATTGACTACGAGAAAGTAGACTATGACTCAAGGTGTCACACATGGATCATGGAATGCTTGGAAATCTACAAGATCAACAGGACTCTAAGAACCTTCATCTAGAACTCAGTGGGAAAGTGGAAAACAACACTAGAGGTCAACTTGAAGTCCATTGCTCAAGTCAGCATCAGGTGTGGCATATACCAAGGAGATCCTCTGTCCCCATTGCTGTTCCGCATAGGCCTGAACCCTCTCAGCTAGATCATTACCAGGACTGGATAAGAATAAAGACACTTGCGAGAAATTTGGCAGAAGCTGAGACAAGTTCTGTGTGGTTAGGAAGCGCTCCCAGATGACTGGGAAACTACTGAAGACGTTATTAGGGAAACAGGTGGAAAGATGCGCCATCTGGATGGAGGAAAGAAGATAAACACACTTGGTGGTGGAATGAGGAAGTACAGGACTGAATCCAGAGGAAGAGGTTGGCTAAAAGGAAGTGGGGTGTAGAAAGGACTGAGGAAAGTAGACAGGAGTACAAGGATGAGCTGTATGACAGGTTAGACGCAAAGGAAGGAGAGAAGGGCTCGACAGGCTAGCCAGACAGAGCGATAGAGATGTGAAGAATGTGCAACAGATAAGAGTGATTAAAGACAGTGACCCAGAAGTGTGTGAGATGGAAAGTGTATTTAGAGGAGCTGATGAATAAGGAGAATGGCAGGAAAAGAAAGGAGGAAGGAGATCACAAAAGGAGATTGTGGAGGAGGGAATAGCAGAGATTAGAAAGGATGATGTGAGGAAGGCTCTCAAAAGGATAAAGAGTGGAAAGGCTGTTGGTCCTGATGACATACCTGTGGAGGTGTGGAGGTGTGGAAGTGTCTAGAAGAGACAGCAGTGGAGTTTCTAGCAAGCTTGTTCAACAGGATTCTAGAGAGAGGGAACATGCCAGAGGAATGGAGGAGAAGCGTTCTGGTGCCGATCTTTAAGATTAAGGGTGAACTGGGACTACACCAAGGAGTCCCTTCTTGTTTGCTATGCTGATGGACAGGCTAACAGACAGGACAAGACAGGAATCTCCCTGGTCAATGATGTTTGCGGATGACATTGTGATTTGCAGTGAGAGTAGGGAGCAGGTGGACGAACAGCTGGAGAGGTGGAGGTTTGCTCCGGAAAGAGGAGGCATTAAAGTCAGTGGTAGTAAGACAGAATACATGTATCTAAATGAGAGGGGTCAAGGTAGAACATTGAGGCTACAGGGGGCTGAGGTGAAGAAAGTGCAGTAGTCAAATACTTGGGGTCAACAGTTCAGTGTAATGGGAAGTATAGAAAAGAGGTGAAGATGCAAGTGCAGGCAGGTTGAAGCTGGTGGAGGAAAGTGTCAGGAGTGTTGTGTGACAGAAGAGTGTCAGCAAGACTCAAAGGAAAGGTGTACAAGACAGTGGTGAGAGCAGCTCTGCTCTATAGGTTAGAGACGGACGCAGTGAGGAAGCGACAAGAGGCAAAGAGTTGGAGATGTTGCGCTTCTACTTACAGTAGGAGTGACAAGGTTGGACAGATAAAGGAAGGAGCTCATCAGAGGGACGGCTCACGTTGCCCGTGTTAGCAACAAAGTCAGAGAGGCCAGACTGAGATAGTTTGAACATGTGCAGAGGAGGAAGAATGAATATATTGGTAGAAGGATGTTGGAGATGGAGCTGCCAGGCAAGAGGGCAAAAGGACGACCAAGGAGGAGATATATAGATGTGCTAACAGAGGACATGAGGTTGGCTGGTGTGAGTGTACACGATGCCTAGGATAGAGTCAGGTGGAAAAGGATGATTTGCTGTGGAGACCCCTGATGGGAAAAGCCGAAAGAGAAATAGCTTACAGTATCTCTGATGTTGGCACTGCTCTATTAAGCCTTTGTGGACTATTAATGTTACAGTATACTGTTTTAACATATCAATGTAAATGAAACACCGCAATTTAAAGTGTGCACTTCCTTTGCAGAATCTCCACATAATAGTTTATTTCTTTAGATCTTTTATAGCAGCAGCAAAAGACCACACACAGAACAAATTTGCTTTGTGCCACGTGTTCTTCACATTTCACAGTCATTCTAGATAAAACTATAGAGGTGTTAAGTTTGAAATGTGACCCATAGTGAGTGTTGTTGTTCTTAAAACTTTAAATTCTGGGACCCATTCATCAGCAGCTGGTTCATTTGTGGTTATTTTCTTTATCTTATTTAACAAGTAGGTGTAGAGCATAAATACATAGATGAAAAATCCACTGAGCATTGCTGTAATGTGATGCTTCCGTCTCCCACATATTCTTTGGTCTTGCTCTCTCCAACCATTCCATTAACATTATACTTCCAATGTCTCAGTCAGGCCCTGCGATGAACTGACGACCTGTCCAGGGTGTACTCTGACTAGCCTGTAGATAACTGGGATAGGTTCCAGCACCCCCGTGACCCCGCATGGGACTAAGCAGTAGAAAATGGATGGATGGATGGATGGCTGGATGGATGGCTCAGTGAGGAACATTTATTCTCCCACCTTCCCTCTTTAGTGTAGCTAAATGTGTGAGCTATGGCAGTATCTAATGCCTCGGGTACAGACCGCTTGCATTACATCTGAAGCGTGTCCTTCAACACACCTAACTTCTCTCCTGCTGCCTTGATTTTGGCCTATAACCTGCTTCTACATATTTAGAAATCCTCTTGCAAGCAAGCAACTCAAGGTTGCTGTAATTTATTGCAGTATATGTCAGATGCTGGGTCTCAATATTGGGTGCAGTAACCATTATTAATTTCATATTCTAGTATAGCTTATTTCACTTAGTCTTAGTAACCAGCTACGAGGGCTTATGATAGTATCTCTCAGTTCAGCTGCTTGCTGCCATTGCGTTTGTGAATACTGTGACACTGAGCTATAATTTGTTTAGGTATCCATCACATCTCTTTCATGGAACCCATTTTATATTTGTACCATTAACGAATTATTACTATTATCTTCTATAAATGACCAGCTAACAAATCCAGGACTCTATTATAGTGCTAGGCAACCGCTGAGAGGCATTTGCTTTCTATTGCACAATGAACTACGAGGAAACATCTCCCTTCCATACCATCCATATCCACCAGGGTTGTGGCATAGTTACTTAGCTTTCTTTCCTGGCGGTGGATTCCTGAGACCTTCGTACTCTGACTATCCTTCTAGGCCAGGGGTCAGGCCAAAACACCCAAATAGCCATTTGAACCCGTTGTCCATGAAAAAAAAAACACTGGGAGACATATGGGCCCTGGAACTGCTGAACGTAACACCAATGTGATTGTGGTGACCGGTTAATCTAGCTCCTACTGTTCAGAAAAAGCGTCTTTAGGTATGTCATATCTGTTGCATGATGTCAAATCAGTAGTGAGCTCTCAGTGGTGTGGTGGTTAAGGCCATGTGTGAAGTGTTATTTTGCTGCAGAGACAGCAGGATCAAATCCCATAAAAATTTTGCTAATTTCACAATATTTGAGGAACAGTTATGTTTATACCTAAACAAGACTCAAAATACGGGATTCAAAGGTTTAACATTTTATATTTTACTGACAGAAGATCGAAGCAGTAAACAGCAGAATTATCCAGTCCTCATTCTCTTTTACCTACTTCCAATCTCAATGATCAAACTGCATCAGATCACGCCTTGTAAAATTGTAAAGACTGTTCAGATTGCATACAGACGACAAAACATTGACATTGAAAAGACATTGAAAGACCCCAAACGCACAACCCAAACACAGGAAGTACAGTTTAACATAAAATGATTTATTAAATACAAACATAAACTCACTCAAGATCAAACAAAAACGTGAGAACTAAAAATCGCTGCTATGCAGGAAAACTAAAAACTACTACGTAAACGAACTATAGTACTGTAGAAACGCTCCATTCCTAATTGGCACACAAACCTAAACATAAAACACAAGACACTCACTCGACACAACTCTGAATAAACTAAACAGTACTGAACCCATCCGGCTAAACTACATCTTTAAACAAAGAAGACAGATACACAATACAAACCTTAAGGACAACCATCAAAGAAAACAAAAACTCCATTCCATCAAAAGGCTCCTCTCTTCAAAACTTGTAACCCAACATAGCTTACCGAGCTTATGACCGTGTTTACGACTTAACACACCACCAACGGGTGAAACAAAAGGCATGACTTAAATACAACATGAAGCAGGTGGATATCATCAACTCATTACAGAACACAGGAAATTAACTCAGGAAATGACTCACACAAAAACACAGGAGTGCCCCTTGCGGTGCGAAGGCTGATTGTCACAACTTCATCCAAGAGGAATCGGCAGCAGTGAAGCTGACATTGCCTACAAAATGAAGTAGTAACATAGAATTAGTTACTGACAGCAAATCAGAGCTAATATACAAGCTAGCGTTAGCAACATAAGCTAACGCTACTTCTGACAGTCTAAAACACCAGAAACAGCAGCTCGTAACTTTACTTAAACTTCAAAGCGCAAGTTGAAACAATAAAAAGTGTAATATATTACTTAGTCATTGCTCCATTGACCGACGCCAGCTCTGGGCTCCCTGCTGCAAGAGCCGGTTCCTTACAGGCAGCCTCGTCCTCCGCTAAACGGAGTAACTTGTTGGCGCTGTACTCTGGCTAACACAACTAACCGCGAATATCAGACTGTGCTGAAGAACTTGCTGTCTTCCAAATAATCTACAGTGAGACTTTCGGCCATTGAATATTAGTGCTGTGCGTGTATGCGAGGAAAAACAAAGACAGACTGAGCAGTTGTGCTCCAGCAGGCTGGCCCTGCCTCCCTCTCAGCCTGACCATTGCTGGGGAATTGAAAATCGGTCATGTCAGCTGCTTAGTAGTGCTTCCTGCCTTTCCTGATGACTACCAAGATAAGTGTGTGTACTAATTCAAATATGTTCACATATTTTGGGCTGTAGGAAATTTCTATCTGTCAGTAGAGATGTAGTAATGTTTCCGCCTTCGCCTGTCACTGATAATTAGATCCCCACTTCTTGACTCTGTTTGTGCATGGCTGCTTCGCACCTGATTGTAGTACTGTTGAGTGTAGAAAAATGTAAGTTATGCTTGTTTAATCACATGTTGTCTCTTTTTATTAAGGTGACGAGCCAGCCGCATTCCGACCGACGGGTCATGTATCGATTTATTTGCAGTGTTACAGGGGAAGAATAATTAAATTTTTATATTGTTTAGTGATATTCGCTTGTCATAATTTTGTTATATTTAGTACATTATTTGTTTCTTTCTGCCATTTCATATACCAACAGTGTCCACCTTTTGAAATGATTCACCACTTTAAGATGAAATAAACCAGAATGAAGTCATTCTGACACAGCATTTTGGTCGCACCACACTTAGATCCAGACACTGCTCCAAATATCCAAATCTGACCAGATTCTTACACTTACTAAAACAAGCTTTTAGTCTAATGCATCCTTAAGGAATGAAGCAAATAGACCAAATTATCCACCTAGTCACCAATACATAGCATCATGTAAAAATAAACATTTTAGTGCAGCATGTGAGTTAACCGCAATTTGATGCCATCTGCTCTAGTTGTTATTCTTGGGAATCTCACCTGCATCCAGCACTCATCCATGAGTGACCAGACATATCACAATGCACAAGAAAAGACTAACTATGTATGATATTTAAGTTTTGTTGTTTTAATGTATTATATGATATTATCTTAACCAGACTCACATCAGACTTTACTCCATGTTACAAAATTCCCCCGTTAGTTATCTACCCATGGGGCTTGATAGGGCACGGGGACAGGAGTGGAGGAGAAGTGGATGGGAAACCGATAACTTGCTCGCACTGAGCGGGAAACTACTGCTCTTACACAGAGCACAGGAATTCAGTCACTATGGCCCACATGCACAGCTGCCACCACGCTACTGCGCTACTAAAACATTCGATTTAACTCTAAACCCTGAAACATTTCCCTGGCCGCATCTACAGATCAGGTGATGGGGAGAAAGGACTAGACATAAAAGCAACGTATTGGAGCAAACCAAGGCTGCCTTACCAGCCCTGGTTTGCTCCAATACGTAGACTAGAAATTTATTCAAACTTAAATTGAATATTCTAATATTGTAGAGAATGGGTTTTGATATCCGTCAGCCAAGAGCTGTAGCTATTGGAATTAATATATAAAAGCTTCAAAATATTTAATTTCATGTGTATGAAATATTACTGTCTTCCTCTTCTAGAGATTATACAACTATTGTATAAAAGCATTAGACTAATTAATTTCTATGGGAGCCAATTTATTTAAGCGCACAGGAATGGGATAATCAGTCAAGTGAAAACATTAATTGTGATAAAGAATCAAATTGGCGAAGGACATGGGATGAGAATTCCAGAAGGGTTTGGAAAATTGTTTTTGAACTACGTACATTAGGATAATCACACTGGGACCAATTACGTTAAGTTAAGTTAAGATCATCTCTATATCTACGTCTATAAAAAATTATCCAAATGGGAATTTTGATGCCTGGTAGAACATATACTTTTTTTAAAATTGTATTCACTTAAGCATATAAAAGGAGAAACAGTCAATTAAGATTAATCTGATGAATGAATTAGACAAAACTATGACAAGAGTAAAGATTAAAAGGGTAGCTGGCTCGCATTATGTACAGTACTGTACCAGTAAATTGTAAATTAGGACAGATTACTGTGGAGTGGTCAATAGATTGTTTAACAACATACTAAATAGTAAGATATCTGCAGAGTGCAGAAAACATAAAAAGGAGATCTGTAGAGCTACACAGGCTTAAACTACAAAGGCATATGTTTGATTAACAATAACAATACCAAGAATATATGAAAAGCATATGAGAGGTGACAATGAAATATGGTTTCATGCCAAGACAGAGCAATATACAGTAGTTGTAATTTTTTACTTTGAGGTTGTTAGGAGAGAACAAGTGAGATCAGCAGTTGCACTGTTTTTTGTGGATTTAGAGGAAGTTTCCAATACAGGAGCTGTGGGGTAAGTCAGGAGAGGTGGAGAGGGATGTGGGGGTAGTACAGACTATGACTGGGGACAGGCTGATAGCGGTGAGGTGTGCAATAAGGATGATGGACTGGTTCAAGGTGGAAGTGGATTATCAAGGAATGGCACTCAAACCCTTCTTTATGTGCAAAAGTGATTGATAGGAGTCTCCATAAACTTTGACATTCCCAATGACACTGATTAGTAGTGAAAACAGGGAGCCAGTAGAAATAAGAAAGATATACTGTAGGTACAAGTTGGTGGAATGGTGCACTTGCAAGGTGAAGAGATGGGAAAGTTTAAATGCTTAGAGTGAACTGTTAAAAGTAATCATGTTGGGGTAGACAAATTAATAGGTGGGGTGGAGTGAGTGGAGGAGAGTGTCAGGAGTGATTGGTGAGAAGGTGGGAAGGGTTAAGGTTATACTACTGAGACCAGTTGTATTGAACTATTGGACTTGGAGGTGACGGCACTGACAACAGTCTAAGCCAAGTCAATAATTCCACAGGGTGATAAAGACAAATAAAAAAATAATTTAGTGACATCGATGGCTTACTGTAGGCTTGTGTTGTGATGAGTGGGGAAATATTGTGGAATAATAATTGTGGAAGAACTTGTTATCGGCAAGAGCAGATAACAAGTTTAGAGGAGAAGGCTTGTGGTTGTTGAGGTTTCTGGAGTAACGTCCCGTCTATATGTTCCGATGGGACCCTTGACACAGGCAATGATTGTAAGTGCAGCGACAGGGATTAGTGAGCTAAGTGGCCATTCAGGAAGAGACCAGATAAACAGTCTAATTTATGTGTTGTGTTCTTCTTTGGGCAGAATCCACAAGTGACTACTGCTGTGTGACTCTCTACTTTGGAGGTTGACATCCACTGCTCTAATCTCATTTCCCACAACATGTGCTTAATGCATCACATACCTGTCAGGTACAGTCACATTTTATTTCTTCTTCAAGATAGACAGAGTGGTAACCTCAACTCTCCCACCTAATGTATCTGAGAGTGCATTGGTTCACGTATGATTGACTAGTTTGTTGTGAGAGAGTCTATGGTGTGTGTGTGTGTGTGTTGATGTGATGATGTGTGTTGCATATGTGGGTGGGTGTATGCGTCTGTGTTTGTGTGAGTTGGTATGCGTGTGGTGCGGTTGAAGTGTGGGGGGTCCGGTTTTCAGCCCGGGGTACGATGATCGTCTGCCTGGGTGGTCTCTTTTCTGCTGACCCCACCAATTGCTGGCCTTGTGCTGCAGGCCACTGTGGCGCCAGGGGATGAGGTCGGGCCGATGGGGTAGGCCCCGCTCCGCTCGTGGGGGTGGTGGACTGGGGGCGGGCCCCACTCTGGGTGCGGGGGCATCTTCTTGCGGGCTCCCTACGGACCGTGGGTCCTCGGGCTCTACTCTTTCAGGCCGACCCTCCCGACGGGGGGAGTGTTTGCCCCTGGTTCTCATGGGGCGGACAGCGCTGACCCCCGGTGGCCCACTCTGGCCTCGGGTGCTGTCTCTGTGGCTGCTGCAGCTCTGCTTGGGGGGCTCTGTGTGGGCGGCTTGGGTCATAACACCTGCCCTCCTGGAACTGAAGGTGTGTGGGCTCCCTGGCTGCTAGGGTTCCTTCCTCTGCTTGCTGGATGGGCGTGGTGGCCGAGCCCCTCACATCACCCTGGCTTCCACAAGTGGCATTGTTCATGCACCAACGTCTGCCTCACCCTTTGGGTGAATAATATTAAGCTACAGCCTTACTAACCTTGTAGTGGGACACTTTCCAAATCCAACTGTAAGTACTATTGATACTTATCACTACCAATATCAATAATGTGTGAATATGTAATTTGTGGTGTTGTATGTCATGACTTTTATTAAGTAGTATGGGATATGTATAATAATGCACATATGTATGTATATGATATGTATATGTTTGTATGAGTATGTGCACATACCTTAGCACTATTATTGGTATTAGTATTAATCTCCAAGGTAAACCACAGTACAAAAGTTGTTTAGTTATGAATGTGTTAGCCTAAGGTACATCCCTGCTCCGATTGTTTACTTAACAGATTTGCTTTGTTTCAGCAGCTGGTTGCACCCCTAATGGGAGCATTCTGCACAATGGCCGTGGCTATTACAACGAGATAAGGCAAGCAATGCAGTTTCATCCTTTGGACTATTAGCCATTAGCCACTATTAGCTATAAATTAGCCAATTGCCAACGTGAGCCATTACAGTAAAGAGGCGTATTAGAAATTAATGTGGCTAGTCTTTGCTACTCTACTTTAAAGTAGAATTACGGGAAATCCAAGTACAGGAAGGAAGGAAACACTTAAGACCTGTTTGGAAAATTGTTCTTTCTATAGCAAAGATGTGCAGAAATTGGGCCATCTCATCAAAAAATGAAACTCCACTGAATCGAATAAGTTCTTGGCAAGTGCTACAGTAACTAGCCTTAGAGTATCTGTGGGAACAAAGCCACGTTGTCAGGTTTTGGCAGAGATCGGACCCACATGCACAGCGAAGATGCAGCAGACAGATGGTATAAGTAAAATGGGCTTTAATACAAGAATCGTAGTTCAGACAGTCCAGGTCATACACTTGTAGGCCCGAAGATTGAGGCACAGAGGGAGTAGGCTTAATCACGTCCAGTAAACAGGCAGGGTTCAGCAGCAGAATCTACAGAGTACGGTACCGGTCAGGATCAGGCGAGAATCAATAGTCGGGAACACGGAACAGGGTCGAAGACGAGGTAAGCTTAACAACTGAATGCTGGAAAGTGACGACATGCGTACAAACGATCTGGCGGATAACTGACGTAACAGGTGGTGGTTAAATGTCCTGGTAAGTAATGACAAATGAAACACAGGTGCGTGTACTGAAAACCGGAAGTAAAGTTAGCGTGAACAGAATGATACTGGAAACCAGAACTATAGCGCTAAAACAGGAAGTAGACCTAGAGTCCTGACACACGTGGTGTGAACCGTTTGTCATTACAATGTCCATAATGATAAAAGTCCAGATGTTCTCTGATACTCAGCAAAAAAGGTACTGATGGTAACACTGAAAAATTATCTTGTCATGGCTTAAGTTAATGGTCTTACTGTAAATTGTTACAAATGTGTTGCAGACCAACACGCTCCATTTGATAAACAGCATATACATCAAGAATTGCAATAATGTGAAAATGCATAAATCTACAAATTATTACACATTACCAGAATTCTGTCAGCAGGGTTTGTTAGAAGTCAGCAGGACTTTGATGACACTGGAAACACTGGAAAGAAAAATATGTGGACTGATATTAAAAGATGATTTCTCGCCTTCTGAGACACTTTATCCCTGTAAGTGTCACGGCGTGAGAGGAAGCCAGAGTTGCCGTGCAGACATAGGGAGACATGCATGAACATGGGCAACCCTGGGATCCTCACACAGGCAACAGTGCTAACCACTATTATCTCATTGTGAGTCCTGACAGGGTCTTAAACCTGGGCCTTATTTATCACTGTCAAGCAATAGCCTGTATTTATTCATGGAGCAGGTAATGTAGGTGTTGGTGATCCCTCTGTGTCAGCTTGAGTTATCTCATAGCACAAGTGGCAAGTCTTGCAAACGGTATTTTGGTGTAAGTAGTTGCAATAAGCACAGGCCAAACTACAGGTTTGCTACTAGTGGCATGAATATTATAATATTGAGAATGTATGGTTGCACAAATGCTGGTGGTGCATGTGTATGAAAATAGGGACTTGGCTGTCAGAATCTGAAATTACAGTTGTCAAAATTGTCAAAACAGGACGCAGAAAAGGAAATTAGGAAAACCTGAATTATTCAGGTACATTTTTTGAGAATACAGATTTCTGTATTGCTTTCTAACCATCTTTTACAACAACATCATGCCTCTTGATGTTCTTTCCCAAAACGAGGCATCCAACAGTCTGTCAAACTGTGGTGCCAGTCAGCTCCAACACACCTGCACGCATGCACGCACGCACGCACGCACGCGCACACACACACACACACACACAGACAATCAGTGTCTTCCTACAAAGCTGTGACTCTTACTTGACTTCAATAAAGTGCATTCACTTTGCTTCACCGTTTCAATTCTACAGCAAAAATAATAACAACAATTTAGTTCTCTTCACTGTATGAGGTATAAAGGGTCCACATTCTTAAAAACATCTGAAAGTTTTGAGACAGATGTGTGAGGAATTTACTTTTCTACAATCTACAGATGCTGCAACAAAAAATCAGAGGCAATATAAACAAGTGTCTTCCAAATTCCTATGTGGTGTTTAGCACATTCTGAAGCTGGTCCTACTCTACAAGCAGACAAACAATCATGTTACTGAAATTAAAGATGAGAAAAATATAAACCAGCTGTTGTGGTGAAAGTTAAATGAAAAGAAAAAAGGCACGAGGTAGTTTACTCTGTATACTGTATGTACTATAGCTTTTATTTGATGACATTCACAGTTTAACTTTCTAGGATAAAAAAATACAATGCACTGGAGAAAATATAGAGCCCTGAAAAATATTGTGACCTTTGGAGGCACTTTTGTGTAGGCGCTGTTGTGTAGGATGCTCAGTCCTTTTTTTTTGCTTTTTGTTACCTCATGACCTCACTTCCTGTTAGTACTGTAGTAACTAACAGTAGTTCAATGTACAGTATATGCAGTACTGATGGACTCCTGACCTGACCCACTTTGACAGTTTGCCATTTAAGTAAGTTAATTGGTTGATTTTGGTATCCGCCTCACTTGATATAATTTCTATAGATCAGTGTTTCTCAGCTGGTGGCTTGCTGGCCTTTGCCAGGCTTTTTTTTAAGACGAACCATCTTCATACTATATTCATACTCCTTAACAGTAGGTGACGATTATGCCCTGTAATGCTAATTGGCACTTGCTGTTTGACCATAGCCCACATATGATAATTTAAACACAAGTAAGACTACCTAAACACTGCTACTTAAGAAACTGTCACGATCTGGGGTTTTGTTTCTTGTTGTGTCCCGTTTTAGTACATTAGTTCCTGTTTTATTTTGGTAATCTCCCGGTCTCTGTTTTTGGTTCTAGCTTCACTTTCCGGTTTACGTTACATCACAGCTGTTCCTGCTTCACCCGGTCATTGTGCACACCTGCAGTTCATCAGTCATCACTCACCTTGTATTTAAGCTCCACCTCTCACCCTCGTATTTTGCCAGATCGTTGTTTCGTGTGTCATCGTTGTTTCCCCAGTTCATTGTTCCTGTCCGGCTGTGTTTTCATGTATCCTGGCGTTAATGATCAACCTTGTTTGCCTGCCTGACCACGCTTCTCCGCCTGACGACTCGGTACTGTTATTTTCTGGCTTTCGTGTACGAACCTTGCCTGTCCCTGACGCTGTCTCTGCCTACCCGGAATAAACCACCCTTTGATCACCGTCAACCTGTGTTCTGCTGTGCATTTGGGTCCTCATCCGAGCGTTTCCTGACAGAAACAGAATTTTTTTCTATAATGCAGTGTTGGAACTCACAGATTTATTTAGTATTCTCAGTTAAAACTATATAATATCAGTCAATGTATTTTAAGTTAAAACACAGGGGTCTATTAAAAATGATTACATTTAAAAAAATGTTGCTTGTTTGTTATGCCAGCCTTATAATTAAATATAATTAAAAGCTTAATAGTGAGTCCTGAAGCCAGGCGAGTTGACATCTACTGATCTAGATTAACTCTGATCCAAAGATAAACTGTTACTGTACAAACACCAAATTTATTTCATTGGCATTTTAAGTGATAGGCTAAAACAAAGTTTTAATATGATTTGGATGGAAAACAAAATGATGGCAAATGTTTCACAAATATATGAAGGGTGGATTTCATGCACCTTTAGTCGGCCCATATGTTACTGCTTTCTAGAATCACCTTTCACAATAATTACATCTGAAAGCTGATTTTTGCTCAGTCTTCTTGCAAAACAGCTCAAACTCAGTCTATTGGATGGGGAGCATCTGTGAACAGCAATTTTCTAGTCTTGTCACAGATTCTTAATTGGATTTAGGTTCTAACACATGCACATGCTTTGATCTAAGCCATTTGAATTGTCGCTGTGGCTGGATGTTTAGGGTCGTTGTCCTGCTTGAAGGTGAACCCCCGGCCCAGTTTCAAGTTCTCAAGTCAGAGTCTAACTGGTTTTCTAAGGTTGCCCCTTATATGGCTCCATTCTTCTTTTCATCTGCTCTGAGCAGCATTCCCGCTGACGTAAAACGTTCTCACAGCTACTGTATGATGCTGCCATGGTGGGGATAGTGTGTGTGTGGCGTGGTATGCAGTCCTGACTAGAGCACCTTCTTCGTCATTTGCTGTGTATACAGTATAGCAAATGTATGCCTCTCTTTTAACATTGGCCTACATTTTGATACTCTAACATGAAATAGATTGGTAGCAGGCTTCTGTCTTCTGAACAAATTCTTGTAGCAGAGCTGTTAGTCTCCATCAGAGTTACCATGGGCCTCTTGGCTGCTTCTCTACTCAATGTTCTGTTACCATAGGTTACCATTCTTTTTTTGGAAGATGGATTGAACAGTGCTTAAATAAATATACACACCACACCTCTTAATATTTTCTGATCATTTTACTTTTAGTTCACTACTATGTGCCACTTTGTGTTGATCTGTCAGATAAAATCCCAATGAAACACTTATGTTTCATACAGTATTAATATTTTATATTGTATATTTAAATTGTATTGTATATCATATTTTTATTGTTTAATGTTGTGATAGATCTATAAATGTGAAACATTTTGTAAATTTCTATTTTCAAGCTTGTTTTCCTCATCCCTTTGCTTTTTCATTCTCATTTACAACCTCTGTGATCTGTGAATGTTTCTAGTGATGTCACTGTCGCTTGACTCAGAAAGACGGAGGCAGTCAGAAATGATTACCACTGCTCAAACGATTACAAGAAAAGGAAGCATATTTATTGGAATGCACTCTGGAGGCTGGACTGAATAAGCCAACCTTTGGAATTCAATGGAAGGAGGATTCTCTCTGAAGATTGGGGGATTGAGTTGAACCTTTGCAGGACTGACAAGATTTGAGTCAGTGCTTTGAGCACTGGTAAGATATAAGATGTGTTTTACACATTTACACGGTACCCTGGTGATTGTCATGATGCCATAATTTACAGTGTTGACATTAAAACCACATCAACTTTAAAATGGTGGGACTGAACTGCACATTTAAGACATGGTTTGATTCGCACATTTATTTTGCTTTAGGTAAAACCTTGTGATAATGGATTATATGGTGTTCTACAGCATAGTGTAGGTACAGTAATCAGAAGCTAGAGGAAAAACAAAGAAACTCTTACTGCACATTTCTCGCTCTGAAGGAATAATTTGCTGGGTAGCTGTATCAGTGGAAGTCGACTGGCTGTAGCCGTTAGCATAGCTAGCTAGTAACTTGCCCCACACATAGGTTACTACATTTAAACGGACAAACTAACATTTTAAAACATTATAAATATCAAGCATGTACTTACTTCAGTGAGTGGATGACGGACTGTAGGAATAGATCCTTTTTTTCCAACAGGAGCCGTTAAACAAATCCAGCATTGTACGCACCCTCGTTTGAAATGCACATACGTATAAATGCTGAGGCAGTGTTTCTGGCACCGGTCCGTTAAAAATAAAAGTGACCAACAAATCCTCACTTGTTGATCCCTTGTTAAAGTGAATAGACTTTGGTGTTGGTTAGAACACCCAAGAACCGAACTATTTCTATGGGAGGACTTGGGCGCTGCCGTGCTGGTCTGTTCACGGTGAGTGAGAGGGGGGAAATGGCGGAAGTCCAGTTTTGGTTCGGGATCATTGTGGGGGTGGTGGTTCAGGATTTGCAGGGAGAACTTCCGACCAAGGTGACGACAACTGGGACACGGCCTCAGAGTAGGTCGTGGTCTGTTTTCATTGGGTGAGAAAATTTACGTTTTCAAAATGTGAAAAAAGCAGGAAGTGCATTTCTACCGTGCTCAGTGTGTTTATATGTGACCCATAGAGTCATAGGAACGCTCCAAAATGTCTAAAAAGTGGATTTTGCATGATATGAGCCCTTTAAAAGGCAACATCACAGCTCTTTCATCAACCTGCTTCTGGTGAGTGTCTGCAGGCAGCCGCTACCTTTGCTATGCTCAAGCACCTAAAAGCTGATTGCTAATCTGGTTGTGCTCATACATGGCAGAGAAATAGTGTTTCCCTAGGAGAAATCTGCTATAATTTTCCTCATCATTTTGTTTATTGTGAAGCAATAAAATAATTCAACAACCAACATGGATGTTTTCTTATTGATAAGTATAAATATCATATGCTGTATTACCTGCTGTATGATTTCAAAGGACATTGTAGTCCTTCCTGTTTGTGGTTGTCTTTTTACAATATGTTCAGACAAACAGGATAGATATCTTCAAAGCTCGGTGTCTAGTGGCATAGGCCCTGAAGACAGCCCGAACAAGAGAACCGAAGATAACTCGAACAATAGACTCTAGATGGGTCAAAAGAGGTGCGAGGTCTGTTGTGGACTGGGCTAATAGGATACTGAAAGAGAATAACAGAGGTGAAGCTGCAGGCTGGCGTGACATCAGTGCCAGATGACATGTCAAAAGATGAAACATTGGCCCAAGGACCCAAGAAAGACTGAGAGAGGTTAAAGTCCATTACATCATCATCTGCTACACCCACAATATTTTTGGAATTTCAAGTTGTTCATAATTAAATTAGTTAATAGGGCATTATGAAATAAATACAGTACAAACAGTACAGTATATAAATAAAGAGACAAATGTGTAAACTGACCAGGAATTTATAAAATAACCACAAACATTTTCCAAATTAAGCTTATTATTATAAAATGCATGCAGCTTTCTGCTGTAAAATCTACTCATCATGAAATTCTATTTCATAATAATTAATTTTATAATAATATCAATTATTACATCTGCCTTCTTCTTCTCCGAAACGTTTTATTTTAAAATGTCATATTTATATCATAACGCCACTTTTCAGAAAAATTACCTTGTCTGTCAATTAATGCTTGCTGGCGGGAGCTGCATCAAGTTTGCCCCCTCACATATACTAATGTGCCACAAACAGGACGGTAATATCACCAACCATTCCCATTTTATTAAGGTGTATCCACATAAATGGCCCACCCTGTATTTAATAAATCGTTTAATGTTAATTGGGGTTTCCTCCTACTCCCTTTTTCTCCATGACCTTGTCAGCGGATGCAAGATGACCATTGTTGAGATGTCTTTTTTTGATGTATTGTCAGGTGCCAACCACACATGAAGCTTAAGAGTCTAACCAAGATAGCTAATGCCTGAGTCACCAGATGTGTACCAGTCTCCGACAGCCCACTTTTTTCCATAGTATACATGTAGTAGGGGGCATGTTCGAGTCCCACCTACCTAGTGTGGGACACTTCTAGCAGAAACAACCAACAAACTAATACCTAACACAATAGCTGTGACCATCACTAAGACTAATATACAGCACAGAATCTGTCATCCTTGATGTATTTGTCAATAAGATCAACACAGTATCCCCTATGGAAACAGAACTTGGAGGCAACATTGAAAGAAGTTAATGAACTATGGTAATGGTGGTAATAAGAATTAAGAATTAAGAATTAAGAATGTCTTTATTAGTCCCACAGCGGGGAAATTCCCATTAGCAGCCAGGTTACCCGGCGCTAGTCCGACAGTGGAAGCAAATTGCAGTACAAACAGTAATAAAACGCACACACATACAGTATTACACAGTACAAGTGGAAACCTTGCTGGAATTTTTTCTTGGGTTCATCAGGACAGACAGATAAGGTCGGAGAGCAGACAGTGAGACTGTAAGGAGGGGAGGGGGGGGGGGTGTATCTGAATCAGTGTAGTGAAGTGTTGTTTATAGAAGTATGACCGAGGCCGACCAAGATCTTTACAGGTCAGTCCAACAGTTGTCCTTGAAGGGAGTCACAATAAGGGGAAGAGGATAGATAGAGGCACAGCTGGTGAGCTAGATTGGACCCGGGAAGGGAGGGGTGAGGGAGAAGGGACAGAGTAATACACAGCTAAAATTAATACATTTTAACAATCCATGACTAATTTGTCTAGATCAATACTCCAATCGATCAGAACTCAGGGCTTCTTCGCCTCTTGTGGGACCATGGGTCACCCGTGACATCTCCTCAAGCCTGTCAGACAAGGCTGTCACCATATTCACCAAGTGTTCAGTCTGTCTGCAGATGTTATCCCTCAGTCTCTTGTCTTCCTCCGTACGGGCTGAGATCTTATTAGTCAGTCCTGTAATCCGGGCATCCGAACGGGCTGAGATGTTACAGATCAGTCCTTCAATCCGGGCAATCCTCTGGTGTAATTCCGTCAGCCGAGTAACCATGGCCCCCGTCGGTGTTTGCAGCTCCACAGCCGGTGGACACGCCAATGAGCCAGCCACAGATTTTCCAATCTTTCCAATCTTCCGATAAAGCAGGGCACCACCAAAGCCAATCATGAGTAGCCCAGTTATCAAAGTCCAAAATATGAATAGATCCTCTGCATCCTCGATGGACAGAGGCTCCAGACACAGGGGGCACCAGGAATCCCACGCGTCCCGCACGTAGCCGGAGGCAAAAGTCCCCAAGGGACAGAGTGGTTCTCCCGGAGATTCTTTCCTTTGTGAAAACATTTTGTCCAATGCGCTGAGTGACCAGTTGATTAGCTCCATGTTCAAAAATGTTATTCCAGAATAGCAGAACAGGGTGCTCAGAAAAAGACAAGACAAGGACACTGCAAGCAAAAGCAGAGTGGGAGCAGAGAGAAAACACGTCTGCACTCCTCGAGAGGCGGAAGTAGAAGCAACAGAAGTAGAAGTAACATGACAGCAGACCCACCAATGTACAGTATATGCCTCTCCAATAGTCCCATTCAACTACTGCCCAATAACCTGCGTCTTCACAACATGATCCTGTCAGGCATCATATGAGCTAAGATGAGCAGGCAGATGGATCAATACATGAGCAGTGCCCAAAAAGGAATTGGTAGTGTTACGCCTGCATCTAGGGCAAATACACAACAGAGTTGCTGTCTTCCCCTCCTGTCAAGCCCAAGTAACCAAACCAAAACCAGTATATGTTGGTAGCGTTTATTTGCTTCGGAAGAGAACAGTGCCCAAAGTAACAAACAAAACAAATCCTTCCATGCTCTACTTAACCTGCTTGAAAATGAATGCGGAAAACAAAGAACAGGGCGACTTTCCTATGATCCTACCATAAACAGGAGAAAAATGTATTTACAACAAAAAGGGCGCCATCCCCAGAAATCGGCGGAGCTTGCATCAAGTTTGGGGTGCTGGAAAATCCATTATTGCTTGGACCTTTGCTGTAACGGGGCAAACTTGGCCCTGACCCACTTCTTTACGTAAATAGGTAGCTACGGCTTTTCCAAACTCAAATTTGGCTAAATTAACAGTGAGGGAAGCAGAATGTAAATGATCAAATATTTCACCCAGGGACTTCACATGATCTGTCCAAGTAACAGAATATGCTACTATGTCATCTAAGTATACTTCGCAGTCTTTCACACTGGAGAGCACTGTCTTCATTAAATGTTTTTTAATCTGAATGGCATTACAGTATATTGGAGGAAATGGTCTGGAGTAATAAATGCACTAATGTCAGATGCCTGTGGGGTTAATGGAACATGGCGATACCCTTTTAGAAGGTCGAGCTTCGTTACATATTTTTTTGCCTTTGTGATGGCATTTAATTTGCAATAATCATTAAAGAAAGGAACTGTCAGGTCTTGACACAGGGTTTGAGGGGAAACTCTACGACCCAGAAGAGACTACGGGCACTACAGAAGCAGGTAAAGGCACATCCTACTGCTCCATATACCATTTCAGCATGTTGATATGACACACGCGTCTTTTCTTCTTGCGGTCGGGGGTTGATGATATAGTCAGTTTCACTAAGCTTTTGATCTTTAGATATGGACCATGAAACTTAGGTTGCAGTCCTGAACCAGCAACTGGCACTAACACCGGCACGCGGTCATCTGAATCAAACAGTCACGCAACAGACTTTTTGTGATAAAGCATTTTCATCTTCGTTTGTGCAGAACAGCGATTCTCAAGCTATTTCACATGCATGATGTAGTTTCTCTCTAAATGAGCTGACAGCCACTTTTCCCAAAGCAGACACAATGGTTCGCGTACAGTATGCTCAAAAACCAACTCAGACGGACTGATTCCCAACAATTCCTAACTGGTTTTTCTCACAGCAAACAACAAAAGGAGGTTACCCCTCGTCCTACTTTTGTTTTGACTCCACACAGAATTTTCGAAGCATACTTTTTAGCGCAGTGGCCTCAACCTCTAACTCCTTGTGTCGCACCTCCACCTCTTTTATTCAGAGAGTTAGACTTAACTCCTCCGCGGGCATTCCGTGTTTGCCGGGCATGCCTGGAGGTAAAGTAGTAGCACCGGCCAGATGGAACTTCAAGCTAAAAATACCTTGAAATCCCACAGGCAAATGGTAACCACGAAGAGGCCACAAGGAAAACAGCAACCACTAAGTACATCCAAGTGTAAGGCAGATCCTGAGAAGTCACATGAATGGGAAGAACAAAGTCCAGGAAATCAACACCTACGCCCTCCCAGTGATCAGGTATTTGACAGGTATCCCATCAGGTATCAGAATCAGCTTTAATGGCCAAGTTTGCATAGAAAAACCGAAGAATTGTATGTGGTCTGACTCCTTCTTTGTTCCCTCACAGAAAAAACACAATTATATAAAATTTTAAATATAGTTTTAAAAACAAATAAAAAACTATGGCGATGGAAGCTACTGATATCAAGACAAGGAAGCTCCTTACAATGCACGAAGGGTTACACCCCAAACTTAGCACCCCGAGACTGTATGCCAAGTGGAGGAAAGAAGGCCACGGATTAGTGAGTGTCAAAGCCACTATCCAGGATTAAACAACTAAGCTCCATGAATACATCAGGAAAATGGCCCCAACAGATGATGTGCTCAGTGAATACCTCAGGCAGCAGACACCAGAGGAAGAGGGGAAAAAAAGAGAGAAACCCTCATGGAAGGACAAACTTCTACACGGTATGCACCAACGGCAGATAGAAGAGGTGGTTGAAACTGACAAATCCTACGAGTGGCTGGACAAAGCTGGACTGAAAGACAGCTGAAAGAAGAAATGTCCACATGCACTCACACTTTACTTTAGGATGGATGTCTTATACTACTGTACATATCCATGTACCACCACCTACCCCTTATTTTTAACTTTCATAGGATTCTTAACGTGGCGGACCCATATGAACAGCTCAAGACAAGTGAATCAGTAGAAGTTCGTTTTAATAGCTTTGGCAATATCCAGTAATCAGAGAAGGGTCATACACAGGAAAACTCACTGGTGACGGTACAAACAAGGAGCAGGCAGACTCAGGTACAGTAAGTAGCAGGCAATTTCGGCAGCAGGCGGGCACAGCAAAAGTACAGACAGGCGGTCAAAAACAGGAAATGGGCAGATAGTCAGAACATGATACGAGGACACAGAACGAAGCACTGAAAAGTCACGCAACAATATGGCAGGGGACTGGAGTGAATACTGGAAGTTAAATACAATGATAGATTACTGATTAGCGGCAGCTGGTGAATCAAGGTGTGACCGGGGGTAAAGCAACCATTTGTCAAATTTGTGACAGAACAATCTGGCCAAACATGGACCCAGCTGGCGCCAAGTCCATCAAGACCGAGCTGCAAGCCCAGGAAGTGCGGATTCGTACCCAAGAAGAACGAATCACCATGATGCTTCAGGAACTTTCCAGATACGCAGCTCACCAGGAAAATCTCATGACGGCATACGGAGAACAACTGGCGGTACCCAGCGAGTAAAACAAGATCCAGCTCCGGTCGCCACCGCAATACCCATGCCAAGCTCAGCCGCTCCACACGTTCAACTCGGAGCTCCGACGCGATTCTCCGGTGACAAAGGTGATTGCAGAGCTTTCCTAACCCAATGTGAGATACAATTCGAGCTTCATGCTCCGTCTTTTCCAATGGAGCAAGCAAAGGTCGTTATCGCCGTGTCCCACCTCTCGGGAAAAGCGGAAGTTTGGGCCACAGCAGAGTGGCAAAATAACTCAGCCTGTCTAGCCTCGTTCACAGCCTTCTCTGCCGCCCTGAAACGCATCTTCCAGGAGCTCACGCCGGGTCGAGAAGCCGCCCAGAAGCTGGTGAGTCTCCGTCAAGGGGATCGCTCTGCTTCCGCGTATGCCATGGAGTTTCGGACACTCGCCGCGGAGGCAGGTTGGGACTCCACTGCTCTAAGTGACGTATTCATCAAAGGTCTGTCCCGTCGAGTTAAAGACAGTCTAGCAGCCACCGAAACCCCAGTCGACCTAGATGAATTAATAGCCCTGGCCATCAAGGTGGATCGTTGGTTATGGACTACCATCAAGGAGCGCCGTGAGGAGGAACGCACTAACCCACCGCGACGCTCCAAGCTAATGGCGTCCTCGAGTCTAGAATCACCCAGTCACCCTGAACACACCTCGTCGCAGGTCTTCCGGCAACACGCACCAACTCACCACCTCCACGCAGAGGGAGTCGCCGCGTCAGCCGCGTCAGCCGCGTCAGCGCCAGCATCACAACCCATGGAATTGGAACGTCTACGTCTGACGAGCGCGGAGAAGGACCGCAGACGAAACTCAGGTCTGTGCTTATACTGTGGCCAACCCGGCCATATCGCCTCGTCATGCCCAGTTAGTGGTGAGCCAATCTACACTGTGCAAATCCTTCGTCAGGCCGTTACCCGTAGCCACATTCTCCGTGGGGACCCAGTCTATTCAGCAGGCAGTTTTGGTGGATTCCAGTGCCGACGCTAGCCTCGTGGATGCTAGCCTGGTCAAGCATCTGGGCGTGCCCACGTTTCCACTCCCTACTCATTAGAAGCCACAGCCTTAGACGGTCATAGATTATGGAAGGTCACGCACAGTACTGGTCCCATCACCATGGTTTTCCCGGATGCTCATTCAGAGCAGATCCATTTTCATGTGGTCGAGTCTTCTGCACATTCCGTGGTCCTTGGATATACCTGGCTCAGACGCCATAACCCCAAAATAGATTGGAGGACTGGAGGGCCGAGTGCCACGAATCATGTTTTTCTCCAAGTCCTCAGTCGGTACCCAACCCAGCGCTAGCCATGCCACAGGAGAAGCTTGATCTCTCATCCGTCCCGTCTTGTTATCATGACCTTGGCCAAGTTTTCAGTAAGGGGAGAGCCACTTCTCTCCCGCCGCACCGTTCCTACGACTGCTGCATCAATCTTCGCCCAGGTACCACACCCCCCAAGGGAAGTTTATTCTCTCTCTCAGCTCCTGAACGCAAGGCCATGTCTGAGTACATTGACCAATCCTTAGTCGCCTTAGGATATCCTTAGGAGAAAAGAATGATGGCTCTCTGCGTCCCTGCATCGACTACCGTGGACTCAACGCCATCACAGTCCGAGACGCTTATCCTCTTCCTCTGCTCTCCTCAGCTTTTGAGCTCCTGGCTGAAGCCAGGTTCTTCACCAAATTGGATCTGAGGAATGCATATCACCTGGTCCGCATCAGAGAAGGGGATGAATGGAAGACGGCCTTTAACACTCCCGCCGGACATTAAGAGTACCACGTGATGCCTTTTGGTCTCACCTACGCCCCCGCGATTTTCCAGGCCATGGTTAACGACATATTGAGCCCCATGACTAACGTTATTGCCTTTGTGTACCTTGACGATATTTTGTTTTTTTCGTGCACCGAAGAAGAACACCGGAACCATGTCCGTCAAGTCTTAAAGAAGCTCTATGAACACAGGCTATTCGTCAAAGCCGAGAAGTGCGAGTTTCACGCCACCACCATCTCTTTTTTGGGATTCATAATTACCCCTGAAGGCATTCAGATGGATCCAGCCAAGACGCAGGCCGTCGCCGACCGCAACCGCAGTGCCGCCGAGATGTCCAGCGGTTCTTAGGCTTTGCCAATTTCTATCGCCGGTTCATCCATAGGTTTAGCTCCATAGTCGCACCTCTCCATAACCTAACCTTGTCTAAAGTCTCTTGTCTCAGTGGTCGCCTGAAGCTGAGACTCCCTTCCAGCGACTCAAGACTGCCTTCACCACGGCTCCTGTCCTGCGCATGCCTGATCCTAGCCATCAGTTCGTGGTGGAGGTGGATGCCTCGGACTCTGGGGTCGGAGAAGTTCTCTCCCAGCGGGCTCCTCAAGGTGGGCGCTTGCATCCTTGTGCGTTTCTCTCCAGGAAACTATCTCCAGCGGAGCAGAACTACGACATTGGAAACAAGGAGTTATCGTGGTCAAAGTGGCCTTGGAGGAGTGGCGCCACTGGTTGGAGGGAGCTGAGCAGCCTTTTCAAGTATTTACTGATCATAAAAACCTTGAGTACATCACTACTGCTAAACATCTTAATTCCTGTCAAGCCCGTTGGGCCTTGTTCTTTGCCCGGTTCAATTTTCATCTTTCATATCGCCCTGGATCCAGGAACGGTAAACCGGATGCACTGTCAAGAGTGCATGAGTCTGAGCCGGATGAGATGTCGGAACCCACAACAATCCTGCCAGCTTCCTGTCTTGTTGGGGCCGTAACCTGGTGCATTGAGAGCCGTGTCCAGGAGGCGACTCGAGGTCTTCCGGTGCCTCCGTCCTGCCCACCAAATCGGCTGTTCGTTCCTCCGGAGCTTCGGGGGGAGGTAGTCCACTGGGCCCACACCTCGTCCTTCAGTTGCCACCCTGGGGTCCAGCGGACTGCCTTCGTGATCAGCAGTTGCTTTTGGTGGCCATCCGTACTAAAGGACGTACGAGAATACGTCACCGCCTGTCCTGTTTGTTCCACCCATGAATCATCGCACAAGCCACCTCAGGGATTCCTCCAGCCTCTACCAGTTCCACATCGTCCTTGGTCCCATATTGCCCTGGATTTTGTAACAGGTCTTCCTCCTTCCCGGGGTAATACTGTAGTCCTCACAGTCATAGATCAGTTCTCTAGGTTAACCCATTTTGTTCCCCTATCTAAGCTTCTCTCAGCCAAGCAGACAACCCAGGCAGTACTGGGCTGTCTGCTTGGCTGCATGGGTTCCCCAAGGACGTCGTTTCAGGCCCTAGTTCATGTCCCGTTTTTGGAAAGAATTCTGAGAGCTACTTGGAGCTCAAGTAAGCCTCACCTTAGGTTACCACCCCGAAGCCAATGGTCAGACAGAGCGCATGAACCAGCAGCTGGAAACCGGTCTCCGTCTCCTTGCCTCCACCAATCCGTCATCCTGGAGCCAACAGTTACTGTGGGTAGAATATGCACATAACACATTACCTTGTTCCTCCACCGGCATGTCTCCCTTTCAGTGTGCCTACGGATACCAGCCACCGCGCTCTTCCCGTCTCTGGAAAAAGAAATCATCATTCCATCCCCTCATGCCCTGTTGAGACGCTGCTGACGCACCTGGGCCCAGGCAAGACGAACCATGTTATTCACCCAGGAATGCTACAAAAGAGCAGCTGACCGTCACCGCTCAGAGGCTTCATCCTACACGGTCGAACAGCAGGTCTGGCTGTCCACTAAAGACCTGCCCATCAAGTCCTCATCACGTAAGCTATCTCAGAAATTCATTGGTCCCTTCCGTATTGAACGCATTATCAATCCCTCTGCTGTCAGACTCACCTTGCCAAGAACCATGCGTATCCATCCAACATTCCAGTCAGCCGTCTCAAGCCCTTCCGGTCTAGCCCCCTGGTTCCACCCACGCCGTTACCTCCTCCTCCACGACTGGTCGATGGCGGCCCCGTCTACACCGTCCGCACCCTGCTCAACTGCCGCCGCCGAGGACGCGGTCTACAGTACCTGGTGGACTGGGAGGGGTACGGGCCGGAGGAGCGCTCGTGGATTCCGGCCCGAAACATCTTGGACCCGTCCCTCATGAGGGATTTTCACCAAGCCCACCTGGAGCTCCCTGGGCCGTCTAGGAATCCGCCCTAGACGGGGGGGTTCTGTCATGATTCATGTTTCTTAGTTACGTTTGTCTAGTCATGTCCGGTTTTATTTTGTTATCATTTCCTGTTTAGTCCACACCCAGTCTACCCAGCTTTACTTCCAGTTGTTATCATCACCTGCATCTCATCAGTCATTAGCCATGTAGTATTTAAGCTCCACCTCTAGCAATAGTTCCCTGCCAAATTGTCTATGTTAATTTCTCACTAGCATTCCAGCATTCCTTGATCTCTTGCCTTGTGTTACTGACCATGCTTTGTCCTCGACCCTGCTCTTGCCTAGCCTATGACGTCCTGTACTGTAAGTTGACCTCTGCCTGCACCTTGACCACGTCTCTGCCTGCTCCTTGTCGGATCTGATTGCTACTCCACCGTGTATGACCTCTGCCTGCCTGACCTTGCTAATAAACCTTCTTATCATACTTGAGTCAACGCTGTGCATTTGGGTCCTTCCTCCATCGTCGGTTTGTGACACCACTAAACCTGATGGAACAGAAAACCGGATGTAATCACAATAAAACAGGAAATGACACAAGTGATAACTGCAGACTCCGGTGTAGTGACAAACATTGCTACATGAAGGGCGCAGTGCATCCAGAGCTCTCACTAAGCATAGATACAACAATAGCCAGGATCTCCTGTTTACAAGACAAGACCAATAAATTAGTGCAGTGTTTAGTAATTATGAAAATACTTTGTAGTATTCAGTCATTCATTTGTTTCTTGTGAATCGAAAGTGGCAACTATTTTATATACTACAATATTTAATATTATTTAATTAAATGACATTCCTTTGACAAGGAACTGTCACCTTGTTAGGTCCTGGCATCCGGTACAACAGATTTTAAATATATTGTTGCACATACAGTACTACAGTAAAACTGTTTTAATGTTCTGGTGAAGTTGGTGGTAGTTTCACTTCCATTGCGTGTCACTGGGTCATGGTCATGACATGTCCAACTGAGAAACTAAAATATTAAAATGGTTAAAAATCTAATTACATTTTCTTGCTGCTTTTCTTCATTACCTCTTTTCTCTTCCTTCTTGTTAATGGGTGCAACACTTGTGCAGCTATTGTGAATCATTAACACTGTTTCCACAGATCATTTGGACTCCACTCTAAATATTTCATCCATAGCTTGAAACTGTTCAGGCTCCTGTGTCAATTCTTCCTCCCCAGTAAAGACGACATTTCTAGAAAGGCTTTCTTAAATTTCAATTCAACATCTCAAGCCCAAAATTGCTTCTCCCCTTCAATGTCCAACTCTGAGTAGCTTGTGGCCTAGTGGTCCAGTTGCTAGAGGAAGGCTTGGGAAGCACACGGTGCCAGGTTTAGGGCAGCCCACTCCTTCCCCAGGGAATAAGTTAAATGAAGAGGACATATTTTGTTGTGACATTGTAACAGATGTGATAATGACCGAAAAAATGCAAGAAAATGCTTTCCTGTAGGTTCACAAACCTCCCTTCTCCTTCCTCTTAAGTTCCCCTCAATGCCCTTTTGGGAATTTTAATGGTAAACAACTCCAACACTAAACACAGCACTAATCTGAATGTATTACAAATAGTCTTTTCAAAATGATTCCATGTTTGCAGGAGATTGTCCTCCTAAAGTTTTATGGTATTGGTAATATGTCTTATGTTCCATGAAAAGGTGAAAAGGTTTCCTTTAGTATTGAAGAAGATGCTACAGTACACTGAAAGCCATTTCAGTGCATGTAAGTACTGCTTGATGTCTGCGGTAATAATTCACCAATAATGGATCGTGTTGGTAAGTTGAGCCACCACTTTTGTTCAATGTATTTAGTGAATACCTCCCCATTAATTAATTTGCTGTAAATGAATTGCAAATTATTAAAATACTAGTGATAGTTGTTTATCTATGTAAATAGATTGCAAATTATTAAAAAAAGGCATTTTCACACACACATGTTATGTAAAATGAGGTGCATGGTGACCTGTAGAGGCATTTACTTTCCATGCCACTGTGGCATAGTTGGTCACAGTACATATTTAGTAAACAAGGGATTTACTCTCAAACCCCAACAATTTGTTTTTTGTAACTAATAATGGACGAATCCTGGTGAATTTTTACTGGAATCTGATGTTTGAGTAACTTTCACAATTAACTTTAATTTATGCCAGAACAAGGCACTGTGGCTTTGCTGGTCAATGTGCCTGTCTAGTAAACAGGAGATCATGTGTTCAAATCTCCTGACACCTAATAGGTGACACCTATTTACATCTGTAGATAGATTGCATGTTATTTAGAAACATTTTCAACTACATCTTATGTAAAGTGAGGTGCATGGTGAGCTGTAGAAACAACTTAAGTTTCTGCCAGAACAAGGCGCTGTGGCTTAGCTGGTCAATGTGCCTGTCTAGTAAACAGGAGATCCTGGATTTAAATCCCAGCAGTGCCTGGTGATACCTATTTACATCTGTAGATAGATTGCAGGTTATTTAGAACCATTTTCACGTACACCTTATGTAAAGTGAGGTTTAGAAACAACTTTAAATATGGCATTAACAAGGTGCTGTTGCTTAGCTGGTCAAAGTGCCTGTCTAGTAAACAGGATATCCTTGGTTCAACTCCCAGCATTGCCTGCTTAAACCTATTTACAGATTTAGATAGATTGCACATTATTTAGAAGTTTTTTCACGTACACCTTATGTAAAGTGAGGTGTGGAAACAACCATTTTCACGCACAGCTTATGTAAAGTAAGGTGTAGAAACAACTTTAAATATGGCATCAGCAAGGCCCTGTGGCTTAGCTGGTCAAAATGCCTGTCTAAAAACCGGAGATCCTGGGTTCAAATCCCAGCAGTGCCTTCTGATACCTACTTACAGATGTAGATAGATTCCATGTTATTTAGAAACATTTTCAGCTACATCTTATGTAAAGTTAGGTGCATGGTGAGCTGTGGAAACAACTTAAAATTTTGCCCAAATAAGGCGCTGTGGCTTAGCTGGTCAAAGTGCCTATCTTGTAAACATGTGATCCTGGGTACAAAATCTAGCGGTGTCTGGAGATACCTATTTACATCTGTAGATAGATTGCAGGTTATTTGGAACCAGCTGGTCAAAGTGCCTGTCTTGTAAACAGGAGATCCTTTTTCAAGTACACCTTATGTAAAGTGACGTGTAGGAACAACTTTAAATATTGCAGGAACAAGGGCGAGGTGAGGTGAGGTGCATGTTGAGCTGTACAAACAACAACAACTTTAAATTTTACCCGAATAAGGTGATGTTGCTTAGCTGGTCAAAGTGCCTGTCTTGTAAACAGGAGATCATGCGTTCAACTCACAGCAGTGCCAGGTGATACCTAATTATAGATTTAGATAGATTGCACATTATTTAGAAGCATTTTCAAGTACACCTTATGTAAAGTGAGGTGCATATTGAGTTGTAAAAACACCTTTAAATTTTGCCCCTTAAGGTGCTGTGGCTTAGATGGTCAAAGTGCCTGGCTTCTAAACAAGAGATCCTGGGTTCAAATCCCAGCAGTTTCTTTTGACAGTTGCTTACATTTGTATATAGATTTTCACGTACACCTTATGTAAAGTGAGGTGGAGAAACAATAATAGATTGCATGTTATTTAGAAATATTTTCAACTACATCTTATGTAAAGTGAGGTGCATGGTGAGCTGTGGAAACAACTTTAGATTTCGCGCAAAAAAGGCACTGTGGCTTAGCTGGTCAAAGTGCCTGTCTAGTAAACAGGAGATCCTGGGTTGAAATACCAGCAGCGCCTGCTGATACCTATTTACAGCTTTTGATAGATTGCACATTATTTAGAAGCATTTTCAAGTACACCTTATGTAAAGTGAGGTGCATGTTGAGTTGTTAAAACACCTTTAAACTTTGCCCATTAAGGTGCTGTGCCTTAGATGGTCAAAGTGCCTGTCTAGTAAACAGGAGATCCTGGGTTCAAATCCCAGCATTGCCTGCTGATACCTTTTTACAGCTTTTGATAGATTGCACATTATTTAGAAGCATTTTCAAGTACACCTTATGTAAAGTGAGGTGCATGTTGAGCTGTAAAAACAACAACAACTTTAAATTTTACCCGAATAAGGTGATGTTGCTTAGCTGGTCAAAGTGCCTGTCTTGTAAACAGGAGATCATGCGTTCAACTCACAGCAGTACCAGGTGATACCTAATTACAGATTTGGATAGATTGTAGGTTATTGAGATCCATTTTCACGTACACCTTATGTAAAGTGAGGTGCATGTTGAGCTGTAAAAACAACAACAACTTTAAATTTTACCCGAATAAGGTGATGTTGCTTAGCTGGTCAAAGTGCCTGTCTTGTAAACAGGAGATCATGCGTTCAACTCACAGCAGTGCCAGGTGATACCTAATTACAGATTTGGATAGATTGTAGGTTATTGAGATCCATTTTCACGTACACCTTATGTAAAGTGAGCTGTGGAAACAACTTTAGATATTGCACAAAAAAGGCGCTGTGGCTTAGCTGGTCAAAGTGCCTGTCTTGTAAACAGGAGATCCTGAGTTTAAATCCCAGCAGTGCCTGCTGATACCAAATTACAGATTTAGATAAATTGCACATTATTTAGAAGCATTTTCAAGCACACCTTATGTAAAGTGAGGTGCATGTTGAGTTGTAAAAACACCTTTAAATTTTGCCCATTAAGGTGCTGTGGCTTAGATGGTCAAAGTGCCTGGCTTCTAAACAAGAGATCCTGGGTTCAAATCCCAGCAGTGTCTTTTGATCGTTGCTTACATTTGTATATAGATTTTCACGAACACCTTATGTAAAGTGAGGTGGAGAAACAATAATAGATTGCATGTTATTTAGAAATATTTTCAACTACATCTTATGTAAAGTGAGGTGCATGGTGAGCTGTGGAAACAACTTTAAATTTCGCGCAAAAAAGGCACTGTGGCTTAGCTGGTCAAAGTGCCTGTCTAGTAAACAGGAGATCCTGGGTTGAAATACCAGCAGCGCCTGCTGATACCTATTTACAGCTTTTGATAGATTGCACATTATTTAGAAGCATTTTCAAGTACACCTTATGTAAAGTGAGGTGCATGTTGAGTTGTTAAAACACCTTTAAACTTTGCCCATTAAGGTGCTGTGCCTTAGATGGTCAAAGTGCCTGTGTAGTAAACAGGAGATCCTGGGTTCAAATCCCAGCAGCGCCTGCTGATACCTTTTTACAGCTTTTGATAGATTGCACATTATTTAGAAGCATTTTCAAGTACACCTTATGTAAAGTGAGGTGCATGTTGAGCTGTAAAAACAACAACAACTTTAAATTTTACCCGAATAAGGTGATGTTGCTTAGCTGGTCAAAGTGCCTGTCTTGTAAACAGGAGATCATGCGTTCAACTCACAGCAGTGCCAGGTGATACCTAATTACAGATTTGGATAGATTGTAGGTTATTGAGATCCATTTTCACGTACACCTTATGTAAAGTGAGGTGCATGTTGAGCTGTAAAAACAACAACAACTTTAAATTTTACCCGAATAAGGTGATGTTGCTTAGCTGGTCAAAGTGCCTGTCTTGTAAACAGGAGATCATGTGTTCAACTCACAGCAGTGCCAGGTGATACCTAATTACAGATTTGGATAGATTGTAGGTTATTGAGATCCATTTTCACGTACACCTTATGTAAAGTGAGGTGCATGTTGAGCTGTAAAAACAACAACAACTTTAAATTTTACCCGAATAAGGTGATGTTGCTTAGCTGGTCAAAGTGCCTGTCTTGTAAACAGGAGATCATGTGTTCAACTCACAGCAGTGCCAGGTGATACCTAATTACAGATTTGGAGAGACTGTAGGTTATTGAGATCCATTTTCACGTACACCTTATGTAAAGTGAGCTGTGGAAACAACTTTAGATATTGCACAAAAAAGGCGCTGTGGCTTAGCTGGTCAAAGTGCCTGTCTTGTAAACAGGAGATCCTGGGTTCAAATCCCAGCAGTGCCTGCTGATACCAAATTACAGATTTAGATAAATTGCACATTATTTAGAAGCATTTTCAAGCACACCTTATGTAAAGTGAGGTGCATGTTGAGTTGTAAAAACACCTTTAAATTTTGCCCATTAAGGTGCTGTGGCTTAGATGGTCAAAGTGCCTGGCTTCTAAACAAGAGATCCTGGGTTCAAATCCCAGCAGTGTCTTTTGATAGTTGCTTACATTTGTATATAGATTTTCACGAACACCTTATGTAAAGTGAGGTGGAGAAACAATAATAGATTGCATGTTATTTAGAAATATTTTCAACTACATCTTATGTAAAGTGAGGTGCATGGTGAGCTGTGGAAACAACTTTAAATTTCGCGCAAAAAAGGCACTGTGGCTTAGCTGCTCAAAGTGCCTGTCTAGTAAACAGGAGATCCTGGGTTGAAATACCAGCAGCGCCTGCTGATACCTATTTACAGCTTTTGATAGATTGCACATTATTTAGAAGCATTTTCAAGTACACCTTATGTAAAGTGAGGTGCATGCTGAGCTGTAAAAACAACAACAACTTTAAATTTACCCGAATAAGGTGATGTTGCTTAGCTGGTCAAAGTGCCTGTCTTGTAAACAGGAGATCATGCGTTCAACTCACAGCAGTGCCAGGTGCTACCTAATTACAGATTTGGATAGATTGTAGGTTATTGAGATCCATTTTCACGTACACCTTATGTAAAGTGAGGTGCATGTTGAGCTGTAAAAACAACAACAACTTTAAATTTTACCCGAATAAGGTGATGTTGCTTAGCTGGTCAAAGTGCCTGTCTTGTAAACAGGAGATCATGTGTTCAACTCACAGCAGTGCCAGGTGATACCTAATTACAGATTTGGATAGATTGTAGGTTATTGAGATCCATTTTCACGTACACCTTATGTAAAGTGAGGTGCATGTTGAGCTGTAAAAACAACAACAACTTTAAATTTTACCCGAATAAGGTGATGTTGCTTAGCTGGTCAAAGTGCCTGTCTTGTAAACAGGAGATCATGTGTTCAACTCACAGCAGTGCCAGGTGATACCTAATTACAGATTGGAGAGACTGTAGGTTATTGAGATCCATTTTCACGTACACCTTATGTAAAGTGAGCTGTGGAAACAACTTTAGATATTGCACAAAAAAGGCGCTGTGGCTTAGCTGGTCAAAGTGCCTGTCTTGTAAACAGGAGATCCTGGGTTCAAATCCCAGCAGTGCCTGCTGATACCAAATTACAGATTTAGATAAATTGCACATTATTTAGAAGCATTTTCAAGCACACCTTATGTAAAGTGAGGTGCATGTTGAGTTGTAAAAACACCTTTAAATTTTGCCCATTAAGGTGCTGTGGCTTAGATGGTCAAAGTGCCTGGCTTCTAAACAAGAGATCCTGGGTTCAAATCCCAGCAGTGTCTTTTGATAGTTGCTTACATTTGTATATAGATTTTCACGAACACCTTATGTAAAGTGAGGTGGAGAAACAATAATAGATTGCATGTTATTTAGAAATATTTTCAACTACATCTTATGTAAAGTGAGGTGCATGGTGAGCTGTGGAAACAACTTTAAATTTCGCGCAAAAAAGGCACTGTGGCTTAGCTGCTCAAAGTGCCTGTCTAGTAAACAGGAGATCCTGGGTTGAAATACCAGCAGCGCCTGCTGATACCTATTTACAGCTTTTGATAGATTGCACATTATTTAGAAGCATTTTCAAGTATACCTTATGTAAAGTGAGGTGCATGTTGAGTTGTAAAAACACCTTTAAACTTTGCCCATTAAGGTGCTGTGTCTTAGATGGTCAAAGTGCCTGTCTAGTAAACAGGAGATCCTGTGTTCAAATCCCAGCAGCGCCTGCTGATACCTTTTTACAGCTTTTGATTGATTGCACATTATTTAGAAGCATTTTCAAGTACACCTTATGTAAAGTGAGGTGCATGTTGAGCTGTAAAAACAACAACAACTTTAAATTTTACCCGAATAAGGTGATGTTGCTTAGCTGGTCAAAGTGCCTGTCTTGTAAACAGGAGATCATGCGTTCAACTCACCGCAGTGCCAGGTGATACCTAATTACAGATTTGGATAGATTGTAGGTTATTGAGATCCATTTTCACGTACACCTTATGTAAAGTGAGGTGCATGTTGAGCTGTAAAAACAACAACAACTTTAAATTTTACCCGAATAAGGTGATGTTGCTTAGCTGGTCAAAGTGCCTGTCTTGTAAACAGGAGATCATGTGTTCAACTCACAGCAGTGCCAGGTGATACCTAATTACAGATTTGGAGAGACTGTAGGTTATTGAGATCCATTTTCACGTACACCTTATGTAAAGTGAGCTGTGGAAACAACTTTAGATATTGCACAAAAAAGGCGCTGTGGCTTAGCTGGTCAAAGTGCCTGTCTTGTAAACAGGAGATCCTGAGTTTAAATCCCAGCAGTGCCTGCTGATACCAAATTACAGATTTAGATAAATTGCACATTATTTAGAAGCATTTTCAAGCACACCTTATGTAAAGTGAGGTGCATGTTGAGTTGTAAAAACACCTTTAAACTTTGCCCATTAAGGTGCTGTGCCTTAGATGGTCAAAGTGCCTGTCTAGTAAACAGGAGATCCTGTGTTCAAATCCCAGCAGCGCCTGCTGATACCTTTTTACAGCTTTTGATTGATTGCACATTATTTAGAAGCATTGTCAAGTACACCTTATGTAAAGTGAGGTGCATGTTGAGCTGTAAAAACAACAACAACTTTAAATTTTACCCGAATAAGGTGATGTTGCTTAGCTGGTCAAAGTGCCTGTCTTGTAAACAGCAGATCATGCGTTCAACTCACAGCAGTGCCAGGTGATACCTAATTACAGATTTAGATAGATTGCACATTATTTAGAAGCATTTTCAAGTACACCTTATGTAAAGTGAGGTGCATATTGAGTTGTAAAAACACCTTTAAATTTTGCCCATTAAGGTGCTGTGGCTTAGATGGTCAAAGTGCCTGGCTTCTAAACAAGAGATCCTGGGTTGAAATCCCAGCAGTGTCTTTTGATAGTTGCTTACATTTGTATATAGATTTTCACGTACACCTTATGTAAAGTGAGGTGGAGAAACAATAATAGATTGCATGTTATTTAGAAATATTTTCAACTACATCTTATGTAAAGTGAGGTGCATGGTGAGCTGTGGAAACAATTTTAGATTTCGCGCAAAAAAGGCACTGTGGCTTAGCTGGTCAAAGTGCCTGTCTAGTAAACAGGAGATCCTGGGTTGAAATCCCAGCAGCGCCTGCTGATACCTATTTACGGCTTTTGATAGATTGCACATTATTTAGAAGCATTTTCAAGTACACCTTATGTAAAGTGAGGTGCATGTTGAGCTGTAAAAACAGCAACAACTTTAAATTTTACCCGAATAAGGTGATGTTGCTTAGCTGGTCAAGGTGCCTGTCTTGAAAACAGGAGATCTTGGGTTCAAATCCCAGCAGTGCCTGGTGATACCTATTTACATCTGTAGGTAAATTGCAGGTTATTTAGAACCATTTTCACGTCCACCTTATGTAAAGTTAGGTGTAGAAACAACTATAAATATTGAAATTACAAGGCGCTGTGGCTTAGCTGGTCAAAGTGCCTGTCTTGTAAACAGGAGATCATGCGTTCAACTCACAGCAGTGCCAGGTGATACCTTATTACAGATTTGGATAGATTGTAGGTTATTGAGATCCATTTTCACGTACACCGTATGTAAAGTGAGCTGTGGAAACAACTTTAGATTTTGCACAAAAAAGGCGCTGTGGCTTAGCTGGTCAAAGTGCCTGTCTTGTAAACAGGAGATCCTGGGTTCAAATCCCAGCAGTGCCTGCTGATACAAAATTACAGTTTTAGATAAATTGCACATTATTTAGAAGCATTTTCAAGTACACCTTATGTAAAGTGAGGTGCATGTTGAGTTGTAAAAACACCTTTAAATTTTGCCCATTAAGGTGCTGTGGCTTAGATGGTCAAAGTGCCTGGCTTCTAAACAAGAGATCCTGGGTTCAAATCCCAGCAGTGTCTTTTAAAAGTTGCTTACATTTGTATATAGATTTTCACGTACACCTTATGTAAAGTGAGGTGGAGAAACAATAATAGATTGCATGTTATTTAGAAATATTTTCAACTACATCTTATGTAAAGTGAGATGCATGGTGAGCTGTGGAAACAACTTTAGATTTTGTGCTAAAAAGGCGCTGTAGCTTAGCTGGTCAAAGTGCCTGTCTAGTAAACAGGAGATCCTGGGTTCAAATCCCAGCAGCGCCTGCTGATACCTATTTCCAGCTTTTGATAGAATGCACATTATTTAGAAGCATTTTCAAGTACACCTTATGTAAAGTGAGGTGCATGTTGAGCTGTAAAAACAACAACAACTTTAAATTTTACCCGAATAAGGTGATGTTGCTTAGCTGGTCAAAGTGCCTGTCTTGTAAACAGGAGATCATGCGTTCAACTCACAGCAGTGCCAGGTGATACCTTATTACAGATTTGGATAGATTGTAGGTTATTGAGATCCATTTTCACGTACACCGTATGTAAAGTGAGCTGTGGAAACAACTTTAGATTTTGCACAAAAAAGGCGCTGTGGCTTAGCTGGTCAAAGTGCCTGTCTTGTAAACAGGAGATCCTGGGTTCAAATCCCAGCAGTGCCTGCTGATACAAAATTACAGATTTAGATAAATTGCACATTATTTAGAAGCATTTTCAAGTACACCTTATGTAAAGTGAGGTGCATGTTGAGTTGTAAAAACACCTTTAAATTTTGCCCATTAAGGTGCTATGGCTTAGATGGTCACCTTTTGTAAAGTGAGGTGTATTAACAACTTTAAATATTGCAGGAACAAGGCCCTGTGGGTTAGCTGGTCAAAGTGCCTGTCTTGTAAACAGGAGATCCTGGGTTCAAATCCCATCAGTGCCTGGTGATACCTATTTACATCTGTAGGTAAATTGCAGGTTGTTAAGAACCATTTTCACGAACACCTTATGTAAAGTTAGGTGTAGAAACAACTTTAAATGTCGCAATGACAAGGCGCTGTGGCTTAGCTGGTCAAAGTGCCTGTCTAGTAAACAGGAGATCCTGGGTTCAAATCCCAGCAGTGCCTGCTGATACCTATTTACAGATGTAAATCGATTGCATATTATTTAGAAACCTTTTCAACTACATCTTATGTAAAGTGAGGTGCATAGTGAGCTGTGGAAACAACTTTAGATTTTGTGCAAAAAAGGCACTGTGGCTCAGCTGGTCAAAGTGCGTGTTTTGTAAACAGGAGATCCTGAGTTCAAACCGCAGCATTGCCTGCTGATACCTATTTACCGATTTAGATAGATTGCAGAATATTTAGAAGCATTTTCAAGTACACCTTATGTAAAGTGAGGTGCATATTGAGTTGTAAAAACACCTTTAAATTTTGCCCATTAGGTGCTGTGGCTTAGATGGTCAAAGTGCCTGGCTTCTAAACAAGAGATCCTGGGTTGAAATCCCAGCAGTGTCTTTTGATATTTGCTTACATTTGTATATAGATTTTCACAAACACCTTATGTAAAGTGAGATGGAGAAACAATAATAGATTGCATGTTATTTAGAAATATTTTCAACTACATCTTATGTAAAGTGAGGTGCATGGTGAGCTGTGGAAACAACTTTAAATTTCGCGCAAAAAAGGCACTGTGGCTCAGCTGGTCAAAGTGCCTGTCTAGTACCCAGGAGATCCTGGGTTGAAATACCAGCAGCGCCTGCTGATACCTATTTACAGCTTTTGATAGATTTCACATTATTTAGAAGCATTTTCAAGTACACCTTATGTAAAGTGAGGTGCATGTTGAGCTGTAAAAACAACAACAACTTTAAATTTTTCCCGAATAAGGTGATGTTGCTTAGCTGGTCAAAGTGCCTGTCTTGTAAACAGGAGATCATGCGTTCATCTCACAGCAGTGCCAGGTGATACCTAATTACAGATTTAGATAGATTGCACATTATTTAGAAGCATTTTCAAGTACACCTTATGTAAAGTGAGGTGCATATTGAGTTGTAAAAACACCTTTAAATGTTGCCCATTAAGGTGCTGTGGCTTAGATGGTCAAAGTCCCTGGCTTCTAAACAAGAGATCCTGGGTTCAAATCCCAGCAGTGTCTTTTGATAGTTGCTTACATTTGTATATAGATTTTCACGTACACCTTATGTAAAGTGAGGTGGAGAAACAATAATAGATTGCATGTTATTTAGAAATATTTTCAACTACATCTTATGTAAAGTGAGATGCATGGTGAGCTTCGGAAACAACTTTAGATTTCGTGCAAAAAAGGCACTGTGGCTTAGCTGGTCAAAGTGCCTATCTAGTAAACAGGAGATCCTGGGTTGAAATCCCAGCAGCGCCTGCTGATACCTATTTACAGCTTTTGATAGATTGCACATTATTTAGAAGCATTTTCAAGTACACCTTATGTAAAGTGAGGTGCATATTGAGCTGTAAAAACAACAACAACTTTAAATTTTACCCGAATAAGGTGATGTTGCTTAGCTGGTCAAAGTGCCTGTCTTGTAAACAGGAGATCATGCGTTCAACTCACAGCAGTGCCAGGTGATACCTAATTACAGATTTAGAAAGATTGCACATTATTTAGAAGCATTTTCAAGTACACCTTATGTAAAGTGAGGTGCATATTGAGTTGTAAAAACACCTTTAAATTTTGCCCATTAAGGTGCTGTGGCTTAGATGGTCAAAGTGCCTGGCTTCTAAACAAGAGATCTTGGGTTCAAATCCCAGCAGTGTCTTTTGATAGTTGCTTACATTTGTATATAGATTTTCACAAACACCTTATGTAAAGTGAGATGGAGAAACAATAATAGATTGCATGTTATTTAGAAATATTTTCAACTACATCTTATGTAAAGTGAGGTGCATGGTGAGCTGTGGAAACAACTTTAAATTTCGCGCAAAAAAGGCACTGTGGCTTAGCTGGTCAAAGTGCCTGTCTAGTAAACAGGAGATCCTGGGTTGAAATACCAGCAGCGCCTGCTGATACCTATTTACAGCTTTTGATAGATTTCACATTATTTAGAAGCATTTTCAAGTACACCTTATGTAAAGTGAGGTGCATGTTGAGCTGTAAAAACAACAACAACTTTAAATTTTTCCCGAATAAGGTGATGTTGCTTAGCTGGTCAAAGTGCCTGTCTTGTAAACAGGAGATCATGCGTTCATCTCACAGCAGTGCCTGCTGATACCAAATTACAGATTTAGACAAATTGCACATTATTTAGAAGCATTTTCAAGCACACCTTATGTAAAGTGAGGTGCATGTTGAGTTGTAAAAACACCTTTAAATGTTGCCCATTAAGGTGCTGTGGCTTAGATGGTCAAAGTCCCTGGCTTCTAAACAAGAGATCCTGGGTTCAAATCCCAGCACAGTCTTTTGATAGTTGCTTACATTTGTATATAGATTTTCACGTACACCTTATGTAAAGTGAGGTGGAGAAACAATAATAGATTGCATGTTATTTAGAAATATTTTCAACTACATCTTATGTAAAGTGAGGTGCATGGTGAGCTGTGGAAACAACTTTAGATTTTGTGCTAAAAAGGCGCTGTGGCTTAGCTGGTCAAAGTGCCTGTCTAGAAAACAGGAGATCCTGGGTTCAAATCCCAGCAGCGCCTGCTGATACCTATTTACAGCTTTTGATAGATTGCACATTATTTAGAAGCATTTTCAAGTACACCTTATGTAAAGTGAGGTGCATATTGAGCTGTAAAAACAACAACAACTTTAAATTTTACCCGAATAAGGTGATGTTGCTTAGCTGGTCAAAGTGCCTGTCTTGTAAACAGGAGATCATGCGTTCAACTCACAGCAGTGCCAGGTGATACCTAATTACAGATTTAGAAAGATTGCACATTATTTAGAAGCATTTTCAAGTACACCTTATGTAAAGTGAGGTGCATATTGAGTTGTAAAAACACCTTTAAATTTTGCCCATTAAGGTGCTGTGGCTTAGATGGTCAAAGTGCCTGGCTTCTAAACAAGAAATCTTGGGTTCAAATCCCAGCAGTGTCTTTTGATAGTTGCTTACATTTGTATATAGATTTTCACGTACACCTTATGTAAAGTGAGGTGGAGAAACAATAATAGATTGCATGTTATTTAGAAATATTTTCAACTACATCTTATGTAAAGTGAGGTGCATGGTGAGCTGTGGAAACAACTTTAGATTTTGTGCTAAAAATGCGCTGTGGCTTAGCTGGTCAAAGTGCCTGTCTAGAAAACAGGAGATCCTGGGTTCAAATCCCAGCAGCGCCTGCTGATACCTATTTCCAGCTTTTGATAGAATGCACATTATTTAGAAGCATTTTCAAGTACACCTTATGTAAAGTGAGGTGCATGTTGAGCTGTAAAAACAACAACAACTTTAAATTTTACCCGAATAAGGTGATGTTGCTTAGCTGGTCAAAGTGCCTGTCTTGTAAACAGGAGATCATGCGTTCAACTCACAGCAGTGCCAGGTGATACCTTATTACAGATTTGGATAGATTGTAGGTTATTGAGATCCATTTTCACGTACACCGTATGTAAAGTGAGCTGTGGAAACAACTTTAGATTTTGCACAAAAAAGGCGCTGTGGCTTAGCTGGTCAAAGTGCCTGTCTTGTAAACAGGAGATCCTGGGTTCAAATCCCAGCAGTGCCTGCTGATACAAAATTACAGATTTAGATAAATTGCACATTATTTAGAAGCATTTTCAAGTACACCTTATGTAAAGTGAGGTGCATGTTGAGTTGTAAAAACACCTTTAAATTTTGCCCATTAAGGTGCTGTGGCTTAGATGGTCACCTTTTGTAAAGTGAGGTGTATTAACAACTTTAAATATTGCAGGAACAAGGCCCTGTGGGTTAGCTGGTCAAAGTGCCTGTCTTGTAAACAGGAGATCCTGGGTTCAAATCCCATCAGTGCCTGGTGATACCTATTTACATCTGTAGGTAAATTGCAGGTTGTTAAGAACCATTTTCACGAACACCTTATGTAAAGTTAGGTGTAGAAACAACTTTAAATGTCGCAATAACAAGGCGCTGTGGCTTAGCTGGTCAAAGTGCCTGTCTAGTAAACAGGAGATCCTGGGTTCAAATCCCAGCAGTGCCTGCTGATACCTATTTACAGATGTAAATCGATTGCATATTATTTAGAAACCTTTTCAACTACATCTTATGTAAAGTGAGGTGCATAGTGAGCTGTGGAAACAACTTTAGATTTGGTGCAAAAAAGGCACTGTGGCTCAGCTGGTCAAAGTGCGTGTTTTGTAAACAGGAGATCCTGAGTTCAAATCGCAGCATTGCCTGCTGATACCTATTTACCGATTTAGATAGATTGCAGAATATTTAGAAGCATTTTCAAGTACACCTTATGTAAAGTGAGGTGCATATTGAGTTGTAAAAACACCTTTAAATTTTGCCCATTAAGGTGCTGTGGCTTAGATGGTCAAAGTGCCTGGCTTCTAAACAAGAGATCCTGGGTTGAAATCCCAGCAGTGTCTTTTGATATTTGCTTACATTTGTATATAGATTTTCACAAACACCTTATGTAAAGTGAGATGGAGAAACAATTATAGATTGCATGTTATTTAGAAATATTTTCAACTACATCTTATGTAAAGTGAGGTGCATGGTGAGCTGTGGAAACAACTTTAAATTTCGCGCAAAAAAGGCACTGTGGCTTAGCTGGTCAAAGTGCCTGTCTAGTAAACAGGAGATCCTGGGTTGAAATACCAGCAGCGCCTGCTGATACCTATTTACAGCTTTTGATAGATTTCACATTATTTAGAAGCATTTTCAAGTACACCTTATGTAAAGTGAGGTGCATGTTGAGCTGTAAAAACAACAACAACTTTAAATTTTTCCCGAATTAGGTGATGTTGCTTAGCTGGTCAAAGTGCCTGTCTTGTAAACAGGAGATCATGCGTTCATCTCACAGCAGTGCCAGGTGATACCTAATTACAGATTTAGATAGATTGCACATTATTTAGAAGCATTTTCAAGTACACCTTATGTAAAGTGAGGTGCATATTGAGTTGTAAAAACACCTTTAAATGTTGCCCATTAAGGTGCTGTGGCTTAGATGGTCAAAGTCCCTGGCTTCTAAACAAGAGATCCTGGGTTCAAATCCCAGCAGTGTCTTTTGATAGTTGCTTACATTTGTATATAGATTTTCACGTACACCTTATGTAAAGTGAGGTGGAGAAACAATAATAGATTGCATGTTATTTAGAAATATTTTCAACTACATCTTATGTAAAGTGAGATGCATGGTGAGCTTCGGAAACAACTTTAGATTTCGTGCAAAAAAGGCACTGTGGCTTAGCTGGTCAAAGTGCCTATCTAGTAAACAGGAGATCCTGGGTTGAAATCCCAGCAGCGCCTGCTGATACCTATTTACAGCTTTTGATAGATTGCACATTATTTAGAAGCATTTTCAAGTACACCTTATGTAAAGTGAGGTGCATATTGAGCTGTAAAAACAACAACAACTTTAAATTTTACCCGAATAAGGTGATGTTGCTTAGCTGGTCAAAGTGCCTGTCTTGTAAACAGGAGATCATGCGTTCAACTCACAGCAGTGCCAGGTGATACCTAATTACAGATTTAGAAAGATTGCACATTATTTAGAAGCATTTTCAAGTACACCTTATGTAAAGTGAGGTGCATATTGAGTTGTAAAAACACCTTTAAATTTTGCTCATTAAGGTGCTGTGGCTTAGATGGTCAAAGTGCCTGGCTTCTAAACAAGAGATCTTGGGTTCAAATCCCAGCAGTGTCTTTTGATAGTTGCTTACATTTGTATATAGATTTTCACGTACACCTTATGTAAAGTGAGGTGGAGAAACAATAATAGATTGCATGTTATTTAGAAATATTTTCAACTACATCTTATGTAAAGTGAGGTGCATGGTGAGCTGTGGAAACAACTTTAGATTTTGTGCTAAAAAGGCGCTGTGGCTTAGCTGGTCAAAGTGCCTGTCTAGAAAACAGGAGATCCTGGGTTCAAATCCCAGCAGCGCCTGCTGATACCTATTTCCAGCTTTTGATAGAATGCACATTATTTAGAAGCATTTTCAAGTACACCTTATGTAAAGTGAGGTGCATGTTGAGCTGTAAAAACAACAACAACTTTAAATTTTACCCGAATAAGGTGATGTTGCTTAGCTGGTCAAAGTGCCTGTCTTGTAAACAGGAGATCATGCGTTCATCTCACAGCAGTGCCAGGTGATACCTAATTACAGATTTAGATAGATTGCACATTATTTAGAAGCATATTCAAGTACACCTTATGTAAAGTGAGGTGCATATTGAGTTGTAAAAACACCTTTAAATGTTGCCCATTAAGGTGCTGTGGCTTAGATGGTCAAAGTCCCTGGCTTCTAAACAAGAGATCCTGGGTTCAAATCCCAGCAGTGTCTTTTGATAGTTGCTTACATTTGTATATAGATTTTCACGTACACCTTATGTAAAGTGAGGTGGAGAAACAAAAATAGATTGCATGTTATTTAGAAATATTTTCAACTACATCTTATGTAAAGTGAGGTGCATGGTGAGCTGTGGAAACAACTTTAGATTTTGTGCTAAAAAGGCGCTGTGGCTTAGCTGGTCAAAGTGCCTGTCTAGAAAACAGGAGATCCTGGGTTCAAATCCCAGCAGCGCCTGCTGATACCTATTTCCAGCTTTTGATAGAATGCACATTATTTAGAAGCATTTTCAAGTACACCTTATGTAAAGTGAGGTGCATGTTGAGCTGTAAAAACAACAACAACTTTAAATTTTACCCGAATAAGGTGATGTTGCTTAGCTGGTCAAAGTGCCTGTCTTGTAAACAGGAGATCATGCGTTCAACTCACAGCAGTGCCAGGTGATACCTTATTACAGATTTGGATAGATTGTAGGTTATTGAGATCCATTTTCACGTACACCGTATGTAAAGTGAGCTGTGGAAACAACTTTAGATTTTGCACAAAAAAGGCGCTGTGGCTTAGCTGGTCAAAGTGCCTGTCTTGTAAACAGGAGATCCTGGGTTCAAATCCCAGCAGTGCCTGCTGATACAAAATTACAGATTTAGATAAATTGCACATTATTTAGAAGCATTTTCAAGTACACCTTATGTAAAGTGAGGTGCATGTTGAGTTGTAAAAACACCTTTAAATTTTGCCCATTAAGGTGCTGTGGCTTAGATGGTCACCTTTTGTAAAGTGAGGTGTATTAACAACTTTAAATATTGCAGGAACAAGGCCCTGTGGGTTAGCTGGTCAAAGTGCCTGTCTTGTAAACAGGAGATCCTGGGTTCAAATCCCATCAGTGCCTGGTGATACCTATTTACATCTGTAGGTAAATTGCAGGTTGTTAAGAACCATTTTCACGAACACCTTATGTAAAGTTAGGTGTAGAAACAACTTTAAATGTCGCAATTACAAGGCGCTGTGGCTTAGCTGGTCAAAGTGCCTGTCTAGTAAACAGGAGATCCTGGGTTCAAATCCCAGCAGTGCCTGCTGATACCTATTTACAGATGTAAATCGATTGCATATTATTTAGAAACCTTTTCAACTACATCTTATGTAAAGTGAGGTGCATAGTGAGCTGTGGAAACAACTTTAGATTTGGTGCAAAAAAGGCACTGTGGCTCAGCTGGTCAAAGTGCGTGTTTTGTAAACAGGAGATCCTGAGTTCAAATCGCAGCATTGCCTGCTGATACCTATTTACCGATTTAGATAGATTGCAGAATATTTAGAAGCATTTTCAAGTACACCTTATGTAAAGTGAGGTGCATATTGAGTTGTAAAAACACCTTTAAATTTTGCCCATTAAGGTGCTGTGGCTTAGATGGTCAAAGTGCCTGGCTTCTAAACAAGAGATCCTGGGTTGAAATCCCAGCAGTGTCTTTAGATATTTGCTTACATTTGTATATAGATTTTCACAAACACCTTATGTAAAGTGAGATGGAGAAACAATAATAGATTGCATGTTATTTAGAAATATTTTCAACTACATCTTATGTAAAGTGAGGTGCATGGTGAGCTGTGGAAACAACTTTAAATTTCGCGCAAAAAAGGCACTGTGGCTTAGCTGGTCAAAGTGCCTGTCTAGTAAACAGGAGATCCTGGGTTGAAATACCAGCAGCGCCTGCTGATACCTATTTACAGCTTTTGATAGATTTCACATTATTTAGAAGCATTTTCAAGTACACCTTATGTAAAGTGAGGTGCATGTTGAGCTGTAAAAACAACAACAACTTTAAATTTTTCTCGAATAAGGTGATGTTGCTTAGCTGGTCAAAGTGCCTGTCTTGTAAACAGGAGATCATGCGTTCAACTCACAGCAGTGCCAGGTGATACCTAATTACAGATTTGGATAGATTGTAGGTTATTGAGATCCATTTTCACGTACACCTTATGTAAAGTGAGGTGCATGTTGAGCTGTAAAAACAACAACAACTTTAAATTTTACCCGAATAAGGTGATGTTGCTTAGCTGGTCAAAGTGCCTGTCTTGTAAACAGGAGATCATGTGTTCAACTCACAGCAGTGCCAGGTGATACCTAATTACAGATTTGGAGAGACTGTAGGTTATTGAGATCCATTTTCACGTACACCTTATGTAAAGTGAGCTGTGGAAACAACTTTAGATATTGCACAAAAAAGGCGCTGTGGCTTAGCTGGTCAAAGTGCCTGTCTTGTAAACAGGAGATCCTGAGTTTAAATCCCAGCAGTGCCTGCTGATACCAAATTACAGATTTAGATAAATTGCACATTATTTAGAAGCATTTTCAAGCACACCTTATGTAAAGTGAGGTGCATGTTGAGTTGTAAAAACACCTTTAAATTTTGCCCATTAAGGTGCTGTGGCTTAGATGGTCAAAGTGCCTGGCTTCTAAACAAGAGATCCTGGGTTCAAATCCCAGCAGTGTCTTTTGATAGTTGCTTACATTTGTATATAGATTTTCACGAACACCTTATGTAAAGTGAGGTGGAGAAACAATAATAGATTGCATGTTATTTAGAAATATTTTCAACTACATCTTATGTAAAGTGAGGTGCATGGTGAGCTGTGGAAACAACTTTAAATTTCGCGCAAAAAAGGCACTGTGGCTTAGCTGGTCAAAGTGCCTGTCTAGTAAACAGGAGATCCTGGGTTGAAATACCAGCAGCGCCTGCTGATACCTATTTACAGCTTTTGATAGATTGCACATTATTTAGAAGCATTTTCAAGCACACCTTATGTAAAGTGAGGTGCATGTTGAGTTGTAAAAACACCTTTAAATTTTGCCCATTAAGGTGCTGTGCCTTAGATGGTCAAAGTGCCTGTGTAGTAAACAGGAGATCCTGGGTTCAAATCCCAGCAGCGCCTGCTGATACCTTTTTACAGCTTTTGATAGATTGCACATTATTTAGAAGCATTTTCAAGTACACCTTATGTAAAGTGAGGTGCATGTTGAGCTGTAAAAACAACAACAACTTTAAATTTTACCCGAATAAGGTGATGTTGCTTAGCTGGTCAAAGTGCCTGTCTTGTAAACAGGAGATCATGCGTTCAACTCACAGCAGTACCAGGTGATACCTAATTACAGATTTGAATAGATTGTAGGTTATTGAGATCCATTGTCACGTACACCTTATGTAAAGTGAGGTGCATGTTGAGCTGTAAAAACAACAACAACTTTAAATTTTACCCGAATAAGGTGATGTTGCTTAGCTGGTCAAAGTGCCTGTCTTGTAAACAGGAGATCATGCGTTCAACTCACAGCAGTGCCAGGTGATACCTAATTACAGATTTGGATAGATTGTAGGTTATTGAGATCCATTTTCACGTACACCTTATGTAAAGTGAGGTGCATGTTGAGCTGTAAAAACAACAACAACTTTAAATTTTACCCGAATAAGGTGATGTTGCTTAGCTGGTCAAAGTGCCTGTCTTGTAAACAGCAGATCATGCGTTCAACTCACAGCAGTGCCAGGTGATACCTAATTACAGATTTAGATAGATTGCACATTATTTAGAAGCATTTTCAATTACACCTTATGTAAAGTGAGGTGCATATTGAGTTGTAAAAACACCTTTAAATTTTGCCCATTAAGGTGCTGTGGCTTAGATGGTCAAAGTGCCTGGCTTCTAAACAAGAGATCCTGGGTTGAAATCCCAGCAGTGTCTTTTGATAGTTGCTTACATTTGTATATAGATTTTCACGAACACCTTATGTAAAGTGAGGTGGAGAAACAATAATAGATTGCATGTTATTTAGAAATATTTTCAACTACATCTTATGTAAAGTGAGGTGCATGGTGAGCTGTGGAAACAACTTTAGATTTCGCGCAAAAAAGGCACTGTGGCTTAGCTGGTCAAAGTGCCTGTCTAGTAAACAGGAGATCCTGGGTTGAAATACCAGCAGCGCCTGCTGATACCTATTTACAGCTTTTGATAGATTGCACATTATTTAGAAGCATTTTCAAGTACACCTTATGTAAAGTGAGGTGCATGCTGAGCTGTAAAAACAACAACAACTTTAAATTTTACCCGAATAAGGTGATGTTGCTTAGCTGGTCAAAGTGCCTGTCTTGTAAACAGGAGATCATGCGTTCAACTCACAGCAGTGCCAGGTGCTACCTAATTACAGATTTGGATAGATTGTAGGTTATTGAGATCCATTTTCACGTACACCTTATGTAAAGTGAGGTGCATGTTGAGCTGTAAAAACAACAACAACTTTAAATTTTACCCGAATAAGGTGATGTTGCTTAGCTGGTCAAAGTGCCTGTCTTGTAAACAGGAGATCATGTGTTCAACTCACAGCAGTGCCAGGTGATACCTAATTACAGATTTGGATAGATTGTAGGTTATTGAGATCCATTTTCACGTACACCTTATGTAAAGTGAGGTGCATGTTGAGCTGTAAAAACAACAACAACTTTAAATTTTACCCGAATAAGGTGATGTTGCTTAGCTGGTCAAAGTGCCTGTCTTGTAAACAGGAGATCATGTGTTCAACTCACAGCAGTGCCAGGTGATACCTAATTACAGATTTGGAGAGACTGTAGGTTATTGAGATCCATTTTCACGTACACCTTATGTAAAGTGAGCTGTGGAAACAACTTTAGATATTGCAAAAAAAAGGCGCTGTGGCTTAGCTGGTCAAAGTGCCTGTCTTGTAAACAGGAGATCCTGGGTTCAAATCCCAGCAGTGCCTGCTGATACCAAATTACAGATTTAGATAAATTGCACATTATTTAGAAGCATTTTCAAGCACACCTTATGTAAAGTGAGGTGCATGTTGAGTTGTAAAAACACCTTTAAATTTTGCCCATTAAGGTGCTGTGGCTTAGATGGTCAAAGTGCCTGGCTTCTAAACAAGAGATCCTGGGTTCAAATCCCAGCAGTGTCTTTTGATAGTTGCTTACATTTGTATATAGATTTTCACGAACACCTTATGTAAAGTGAGGTGGAGAAACAATAATAGATTGCATGTTATTTAGAAATATTTTCAACTACATCTTATGTAAAGTGAGGTGCATGGTGAGCTGTGGAAACAACTTTAAATTTCGCGCAAAAAAGGCACTGTGGCTTAGCTGCTCAAAGTGCCTGTCTAGTAAACAGGAGATCCTGGGTTGAAATACCAGCAGCGCCTGCTGATACCTATTTACAGCTTTTGATAGATTGCACATTATTTAGAAGCATTTTCAAGTATACCTTATGTAAAGTGAGGTGCATGTTGAGTTGTAAAAACACCTTTAAACTTTGCCCATTAAGGTGCTGTGCCTTAGATGGTCAAAGTGCCTGTCTAGTAAACAGGAGATCCTGTGTTCAAATCCCAGCAGCGCCTGCTGATACCTTTTTACAGCTTTTGATTGATTGCACATTATTTAGAAGCATTTTCAAGTACACCTTATGTAAAGTGAGGTGCATGTTGAGCTGTAAAAACAACAACAACTTTAAATTTTACCCGAATAAGGTGATGTTGCTTAGCTGGTCAAAGTGCCTGTCTTGTAAACAGGAGATCATGCGTTCAACTCACAGCAGTGCCAGGTGATACCTAATTACAGATTTGGATAGATTGTAGGTTATTGAGATCCATTTTCACGTACACCTTATGTAAAGTGAGGTGCATGTTGAGCTGTAAAAACAACAACAACTTTAAATTTTACCCGAATAAGGTGATGTTGCTTAGCTGGTCAAAGTGCCTGTCTTGTAAACAGGAGATCATGTGTTCAACTCACAGCAGTGCCAGGTGATACCTAATTACAGATTTGGAGAGACTGTAGGTTATTGAGATCCATTTTCACGTACACCTTATGTAAAGTGAGCTGTGGAAACAACTTTAGATATTGCACAAAAAAGGCGCTGTGGCTTAGCTGGTCAAAGTGCCTGTCTTGTAAACAGGAGATCCTGGGTTCAAATCCCAGCAGTGCCTGCTGATACCAAATTACAGATTTAGATAAATTGCACATTATTTAGAAGCATTTTCAAGCACACCTTATGTAAAGTGAGGTGCATGTTGAGTTGTAAAAACACCTTTAAATTTTGCCCATTAAGGTGCTGTGGCTTAGATGGTCAAAGTGCCTGGCTTCTAAACAAGAGATCCTGGGTTCAAATCCCAGCAGTGTCTTTTGATAGTTGCTTACATTTGTATATAGATTTTCACGAACACCTTATGTAAAGTGAGGTGGAGAAACAATAATAGATTGCATGTTATTTAGAAATATTTTCAACTACATCTTATGTAAAGTGAGGTGCATGGTGAGCTGTGGAAACAACTTTAAATTTCGCGCAAAAAAGGCACTGTGGCTTAGCTGCTCAAAGTGCCTGTCTAGTAAACAGGAGATCCTGGGTTGAAATACCAGCAGCGCCTGCTGATACCTATTTACAGCTTTTGATAGATTGCACATTATTTAGAAGCATTTTCAAGTACACCTTATGTAAAGTGAGGTGCATGTTGAGCTGTAAAAACAGCAACAACTTTAAATTTTACCCGAATAAGGTGATGTTGCTTAGCTGGTCAAGGTGCCTGTCTTGAAAACAGGAGATCTTGGGTTCAAATCCCAGCAGTGCCTGGTGATACCTATTTACATCTGTAGGTAAATTGCAGGCTATTTAGAACCATTTTCACGTCCACCTTATGTAAAGTTAGGTGTAGAAACAACTTTAAATATTGAAATTACAAGGTGCTGTGGCTTAGCTGGTCAAAGTGCCTGTCTAGTAAACAGGAGATCCTGGGTTCAAATCCCAGCAGTGCCTGCTGATACCTAGTTATTAGCAGTAGTTATTAGTATATTATTTAGAAACCTTTTCAACTACATCTTATGTAAAGTGAGGTGCATGGTGAGCTGTTGAAACAACTTTAGATTTCGTGCAAAAAAGGCGCTGTGGTTGTCTAGTAAACAGGCGATCCTGGGTTCAAATCCCAGCAGTGCCTGCTGATACCTATTTACAGCTTTTGATAGATTGCACATTATTTAGAAGCATTTTCAAGTACACCTTATGTAAAGTGAGGTGCATATTGAGCTGTAAAAACAACAACAACTTTAAATTTTACCCGAATAAGGTGATGTTGCTTAGCTGGTCAAAGTGCCTGTCTTGTAAACAGGAGATCCTGGGTTCAACTCCCAGCAGTGCCAGGTGATACCTATTTACACATATAGATAGATTGCAGGTTATTTAGAAGCATTTTCACATACACCTTATGTAAAGTGAGGTGTAGGTTCAAATCCCAGCAGTGCCCGCTGATACCAAATTACAGAATTAGATAGATTGCACATTATTTAGGAGCATTTTAACGTACACCTTATGTAAAGTGAGGTGTAGAAACAACTTTAGATTTTGACAAATCAAGGCGCTGTGGGTTACCTGGTCAAGGTGCCTGTCTTGAAAACAGGAGATCTTGGGTTCAAATCCCAGCAGTGCCTGGTGATACCTATTTACATCTGTAGGTAAATTGCAGGTTATTTAGAACCATTTTCACGTCCACCTTATGTAAAGTTAGGTGTAGAAACAACTATAAATATTGAAATTACAAGGCGCTGTGGCTTAGCTGGTCAAAGTGCCTGTCTTGTAAACAGGAGATCATGCGTTCAACTCACAGCAGTGCCAGGTGATACCTTATTACAGATTTGGATAGATTGTAGGTTATTGAGATCCATTTTCACGTACACCGTATGTAAAGTGAGCTGTGGAAACAACTTTAGATTTTGCACAAAAAAGGCGCTGTGGCTTAGCTGGTCAAAGTGCCTGTCTTGTAAACAGGAGATCCTGGGTTCAAATCCCAGCAGTGCCTGCTGATACAAAATTACAGTTTTAGATAAATTGCACATTATTTAGAAGCATTTTCAAGTACACCTTATGTAAAGTGAGGTGCATGTTGAGTTGTAAAAACACCTTTAAATTTTGCCCATTAAGGTGCTGTGGCTTAGATGGTCAAAGTGCCTGGCTTCTAAACAAGAGATCCTGGGTTCAAATCCCAGCAGTGTCTTTTAAAAGTTGCTTACATCTGTATATAGATTTTCACGTACACCTTATGTAAAGTGAGGTGGAGAAACAATAATAGATTGCATGTTATTTAGAAATATTTTCAACTACATCTTATGTAAAGTGAGATGCATGGTGAGCTGTGGAAACAACTTTAGATTTTGTGCTAAAAAGGCGCTGTGGCTTAGCTGGTCAAAGTGCCTGTCTAGTAAACAGGAGATCCTCGGTTCAAATCCCAGCAGCGCCTGCTGATACCTATTTACAGGTTTTGATAGAATGCACATTATTTAGAAGCATTTTCAAGTACACCTTATGTAAAGTGAGGTGCATGTTGAGCTGTAAAAACAACAACAACTTTAAATTTTACCCGAATAAGGTGATGTTGCTTAGCTGGTCAAAGTGCCTGTCTTGTAAACAGGAGATCATGCGTTCAACTCACAGCAGTGCCAGGTGATACCTAATTACAGATTTAGATAGATTGCACATTATTTAGAAGCATTTTCAAGCACACCTTATGTAAAGTGAGGTGCATGTTGAGCTGTAAAAACAACTTTAAATTTTACCAAAATAGGGTGATGTTGCTTAGCTGGTCAAAGTGCCTGTCTTGTAAACAGGAGATCCTGGGTTCAACTCCCAGCAGTGCCAGGTGATACCTATTTACATCTGTAGGTAAATTGCAGGTTATTAAGAACCATTTTCACGTACACCTTATGTAAAGTTAGGTGTAGAAACAACTTTAGATTTTGCACAAAAAAGGCGCTGTGGCTTAGCTGGTCAAAGAGCCTGTCTTGTAAACAGGAGATCCTGGGTTCAAATCCCAGCAGTGCCTGCTGATACCTATTTACAGATGTACATCGATTGCATATTATTTAGAAACCTTTTCAACTACATCTTATGTAAAGTGAGGTGCATAGTGAGCTGTGGAAACACCTTTAAATTTTGGCCATTAAGGTGCTGTGGCTTAGATGGTCAAAGTGCCTGGCTTCTAAACAAGAGCTCCAGGGTTCAAATCCCAGCAGTGTCTTTTGATAGTTTCTTACATTTGTATATAGATTTTCACGTACACCTTATGTAAAGTGAGGTGGAGAAACAATAATAGATTGCATGTTATTTAGAAATATTTTCAACTACATCTTATGTAAAGTGAGATGCATGGTGAGCTGTAAAAAACAACTGTAGATTTCGAGCAAAAAAGGCACTGTGGCTTAGCTGGTCAAAGTGCCTGTCTAGTAAACATGAGATCCTGGGTTGAAATACCAGCAGCGCCTGCTGATACCTATTTACAGCTTTTGATATATTGCACATTATTTAGAAGCATTTTCAAGTACACATTATGTAAAGTGAGGTGCATGTTGAGCTGTAAAAACAACAACAACTTTAAATTTTACCCGAATAAGGTGATGTTGCTTAGCTGGTCAAAGTGCCTGTCTTGTAAACAGGAGATCCTGGGTTCAACTCACAGCAGTGCCAGGTGATACCTAATTACAGATTTGGATAGATTGTAGGTAATTGAGATCCATTTTCACGTACACCTTATGTAAAGTGAGGTGTAGGAACATCTTTAAATATTGCAGCAACAAGGGTGCTGTGGCTTAGCTGGTCAAAGTGCCTGTCTTGTAAACAGGAGATCCTGGGTTCAACTCCCAGCAGTGCCAGGTGATACCTATTTACACATATAGATAGATTGCAGGTTATTTAGAAGCATTTTCACATACACCTTATGTAAAGTGAGGTGTAGGTTCAAATCCCAGCAGTGCCCGCTGATACCAAATTACAGATTTAGATAGATTGCACATTATTTAGGAGCATTTTAACGTACACCTTATGTAAAGTGAGGTGTAGAAACAACTTTAGATTTTGACAAATCAAGGCGCTGTGGGTTACCTGGTCAAGGTGCCTGTCTTGAAAACAGGAGATCTTGGGTTCAAATCCCAGCAGTGCCTGGTGATACCTATTTACATCTGTAGGTAAATTGCAGGTTATTTATAACCATTTTCACGTCCACCTTATGTAAAGTTAGGTGTAGAAACAACTTTAAATATTGAAATTACAAGGCGCTGTGGCTTAGCTGGTCAAAGTGCCTGTCTAGTAAACAGGAGATCCTGGGTTCAAATCCCAGCAGTGCCTGCTGATACCTAGTTATTAGCAGTAGTTATTAGTATATTATATAGAAACCTTTTCAACTACATCTTATGTAAAGTGAGGTGCATGGTGAGCTATTGAAACAACTTTAGATTTCGTGCAAAAAAGGCGCTGTGGTTGTCTAGTAAACAGGCGATCCTGGGTTCAAATCCCAGCAGCGCCTGCTGATACCTATTTACAGCTTTTGATAGATTGCACATTATTTACAAGCATTTTCAAGTACACCTTATGTAAAGTGAGGTGCATATTGAGCTGTAAAAACAACAACAACTTTAAATTTTACCCGAATAAGGTGATGTTGCTTAGCTGGTCAAAGTGCCTGTCTTGTAAACAGGAGATCCTGGGTTCAACTCCCAGCAGTGCCAGGTGATACCTATTTACACATATAGATAGATTGCAGGTTATTTAGAAGCATTTTCACATACACCTTATGTAAAGTGAGGTGTAGGTTCAAATCCCAGCAGTGCCCGCTGATACCAAATTACAGATTTAGATAGATTGCACATTATTTAGGAGCATTTTAACGTACACCTTATGTAAAGTGAGGTGTAGAAACAACTTTAGATTTTGACAAATCAAGGCGCTGTGGGTTACCTGGTCAAGGTGCCTGTCTTGAAAACAGGAGATCTTGGGTTCAAATCCCAGCAGTGCCTGGTGATACCTATTTACATCTGTAGGTAAATTGCAGGTTATTTAGAACCTTTTTCACGTCCACCTTATGTAAAGTTAGGTGTAGAAACAACTTTAAAAATTGAAATTACAAGGCGCTGTGGCTTAGCTGGTCAAAGTGCCTGTCTAGTAAACAGGAGATCCTGGGTTCAAATCCCAGCAGTGCCTGCTGATACCTAGTTATTAGCAGTAGTTATTAGTATATTATTTAGAAACCTTTTCAACTACATCTTATGTAAAGTGAGGTGCATGGTGAGCTGTTGAAACAACTTTAGATTTCGTGCAAAAAAGGCGCTGTGGTTGTCTAGTAAACATGAGATCCTGGGTTGAAATACCAGCAGCGCCTGCTGATACCTATTTACAGCTTTTGATAGATTGCACATTATTTAGAAGCATTTTCAAGTACACATTATGTAAAGTGAGGTGCATGTTGAGCTGTAAAAACAACAACAACTTTAAATTTTACCCGAATAAGGTGATGTTGCTTAGCTGGTCAAATTGCCTGTCTTCTAAACAGGAGATCCTGGGTTCAACTCACAGCAGTGCCAGGTGATACCTAATTACAGATTTGGATAGATTGTAGGTAATTGAGATCCATTTTCACGTACCCCTTATGTAAAGTGAGGTGTAGGAACATCTTTAAATATTGCAGCAACAAGGGTGCTGTGGCTTAGCTGGTCAAAGTGCCTGTCTTGTAAACAGGAGATCCTGGGTTCAACTCCCAGCAGTGCCAGGTGATACCTATTTACACATATAGATAGATTGCAGGTTATTTTGAAGCATTTTCACATACACCTTATGTAAAGTGAGGTGTAGGTTCAAATCCCAGCAGTGCCCGCTGATACCAAATTACAGATTTAGATAGATTGCACATTATTTAGGAGCATTTTAACGTACACCTTATGTAAAGTGAGGTGTAGAAACAACTTTAGATTTTACCAAATCAAGGCGCTGTGGGTTACCTGGTCAAGGTGCCTGTCTTGAAAACAGGAGATCTTGGGTTCAAATCCCAGCAGTGCCTGGTGATACCTATTTACATCTGTAGGTAAATTGCAGGTTATTTAGAACCATTTTCACGTCCACCTTATGTAAAGTTCGGTGTAGAAACAACTTTAAATATTGAAATTACAAGGCGCTGTGGCTTAGCTGGTCAAAGTGCCTGTCTAGTAAACAGGAGATCCTGGGTTCAAATCCCAGCAGTGCCTGCTGATACCTAGTTATTAGCAGTAGTTATTAGTATATTATTTAGAAACCTTTTCAACTACATCTTATGTAAAGTGAGGTGCATGGTGAGCTGTTGAAACAACTTTAGATTTCGTGCAAAAAAGGCGCTGTGGTTGTCTAGTAAACAGGCGATCCTGGGTTAAAATCCCAGCAGCGCCTGCTGATACCTATTTACAGCTTTTGATAGATTGCACATTATTTAGAAGCATTTTCAAGTACACCTTATGTAAAGTGAGGTGCATATTGAGCTGTAAAAACAACAACAACTTTAAATTTTACCCGAATAAGGTGATGTTGCTTAGCTGGTCAAAGTGCCTGTCTTGTAAACAGGAGATCATGCGTTCAACTCACAGCAGTGCCAGGTGATACCTAATTACAGATTTAGAAAGATTGCACATTATTTAGAAGCATTTTCAAGTACACCCTATGTAAAGTGAGGTGCATGTTGAGCTGTAAAAACAACAACAACTTTAAATTTTACCCGAATAAGGTGATGTTGCTTAGCTGGTCAAAGTGCCTGTCTTGTAAACAGGAGATCATGCGTTCAACTCACAGCAGTGCCAGGTGATACCTAATTACAGATTTAGATAGATTGCACATTATTTAGAAGCATTTTCAAGCACACCTTATGTAAAGTGAGGTGCATGTTGAGCTGTAAAAACAACTTTAAATTTTACCAAAATAGGGTGATGTTGCTTAGCTGGTCAAAGTGCCTGTCTTGTAAACAGGAGATCCTGGGTTCAACTCCCAGCAGTGCCAGGTGATACCTATTTACATCTGTAGGTAAATTGCAGGTTATTAAGAACCATTTTCACGTACACCTTATGTAAAGTTAGGTGTAGAAACAACTTTAGATTTTGCACAAAAAAGGCGCTGTGGCTTAGCTGGTCAAAGAGCCTGTCTTGTAAACAGGAGATCCTGGGTTCAAATCCCAGCAGAGCCTGCTGATACCTATTTACAGATGTACATCGATTGCATATTATTTAGAAACCTTTTCAACTACATCTTATGTAAAGTGAGGTGCATAGTGAGCTGTGGAAACACCTTTAAATTTTGTCCATTAAGGTGCTGTGGCTTAGGTGGTCAAAGTGCCTGGCTTCTAAACAAGAGCTCCAGGGTTCAAATCCCAGCAGTGTCTTTTGATAGTTTCTTACATTTGTATATAGATTTTCATGTACACCTTATGTAAAGTGAGGTGGAGAAACAATAATAGATTGCATGTTATTTAGAAATATTTTCAACTACATCTTATGTAAAGTGAGATGCATGGTGAGCTGTAAAAAACAACTGTAGATTTCGAGCAAAAAAGGCACTGTGGCTTAGCTGGTCAAAGTGCCTGTCTAGTAAACATGAGATCCTGGGTTGAAATACCAGCAGCGCCTGCTGATACCTATTTACAGCTTTTGATATATTGCACATTATTTAGAAGCATTTTCAAGTACACATTATGTAAAGTGAGGTGCATGTTGAGCTGTAAAAACAACAACAACTTTAAATTTTACCCGAATAAGGTGATGTTGCTTAGCTGGTCAAAGTGCCTGTCTTGTAAACAGGAGATCCTGGGTTCAACTCACAGCAGTGCCAGGTGATACCTAATTACAGATTTGGATAGATTGTAGGTAAATGAGATCCATTTTCACGTACACCTTATGTAAAGTGAGGTGTAGGAACATCTTTAAATATTGCAGCAACAAGGGTGCTGTGGCTTAGCTGGTCAAAGTGCCTGTCTTGTAAACAGGAGATCCTGGGTTCAACTCCCAGCAGTGCCAGGTGATACCTATTTACACATATAGATAGATTGCAGGTTATTTAGAAGCATTTTCACATACACCTTATGTAAAGTGAGGTGTAGGTTCAAATCCCAGCAGTGCCCGCTGATACCAAATTACAGATTTAGATAGATTGCACATTATTTAGGAGCATTTTAACGTACACCTTATGTAAAGTGAGGTGTAGAAACAACTTTAGATTTTGACAAATCAAGGCGCTGTGGGTTACCTGGTCAAGGTGCCTGTCTTGAAAACAGGAGATCTTGGGTTCAAATCCCAGCAGTGCCTGGTGATACCTATTTACATCTGTAGGTAAATTGCAGGTTATTTATAACCATTTTCACGTCCACCTTATGTAAAGTTAGGTGTAGAAACAACTTTAAATATGGAAATTACAAGGCGCTGTGGCTTAGCTGGTCAAAGTGCCTGTCTAGTAAACAGGAGATCCTGGGTTCAAATCCCAGCAGTGCCTGCTGATACCTAGTTATTAGCAGTAGTTATTAGTATATTATATAGAAACCTTTTCAACTACATCTTATGTAAAGTGAGGTGCATGGTGAGCTATTGAAACAACTTTAGATTTCGTGCAAAAAAGGCGCTGTGGTTGTCTAGTAAACAGGCGATCCTGGGTTCAAATCCCAGCAGCGCCTGCTGATACCTATTTACAGCTTTTGATAGATTGCACATTATTTAGAAGCATTTTCAAGTACACCTTATGTAAAGTGAGGTGCATATTGAGCTGTAAAAACAACAACAACTTTAAATTTTACCCGAATAAGGTGATGTTGCTTAGCTGGTCAAAGTGCCTGTCTTGTAAACAGGAGATCCTGGGTTCAACTCCCAGCAGTGCCAGGTGATACCTATTTACACATATAGATAGATTGCAGGTTATTTAGAAGCATTTTCACATACACCTTATGTAAAGTGAGGTGTAGGTTCAAATCCCAGCAGTGCCCGCTGATACCAAATTACAGATTTAGATAGATTGCACATTATTTAGGAGCATTTTAACGTACACCTTATGTAAAGTGAGGTGTAGAAACAACTTTAGATTTTGACAAATCAAGGCGCTGTGGGTTACCTGGTCAAGGTGCCTGTCTTGAAAACAGGAGATCTTGGGTTCAAATCCCAGCAGTGCCTGGTGATACCTATTTACATCTGTAGGTAAATTGCAGGTTATTTAGAACCATTTTCACGTCCACCTTATGTAAAGTTAGGTGTAGAAACAACTTTAAAAATTGAAATTACAAGGCGCTGTGGCTTAGCTGGTCAAAGTGCCTGTCTAGTAAACAGGAGATCCTGGGTTCAAATCCCAGCAGTGCCTGCTGATACCTAGTTATTAGCAGTAGTTATTAGTATATTATTTAGAAACCTTTTCAACTACATCTTATGTAAAGTGAGGTGCATGGTGAGCTGTTGAAACAACTTTAGATTTCGTGCAAAAAAGGCGCTGTGGTTGTCTAGTAAACATGAGATCCTGGGTTGAAATACCAGCAGCGCCTGCTGATACCTATTTACAGCTTTTGATAGATTGCACATTATTTAGAAGCATTTTCAAGTACACATTATGTAAAGTGAGGTGCATGTTGAGCTGTAAAAACAACAACAACTTTAAATTTTACCCGAATAAGGTGATGTTGCTTAGCTGGTCAAAGTGCCTGTCTTCTAAACAGGAGATCCTGGGTTCAACTCACAGCAGTGCCAGGTGATACCTAATTACAGATTTGGATAGATTGTAGGTAATTGAGATCCATTTTCACGTACCCCTTATGTAAAGTGAGGTGTAGGAACATCTTTAAATATTGCAGCAACAAGGGTGCTGTGGCTTAGCTGGTCAAAGTGCCTGTCTTGTAAACAGGAGATCCTGGGTTCAACTCCCAGCAGTGCCAGGTGATACCTATTTACACATATAGATAGATTGCAGGTTATTTTGAAGCATTTTCACATACACCTTATGTAAAGTGAGGTGTAGGTTCAAATCCCAGCAGTGCCCGCTGATACCAAATTACAGATTTAGATAGATTGCACATTATTTAGGAGCATTTTAACGTACACCTTATGTAAAGTGAGGTGTAGAAACAACTTTAGATTTTACCAAATCAAGGCGCTGTGGGTTACCTGGTCAAGGTGCCTGTCTTGAAAACAGGAGATCTTGGGTTCAAATCCCAGCAGTGCCTGGTGATACCTATTTACATCTGTAGGTAAATTGCAGGTTATTTAGAACCATTTTCACGTCCACCTTATGTAAAGTTCGGTGTAGAAACAACTTTAAATATTGAAATTACAAGGCGCTGTGGCTTAGCTGGTCAAAGTGCCTGTCTAGTAAACAGGAGATCCTGGGTTCAAATCCCAGCAGTGCCTGCTGATACCTAGTTATTAGCAGTAGTTATTAGTATATTATTTAGAAACCTTTTCAACTACATCTTATGTAAAGTGAGGTGCATGGTGAGCTGTTGAAACAACTTTAGATTTCGTGCAAAAAAGGCGCTGTGGTTGTCTAGTAAACAGGCGATCCTGGGTTAAAATCCCAGCAGCGCCTGCTGATACCTATTTACAGCTTTTGATAGATTGCACATTATTTAGAAGCATTTTCAAGTACACCTTATGTAAAGTGAGGTGCATATTGAGCTGTAAAAACAACAACAACTTTAAATTTTACCCGAATAAGGTGATGTTGCTTAGCTGGTCAAAGTGCCTGTCTTGTAAACAGGAGATCATGCGTTCAACTCACAGCAGTGCCAGGTGCTACCTAATTACAGATTTGGATAGATTGTAGGTTATTGAGATCCATTTTCACGTACACCTTATGTAAAGTGAGGTGCATGTTGAGCTGTAAAAACAACAACAACTTTAAATTTTACCCGAATAAGGTGATGTTGCTTAGCTGGTCAAAGTGCCTGTCTTGTAAACAGGAGATCATGTGTTCAACTCACAGCAGTGCCAGGTGATACCTAATTACAGATTTGGATAGATTGTAGGTTATTGAGATCCATTTTCACGTACACCTTATGTAAAGTGAGGTGCATGTTGAGCTGTAAAAACAACAACAACTTTAAATTTTACCCGAATAAGGTGATGTTGCTTAGCTGGTCAAAGTGCCTGTCTTGTAAACAGGAGATCATGTGTTCAACTCACAGCAGTGCCAGGTGATACCTAATTACAGATTTGGAGAGACTGTAGGTTATTGAGATCCATTTTCACGTACACCTTATGTAAAGTGAGCTGTGGAAACAACTTTAGATATTGCAAAAAAAAGGCGCTGTGGCTTAGCTGGTCAAAGTGCCTGTCTTGTAAACAGGAGATCCTGGGTTCAAATCCCAGCAGTGCCTGCTGATACCAAATTACAGATTTAGATAAATTGCACATTATTTAGAAGCATTTTCAAGCACACCTTATGTAAAGTGAGGTGCATGTTGAGTTGTAAAAACACCTTTAAATTTTGCCCATTAAGGTGCTGTGGCTTAGATGGTCAAAGTGCCTGGCTTCTAAACAAGAGATCCTGGGTTCAAATCCCAGCAGTGTCTTTTGATAGTTGCTTACATTTGTATATAGATTTTCACGAACACCTTATGTAAAGTGAGGTGGAGAAACAATAATAGATTGCATGTTATTTAGAAATATTTTCAACTACATCTTATGTAAAGTGAGGTGCATGGTGAGCTGTGGAAACAACTTTAAATTTCGCGCAAAAAAGGCACTGTGGCTTAGCTGCTCAAAGTGCCTGTCTAGTAAACAGGAGATCCTGGGTTGAAATACCAGCAGCGCCTGCTGATACCTATTTACAGCTTTTGATAGATTGCACATTATTTAGAAGCATTTTCAAGTATACCTTATGTAAAGTGAGGTGCATGTTGAGTTGTAAAAACACCTTTAAACTTTGCCCATTAAGGTGCTGTGCCTTAGATGGTCAAAGTGCCTGTCTAGTAAACAGGAGATCCTGTGTTCAAATCCCAGCAGCGCCTGCTGATACCTTTTTACAGCTTTTGATTGATTGCACATTATTTAGAAGCATTTTCAAGTACACCTTATGTAAAGTGAGGTGCATGTTGAGCTGTAAAAACAACAACAACTTTAAATTTTACCCGAATAAGGTGATGTTGCTTAGCTGGTCAAAGTGCCTGTCTTGTAAACAGGAGATCATGCGTTCAACTCACAGCAGTGCCAGGTGATACCTAATTACAGATTTGGATAGATTGTAGGTTATTGAGATCCATTTTCACGTACACCTTATGTAAAGTGAGGTGCATGTTGAGCTGTAAAAACAACAACAACTTTAAATTTTACCCGAATAAGGTGATGTTGCTTAGCTGGTCAAAGTGCCTGTCTTGTAAACAGGAGATCATGTGTTCAACTCACAGCAGTGCCAGGTGATACCTAATTACAGATTTGGAGAGACTGTAGGTTATTGAGATCCATTTTCACGTACACCTTATGTAAAGTGAGCTGTGGAAACAACTTTAGATATTGCACAAAAAAGGCGCTGTGGCTTAGCTGGTCAAAGTGCCTGTCTTGTAAACAGGAGATCCTGGGTTCAAATCCCAGCAGTGCCTGCTGATACCAAATTACAGATTTAGATAAATTGCACATTATTTAGAAGCATTTTCAAGCACACCTTATGTAAAGTGAGGTGCATGTTGAGTTGTAAAAACACCTTTAAATTTTGCCCATTAAGGTGCTGTGGCTTAGATGGTCAAAGTGCCTGGCTTCTAAACAAGAGATCCTGGGTTCAAATCCCAGCAGTGTCTTTTGATAGTTGCTTACATTTGTATATAGATTTTCACGAACACCTTATGTAAAGTGAGGTGGAGAAACAATAATAGATTGCATGTTATTTAGAAATATTTTCAACTACATCTTATGTAAAGTGAGGTGCATGGTGAGCTGTGGAAACAACTTTAAATTTCGCGCAAAAAAGGCACTGTGGCTTAGCTGCTCAAAGTGCCTGTCTAGTAAACAGGAGATCCTGGGTTGAAATACCAGCAGCGCCTGCTGATACCTATTTACAGCTTTTGATAGATTGCACATTATTTAGAAGCATTTTCAAGTACACCTTATGTAAAGTGAGGTGCATGTTGAGCTGTAAAAACAGCAACAACTTTAAATTTTACCCGAATAAGGTGATGTTGCTTAGCTGGTCAAGGTGCCTGTCTTGAAAACAGGAGATCTTGGGTTCAAATCCCAGCAGTGCCTGGTGATACCTATTTACATCTGTAGGTAAATTGCAGGCTATTTAGAACCATTTTCACGTCCACCTTATGTAAAGTTAGGTGTAGAAACAACTTTAAATATTGAAATTACAAGGTGCTGTGGCTTAGCTGGTCAAAGTGCCTGTCTAGTAAACAGGAGATCCTGGGTTCAAATCCCAGCAGTGCCTGCTGATACCTAGTTATTAGCAGTAGTTATTAGTATATTATTTAGAAACCTTTTCAACTACATCTTATGTAAAGTGAGGTGCATGGTGAGCTGTTGAAACAACTTTAGATTTCGTGCAAAAAAGGCGCTGTGGTTGTCTAGTAAACAGGCGATCCTGGGTTCAAATCCCAGCAGTGCCTGCTGATACCTATTTACAGCTTTTGATAGATTGCACATTATTTAGAAGCATTTTCAAGTACACCTTATGTAAAGTGAGGTGCATATTGAGCTGTAAAAACAACAACAACTTTAAATTTTACCCGAATAAGGTGATGTTGCTTAGCTGGTCAAAGTGCCTGTCTTGTAAACAGGAGATCCTGGGTTCAACTCCCAGCAGTGCCAGGTGATACCTATTTACACATATAGATAGATTGCAGGTTATTTAGAAGCATTTTCACATACACCTTATGTAAAGTGAGGTGTAGGTTCAAATCCCAGCAGTGCCCGCTGATACCAAATTACAGAATTAGATAGATTGCACATTATTTAGGAGCATTTTAACGTACACCTTATGTAAAGTGAGGTGTAGAAACAACTTTAGATTTTGACAAATCAAGGCGCTGTGGGTTACCTGGTCAAGGTGCCTGTCTTGAAAACAGGAGATCTTGGGTTCAAATCCCAGCAGTGCCTGGTGATACCTATTTACATCTGTAGGTAAATTGCAGGTTATTTAGAACCATTTTCACGTCCACCTTATGTAAAGTTAGGTGTAGAAACAACTATAAATATTGAAATTACAAGGCGCTGTGGCTTAGCTGGTCAAAGTGCCTGTCTTGTAAACAGGAGATCATGCGTTCAACTCACAGCAGTGCCAGGTGATACCTTATTACAGATTTGGATAGATTGTAGGTTATTGAGATCCATTTTCACGTACACCGTATGTAAAGTGAGCTGTGGAAACAACTTTAGATTTTGCACAAAAAAGGCGCTGTGGCTTAGCTGGTCAAAGTGCCTGTCTTGTAAACAGGAGATCCTGGGTTCAAATCCCAGCAGTGCCTGCTGATACAAAATTACAGTTTTAGATAAATTGCACATTATTTAGAAGCATTTTCAAGTACACCTTATGTAAAGTGAGGTGCATGTTGAGTTGTAAAAACACCTTTAAATTTTGCCCATTAAGGTGCTGTGGCTTAGATGGTCAAAGTGCCTGGCTTCTAAACAAGAGATCCTGGGTTCAAATCCCAGCAGTGTCTTTTAAAAGTTGCTTACATCTGTATATAGATTTTCACGTACACCTTATGTAAAGTGAGGTGGAGAAACAATAATAGATTGCATGTTATTTAGAAATATTTTCAACTACATCTTATGTAAAGTGAGATGCATGGTGAGCTGTGGAAACAACTTTAGATTTTGTGCTAAAAAGGCGCTGTGGCTTAGCTGGTCAAAGTGCCTGTCTAGTAAACAGGAGATCCTCGGTTCAAATCCCAGCAGCGCCTGCTGATACCTATTTACAGGTTTTGATAGAATGCACATTATTTAGAAGCATTTTCAAGTACACCTTATGTAAAGTGAGGTGCATGTTGAGCTGTAAAAACAACAACAACTTTAAATTTTACCCGAATAAGGTGATGTTGCTTAGCTGGTCAAAGTGCCTGTCTTGTAAACAGGAGATCATGCGTTCAACTCACAGCAGTGCCAGGTGATACCTAATTACAGATTTAGATAGATTGCACATTATTTAGAAGCATTTTCAAGCACACCTTATGTAAAGTGAGGTGCATGTTGAGCTGTAAAAACAACTTTAAATTTTACCAAAATAGGGTGATGTTGCTTAGCTGGTCAAAGTGCCTGTCTTGTAAACAGGAGATCCTGGGTTCAACTCCCAGCAGTGCCAGGTGATACCTATTTACATCTGTAGGTAAATTGCAGGTTATTAAGAACCATTTTCACGTACACCTTATGTAAAGTTAGGTGTAGAAACAACTTTAGATTTTGCACAAAAAAGGCGCTGTGGCTTAGCTGGTCAAAGAGCCTGTCTTGTAAACAGGAGATCCTGGGTTCAAATCCCAGCAGTGCCTGCTGATACCTATTTACAGATGTACATCGATTGCATATTATTTAGAAACCTTTTCAACTACATCTTATGTAAAGTGAGGTGCATAGTGAGCTGTGGAAACACCTTTAAATTTTGTCCATTAAGGTGCTGTGGCTTAGATGGTCAAAGTGCCTGGCTTCTAAACAAGAGCTCCAGGGTTCAAATCCCAGCAGTGTCTTTTGATAGTTTCTTACATTTGTATATAGATTTTCACGTACACCTTATGTAAAGTGAGGTGGAGAAACAATAATAGATTGCATGTTATTTAGAAATATTTTCAACTACATCTTATGTAAAGTGAGATGCATGGTGAGCTGTAAAAAACAACTGTAGATTTCGAGCAAAAAAGGCACTGTGGCTTAGCTGGTCAAAGTGCCTGTCTAGTAAACATGAGATCCTGGGTTGAAATACCAGCAGCGCCTGCTGATACCTATTTACAGCTTTTGATATATTGCACATTATTTAGAAGCATTTTCAAGTACACATTATGTAAAGTGAGGTGCATGTTGAGCTGTAAAAACAACAACAACTTTAAATTTTACCCGAATAAGGTGATGTTGCTTAGCTGGTCAAAGTGCCTGTCTTGTAAACAGGAGATCCTGGGTTCAACTCACAGCAGTGCCAGGTGATACCTAATTACAGATTTGGATAGATTGTAGGTAATTGAGATCCATTTTCACGTACACCTTATGTAAAGTGAGGTGTAGGAACATCTTTAAATATTGCAGCAACAAGGGTGCTGTGGCTTAGCTGGTCAAAGTGCCTGTCTTGTAAACAGGAGATCCTGGGTTCAACTCCCAGCAGTGCCAGGTGATACCTATTTACACATATAGATAGATTGCAGGTTATTTAGAAGCATTTTCACATACACCTTATGTAAAGTGAGGTGTAGGTTCAAATCCCAGCAGTGCCCGCTGATACCAAATTACAGATTTAGATAGATTGCACATTATTTAGGAGCATTTTAACGTACACCTTATGTAAAGTGAGGTGTAGAAACAACTTTAGATTTTGACAAATCAAGGCGCTGTGGGTTACCTGGTCAAGGTGCCTGTCTTGAAAACAGGAGATCTTGGGTTCAAATCCCAGCAGTGCCTGGTGATACCTATTTACATCTGTAGGTAAATTGCAGGTTATTTATAACCATTTTCACGTCCACCTTATGTAAAGTTAGGTGTAGAAACAACTTTAAATATTGAAATTACAAGGCGCTGTGGCTTAGCTGGTCAAAGTGCCTGTCTAGTAAACAGGAGATCCTGGGTTCAAATCCCAGCAGTGCCTGCTGATACCTAGTTATTAGCAGTAGTTATTAGTATATTATATAGAAACCTTTTCAACTACATCTTATGTAAAGTGAGGTGCATGGTGAGCTATTGAAACAACTTTAGATTTCGTGCAAAAAAGGCGCTGTGGTTGTCTAGTAAACAGGCGATCCTGGGTTCAAATCCCAGCAGCGCCTGCTGATACCTATTTACAGCTTTTGATAGATTGCACATTATTTAGAAGCATTTTCAAGTACACCTTATGTAAAGTGAGGTGCATATTGAGCTGTAAAAACAACAACAACTTTAAATTTTACCCGAATAAGGTGATGTTGCTTAGCTGGTCAAAGTGCCTGTCTTGTAAACAGGAGATCCTGGGTTCAACTCCCAGCAGTGCCAGGTGATACCTATTTACACATATAGATAGATTGCAGGTTATTTAGAAGCATTTTCACATACACCTTATGTAAAGTGAGGTGTAGGTTCAAATCCCAGCAGTGCCCGCTGATACCAAATTACAGATTTAGATAGATTGCACATTATTTAGGAGCATTTTAACGTACACCTTATGTAAAGTGAGGTGTAGAAACAACTTTAGATTTTGACAAATCAAGGCGCTGTGGGTTACCTGGTCAAGGTGCCTGTCTTGAAAACAGGAGATCTTGGGTTCAAATCCCAGCAGTGCCTGGTGATACCTATTTACATCTGTAGGTAAATTGCAGGTTATTTAGAACCATTTTCACGTCCACCTTATGTAAAGTTAGGTGTAGAAACAACTTTAAAAATTGAAATTACAAGGCGCTGTGGCTTAGCTGGTCAAAGTGCCTGTCTAGTAAACAGGAGATCCTGGGTTCAAATCCCAGCAGTGCCTGCTGATACCTAGTTATTAGCAGTAGTTATTAGTATATTATTTAGAAACCTTTTCAACTACATCTTATGTAAAGTGAGGTGCATGGTGAGCTGTTGAAACAACTTTAGATTTCGTGCAAAAAAGGCGCTGTGGTTGTCTAGTAAACATGAGATCCTGGGTTGAAATACCAGCAGCGCCTGCTGATACCTATTTACAGCTTTTGATAGATTGCACATTATTTAGAAGCATTTTCAAGTACACATTATGTAAAGTGAGGTGCATGTTGAGCTGTAAAAACAACAACAACTTTAAATTTTACCCGAATAAGGTGATGTTGCTTAGCTGGTCAAAGTGCCTGTCTTCTAAACAGGAGATCCTGGGTTCAACTCACAGCAGTGCCAGGTGATACCTAATTACAGATTTGGATAGATTGTAGGTAATTGAGATCCATTTTCACGTACCCCTTATGTAAAGTGAGGTGTAGGAACATCTTTAAATATTGCAGCAACAAGGGTGCTGTGGCTTAGCTGGTCAAAGTGCCTGTCTTGTAAACAGGAGATCCTGGGTTCAACTCCCAGCAGTGCCAGGTGATACCTATTTACACATATAGATAGATTGCAGGTTATTTTGAAGCATTTTCACATACACCTTATGTAAAGTGAGGTGTAGGTTCAAATCCCAGCAGTGCCCGCTGATACCAAATTACAGATTTAGATAGATTGCACATTATTTAGGAGCATTTTAACGTACACCTTATGTAAAGTGAGGTGTAGAAACAACTTTAGATTTTACCAAATCAAGGCGCTGTGGGTTACCTGGTCAAGGTGCCTGTCTTGAAAACAGGACATTTTGGGTTCAAATCCCAGCAGTGCCTGGTGATACCTATTTACATCTGTAGGTAAATTGCAGGTTATTTAGAACCATTTTCACGTCCACCTTATGTAAAGTTCGGTGTAGAAACAACTTTAAATATTGAAATTACAAGGCGCTGTGGCTTAGCTGGTCAAAGTGCCTGTCTAGTAAACAGGAGATCCTGGGTTCAAATCCCAGCAGTGCCTGCTGATACCTAGTTATTAGCAGTAGTTATTAGTATATTATTTAGAAACCTTTTCAACTACATCTTATGTAAAGTGAGGTGCATGGTGAGCTGTTGAAACAACTTTAGATTTCGTGCAAAAAAGGCGCTGTGGTTGTCTAGTAAACAGGCGATCCTGGGTTAAAATCCCAGCAGCGCCTGCTGATACCTATTTACAGCTTTTGATAGATTGCACATTATTTAGAAGCATTTTCAAGTACACCTTATGTAAAGTGAGGTGCATATTGAGCTGTAAAAACAACAACAACTTTAAATTTTACCCGAATAAGGTGATGTTGCTTAGCTGGTCAAAGTGCCTGTCTTGTAAACAGGAGATCATGCGTTCAACTCACAGCAGTGCCAGGTGATACCTAATTACAGATTTAGAAAGATTGCACATTATTTAGAAGCATTTTCAAGTACACCCTATGTAAAGTGAGGTGCATGTTGAGCTGTAAAAACAACAACAACTTTAAATTTTACCCGAATAAGGTGATGTTGCTTAGCTGGTCAAAGTGCCTGTCTTGTAAACAGGAGATCATGCGTTCAACTCACAGCAGTGCCAGGTGATACCTTATTACAGATTTGGATAGATTGTAGGTTATTGAGATCCATTTTCACGTACACCGTATGTAAAGTGAGCTGTGGAAACAACTTTAGATTTTGCACAAAAAAGGCGCTGTGGCTTAGCTGGACAAAGTGCCTGTCTTGTAAACAGGGGTTCAAATCCCAGCAGTGCCTGCTGATACAAAATTACAGATTTAGATAAATTGCACATTATTTAGAAGCATTTTCAAGTACACCTTATGTAAAGTGAGGTGCATGTTGAGTTGTAAAAACACCTTTAAATTTTGCCCATTAAGGTGCTGTGGCTTAGATGGTCACCTTTTGTAAAGTGAGGTGTATTAACAACTTTAAATATTGCAGGAACAAGGCCCTGTGGGTTAGCTGGTCAAAGTGCCTGTCTTGTAAACAGGAGATCCTGGGTTCAAATCCCATCAGTGCCTGGTGATACCTATTTACATCTGTAGGTAAATTGCAGGTTGTTAAGAACCATTTTCACGAACACCTTATGTAAAGTTAGGTGTAGAAACAACTTTAAATGTCGCAATAACAAGGCGCTGTGGCTTAGCTGGTCAAAGTGCCTGTCTAGTAAACAGGAGATCCTGGGTTCACATCCCAGCAGTGCCTGCTGATACCTATTTACAGATGTAAATCGATTGCATATTATTTAGAAACCTTTTCAACTACATCTTATGTAAAGTGAGGTGCATAGTGAGCTGTGGAAACAACTTTAGATTTTGTGCAAAAAAGGCACTGTGGCTCAGCTGGTCAAAGTGCGTGTTTTGTAAACAGGAGATCCTGAGTTCAAATCGCAGCATTGCCTGCTGATACCTATTTACCGATTTAGATAGATTGCAGAATATTTAGAAGCATTTTCAAGTACACCTTATGTAAAGTGAGGTGCATATTGAGTTGTAAAAACACCTTTAAATTTTGCCCATTAAGGTGCTGTGGCTTAGATGGTCAAAGTGCCTGGCTTCTAAACAAGAGATCCTGGGTTGAAATCCCAGCAGTGTCTTTTGATATTTGCTTACATTTGTATATAGATTTTCACAAACACCTTATGTAAAGTGAGATGGAGAAACAATAATAGATTGCATGTTATTTAGAAATATTTTCAACTACATCTTATGTAAAGTGAGGTGCATGGTGAGCTGTGGAAACAACTTTAAATTTCGCGCAAAAAAGGCACTGTGGCTTAGCTGGTCAAAGTGCCTGTCTAGTAAACAGGAGATCCTGGGTTGAAATACCAGCAGCGCCTGCTGATACCTATTTACAGCTTTTGATAGATTTCACATTATTTAGAAGCATTTTCAAGTACACCTTATGTAAAGTGAGGTGCATGTTGAGCTGTAAAAACAACAACAACTTTAAATTTTTCCCGAATAAGGTGATGTTGCTTAGCTGGTCAAAGTGCCTGTCTTGTAAACAGGAGATCATGCGTTCATCTCACAGCAGTGCCAGGTGATACCTAATTACAGATTTAGATAGATTGCACATTATTTAGAAGCATTTTCAAGTACACCTTATGTAAAGTGAGCTGCATATTGAGGTGTAAAAACACCTTTAAATGTTGCCCATTAAGGTGCTGTGGCTTAGATGGTCAAAGTCCCTGGCTTCTAAACAAGAGATCCTGGGTTCAAATCCCAGCAGTGTCTTTTGATAGTTGCTTACATTTGTATATAGATTTTCACGTACACCTTATGTAAAGTGAGGTGGAGAAACAATAATAGATTGCATGTTATTTAGAAATATTTTCAACTACATCTTATGTAAAGTGAGATGCATGGTGAGCTTCGGAAACAACTTTAGATTTCGTGCAAAAAAGGCACTGTGGCTTAGCTGGTCAAAGTGCCTATCTAGTAAACAGGAGATCCTGGGTTGAAATCCCAGCAGCGCCTGCTGATACCTATTTACAGCTTTTGATAGATTGCACATTATTTAGAAGCATTTTCAAGTACACCTTATGTAAAGTGAGGTGCATATTGAGCTGTAAAAACAACAACAACTTTAAATTTTACCCGAATAAGGTGATGTTGCTTAGCTGGTCAAAGTGCCTGTCTTGTAAACAGGAGATCATGCGTTCAACTCACAGCAGTGCCAGGTGATACCTAATTACAGATTTAGAAAGATTGCACATTATTTAGAAGCATTTTCAAGTACACCTTATGTAAAGTGAGGTGCATATTGAGTTGTAAAAACACCTTTAAATTTTGCCCATTAAGGTGCTGTGGCTTAGATGGTCAAAGTGCCTGGCTTCTAAACAAGAGATCTTGGGTTCAAATCCCAGCAGTGTCTTTTGATAGTTGCTTACATTTGTATATAGATTTTCACGTACACCTTATGTAAAGTGAGGTGGAGAAACAATAATAGATTGCATGTTATTTAGAAATATTTTCAACTACATCTTATGTAAAGTGAGGTGCATGGTGAGCTGTGGAAACAACTTTAGATTTTGTGCTAAAAAGGCGCTGTGGCTTAGCTGGTCAAAGTGCCTGTCTAGAAAACAGGAGATCCTGGGTTCAAATCCCAGCAGCGCCTGCTGATACCTATTTCCAGCTTTTGATAGAATGCACATTATTTAGAAGCATTTTCAAGTACACCTTATGTAAAGTGAGGTGCATGTTGAGCTGTAAAAACAACAACAACTTTAAATTTTACCCGAATAAGGTGATGTTGCTTAGCTGGTCAAAGTGCCTGTCTTGTAAACAGGAGATCATGCGTTCAACTCACAGCAGTGCCAGGTGATACCTTATTACAGATTTGGATAGATTGTAGGTTATTGAGATCCATTTTCACGTACACCGTATGTAAAGTGAGCTGTGGAAACAACTTTAGATTTTGCACAAAAAAGGCGCTGTGGCTTAGCTGGTCAAAGTGCCTGTCTTGTAAACAGGAGATCCTGGGTTCAAATCCCAGCAGTGCCTGCTGATACAAAATTACAGATTTAGATAAATTGCACATTATTTAGAAGCATTTTCAAGTACACCTTATGTAAAGTGAGGTGCATGTTGAGTTGTAAAAACACCTTTAAATTTTGCCCATTAAGGTGCTGTGGCTTAGATGGTCACCTTTTGTAAAGTGAGGTGTATTAACAACTTTAAATATTGCAGGAACAAGGCCCTGTGGGTTAGCTGGTCAAAGTGCCTGTCTTGTAAACAGGAGATCCTGGGTTCAAATCCCATCAGTGCCTGGTGATACCTATTTACATCTGTAGGTAAATTGCAGGTTGTTAAGAACCATTTTCACGAACACCTTATGTAAAGTTAGGTGTAGAAACAACTTTAAATGTCGCAATAACAAGGCGCTGTGGCTTAGCTGGTCAAAGCGCCTGTCTAGTAAACAGGAGATCCTGGGTTCTAGTCCCAGCAGTGCCTGCTGATACCTATTTACAGATGTAAATCGATTGCATATTATTTAGAAACCTTTTCAACTACATCTTATGTAAAGTGAGGTGCATAGTGAGCTGTGGAAACAACTTTAGATTTGGTGCAAAAAAGGCACTGTGGCTCAGCTGGTCAAAGTGCGTGTTTTGTAAACAGGAGATCCTGAGTTCAAATCGCAGCATTGCCTGCTGATACCTATTTACCGATTTAGATAGATTGCAGAATATTTAGAAGCATTTTCAAGTACACCTTATGTAAAGTGAGGTGCATATTGAGTTGTAAAAACACCTTTAAGTTTTGCCCATTAAGGTGCTGTGGCTTAGATGGTCAAAGTGCCTGGCTTCTAAACAAGAGATCCTGGGTTGAAATCCCAGCAGTGTCTTTTGATATTTGCTTACATTTGTATATAGATTTTCACAAACACCTTATGTAAAGTGAGATGGAGAAACAATAATAGATTGCATGTTATTTAGAAATATTTTCAACTACATCTTATGTAAAGTGAGGTGCATGGTGAGCTGTGGAAACAACTTTAAATTTCGCGCAAAAAAGGCACTGTGGCTTAGCTGGTCAAAGTGCCTGTCTAGTAAACAGGAGATCCTGGGTTGAAATACCAGCAGCGCCTGCTGATACCTATTTACAGCTTTTGATAGATTTCACATTATTTAGAAGCATTTTCAAGTACACCTTATGTAAAGTGAGGTGCATGTTGAGCTGTAAAAACAACAACAACTTTAAATTTTTCCCGAATAAGGTGATGTTGCTTAGCTGGTCAAAGTGCCTGTCTTGTAAACAGGAGATCATGCGTTCATCTCACAGCAGTGCCAGGTGATACCTAATTACAGATTTAGATAGATTGCACATTATTTAGAAGCATTTTCAAGTACACCTTATGTAAAGTGAGGTGCATATTGAGTTGTAAAAACACCTTTAAATGTTGCCCATTAAGGTGCTGTGGCTTAGATGGTCAAAGTCCCTGGCTTCTAAACAAGAGATCCTGGGTTCAAATCCCAGCAGTGTCTTTTGATAGTTGCTTACATTTGTATATAGATTTTCACGTACACCTTATGTAAAGTGAGGTGGAGAAACAATAATAGATTGCATGTTATTTAGAAATATTTTCAACTACATCTTATGTAAAGTGAGATGCATGGTGAGCTTCGGAAACAACTTTAGATTTCGTGCAAAAAAGGCACTGTGGCTTAGCTGGTCAAAGTGCCTATCTAGTAAACAGGAGATCCTGGGTTGAAATCCCAGCAGCGCCTGCTGATACCTATTTACAGCTTTTGATAGATTGCACATTATTTAGAAGCATTTTCAAGTACACCTTATGTAAAGTGAGGTGCATATTGAGCTGTAAAAACAACAACAACTTTAAATTTTACCCGAATAAGGTGATGTTGCTTAGCTGGTCAAAGTGCCTGTCTTGTAAACAGGAGATCATGCGTTCAACTCACAGCAGTGCCAGGTGATACCTAATTACAGATTTAGAAAGATTGCACATTATTTAGAAGCATTTTCAAGTACACCTTATGTAAAGTGAGGTGCATATTGAGTTGTAAAAACACCTTTAAATTTTGCCCATTAAGGTGCTGTGGCTTAGATGGTCAAAGTGCCTGGCTTCTAAACAAGAGATCTTGGGTTCAAATCCCAGCAGTGTCCTTTGATAGTTGCTTACATTTGTATATAGATTTTCACGTACACCTTATGTAAAGTGAGGTGGAGAAACAATAATAGATTGCATGTTATTTAGAAATATTTTCAACTACATCTTATGTAAAGTGAGGTGCACGGTGAGCTGTGGAAACAACTTTAGATTTTGTGCTAAAAAGGCGCTGTGGCTTAGCTGGTCAAAGTGCCTGTCTAGAAAACAGGAGATCCTGGGTTCAAATCCCAGCAGCGCCTGCTGATACCTATTTCCAGCTTTTGATAGAATGCACATTATTTAGAAGCATTTTCAAGTACACCTTATGTAAAGTGAGGTGCATGTTGAGCTGTAAAAACAACAACAACTTTAAATTTTACCCGAATAAGGTGATGTTGCTTAGCTGGTCAAAGTGCCTGTCTTGTAAACAGGAGATCATGCGTTCAACTCACAGCAGTGCCAGGTGATACCTTATTACAGATTTGGATAGATTGTAGGTTATTGAGATCCATTTTCACGTACACCGTATGTAAAGTGAGCTGTGGAAACAACTTTAGATTTTGCACAAAAAAGGCGCTGTGGCTTAGCTGGTCAAAGTGCCTGTCTTGTAAACAGGAGATCCTGGGTTCAAATCGCAGCATTGCCTGCTGATACCTATTTACCGATTTAGATAGATTGCAGAATATTTAGAAGCATTTTCAAGTACACCTTATGTAAAGTGAGGTGCATATTGAGTTGTAAAAACACCTTTAAGTTTTGCCCATTAAGGTGCTGTGGCTTAGATGGTCAAAGTGCCTGGCTTCTAAACAAGAGATCCTGGGTTGAAATCCCAGCAGTGTCTTTTGATATTTGCTTACATTTGTATATAGATTTTCACAAACACCTTATGTAAAGTGAGATGGAGAAACAATAATAGATTGCATGTTATTTAGAAATATTTTCAACTACATCTTATGTAAAGTGAGGTGCATGGTGAGCTGTGGAAACAACTTTAAATTTCGCGCAAAAAAGGCACTGTGGCTTAGCTGGTCAAAGTGCCTGTCTAGTAAACAGGAGATCCTGGGTTGAAATACCAGCAGCGCCTGCTGATACCTATTTACAGCTTTTGATAGATTTCACATTATTTAGAAGCATTTTCAAGTACACCTTATGTAAAGTGAGGTGCATGTTGAGCTGTAAAAACAACAACAACTTTAAATTTTTCCCGAATAAGGTCATGTTGCTTAGCTGGTCAAAGTGCCTGTCTTGTAAACAGGAGATCATGCGTTCATCTCACAGCAGTGCCAGGTGATACCTAATTACAGATTTAGATAGATTGCACATTATTTAGAAGCATTTTCAAGTACACCTTATGTAAAGTGAGGTGCATATTGAGTTGTAAAAACACCTTTAAATGTTGCCCATTAAGGTGCTGTGGCTTAGATGGTCAAAGTCCCTGGCTTCTAAACAAGAGATCCTGGGTTCAAATCCCAGCAGTGTCTTTTGATAGTTGCTTACATTTGTATATAGATTTTCACGTACACCTTATGTAAAGTGAGGTGGAGAAACAATAATAGATTGCATGTTATTTATAAATATTTTCAACTACATCTTATGTAAAGTGAGATGCATGGTGAGCTTCGGAAACAACTTTAGATTTCGTGCAAAAAAGGCACTGTGGCTTAGCTGGTCAAAGTGCCTATCTAGTAAACAGGAGATCCTGGGTTGAAATCCCAGCAGCGCCTGCTGATACCTATTTACAGCTTTTGATAGATTGCACATTATTTAGAAGCATTTTCAAGTACACCTTATGTAAAGTGAGGTGCATATTGAGCTGTAAAAACAACAACAACTTTAAATTTTACCCGAATAAGGTGATGTTGCTTAGCTGGTCAAAGTGCCTGTCTTGTAAACAGGAGATCATGCGTTCAACTCACAGCAGTGCCAGGTGATACCTTATTACAGATTTGGATAGATTGTAGGTTATTGAGATCCATTTGCACATTATTTAGAAGCATTTTCAAGTACACCGTATGTAAAGTGAGCTGTGGAAACAACTTTAGATTTTGCACAAAAAAGGCGCTGTGGCTTAGCTGGTCAAAGTGCCTGTCTTGTAAACAGGAGATCCTGGGTTCAAATCCCAGCAGTGCCTGCTGATACAAAATTACAGATTTAGATAAATTGCACATTATTTAGAAGCATTTTCAAGTCCACCTTATGTAAAGTGAGGTGCATATTGAGTTGTAAAAACACCTTTAAATTTTGCCCATTAAGGTGCTGTGGCTTAGATGGTCACCTTTTGTAAAGTGAGGTGTATTAACAACTTTAAATATTGCAGGAACAAGGCCCTGTGGGTTAGCTGGTCAAAGTGCCTGTCTTGTAAACAGGAGATCCTGGGTTCAAATCCCATCAGTGCCTGGTGATACCTATTTACATCTGTAGGTAAATTGCAGGTTGTTAAGAACCATTTTCACGAACACCTTATGTAAAGTTAGGTGTAGAAACAACTTTAAATGTCGCAATAACAAGGCGCTGTGGCTTAGCTGGTCAAAGTGCCTGTCTAGTAAACAGGAGATCCTGGGTTCAAATCCCAGCAGTGCCTGCTGATACCTATTTACAGATGTAAATCGATTGCATATTATTTAGAAACCTTTTCAACTACATCTTATGTAAAGTGAGGTGCATAGTGAGCTGTGGAAACAACTTTAGATTTGGTGCAAAAAAGGCACTGTGGCTCAGCTGGTCAAAGTGCGTGTTTTGTAAACAGGAGATCCTGAGTTCAAATCGCAGCATTGCCTGCTGATACCTATTTACCGATTTAGATAGATTGCAGAATATTTAGAAGCATTTTCAAGTACACCTTATGTAAAGTGAGGTGCATATTGAGTTGTAAAAACACCTTTAAATTTTGCCCATTAAGGTGCTGTGGCTTAGATGGTCAAAGTGCCTGGCTTCTAAACAAGAGATCCTGGGTTGAAATCCCAGCAGTGTCTTTTGATAGTTGCTTACATTTGTATATAGATTTTCACGTACACCTTATGTAAAGTGAGATGGAGAAACAATAATAGATTGCATGTTATTTAGAAATATTTTCAACTACATCTTATGTAAAGTGAGGTGCATGGTGAGCTGTGGAAACAACTTTAGATTTCGCGCAAAAAAGGCACTGTGGCTTAGCTGGTCAAAGTGCCTGTCTAGTAAACAGGAGATCCTGGGTTGAAATACCAGCAGCGCCTGCTGATACCTATTTACAGCTTTTGATAGATTTCACATTATTTAGAAGCATTTTCAAGTACACCTTATGTAAAGTGAGGTGCATGTTGAGCTGTAAAAACAACAACAACTTTAAATTTTACCCGAATAAGGTGATGTTGCTTAGCTGGTCAAAGTGCCTGTCTTGTAAACAGGAGATCATTCGTTCAACTCACAGCAGTGCCAGGTGATACCTAATTACAGATTTGGATAGATTGTAGGTTATTGAGATCCATTTTCACGTACACCTTATGTAAAGTGAGGTGCATGTTGAGCTGTAAAAACAACAACAACTTTAAATTTTACCCGAAAAGGGTGATGTTGCTTAGCTGGTCAAAGTGCCTGTCTTGTAAACAGGAGATCATGTGTTCAACTCACAGCAGTGCCAGGTGATACCTGATTACAGATTTGGATAGATTGTAGGTTATTGAGATCCATTTTCACGTACACCTTATGTAAAGTGAGCTGTGGAAACAACTTTAGATATTGCACAAAAAAGGCGCTGTGGCTTAGCTGGTCAAAGTGCCTGTCTTGTAAACAGGAGATCCTGGGTTCAAATCCCAGCAGTGCCTGCTGATACCAAATTACAGATTTAGATAAATTGCACATTATTTAGAAGCATTTTCAAGTACACCTTATGTAAAGTGAGGTGCATGTTGAGTTGTAAAACACCTTTAAATTTTGCCCAGTAAGGTGCTGTGGCTTAGATGGTCAAAGTGCCTGGCTTCTAAACAAGAGATCCTGGGTTCAAATCCCAGCAGTGTCTTTTCATAGTTGCTTACATTTGTATATAGATTTTCACGTACACCTTATGTAAAGTGAGGTGGAGAAACAATAATAGATTGCATGTTATTTAGAAATATTTTCAACTACATCTTATGTAAAGTGAGATGCATGGAGAGCTTCGGAAACAACTTTAGATTTCGTGCAAAAAAGGCACTGTGGCTTAGCTGGTCAAAGTGCCTATCTAGTAAACAGGAGATCTTGGGTTGAAATCCCAGCAGCGCCTGCTGATAGCTATTTACAGCTTTTGATAGATTGCACATTATTTAGAAGCATTTTCAAGTACACCTTATGTAAAGTGAGGTGCATGTTGAGCTGTAAAAACAACAACAACTTTAAATTTTACCCGAATAAGGTGATGTTGCTTAGCTGGTCAAAGTGCCTGTCTTGTAAACAGGAGATCCTGGGTTCAAATCCCAGCAGTGCCTGCTGATACCAAATTACAGATTTAGATAAATTGCACATTATTTAGAAGCATTTTCAAGTACACCTTATGTAAAGTGAGGTGCATATTGAGTTGTAAAAACACCTTTAAATTTTGCCCATTAAGGTGCTGTGGCTTAGATGGTCAAAGTGCCTGGCTTCTAAACAAGAGATCCTGGGTTCAAATCCCAGCAGTGTCTTTTGATAGTTTCTTACATTTGTATATAGATTTTCACGTACACCTTATGTAAAGTGAGGTGGAGAAACAATAATAGATTGCATGTTATTTAGAAATATTTTCAACTACATCTTATGTAAAGTGAGATGCATGGTGAGCTGTAAAAAACAACTGTAGATTTCGAGCAAAAAAGGCACTGTGGCTTAGCTGGTCAAAGTGCCTGTCTAGTAAACATGAGATCCTGGGTTGAAATACCAGCAGCGCCTGCTGATACCTATTTACAGCTTTTGATAGATTGCACATTATTTAGAAGCATTTTCAAGTACACATTATGTAAAGTGAGGTGCATGTTGAGCTGTAAAAACAACAACAACTTTAAATTTTACCCGAATAAGGTGATGTTGCTTAGCTGGTCAAAGTGCCTGTCTTGTAAACAGGAGATCCTGGGTTCAACTCACAGCAGTGCCAGGTGATACCTAATTACAGATTTGGATAGATTGTAGGTAATTGAGATCCATTTTCACGTACACCTTATGTAAAGTGAAGTGTAGGAACATCTTTAAATATTGCAGCAACAAGGGTGCTGTGGCTTAGCTGGTCAAAGTGCCTGTCTTGTAAACAGGAGATCCTGGGTTCAACTCCCAGCAGTGCCAGGTGATACCTATTTACACATATAGATAGATTGCAGGTTATTTAGAAGCATTTTCACATACACCTTATGTAAAGTGAGGTGTAGGTTCAAATCCCAGCAGTGCCCGCTGATACCAAATTACAGATTTAGATAGATTGCACATTATTTAGGAGCATTTTAACGTACACCTTATGTAAAGTGAGGTGTAGAAACAACTTTAGATTTTGCCAAATCAAGGCGCTGTGGGTTAGCTGGTCAAGGTGCCTGTCTTGAAAACAGGAGATCTTGGGTTCAAATCCCAGCAGTGCCTGGTGATACCTATTTACATCTGTAGGTAAATTGCAGGTTATTTATAACCATTTTCACGTCCACCTTATGTAAAGTTAGGTGTAGAAACAACTTTAAATATTGAAATTACAAGGCGCTGTGGCTTAGCTGGTCAAAGTGCCTGTCTAGTAAACAGGAGATCCTGGGTTCAAATCCCAGCAGTGCCTGCTGATACCTAGTTATTAGCAGTAGTTATTAGTATATGATTTAGAAACCTTTTCAACTACATCTTATGTAAAGTGAGGTGCATGGTGAGCTATTGAAACAACTTTAGATTTCGTGCAAAAAAGGCGCTGTGGTTGTCTAGTAAACAGGCGATCCTGGGTTCAAATCCCAGCAGCGCCTGCTGATACCTATTTACAGCTTTTGATAGATTGCACATTATTTAGAAGCATTTTCAAGTACACCTTATGTAAAGTGAGGTGCATATTGAGCTGTAAAAACAACAACAACTTTAAATTTTACCCGAATAAGGTGATGTTGCTTAGCTGGTCAAAGTGCCTGTCTTGTAAACAGGAGATCCTGGGTTCAACTCCCAGCAGTGCCAGGTGATACCTATTTACACATATAGATAGATTGCAGGTTATTTAGAAGCATTTTCACATACACCTTATGTAAAGTGAGGTGTAGGTTCAAATCCCAGCAGTGCCCGCTGATACCAAATTACAGATTTAGATAGATTGCACATTATTTAGGAGCATTTTAACGTACACCTTATGTAAAGTGAGGTGCATATTGAGTTGTAAAAACACCTTTAAATTTTGCCCATTAAGGTGCTGTGGCTTAGATGGTCACCTTTTGTAAAGTGAGGTGTATTAACAACTTTAAATATTGCAGGAACAAGGCCCTGTGGGTTAGCTGGTCAAAGTGCCTGGCTTCTAAACAAGAGATCTTGGGTTCAAATCCCAGCAGTGTCTTTTGATAGTTGCTTACATTTGTATATAGATTTTCACGTACACCTTATGTAAAGTGAGGTGGAGAAACAATAATAGATTGCATGTTATTTAGAAATATTTTCAACTACATCTTATGCCAAATCAAGGCGCTGTGGGTTACCTGGTCAAGGTGCCTGTCTTGAAAACAGGAGATCTTGGGTTCAAATCCCAGCAGTGCCTGGTGATACCTATTTACATCTGTAGGTAAATTGCAGGTTATTTAGAACCATTTTCACGTCCACCTTATGTAAAGTTAGGTGTAGAAACAACTTTAAATATTGAAATTACAAGGCGCTGTGGCTTAGCTGGTCAAAGTGCCTGTCTAGTAAACAGGAGATCCTGGGTTCAAATCCCAGCAGTGCCTGCTGATACCTAGTTATTAGCAGTAGTTATTAGTATATTTTTTAGAAACCTTTTCAACTACATCTTATGTAAAGTGAGGTGCATGGTGAGCTGTTGAAACAACTTTAGATTTCGTGCAAAAAAGGCGCTGTGGTTGTCTAGTAAACATGAGATCCTGGGTTGAAATACCAGCAGCGCCTGCTGATGCCTATTTACAGCTTTTGATAGATTGCACATTATTTAGAAGCATTTTCAAGTACACATTATGTAAAGTGAGGTGCATGTTGAGCTGTAAAAACAACAACAACTTTAAATTTTACCCGAATAAGGTGATGTTGCTTAGCTGGTCAAAGTGCCTGTCTTCTAAACAGGAGATCCTGGGTTCAACTCACAGCAGTGCCAGGTGATACCTAATTACAGATTTGGATAGATTGTAGGTAATTGAGATCCATTTTCACGTACACCTTATGTAAAGTGAGGTGTAGGAACATCTTTACCCGAATAAGGTGATGTTGCTTAGCTGGTCAAAGTGCCTGTCTTGTAAACAGGAGATCCTGGGTTCAACTCACAGCAGTGCCAGGTGATACCTAATTACAGATTTGGATAGATTGTAGGTAATTGAGATCCATTTTCACGTACACCTTATGTAAAGTGAGCTGTGGAAACAACTTTAGATATTGCACAAAAAAGGCGCTGTGGCTTAGCTGGTCAAAGTGCCTGTCTTGTAAACAGGAGATCCTGGGTTCAAATCCCAGCAGTGCCTGCTGATACCAAATTACAGATTTAGATAAATTGCAAATTATTTAGAAGCATTTTCAAGTACACCTTATGTAAAGTGAGGTGCATGTTGAGTTGTAAAAACACCTTTAAATTTTGCCCAGTAAGGCGCTGTGGCTTAGATGGTCAAAGTGCCTGATTCTAAACAAGAGATCCTGGGTTCAAATCCCAGCAGTGTCTTTTGATAGTTGCTTACATTTGTATATAGATTTTCACGAACACCTTATGTAAAGTGAGGTGGAGAAACAATAATAGATTGCATGTTATTTAGAAATATTTTCTACTACATCTTATGTAAAGTGAGGTGCATGGTGAGCTGTGGAAACAACTTTAAATTTCGCGCAAAAAAGGCACTGTGGCTTAGCTGGTCAAAGTGCCTGTCTAGTAAACAGGAGATCCTGGGTTGAAATACCAGCAGCGCCTGCTGATACCTATTTACAGCTTTTGATAGATTTCACATTATTTAGAAGCATTTTCAAGTACACCTTATGTAAAGTGAGGTGCATGTTGAGCTGTAAAAACAACAACAACTTTAAATTTTACCCGAATAAGGTGATGTTGCTTAGCTGGTCAAAGTGCCTGTCTTGTAAACAGGAGATCATGCGTTCATCTCACAGCAGTGCCAGGTGATACCTAATTACAGATTTAGATAGATTGCAGAATATTTAGAAGCATTTTCAAGTACACCTTATGTAAAGTGAGGTGCATATTGAGTTGTAAAAACACCTTTAAATTTTGCCCATTAAGGTGCTGTGGCTTAGATGGTCAAAGTGCCTGGCTTCTAAACAAGAGATCCTGGGTTGAAATCCCAGCAGTGTCTTTTGATAGTTGCTTACATTTGTATATAGATTTTCACGTACACCTTATGTAAAGTGAGATGGAGAAACAATAATAGATTGCATGTTATTTAGAAATATTTTCAACTACATCTTATGTAAAGTGAGGTGCATGGTGAGCTGTGGAAACAACTTTAGATTTCGCGCAAAAAAGGCACTGTGGCTTAGCTGGTCAAAGTGCCTGTCTAGTAAACAGGAGATCCTGGGTTGAAATACCAGCAGCGCCTGCTGATACCTATTTACAGCTTTTGATAGATTGCACATTATTTAGAAGCATTTTCAAGTACACCTTATGTAAAGTGAGGTGCATGTTGAGCTGTAAAAACAACAACAACTTTAAATTTTACCCGAATAAGGTGATGTTGCTTAGCTGGTCAAAGTGCCTGTCTTGTAAACAGGAGATCATGCGTTCAACTCACAGCAGTGCCAGGTGATACCTAATTACAGATTTGGATAGATTGTAGGTTATTGAGATCCATTTTCACGTACACCTTATGTAAAGTGAGGTGTAGGAACATCTTTAAATATTGCAGCAACAACGGCGCTGTGGCTTAGCTGGTCAAAGTGCCTGTCTTGTAAACAGGAGATCCTGGGTTCAACTCCCAGCAGTGCCAGGTGATACCTATTTACACATATAGATAGATTGCAGGTTATTTAGCAGTGCCCGCTGATACCAAATTACAGATTTAGATAGATTGCACATTATTTAGGAGCATTTTAACGTACACCTTATGTAAAGTGAGGTGTAGAAAACAACTTTAGATTTTGCCAAATCAAAGCGCTGTGGGTTAGCTGGTCAAGGTGCCTGTCTTCAAAACAGGAGATCTTGGGTTCAAATCCCAGCAGTGCCTGGTGATACCTATTTACATCTGTAGGTAAATTGCAGGTTATTTAGAACCATTTTCACGTCCACCTTATGTAAAGTTAGGTGTAGAAACAACTTTAAGTATTGAAATTACAAGGCGCTGTGGCTTAGCTGGTCAAAGTGCCTGTCTAGTAAACAGGAGATCCTGGGTTCAAATCCCAGCAGCGCCTGCTGATACCTATTTCCAGCTTTTGATAGAATGCACATTATTTAGAAGCATTTTCAAGTACACCTTATGTAAAGTGAGGTGCATGTTGAGTTGTAAAAACACCTTTAAATTTTGCCCATTAAGGTGCTGTGGCTTAGATGGTCACCTTTTGTAAAGTGAGGTGTATTAACAACTTTAAATATTGCAGGAACAAGGCCCTGTGGGTTAGCTGGTCAAAGTGCCTGTCTTGTAAACAGGAGATCCTGGGTTCAAATCCCATCAGTGCCTGGTGATACCTATTTACATCTGTAGGTAAATTGCAGGTTGTTAAGAACCATTTTCACGTACACCTTATGTAAAGTTAGGTGTAGAAACAACTTTAAATGTCGCAATAACAAGGTGCTGTGGCTTAGCTGGTCAAAGTGCCTGTCTAGTAAACAGGAGATCATGCGTTCAACTCACAGCAGTGCCAGGTGATACCTAATTACAGATTTGGATAGATTGTAGGTTATTGAGATCCATTTTCATGTACACCTTATGTAAAGTGAGGTGCATGTTGAGCTGTAAAAACAACAACAACTTTAAATTTTACCCGAATAAGGTGATGTTGCTTAGCTGGTCAAAGTGCCTGTCTTGTAAACAGGAGATCCTGGGTTCAAATCCCAGCTGTGTCTTTTGATAGTTGCTTACATTTGTATATAGATTTTCACAAACACCTTATGTAAAGTGAGGTGGAGAAACAATAATAGATTGCATGTTATTTAGAAATATTTTCAACTACATCTTATGTAAAGTGAGGTGCATGGTGAGCTGTGGAAACAACTTTAAATTTCGCGCAAAAAAGGCACTGTGGCTTAGCTGGTCAAAGTGCCTGTCTAGTAAACAGGAGATCCTGGGTTGAAATACCAGCAGCGCCTGCTGATACCTATTTACAGCTTTTGATAGATTTCACATTATTTAGAAGCATTTTCAAGTACACCTTATGTAAAGTGAGGTGCATGTTGAGCTGTAAAAACAACAACAACTTTAAATTTTACCCGAATAAGGTGATGTTGCTTAGCTGGTCAAAGTGCCTGTCTTGTAAACAGGAGATCATGCGTTCATCTCACAGCAGTGCCAGGTGATACCTAATTACAGATTTAGATAGATTGCACATTATTTAGAAGCATTTTCAAGTACACCTTATGTAAAGTGAGGTGCATATTGAGTTGTAAAAACACCTTTAAATGTTGCCCATTAAGGTGCTGTGGCTTAGATGGTCAAAGTGCCTGGCTTCTAAACAAGAGATCCTGGGTTCAAATCCCAGCTGTGTCTTTTGATAGTTGCTTACATTTGTATATAGATTTTCACGTACACCTTATGTAAAGTGAGGTGGAGAAACAATAATAGATTGCATGTTATTTAGAAATATTTTCAACTACATCTTATGTAAAGTGAGATGCATGGTGAGCTTCGGAAACAACTTTAGATTTCGTGCAAAAAAGGCACTGTGGCTTAGCTGGTCAAAGTGCCTATCTAGTAAACAGGAGATCTTGGGTTGAAATCCCAGCAGCGCCTGCTGATAGCTATTTACAGCTTTTGATAGATTGCACATTATTTAGAAGCATTTTCAAGTACACCTTATGTAAAGTGAGGTGCATGTTGAGCTGTAAAAACAACAACAACTTTAAATTTTACCCGAATAAGGTGATGTTGCTTAGCTGGTCAAAGTGCCTGTCTTGTAAACAGGAGATCATGCGTTCAACTCACAGCAGTGCCAGGTGATACCTAATTACAGATTTGGATAGATTGTAGGTTATTGAGATCCATTTTCACGTACACCTTATGTAAAGTGAGGTGCATGTTGAGCTGTAAAAACAACAACAACTTTAAATTTTACCCGAATAAGGTGATGTTGCTTAGCTGGTCAAAGTGCCTGTCTTGTAAACAAGAGATCATGTGTTCAACTCACAGCAGTGCCAGGTGATACCTAATTACAGATTTGGATAGATTGTAGGTTATTGAGATCCATTTTCACGTACACCTTATGTAAAGTGAGCTGTGGAAACAACTTTAGATATTGCACAAAAAAGGCACTGTGGCTTAGCTGGTCAAAGTGCCTGTCTTGTAAACAGGAGATCCTGGGTTCAAATCCCAGCAGTGCCTGCTGATACCAAATTACAGATTTAGATAAATTGCAAATTATTTAGAAGCATTTTCAAGTACACCTTATGTAAAGTAAGGTGCATGTTGAGTTGTAAAACACCTTTAAATTTTGCCCAGTAAGGTGCTGTGGCTTAGATGATCAAAGTGCCTGATTCTAAACAAGAGATCCTGGGTTCAAATCCCAGCAGTGTCTTTTGATAGTTGCTTACATTTGTATATAGATTTTCACGAACACCTTATGTAAAGTGAGGTGGAGAAACAATAATAGATTGCATGTTATTTAGAAATATTTTCAACTACATCTTATGTAAAGTGAGGTGCATGGTGAGCTGTGGAAACAACTTTAAATTTCGCGCAAAAAAGGCACTGTGGCTTAGCTGGTCAAAGTGCCTGTCTAGTAAACAGGAGATCCTGGGTTGAAATACCAGCAGCGCCTGCTGATTCCTATTTACAGCTTTTGATAGATTTCACATTATTTAGAAGCATTTTCAAGTACACCTTATGTAAAGTGAGGTGCATGTTGAGCTGTAAAAACAACAACAACTTTAAATTTTACCCGAATAAGGTGATGTTGCTTAGCTGGTCAAAGTGCCTGTCTTGTAAACAGGAGATCATGCGTTCATCTCACAGCAGTGCCAGGTGATACCTAATTACAGATTTAGATAGATTGCACATTATTTAGAAGCATTTTCAAGTACACCTTATGTAAAGTGAGGTGCATATTGAGTTGTAAAAACACCTTTAAATGTTGCCCATTGAGGTGCTGTGGCTTAGATGGTCAAAGTGCCTGGCTTCTAAACAAGAGATCCTGGGTTCAAATCCCAGCAGTGTCTTTTGATAGTTGCTTACATTTGTAATATAGATTTTCATGTACACCTTATGTAAAGTGAGGTGGAGAAACAATAATAGATTGCATGTTATTTAGAAATATTTTCAACTACATCTTATGTAAAGTGAGATGCATGGTGAGCTTCGGAAACAACTTTAGATTTCGTGCAAAAAAGGCACTGTGGCTTAGCTGGTCAAATTGCCTATCTAGTAAACAGGAGATCCTGGGTTGAAATCCCAGCAGCGCCTGCTGATAGCTATTTACAGCTTTTGATAGATTGCACATTATTTAGAAGCATTTTCAAGTACACCTTATGTAAAGTGAGGTGCATGTTGAGCTGTAAAAACAACAACAACTTTAAATTTTACCCGAATAAAGTGATGTTGCTTAGCTGGTCAAAGTGCCTGTCTTGTAAACAGGAGATCATGCGTTCAACTCACAGCAGTCCCAGGTGATACCTAATTACAGATTTGGATAGATTGTAGGTTATTGAGATCCATTTTCACGTACACCTTATGTAAAGTGAGGTGCATGTTGAGCTGTAAAAACAACAACAACTTTAAATTTTACCCGAATAAGGTGATGTTGCTTAGCTGGTCAAAGTGCCTGTCTTGTAAACAAGAGATCATGTGTTCAACTCACAGCAGTGCCAGGTGATACCTAATTACAGATTTGGATAGATTGTAGGTTATTGAGATCCATTTTCACGTACACCTTATGTAAAGTGAGCTGTGGAAACAACTTTAGATATTGCACAAAAAAGGCGCTGTGGTTTAGCTGGTCAAAGTGCCTGTCTTGTAAACAGGAGATCCTGGGTTCAAATCCCAGCAGTGCCTGCTGATACAAAATTACATATTTAGATAAATTGCACATTATTTAGAAGCATTTTCAAGTACATCTTATGTAAAGTGAGGTGCATGGTGAGCTGTGGAAACAACTTTAGATTTCGTGCAAAAAAGGCGCTGTGGTTGTCTAGTAAACAGGCGATCCTGGGTTCAAATCCCAGCAGCGCCTGCTGATAACCTATTTACAGCTTTTGATAGATTGCACATTATTTAGAAGCATTTTCAAGTACACCTTATGTAAAGTGAGGTGCATATTGAGCTGTAAAAACAACAACAACTTTAAATTTTACCCGAATAAGGTGATGTTGCTTAGCTGGTCAAAGTGACTGTCTTGTAAACAGGAGATCCTGGGTTCAACTCACAGCAGTGCCAGGTGATACCTAATTACAGATTTGGATAGATTGTAGGTAATTGAGATCCATTTTCACGTACACCTTATGTAAAGTGAGGTGTAGGAACATCTTTAAATGTCGCAATAACAGATGTAAATCGATTGCATATTATTTAAAAAACCTTTTCAACTACGTCTTATGTAAAGTGAGGTGCATAGTGAGCTGTGGAAACAACTTTAGATTTGGTGCAAAAAAGGCACTGTGGCTCAGCTGGTCAAAGTGCGTGTTTTGTAAACAGGAGATCCTGGGTTCAAATCGCAGCAGTGCCTGCTGATACCTATTTACCGATTTAGATAGATTGCACAATACTTAGAACCATTTTCACGTACATCTTATGTAAAGTGAGGTGCATGGTGAGCTGTGGAAACAACTTTAGATTTTGTGCTAAAAAGGCGCTGTGGCTTAGCTGGTCAAAGTGCCTGTCTTGTAAACAGGAGAATCCTGGGTTTCAACTCCCAGCAGTGCCAGGTGATACCTATTTACACATAATAGATAGATTGGAGGTTATGTAGAAGCATTTTCACATACACCTTATGTAAAGTGAGGTGTAGGTTCAAATCCCCAGCAGTGCCCGCTGATACCAAATTATAGATTTAGATAGATTGCACATTATTAGGAGCATTTTAACGTACACCTTATGTAAAGTGAAGTGTAGAAACAACTTTAGATTTTGCCAAATCAAGGCACTGTGGGTTAGCTGGTCAAGGTGCCTGTCTTGAAAACAGGAGATCTTGGGTTCAAGTCCCAGCAGTGCCTGGTGATACCTATTTACATCTGTAGGTAAATTGCAGGTTATTTAGAACCATTTTCACGTCCACCTTATGTAAAGTTAGGTGTAGAAACAACTTTAAATATTGAAATTACAAGGCGCTGTGGCTTAGCTGGTCAAAGTGCCTGTCTAGTAAAACAGGAGATCCTGGGTTCAAATCCCAGCAGTGCCTGCTGATACCTAGTTATTAGCAGTAGTTATTAGTATATTATTTAGAAACCTTTTCAACTACATCTTATGTAAAGTGAGGTGCATGGTGAGCTGTTGAAACAACTTTAGATTTCGTGCAAAAAAGGCGCTGTGGTTGTCTAGTAAACAGGCGATCCTGGGTTCAAATCCCAGCAGCGCCTGCTGATACCTATTTACAGCTTTTGATAGATTGCACATTATTTAGAAGCATTTTCAAGTACACCTTATGTAAAGTGAGGTGCATATTGAGCTGTAAAAACAACAACAACTTTAAATTTTACCCGAATAAGGTTGATGTTGCTTAGCTGGTCAAAGTGCCAGTCTTGTAAACAGGAGATCCTGGGTTCAACTCCCAGCAGTGCCAGGTGATACCTATTGACACATATAGATAGATTGCAGGTTATTTAGAAAGCATTTTCACATACACCTTATGTAAAGTGAGGTGTAGGTTCAAATCCCAGCAGTGCCCGCTGATACCAAACTACAGATTTAGATGGATTGCACATTATTTAGGAGCATTTTAACGTACACCTTATGTAAAGTGAGGTGTAGAAACAACTTTAGATTTTGCCAAATCAAGGCGCTGTGGGTTAGCTGGTCAAGGTGCCTGTCTTGAAAACAGGAGATCTTGGGTTCAAAATCCCAGCAGTGCCTGGTGATACCTATTTACATCTGTAGTAAATTGCAGGTTATTTAGAACCATTTTCACGTCCACCTTATGTAAAGTTAGGTGTAGAAAACAACTTTAAATATTGAAATTACAAGGCGCTGTGGCTTACCTATTTACAGCTTTTGATAGATTGCACATTATTTAGAAGCATTTTCAAGTACACCTTATGTAAAAATTGAGGTGCATGTTGAGCTGTAAAAACAACAACAACTTTAAATTTTACCCGAATAAGGTGATGTTGCTTAGCTGGTCAAAGTGCCTGTCCTTGTAAACAGGAGATCAGGCGTTCAACTCACAGCAGTGCCAGGTGATACCTAATTACAGATTTGGATAGATTGTAGGTTATTGAGATCCATTTTCACGTACACCTTAGTAAAGTGAGCTGTGGAAACAACTTTAGAATTTTGCACAAAAAAAGGCGCTGTGGCTTAGCTGGTCAAAGTGCCTATCTTGTAAACAGGGAGATCCTGGGTTCAAATCTCCAGCAGTGCCTGCTGATACCAAAATACAGATTTAGATAAATTGCACATTATTTAGAAGCATTTTCAAGTACAACCTTATGTAAAGTGAGGTGCATGTTGAGTTGTAAAAACACCTTTAATTTGCCCATTAAGGTGCTGTGGCTTAGATGGTCAAAGTGCCTGGCTTCTAAACAAGAGATCCTGGGTTCAAATCCCAGCAGTGTCTTTTGATAGTTGCTTACATTTGTATATAGATTTTCACGTACACCTTATGTAAAGTGAGGTGGAGAAACAATAATAGATTGCATGTTATTTAGAAATATTTTCAACTAAATCTTATGTAAAGTGAGGTGCATGGTGAGCTGTGGAAACACCTTTAGATTTCGCGCAAAAAAGGCACTGTGGCTTAGCTGGTCAAAGTGCCTGTCTAGTAAACAGGAGATCCTGGGTTGAAATACCAGCAGCGCCTGCTGATACCTATTTACAGCTTTTGATAGATTGCACATTATTTAGAAGCATTTTCAAGTACACATTATGTAAAGTGAGGTGCATGTTGAGCTGTAAAACAACAACAACTTTAAATTTTACCCGAAAAAGGTGATGTTGCTTAGCTGGTCAAAGTGCCTGTCTTGTAAACAGGAGATCCTGGGTTCAACTCACAGCAGTGCCAGGTGATACCTATTTACAGATTTGGATAGATTGTAGGTAATTGAGATCCATTTTCACGTACACCTTATGTAAAGTGAGGTGTAGGAACATCTTTAAATATTGCAGCAACAACGGCGCTGTGGCTTAGCTGGTCACAGTGCCTGTCTTGTAACAGGAGATCCTGGGTTCAACTCCCAGCAGTGCCAGGTGATACCTATTTACACATATAGATAGATTGCAGGTTATTTAGCAGTGCCCCGCTGATACCAAATTACAGATTTAGATAGATTGCACATTATTTAGGAGCATTTTAACGTACACCTTATGTAAAGTGAGGGTGTAGAAAACAACTTTAGATTTTGGCCAAGAGTCAAGGCGCTGTGGGTTAGCTGGTCAAGGTGCCTGTCTTCAAAACGAGATCTTGGGTCAAATCCCAGCAGTGCCTGGTGATACCTATTTACATCTGTAGGTAAATTGCAGGTTATTTAGAACCATTTTCACGTCCACCTTATGTAAAGTTAGGTGTAAAAACAACTTTAAGGTTTGAAATTACAAGGCGCTGTGGCTTAGCTGGTCAAAGTGCCTGTCTAGTAAACAGGAGATCCTGGGTTCAAATCCCGCAGTGCCTGCTGATACCTAGTTATTAGTATATTATTTAGAAACCTTTTCAACTACATCTTATGTAAAGTGAGGTGCAATGTGAGCTGTTTGAAACAACTTTAGATTTCGTGCAAAAAAAGGCGCTGTGGGTGTCTAGTAAACAGGCGATCCTGGGTTCAAATCCCAGCAGCGCCTGCTGATACCTATTTACAACAGCTTTTGATAGATTGCACATTATTTAGAACATTTTCAAGTACAGACCTTATGTAAAGTGAGGTGCATATTGAGCTGTAAAAAACAACAACAACTTTAAAATTTTACCCGAATAAGGTGATGTTGCTTACTGGTCAAAGTGACTGTCTTGTAAACAGGAGACCTGGGTTCAACTCACAGCAGTGCCAGGTGATACCTAATTACAGATTTGGATAGATTGTAGGTATTGGAGATCCATTTTCACGTACACCTTATGTAAAGTGAGGTGTAGGAACATCTTTAAATATCGCAATAACAAGGCGCTGTGGCTTAGCTGGTCAAAGTGCCTGTCTAGTAAACAGGAGATCCTGGGTTCAAATCCCAGCAGTGCCTGCTGATACCTGTTTACAGATGTAAATCGATTGCATATTATTTAAAAAACCTTTTCACTACGTCTTATGTAAAGTGAGGTGCATAGTGAGCTGTGGAAACAACTTTAGATTTGGTGGGCAAAAAAAGGCACTGTGGCTCAGCTGGTCAAGTGGGCGTGTTTTATAAACAGGGATCCTGGGTTCAATCGCAGGCAGTGCCTGCTGATACATATTTACCGATTTAGATAGATTGCACAATACTTAGAAGCATTTATTCACGTACATCTTATGTAAAGTGAGGTGCATGGTGAGCTGTGGAAACAACTTTAGATTTTGTGCTAAAAAGGCGCTGTGGCTTAGCTGGTCAAAGTGCCTGTCTAGTAAACAGGAGATCCTGGGTTGAAATCCCAGCAGCGCCTGCTGATACCTATTTACAGCTTTTGATAGATTGCACATTATTTAGAAGCATTTTCAAGTACACCTTATGTAAAGTGAGGTGTATAAAACTTTAAATTCAGAAAAAGGTGTGGGTGCTGGTCAATGTGCCTGTCTTGTAAACAGGAGATCATGGTTCAACTCACAGCAGTGCCTGGTGATACCTATTTACATTGTAGGTATTGCAGGTTATTAAGAACATTTTCACGTACACCTTATGTAAGTGAGGTGTAAAACACTTTAAATGTCACAATAACAAGGCGCTGTGGGTTAGCTGGTCAAAGTGCCTGTCTAGTAAACAGGAGATCCTGGGTTCAAATCCCATCATGCCTGGATACCTATTTACATTGTAGTAATTGCACAATATTAAAACATTTTCACGTACATCTTATGTAAGTGAGGTGCATGTGAGCTGTGGAAACAACTTTAGATTTTGTCTAAAAGGCGCTGTGGCTTAGCTGGTCAAAGTGCCTGTCTAGTAAACAGGAGATCCTGGGTTGAAATCCCAGCAGTGCCTGCTGATACCTATTTACAGTTTTGATAGATTGCACATTATTTAGAAGCATTTTCAATACATCCTTATGTAAAGTGAGGTGCATGTGAGCTGTAAACAACTTTAGATTTCGCGCAAAAAGGCGATGTGCTTAGCTGGTCAAAGTGCCTGTCTAGTAAACAGGAGATCCTGGGTTCAAATCACAGCAGCGCCTGCTACCTATTTACAGCTTTGATAGATTGCACATTATTTAGAGCATTTTCAATTACACCTTATGTAAAGTGAGGTGCATGTTGAGCTGTAAAAACAACAACAACTTTAAATTTTACCCGAATAAGGTGATGTTGCTTAGCTGGTCAAAGTGCCTGTCTTGTAAACAGGAGATCATGCGTTCAACTCACAGCAGTGCCAGGTGATACCTAATTACAGATTTGGATAGATTGTAGGTTATTGAGATCCATTTTCACGTACACCTTATGTGTGAGCTGTGGAAACAACTTTAGATATTGCACAAAAAAGGCGCTGTGGCTTAGCTGGTCAAAGTGCCTGTCTTGTAAACAGGAGATCCTGGTTTCAAATCCAGCAGTGCCAGGTGATACCTATTTACACATATAGATAGATTGCAGGTTATTTAGAAGCATTTTCACATACACCTTATGTAAAGTGAGGTGTAGGTTCAAATCCCAGCAGTGCCCGCTGATACCAAATTACAGATTTAGATAGATTGCACATTATTTAGGAGCATTTTAACGTACACCTTATGTAAAGTAAGGTGTAGAAACAACTTTAGATTTTGCCAAATCAAGGCGCTGTGGGTTAGCTGGTCAAGGTGCCTGTCTTGAAAACAGGAGATCTTGGGTTCAAATCCCAGCAGTGCTGGTGATACCTATTTACATCTGTAGGTAAATTGCAGGTTATTTAGAACCATTTTCACGTCCACCTTATGTAAAGTTAGTGTAGAAACAACTTTAAATATTGAAATTACAAGGCGCTGTGGCTTAGCTGGTCAAAGTGCCTGTCTAGTAAACAGGAATCCTGGGTTCAAATCCAGCAGTGCCTGCTGATACCTAGTTATTAGAGTAGTTATTAGTATATTATTTAGAAACCTTTTCAACTACATCTTATGTAAAGTGAGGTGCATGGTGAGCTGTTGAAACAACTTTAGATTTCGTGCAAAAAAGGCGCTGTGGTTGTCTAGTAACAGGCGATCCTGGGTTCAAATCCCAGCAGCGCCTGCTGATACCTATTTACAGCTTTTGATAGATTGCACATTATTTAGAAGCATTTTCAAGTACACCTTATGTAAATGAGGTGCATATTGAGCTGTAAAAACAACAACAACTTTAAATTTTACCCGAATAAGGTGATGTTGCTTAGCTGGTCAAAGTGACTGTCTTGTAAACAGGAGATCCTGGGTTCAACTCACAGCAGTGCCAGGTGATACCTAATTACAGATTTGGATAGATTGTAGGTAATTGAGATCCATTTTCACGTACACCTTATGTAAAGTGAGGTGTAGGAAATCTTTAAATATCACAATAACAAGGCGCTGTGGCTTAGCTGGTCAAAGTGCCTGTCTAGTAAACAGGAAATCCTGGTTCAAATCCCAGCAGTGCCTGCTGATACCTGTTTACAGATGTAAATCGATTGCATATTATTAAAAAACCTTTTCAACTACGTCTTATGTAAAGTGAGGTGCATGGTGAGCTGTCGAAGCAACTTTAGATTTCGTGCAAAAAAGGCGCTGTGGCTGTCTAGTAAACAGGAGATCCTGGGTTCAAATCCCAGCAGCGCCTGCTGATACCTATTTACAGCTTTGATAGATTGCACTTTATTTAGAAGCATTTTCAAGTACACCTTATGTAAAGTGAGGTGCATGTTGAGCTGTAAAAACCAACAACAACTTTAAATTTTACCCGAATAAGGTGATGTTTGCTTAGCTGGTCAAAGTGCCTGTCTTGTAAACAGGAGATCATGCGTTCAACTCACAGCAGTGCCAGGTGATACCTAATTACGATTTGGATTAGATTGTAGGTTATTGAGATCCATTTTCACGTACACCTTATGTAAAGTGAGGTGCATGTTGAGCTGTAAAAACAACAAACAACTTTAAATTTTACCCGAATACGGTGATGTTGCTTAGCTGGTCAAAGTGCCTGTCTTGTAAACAAGAGATCATGTGTTCAACTCACAGCAGTGCCAGGTGATACCTAATTACAGATTTGGATAGATTGTAGGTTATTGAGATCCATTTTCACGTACACCTTATGTAAAGTGAGCTGTGGAAACAACTTTAGATATTGCACAAAAAAGGCACTGTGGCTTAGCTGGTCAAAGTGGCCTGTCTTGTAACAGGAGATCCTGGGTTCAAATCCCAGCAGTGCCTGCTGATACCAAATTACAGATTTAGATAAATTGCAAATTATTTAGAAGCATTTTCAAGTACACCTTATGTAAAGTAAGGTGCATGTTGAGTGGTAAAACACCTTTAAATTTTGCCCAGTAAGGTGCTGTGGCTTAGATGATCAAAGTGCCTGATTCTAAACAAGAGATCCTGGGTTCAAATCCCAGCAGTGTCTTTTGATAGTTGCTTACATTTGTATATAGATTTTCACGAACACCTTATGTAAAGTGAGGTGGAGAAACAATAATAGATTGCATGTTATTTAGAAATATTTTCAACTACATCTTATGTAAAGTGAGGTGCATGGTGAGCTGTGGAAACAACTTTAAATTTCGCGCAAAAAAAGGCACTGTGGCTTAGCTGGTCAAAGTGCCTGTCTAGTAAACAGGAGATCCTGGGTTGAAATACCAGCAGCGCCTGCTGATTCCTATTTACAGCTTTGATAGATTTCACATTATTTAGAAGCATTTTCAAGTACACCTTATGTAAAGTGAGGTGCATGTTGAGCTGTAAAAACAACAACAACTTTAAATTTTACCCGAATAAGGTGATGTTGCTTAGCTGGTCAAAGTGCCTGTCTTGTAAACAGGAGATCATGCGTTCATCTCACAGCAGTGCCAGGTGATACCTAATTACAGATTTAGATAGATTGCACATTATTTAGAAGCATTTTCAAGTACACCTTATGTAAAGTGAGGTGCATATTGAGTTGTAAAAAACACCTTTAAATGTGCCCATTGAGGTGCTGTGGCTTAGATGGTCAAAGTGCCTGGCTTCTAAACAAGAGATCCTGGGTTCAAATCCCAGCAGTGTCTTTTGATAGTTGCTTACATTTGTATATAGATTTTCATGTACACCTTATGTAAAGTGAGGTGGAGAAACAATAATAGATTGCTGTTATTTAGAAATATTTTCAACTACATCTTATGTAAAGTGAGATGCATGGTGAGCTTCGGAAACAACTTTAGATTTCGTGCAAAAAAGGCACTGTGGCTTAGCTGGTCAAATTGCCTATCTAGTAAACAGGAGATCCTGGGTTGAAATCCCAGCAGCGCCTGCTGATAGCTATTTACAGCTTTTGATAGATTGCACATTATTTAGAAGCATTTTCAAGTACACCTTATGTAAAGTGAGGTGCATGTGAGCTGTAAAAACAACAACAACTTTAAATTTTACCCGAATAAAGTGATGTTGCTTAGCTGGTCAAAGTGCCTGTCTTGTAAACAGGAGATCATGCGTTCAACTCACAGCAGTCCCAGGTGATACCTAATTACAGATTTGGATAGATTGTAGGTTATTGAGATCCATTTTCACGTACACCTTATGTAAAGTGAGGTGCATGTTGAGCTGTAAAAACAACAACAACTTTAAATTTTACCCGAATAAGGTGATGTTGCTTAGCTGGTCAAAGTGCCTGTCTTGTAAACAAGAGATCATGTGTTCAACTCACAGCAGTGCCAGGTGATACCTAATTACAGATTTGGATAGATTGTAGGTTATTGAGATCCATTTTCACGTACACCTTATGTAAAGTGAGCTGTGGAAACAACTTTAGATATTGCACAAAAAAGGCGCTGTGGTTTAGCTGGTCAAAGTGCCTGTCTTGTAAACAGGAGATCCTGGGTTCAAATCCCAGCAGTGCCTGCTGATACAAAATTACATATTTAGATAAATTGCACATTATTTAGAAGCATTTTCAAGTACATCTTATGTAAAGTGAGGTGCATGGTGAGCTGTGGAAACAACTTTAGATTTCGTGCAAAAAAGGCGCTGTGGTTGTCTAGTAAACAGGCGATCCTGGGTTCAAATCCCAGCAGCGCCTGCTGATACCTATTTACAGCTTTTGATAGATTGCACATTATTTAGAAGCATTTTCAAGTACACCTTATGTAAAGTGAGGTGCATATTGAGCTGTAAAAACAACAACAACTTTAAATTTTACCCGAATAAGGTGATGTTGCTTAGCTGGTCAAAGTGACTGTCTTGTAAACAGGAGATCCTGGGTTCAACTCACAGCAGTGCCAGGTGATACCTAATTACAGATTTGGATAGATTGTAGGTAATTGAGATCCATTTTCACGTACACCTTATGTAAAGTGAGGTGTAGGAACATCTTTAAATGTCGCAATAACAGATGTAAATCGATTGCATATTATTTAAAAACCTTTTCAACTACGTCTTATGTAAAGTGAGGTGCATAGTGAGCTGTGGAAACAACTTTAGATTTGGTGCAAAAAAGGCACTGTGGCTCAGCTGGTCAAAGTGCGTGTTTTGTAAACAGGAGATCCTGGGTTCAAATCGCAGCAGTGCCTGCTGATACCTATTTACCGATTTAGATAGATTGCACAATACTTAGAACCATTTTCACGTACATCTTATGTAAAGTGAGGTGCATGGTGAGCTGTGGAAACAACTTTAGATTTTGTGCTAAAAAGGCGCTGTGGCTTAGCTGGTCAAAGTGCCTGTCTTGTAAACAGGAGATCCTGGGTTCAACTCCCAGCAGTGCCAGGTGATACCTATTTACACATATAGATAGATTGGAGGTTATGTAGAAGCATTTTCACATACACCTTATGTAAAGTGAGGTGTAGGTTCAAATCCCAGCAGTGCCCGCTGATACCAAATTATAGATTTAGATAGATTGCACATTATTTAGGAGCATTTTAACGTACACCTTATGTAAAGTGAAGTGTAGAAACAACTTTAGATTTTGCCAAATCAAGGCACTGTGGGTTAGCTGGTCAAGGTGCCTGTCTTGAAAACAGGAGATCTTGGGTTCAAGTCCCAGCAGTGCCTGGTGATACCTATTTACATCTGTAGGTAAATTGCAGGTTATTTAGAACCATTTTCACGTCCACCTTATGTAAAGTTAGGTGTAGAAACAACTTTAAATATTGAAATTACAAGGCGCTGTGGCTTAGCTGGTCAAAGTGCCTGTCTAGTAAACAGGAGATCCTGGGTTCAAATCCCAGCAGTGCCTGCTGATACCTAGTTATTAGCAGTAGTTATTAGTATATTATTTAGAAACCTTTTCAACTACATCTTATGTAAAGTGAGGTGCATGGTGAGCTGTTGAAACAACTTTAGATTTCGTGCAAAAAAGGCGCTGTGGTTGTCTAGTAAACAGGCGATCCTGGGTTCAAATCCCAGCAGCGCCTGCTGATACCTATTTACAGCTTTTGATAGATTGCACATTATTTAGAAGCATTTTCAAGTACACCTTATGTAAAGTGAGGTGCATATTGAGCTGTAAAAACAACAACAACTTTAAATTTTACCCGAATAAGGTGATGTTGCTTAGCTGGTCAAAGTGCCAGTCTTGTAAACAGGAGATCCTGGTTCAACTCCCAGCAGTGCCAGGTGATACCTATTTACACATATAGATAGATTGCAGGTTATTTAGAAGCATTTTCACATACACCTTATGTAAAGTGAGGTGTAGGTTCAAATCCCAGCAGTGCCCGCTGATACCAAACTACAGATTTAGATGGATTGCACATTATTTAGGAGCATTTTAACGTACACCTTATGTAAAGTGAGGTGTAGAAACAACTTTAGATTTTGCCAAATCAAGGCGCTGTGGGTTAGCTGGTCAAGGTGCCTGTCTTGAAAACAGGAGATCTTGGGTTCAAATCCCAGCAGTGCCTGGTGATACCTATTTACATCTGTAGGTAAATTGCAGGTTATTTAGAAACCATTTTCACGTCCACCTTATGTAAAGTTAGGTGTAGAAACAACTTTAAATATTGAAATTACAAGGCGCTGTGGCTTACCTATTTACAGCTTTTGATAGATTGCACATTATTTAGAAGCATTTTCAAGTACACCTTATGTAAAATGAGGTGCATGTTGAGCTGTAAAAACAACAACAACTTTAAATTTTACCCGAATAAGGTGATGTTGCTTAGCTGGTCAAAGTGCCTGTCTTGTAAACAGGAGATCATGCGTTCAACTCACAGCAGTGCCAGGTGATACCTAATTACAGATTTGGATAGATTGTAGGTTATTGAGATCCATTTTCACGTACACCTTATGTAAAGTGAGCTGTGGAAACAACTTTAGAATTTTGCACAAAAAAGGCGCTGTGGCTTAGCTGGTCAAAGTGCCTATCTTGTAAACAGGAGATCCTGGGTTCAAATCCCAGCAGTGCCTGCTGATACCAAAATACAGATTTAGATAAATTGCACATTATTTAGAAGCATTTTCAAGTACACCTTATGTAAAGTGAGGTGCATGTTGAGTTGTAAAAACACCTTTGAATGTTGCCCATTAAGGTGCTGTGGCTTAGATGGTCAAAGTGCCTGGCTTCTAAACAAGAGATCCTGGGTTCAAATCCCAGCAGTGTCTTTTGATAGTTGCTTACATTTGTATATAGATTTTCACGTACACCTTATGTAAAGTGAGGTGGAGAAACAATAATAGATTGCATGTTATTTAGAAATATTTTCAACTAAATCTTATGTAAAGTGAGGTGCATGGTGAGCTGTGGAAACACCTTTAGATTTCGCGCAAAAAAGGCACTGTGGCTTAGCTGGTCAAAGTGCCTGTCTAGTAAACAGGAGATCCTGGGTTGAAATACCAGCAGCGCCTGCTGATACCTATTTACAGCTTTTGATAGATTGCACATTATTTAGAAGCATTTTCAAGTACACATTATGTAAAGTGAGGTGCATGTTGAGCTGTAAAAACAACAACAACTTTAAATTTTACCCGAAAAGGTGATGTTGCTTAGCTGGTCAAAGTGCCTGTCTTGTAAACAGGAGATCCTGGGTTCAACTCACAGCAGTGCCAGGTGATACCTATTTACAGATTTGGATAGATTGTAGGTAATTGAGATCCATTTTCACGTACACCTTATGTAAAGTGAGGTGTAGGAACATCTTTAAATATTGCAGCAACAACGGCGCTGTGGCTTAGCTGGTCAAAGTGCCTGTCTTGTAAACAGGAGATCCTGGGTTCAACTCCCAGCAGTGCCAGGTGATACCTATTTACACATATAGATAGATTGCAGGTTATTTAGCAGTGCCCGCTGATACCAAATTACAGATTTAGATAGATTGCACATTATTTAGGAGCATTTTAACGTACACCTTATGTAAAGTGAGGTGTAGAAACAACTTTAGATTTTGCCAAATCAAGGCGCTGTGGGTTAGCTGGTCAAGGTGCCTGTCTTCAAAACAGGAGATCTTGGGTTCAAATCCCAGCAGTGCCTGGTGATACCTATTTACATCTGTAGGTAAATTGCAGGTTATTTAGAACCATTTTCACGTCCACCTTATGTAAAGTTAGGTGTAGAAACAACTTTAAGTTTTGAAATTACAAGGCGCTGTGGCTTAGCTGGTCAAAGTGCCTGTCTAGTAAACAGGAGATCCTGGGTTCAAATCCCAGCAGTGCCTGCTGATACCTAGTTATTAGTATATTATTTAGAAACCTTTTCAACTACATCTTATGTAAAGTGAGGTGCATGGTGAGCTGTTGAAACAACTTTAGATTTCGTGCAAAAAGGCGCTGTGGTTGTCTAGTAAACAGGCGATCCTGGGTTCAAATCCCAGCAGCGCCTGCTGATACCTATTTACAGCTTTTGATAGATTGCACATTATTTAGAAGCATTTTCAAGTACACCTTATGTAAAGTGAGGTGCATATTGAGCTGTAAAAACAACAACAACTTTAAATTTTACCCGAATAAGGTGATGTTGCTTAGCTGGTCAAAGTGACTGTCTTGTAAACAGGAGATCCTGGGTTCAACTCACAGCAGTGCCAGGTGATACCTAATTACAGATTTGGATAGATTGTAGGTAATTGAGATCCATTTTCACGTACACCTTATGTAAAGTGAGGTGTAGGAACATCTTTAAATATCGCAATAACAAGGCGCTGTGGCTTAGCTGGTCAAAGTGCCTGTCTAGTAAACAGGAGATCCTGGGTTCAAATCCCAGCAGTGCCTGCTGATACCTGTTTACAGATGTAAATCGATTGCATATTATTTAAAAACCTTTTCAACTACGTCTTATGTAAAGTGAGGTGCATAGTGAGCTGTGGAAACAACTTTAGATTTGGTGCAAAAAAGGCACTGTGGCTCAGCTGGTCAAAGTGCGTGTTTTATAAACAGGAGATCCTGGGTTCAAATCGCAGCAGTGCCTGCTGATACCTATTTACCGATTTAGATAGATTGCACAATACTTAGAAGCATTTTCACGTACATCTTATGTAAAGTGAGGTGCATGGTGAGCTGTGGAAACAACTTTAGATTTTGTGCTAAAAAGGCGCTGTGGCTTAGCTGGTCAAAGTGCCTGTCTAGTAAACAGGAGATCCTGGGTTGAAATCCCAGCAGCGCCTGCTGATACCTATTTACAGCTTTTGATAGATTGCACATTATTTAGAAGCATTTTCAAGTACACCTTATGTAAAGTGAGGTGCATGTTGAGCTGTAAAAACAACAACAACTTTAAATTTTACCCGAATAAGGTGATGTTGCTTAGCTGGTCAATGTGCCTGTCTTGTAAACAGGAGATCATGCGTTCAACTCACAGCAGTGCCTGGTGATACCTATTTACATCTGTAGGTAAATTGCAGGTTATTAAGAACCATTTTCACGTACACCTTATGTAAAGTTAGGTGTAGAAACAACTTTAAATGTCACAATAACAAGGCGCTGTGGCTTAGCTGGTCAAAGTGCCTGTCTAGTAAACAGGAGATCCTGGGTTCAGATCCCATTGATAGTTGCTTACATTTGTATATAGATTTTCACGTACACCTTATGTAAAGTGAGGTGGAGAAACAATAATAGATTGCATGTTATTTAGAAATATTTTCAACTACATCTTATGTAAAGTGAGGTGCATGGTGAGCTGTGGAAACACCTTTAGATTTCGCGCAAAAAAGGCACTGTGGCTTAGCTGGTCAAAGTGCCTGTCTAGTAACAGGAGATCCTGGGTTGAAATCGCAGCAGTGCCTGCTGATACCTATTTACCGATTTAGATAGATTGCACAATACTTAGAAGCATTTTCACGTACATCTTATGTAAAGTGAGGTGCATGGTGAGCTGTGGAAACAACTTTAGATTTTGTGCTAAAAAGGCGCTGTGGCTTAGCTGATCAAAGTGCCTGTCTAGTAAACAGGCGATCCTGGGTTCAAATCCCAGCAGCGCCTGCTGATACCTATTTACAGCTTTTGATAGATTGCACATTATTTAGAAGCATTTTCAAGTACACCTTATGTAAAGTGAGGTGCATATTGAGCTGTAAAAACAACAACAACTTTAAATTTTACCCGAATAAGGTGATGTTGCTTAGCTGGTCAAAGTGACTGTCTTGTAAACAGGAGATCCTGGGTTCAACTCACAGCAGTGCCAGGTGATACCTATTTACAGATTTGGATAGATTGTAGGTAATTGAGATCCATTTTCACGTACACCTTATGTAAAGTGAGGTGTAGGAACATCTTTAAATATTGCAGCAACAACGGCGCTGTGGCTTAGCTGGTCAAAGTGCCTGTCTTGTAAACAGGAGATCCTGGGTTCAACTCCCAGCAGTGCCAGGTGATACCTATTTACACATATAGATAGATTGCAGGTTATTTAGCAGTGCCCGCTGATACCAAATTACAGATTTAGATAGATTGCACATTATTTAGGAGCATTTTAACGTACACCTTATGTAAAGTGAGGTGTAGAAACAACTTTAGATTTTGCCAAATCAAGGCGCTGTGGGTTAGCTGGTCAAGGTGCCTGTCTTCAAAACAGGAGATCTTGGGTTCAAATCCCAGCAGTGCCTGGTGATACCTATTTACATCTGTAGGTAAATTGCAGGTTATTTAGAACCATTTTCACGTCCACCTTATGTAAAGTTAGGTGTAGAAACAACTTTAAGTATTGAAATTACAAGGCGCTGTGGCTTAGCTGGTCAAAGTGCCTGTCTAGTAAACAGGAGATCCTGGGTTCAAATCCCAGCAGTGCCTGCTGATACCTAGTTATTAGTATATTATTTAGAAACCTTTTCAACTACATCTTATGTAAAGTGAGGTGCATGGTGAGCTGTTGAAACAACTTTAGATTTCGTGCAAAAAAGGCGCTGTGGTTGTCTAGTAAACAGGCGATCCTGGGTTCAAATCCCAGCAGCGCCTGCTGATACCTATTTACAGCTTTTGATAGATTGCACATTATTTAGAAGCATTTTCAAGTACACCTTATGTAAAGTGAGGTGCATATTGAGCTGTAAAAACAACAACAACTTTAAATTTTACCCGAATAAGGTGATGTTGCTTAGCTGGTCAAAGTGACTGTCTTGTAAACAGGAGATCCTGGGTTCAACTCACAGCAGTGCCAGGTGATACCTAATTACAGATTTGGATAGATTGTAGGTAATTGAGATCCATTTTCACGTACACCTTATGTAAAGTGAGGTGTAGGAACATCTTTAAATGTCGCAATAACAGATGTAAATCGATTGCATATTATTTAAAAACCTTTTCAACTACGTCTTATGTAAAGTGAGGTGCATAGTGAGCTGTGGAAACAACTTTAGATTTGGTGCAAAAAAGGCACTGTGGCTCAGCTGGTCAAAGTGCGTGTTTTGTAAACAGGAGATCCTGGGTTCAAATCGCAGCAGTGCCTGCTGATACCTATTTACCGATTTAGATAGATTGCACAATACTTAGAACCATTTTCACGTACATCTTATGTAAAGTGAGGTGCATGGTGAGCTGTGGAAACAACTTTAGATTTTGTGCTAAAATGGCGCTGTGGCTTAGCTGGTCAAAGTGCCTGTCTAGTAAACAGGAGATCCTGGGTTCAAATCCCAGCAGTGCCTGCTGATACCTAGTTATTAGCAGTAGTTATTAGTATATTATTTAGAAACCTTTTCAACTACATCTTATGTAAAGTGAGGTGCATGGTGAGCTGTTGAAACAACTTTAGATTTCGTGCAAAAAAGGCGCTGTGGTTGTCTAGTAAACAGGCGATCCTGGGTTCAAATCCCAGCAGCGCCTGCTGATACCTATTTACAGCTTTTGATAGATTGCACATTATTTAGAAGCATTTTCAAGTACACCTTATGTAAAGTGAGGTGCATATTGAGCTGTAAAAACAACAACAACTTTAAATTTTACCCGAATAAGGTGATGTTGCTTAGCTGGTCAAAGTGCCAGTCTTGTAAACAGGAGATCCTGGGTTCAACTCCCAGCAGTGCCAGGTGATACCTATTTACACATATAGATAGATTGCAGGTTATTTAGAAGCATTTTCACATACACCTTATGTAAAGTGAGGTGTAGGTTCAAATCCCAGCAGTGCCCGCTGATACCAAACTACAGATTTAGATGGATTGCACATTATTTAGGAGCATTTTAACGTACACCTTATGTAAAGTGAGGTGTAGAAACAACTTTAGATTTTGCCAAATCAAGGCGCTGTGGGTTAGCTGGTCAAGGTGCCTGTCTTGAAAACAGGAGATCTTGGGTTCAAATCCCAGCAGTGCCTGGTGATACCTATTTACATCTGTAGGTAAATTGCAGGTTATTTAGAACCATTTTCACGTCCACCTTATGTAAAGTTAGGTGTAGAAACAACTTTAAATATTGAAATTACAAGGCGCTGTGGCTTACCTATTTACAGCTTTTGATAGATTGCACATTATTTAGAAGCATTTTCAAGTACACCTTATGTAAAATGAGGTGCATGTTGAGCTGTAAAAACAACAACAACTTTAAATTTTACCCGAATAAGGTGATGTTGCTTAGCTGGTCAAAGTGCCTGTCTTGTAAACAGGAGATCATGCGTTCAACTCACAGCAGTGCCAGGTGATACCTAATTACAGATTTGGATAGATTGTAGGTTATTGAGATCCATTTTCACGTACACCTTATGTAAAGTGAGCTGTGGAAACAACTTTAGAATTTTGCACAAAAAAGGCGCTGTGGCTTAGCTGGTCAAAGTGCCTATCTTGTAAACAGGAGATCCTGGGTTCAAATCCCAGCAGTGCCTGCTGATACCAAAATACAGATTTAGATAAATTGCACATTATTTAGAAGCATTTTCAAGTACACCTTATGTAAAGTGAGGTGCATGTTGAGTTGTAAAAACACCTTTGAATGTTGCCCATTAAGGTGCTGTGGCTTAGATGGTCAAAGTGCCTGGCTTCTAAACAAGAGATCCTGGGTTCAAATCCCAGCAGTGTCTTTTGATAGTTGCTTACATTTGTATATAGATTTTCACGTACACCTTATGTAAAGTGAGGTGGAGAAACAATAATAGATTGCATGTTATTTAGAAATATTTTCAACTAAATCTTATGTAAAGTGAGGTGCATGGTGAGCTGTGGAAACACCTTTAGATTTCGCGCAAAAAAGGCACTGTGGCTTAGCTGGTCAAAGTGCCTGTCTAGTAAACAGGAGATCCTGGGTTGAAATACCAGCAGCGCCTGCTGATACCTATTTACAGCTTTTGATAGATTGCACATTATTTAGAAGCATTTTCAAGTACACATTATGTAAAGTGAGGTGCATGTTGAGCTGTAAAACAACAACAACTTTAAATTTTACCCGAAAAAGGTGATGTTGCTTAGCTGGTCAAAGTGCCTGTCTTGTAAACAGGAGATCCTGGGTTCAACTCACAGCAGTGCCAGGTGATACCTATTTACAGATTTGGATAGATTGTAGGTAATTGAGATCCATTTTCACGTACACCTTATGTAAAGTGAGGTGTAGGAACATCTTTAAATATTGCAGCAACAACGGCGCTGTGGCTTAGCTGGTCAAAGTGCCTGTCTTGTAAACAGGAGATCCTGGGTTCAACTCCCAGCAGTGCCAGGTGATACCTATTTACACATATAGATAGATTGCAGGTTATTTAGCAGTGCCCGCTGATACCAAATTACAGATTTAGATAGATTGCACATTATTTAGGAGCATTTTAACGTACACCTTATGTAAAGTGAGGTGTAGAAACAACTTTAGATTTTGCCAAATCAAGGCGCTGTGGGTTAGCTGGTCAAGGTGCCTGTCTTCAAAACAGGAGATCTTGGGTTCAAATCCCAGCAGTGCCTGGTGATACCTATTTACATCTGTAGGTAAATTGCAGGTTATTTAGAACCATTTTCACGTCCACCTTATGTAAAGTTAGGTGTAGAAACAACTTTAAGTATTGAAATTACAAGGCGCTGTGGCTTAGCTGGTCAAAGTGCCTGTCTAGTAAACAGGAGATCCTGGGTTCAAATCCCAGCAGTGCCTGCTGATACCTAGTTATTAGTATATTATTTAGAAACCTTTTCAACTACATCTTATGTAAAGTGAGGTGCATGGTGAGCTGTTGAAACAACTTTAGATTTCGTGCAAAAAAGGCGCTGTGGTTGTCTAGTAAACAGGCGATCCTGGGTTCAAATCCCAGCAGCGCCTGCTGATACCTATTTACAGCTTTTGATAGATTGCACATTATTTAGAAGCATTTTCAAGTACACCTTATGTAAAGTGAGGTGCATATTGAGCTGTAAAAACAACAACAACTTTAAATTTTACCCGAATAAGGTGATGTTGCTTAGCTGGTCAAAGTGACTGTCTTGTAAACAGGAGATCCTGGGTTCAACTCACAGCAGTGCCAGGTGATACCTAATTACAGATTTGGATAGATTGTAGGTAATTGAGATCCATTTTCACGTACACCTTATGTAAAGTGAGGTGTAGGAACATCTTTAAATATCGCAATAACAAGGCGCTGTGGCTTAGCTGGTCAAAGTGCCTGTCTAGTAAACAGGAGATCCTGGGTTCAAATCCCAGCAGTGCCTGCTGATACCTGTTTACAGATGTAAATCGATTGCATATTATTTAAAAACCTTTTCAACTACGTCTTATGTAAAGTGAGGTGCATAGTGAGCTGTGGAAACAACTTTAGATTTGGTGCAAAAAAGGCACTGTGGCTCAGCTGGTCAAAGTGCGTGTTTTATAAACAGGAGATCCTGGGTTCAAATCGCAGCAGTGCCTGCTGATACCTATTTACCGATTTAGATAGATTGCACAATACTTAGAAGCATTTTCACGTACATCTTATGTAAAGTGAGGTGCATGGTGAGCTGTGGAAACAACTTTAGATTTTGTGCTAAAAAGGCGCTGTGGCTTAGCTGGTCAAAGTGCCTGTCTAGTAAACAGGAGATCCTGGGTTGAAATCCCAGCAGCGCCTGCTGATACCTATTTACAGCTTTTGATAGATTGCACATTATTTAGAAGCATTTTCAAGTACACCTTATGTAAAGTGAGGTGCATGTTGAGCTGTAAAAACAACAACAACTTTAAATTTTACCCGAATAAGGTGATGTTGCTTAGCTGGTCAATGTGCCTGTCTTGTAAACAGGAGATCATGCGTTCAACTCACAGCAGTGCCTGGTGATACCTATTTACATCTGTAGGTAAATTGCAGGTTATTAAGAACCATTTTCACGTACACCTTATGTAAAGTTAGGTGTAGAAACAACTTTAAATGTCACAATAACAAGGCGCTGTGGCTTAGCTGGTCAAAGTGCCTGTCTAGTAAACAGGAGATCCTGGGTTCAGATCCCATTGATAGTTGCTTACATTTGTATATAGATTTTCACGTACACCTTATGTAAAGTGAGGTGGAGAAACAATAATAGATTGCATGTTATTTAGAAATATTTTCAACTACATCTTATGTAAAGTGAGGTGCATGGTGAGCTGTGGAAACACCTTTAGATTTCGCGCAAAAAAGGCACTGTGGCTTAGCTGGTCAAAGTGCCTGTCTAGTAAACAGGAGATCCTGGGTTGAAATCGCAGCAGTGCCTGCTGATACCTATTTACCGATTTAGATAGATTGCACAATACTTAGAAGCATTTTCACGTACATCTTATGTAAAGTGAGGTGCATGGTGAGCTGTGGAAACAACTTTAGATTTTGTGCTAAAAAGGCGCTGTGGCTTAGCTGATCAAAGTGCCTGTCTAGTAAACAGGCGATCCTGGGTTCAAATCCCAGCAGCGCCTGCTGATACCTATTTACAGCTTTTGATAGATTGCACATTATTTAGAAGCATTTTCAAGTACACCTTATGTAAAGTGAGGTGCATATTGAGCTGTAAAAACAACAACAACTTTAAATTTTACCCGAATAAGGTGATGTTGCTTAGCTGGTCAAAGTGACTGTCTTGTAAACAGGAGATCCTGGGTTCAACTCACAGCAGTGCCAGGTGATACCTATTTACAGATTTGGATAGATTGTAGGTAATTGAGATCCATTTTCACGTACACCTTATGTAAAGTGAGGTGTAGGAACATCTTTAAATATTGCAGCAACAACGGCGCTGTGGCTTAGCTGGTCAAAGTGCCTGTCTTGTAAACAGGAGATCCTGGGTTCAACTCCCAGCAGTGCCAGGTGATACCTATTTACACATATAGATAGATTGCAGGTTATTTAGCAGTGCCCGCTGATACCAAATTACAGATTTAGATAGATTGCACATTATTTAGGAGCATTTTAACGTACACCTTATGTAAAGTGAGGTGTAGAAACAACTTTAGATTTTGCCAAATCAAGGCGCTGTGGGTTAGCTGGTCAAGGTGCCTGTCTTCAAAACAGGAGATCTTGGGTTCAAATCCCAGCAGTGCCTGGTGATACCTATTTACATCTGTAGGTAAATTGCAGGTTATTTAGAACCATTTTCACGTCCACCTTATGTAAAGTTAGGTGTAGAAAACAACTTTAAGTATTGAAATTACAAGGCGCTGTGGCTTAGCTGGTCAAAGTGCCTGTCTAGTAAACAGGAGATCCTGGGTTCAAATCCCAGCAGTGCCTGCTGATACCTAGTTATTAGTATATTATTTAGAAACCTTTTCAACTACATCTTATGTAAAGTGAGGTGCATGGTGAGCTGTTGAAACAACTTTAGATTTCGTGCAAAAAAGGCGCTGTGGTTGTCTAGTAAACAGGCGATCCTGGGTTCAAATCCCAGCAGCGCCTGCTGATACCTATTTACAGCTTTTGATAGATTGCACATTATTTAGAAGCATTTTCAAGTACACCTTATGTAAAGTGAGGTGCATATTGAGCTGTAAAAACAACAACAACTTTAAATTTTACCCGAATAAGGTGATGTTGCTTAGCTGGTCAAAGTGACTGTCTTGTAAACAGGAGATCCTGGGTTCAACTCACAGCAGTGCCAGGTGATACCTAATTACAGATTTGGATAGATTGTAGGTAATTGAGATCCATTTTCACGTACACCTTATGTAAAGTGAGGTGTAGGAACATCTTTAAATGTCGCAATAACAGATGTAAATCGATTGCATATTATTTAAAAACCTTTTCAACTACGTCTTATGTAAAGTGAGGTGCATAGTGAGCTGTGGAAACAACTTTAGATTTGGTGCAAAAAAGGCACTGTGGCTCAGCTGGTCAAAGTGCGTGTTTTGTAAACAGGAGATCCTGGGTTCAAATCGCAGCAGTGCCTGCTGATACCTATTTACCGATTTAGATAGATTGCACAATACTTAGAACCATTTTCACGTACATCTTATGTAAAGTGAGGTGCATGGTGAGCTGTGGAAACAACTTTAGATTTTGTGCTAAAATGGCGCTGTGGCTTAGCTGGTCAAAGTGCCTGTCTTGTAAACAGGAGATCCTGGGTTCAACTCCCAGCAGTGCCAGGTGATACCTATTTACACATATAGATAGATTGGAGGTTATGTAGAAGCATTTTCACATACACCTTATGTAAAGTGAGGTGTAGGTTCAAATCCCAGCAGTGCCCGCTGATACCAAATTACAGATTTAGATAGATTGCACATTATTTAGGAGCATTTTAACGTACACCTTATGTAAAGTGAGGTGTAGAAACAACTTTAGATTTTGCCAAATCAAGGCACTGTGGGTTAGCTGGTCAAGGTGCCTGTCTTGAAAACAGGAGATCTTGGGTTCAAGTCCCAGCAGTGCCTGGTGATACCTATTTACATCTGTAGGTAAATTGCAGGTTATTTAGAACCATTTTCACGTCCACCTTATGTAAAGTTAGGTGTAGAAACAACTTTAAATATTGAAATTACAAGGCGCTGTGGCTTAGCTGGTCAAAGTGCCTGTCTAGTAAACAGGAGATCCTGGGTTCAAATCCCAGCAGTGCCTGCTGATACCTAGTTATTAGCAGTAGTTATTAGTATATTATTTAGAAACCTTTTCAACTACATCTTATGTAAAGTGAGGTGCATGGTGAGCTGTTGAAACAACTTTAGATTTCGTGCAAAAAAGGCGCTGTGGTTGTCTAGTAAACAGGCGATCCTGGGTTCAAATCCCAGCAGCGCCTGCTGATACCTATTTACAGCTTTTGATAGATTGCACATTATTTAGAAGCATTTTCAAGTACACCTTATGTAAAGTGAGGTGCATATTGAGCTGTAAAAACAACAACAACTTTAAATTTTACCCGAATAAGGTGATGTTGCTTAGCTGGTCAAAGTGCCAGTCTTGTAAACAGGAGATCCTGGGTTCAACTCCCAGCAGTGCCAGGTGATACCTATTTACACATATAGATAGATTGCAGGTTATTTAGAAGCATTTTCGCATACACCTTATGTAAAGTGAGGTGTAGGTTCAAATCCCAGCAGTGCCCGCTGATACCAAATTACAGATTTAGATGGATTGCACATTATTTAGGAGCATTTTAACGTACACCTTATGTAAAGTGAGGTGTAGAAACAACTTTAGATTTTGCCAAATCAAGGCGCTGTGGGTTAGCTGGTCAAGGTGCCTGTCTTGAAAACACGAGATCTTGGGTTCAAATCCCAGCAGTGCCTGGTGATACCTATTTACATCTGTAGGTAAATTGCAGGTTATTTAGAACCATTTTCACGTCCACCTTATGTAAAGTTAGGTGTAGAAACAACTTTAAATATTGAAATTACATGGCGCTGTGGCTTACCTATTTACAGCTTTTGATAGATTGCACATTATTTAGAAGCATTTTCAAGTACACCTTATGTAAAGTGAGGTGCATGTTGAGCTGTAAAAACAACAACAACTTTAAATTTTACCCGAATAAGGTGATGTTGCTTAGCTGGTCAAAGTGCCTGTCTTGTAAACAGGAGATCATGCGTTCAACTCACAGCAGTGCCAGGTGATACCTAATTACAGATTTGGATAGATTGTAGGTTATTGAGATCCATTTTCACGTACACCTTATGTAAAGTGAGCTGTGGAAACAACTTTAGATTTTGCACAAAAAAGGCGCTGTGGCTTAGCTGGTCAAAGTGCCTATCTTGTAAACAGGAGATCCTGGGTTCAAATCCCAGCAGTGCCTGCTGATACCAAATTACAGATTTAGATAAATTGCACATTATTTAGAAGCATTTTCAAGTACACCCTATGTAAAGTGAGGTGCATGTTGAGTTGTAAAAACACCTTTAAATTTTGCCCATTAAGGTGCTGTGGCTTAGATGGTCAAAGTGCCTGGCTTCTAAACAAGAGATCCTGGGTTCAAATCCCAGCAGTGTCTTTTGATAGTTGCTTACATTTGTATATAGATTTTCACGTACACCTTATGTAAAGTGAGGTGGAGAAACAATAATAGATTGCATGTTATTTAGAAATATTTTCAACTAAATCTTATGTAAAGTGAGGTGCATGGTGAGCTGTGGAAACACCTTTAGATTTCGCGCAAAAAAGGCACTGTGGCTTAGCTGGTCAAAGTGCCTGTCTAGTAAACAGGAGATCCTGGGTTGAAATACCAGCAGCGCCTGCTGATACCTATTTACAGCTTTTGATAGATTGCACATTATTTAGAAGCATTTTCAAGTACACATTATGTAAAGTGAGGTGCATGTTGAGCTGTAAAAACAACAACAACTTTAAATTTTACCCGAATAAGGTGATGTTGCTTAGCTGGTCAAAGTGCCTGTCTTATAAACAGGAGATCCTGGGTTCAACTCACAGCAGTGCCAGGTGATACCTATTTACAGATTTGGATAGATTGTAGGTAATTGAGATCCATTTTCACGTACACCTTATGTAAAGTGAGGTGTAGGAACATCTTTAAATATTGCAGCAACAACGGTGCTGTGGCTTAGCTGGTCAAAGTGCCTGTCTTGTAAACAGGAGGTCTTGGGTTCAACTCCCAGCAGTGCCAGGTGATACCTATTTACACATATAGATAGATTGCAGGTTATTTAGCAGTGCCCGCTGATACCAAATTAGAGATTTAGATAGATTGCACATTATTTAGGAGCATTTTAACGTACACCTTATGTAAAGTGAGGTGTAGAAACAACTTTAGATTTTGCCAAATCAAGGCGCTGTGGGTTAGCTGGTCAAGGTGCCTGTCTTCAAAACAGGAGATCTTGGGTTCAAATCCCAGCAGTGCCTGGTGATACCTATTTACATCTGTAGGTAAATTGCAGGTTATTTAGAACCATTTTCACGTCCACCTTATGTAAAGTTAGGTGTAGAAAACAACTTTAAGTATTGAAATTACAAGGCGCTGTGGCTTAGCTGGTCAAAGTGCCTGTCTAGTAAACAGGAGATCCTGGGTTCAAATCCCAGCAGTGCCTGCTGATACCTAGTTATTAGTATATTATTTAGAAACCTTTTCAACTACATCTTATGTAAAGTGAGGTGCATGGTGAGCTGTTGAAACAACTTTAGATTTCGTGCAAAAAAGGCGCTGTGGTTGTCTAGTAAACAGGCGATCCTGGGTTCAAATCCCAGCAGCGCCTGCTGATACCTATTTACAGCTTTTGATAGATTGCACATTATTTAGAAGCATTTTCAAGTACACCTTATGTAAAGTGAGGTGCATATTGAGCTGTAAAAACAACAACAACTTTAAATTTTACCCGAATAAGGTGATGTTGCTTAGCTGGTCAAAGTGACTGTCTTGTAAACAGGAGATCCTGGGTTCAACTCACAGCAGTGCCAGGTGAAACCTAATTACAGATTTGGATAGATTGTAGGTAATTGAGATCCATTTTCACGTACACCTTATGTAAAGTGAGGTGTAGGAACATCTTTAAATGTCGCAATAACAAGGCGCTGTGGCTTAGCTGGTCAAAGTGCCTGTCTAGTAAACAGGAGATCCTGGGTTCAAATCCCAGCAGTGCCTGCTGATACCTGTTTACAGATGTAAATCGATTGCATATTATTTAAAAACCTTTTCAACTACGTCTTATGTAAAGTGAGGTGCATAGTGAGCTGTGGAAACAACTTTAGATTTGGTGCAAAAAAGGCACTGTGGCTCAGCTGGTCAAAGTGCGTGTTTTGTAAACAGGAGATCCTGGGTTCAAATCGCAGCAGTGCCTGCTGATACCTATTTACCGATTTAGATAGATTGCACAATACTTAGAAGCATTTTCACGTACATCTTATGTAAAGTGAGGTGCATGGTGAGCTGTGGAAACAACTTTAGATTTTGTGCTAAAAAGGCGCTGTGGCTTAGCTGGTCAAAGTGCCTGTCTAGTAAACAGGAGATCCTGGGTTCAAATCCCAGCAGCGCCTGCTGATACCTATTTACAGCTTTTGATAGATTGCACATTATTTAGAAGCATTTTCAAGTACACCTTATGTAAAGTGAGGTGCATGTTGAGCTGTAAAAACAACAACAACTTTAAATTTTACCCGAATAAGGTGATGTTGCTTAGCTGGTCAATGTGCCTGTCTTGTAAACAGGAGATCATGCGTTCAACTCACAGCAGTGCCAGGTGCTACCTAATTACAGATTTGAATAGATTGTAGGTTATTGAGATCAATTTTCACGTACACCTTATGTAAAGTGAGGTGTATTAACAACTTTAAATATTGCAGAAACAAGGCCCTGTGGGTTAGCTGGTCAAAGTGCCTGTCTTGTAAACAGGAGATCCTGGGTTCAAATCCCATCATTGCCTGGTGATACCTATTTACATCTGTAGGTAAATTGCAGGTTATTAAGAACCATTTTCACGTACACCTTATGTACAGTTAGGTGTAGAAACACTTTTAAATGTCACAATAACAAGGCGCTGTGGCTTAGCTGGTCAAAGTGCCTGTCTAGTAAACAGGAGATCCTGGGTTCAAATCCCAGCAGTGCCTGCTGATACCTATTTACAGATGTAAATCGATTGCATATTATTTAGAAACCTTTTCAACTACATCCTATGTAAAGTGAGGTGCATAGTGAGCTGTGGAAACAACTTTAGATTTCGCGCAAAAAAGGCACTGTGGCTTAGCTGGTCAAAGTGCCTGTCTAGTAAACAGGAGATCCTGGGTTGAAATACCAGCAGCGCCTGCTGATACCTATTTACAGCTTTTGATAGATTGCACATTATTTAGAAGCATTTTCAATTACACCTTATGTAAAGTGAGGTGCATGTTGAGCTGTAAAAACAACAACAACTTTAAATTTTACCCGAATAAGGTGATGTTGCTTAGCTGGTCAAAGTGCCTGTCTTGTAAACAGGAGATCATGCGTTCAACTCACAGCAGTGCCAGGTGATACCTAATTACAGATTTGGATAGATTGTAGGTTATTGAGATCCATTTTCACGTACACCTTATGTAAAGTGAGGTGCATGTTGAGCTGTAAAAACAACAACAACTTTAAATTTTACCCGAATAAGGTGATGTTGCTTAGTTGGTCAAAGTGCCTGTCTTGTAAACAGGAGATCATGTGTTCAACTCACAGCAGTGCCAGGTGATACCTAATTACAGATTTGGATAGATTGTAGGTTATTGAGATCCATTTTCACGTACACCTTATGTGAAGTGAGCTGTGGAAACAACTTTAGATATTGCACAAAAAAGGCGCTGTGGCTTAGCTGGTCAAAGTGCCTGTCTTGTAAACAGGAGATCCTGGGTTCAAATCCCAGCAGTGCCAGGTGATACCTATTTACACATATAGATAGATTGCAGGTTATTTAGAAGCATTTTCACATACACCTTATGTAAAGTGAGGTGTAGGTTCAAATCCCAGCAGTGCCCGCTGATACCAAATTACAGATTTAGATAGATTGCACATTATTTAGGAGCATTTTAACGTACACCTTATGTAAAGTAAGGTGTAGAAACAACTTTAGATTTTGCCAAATCAAGGCGCTGTGGGTTAGCTGGTCAAGGTGCCTGTCTAGTAAACAGGAGATCCTGGGTTCAAATCCCAGCAGTGCCTGCTGATACCTAGTTATTAGCAGTAGTTATTAGTATATTATTTAGAAACCTTTTCAACTACATCTTATGTAAAGTGAGGTGCATGGTGAGCTGTTGAAACAACTTTAGATTTCGTGCAAAAAAGGCCCTGTGGTTGTCTAGTAAACAGGCGATCCTGGGTTCAAATCCCAGCAGCGCCTGCTGATACCTATTTACAGCTTTTGATAGATTGCACATTATTTAGAAGCATTTTCAAGTACACCTTATGTAAAGTGAGGTGCATATTGAGCTGTAAAAACAACAACAACTTTAAATTTTACCCGAATAAGGTGATGTTGCTTAGCTGGTCAAAGTGCCAGTCTTGTAAACAGGAGATCCTGGGTTCAACTCCCAGCAGTGCCAGGTGATACCTATTTACACATATAGATAGATTGCAGGTTATTTAGAAGCATTTTCGCATACACCTTATGTAAAGTGAGGTGTAGGTTCAAATCCCAGCAGTGCCCGCTGATACCAAATTACAGATTTAGATAGATTGCACATTATTTAGAAGCGTTTGCACGTACACCTTATGTAATGCGAGGTGTAGAAACAACTTTAGATTTTGCCAAATCAAGGCGCTGTGGGTTAGCTGGTCAAAGTGCCTGACTTGTAAACAGGAGATCTTGGGTTCAAATCCTAGCAGTGCCTGGTGATACCTATTTACATCTGTAGGTAAATTGCAGGTTATTTAGAACCATTTTCACGTCCACCTTATGTAAAGTTAGGTGTAGAAACAACTTTAAATATTGAAATTACAAGGCGCTGTGGCTTAGCTGGTCAAAGTGCCTGTCTAGTAAACAGGAGATCCTGGGTTCAAATCCCAGCAGTGCCTGCTGATACCTAGTTATTAGCAGTAGTTATTAGTATATTATTTAGAAACCTTTTCAACTACATCTTATGTAAAGTGAGGTGCATGGTGAGCTGTTGAAACAACTTTAGATTTCGTGCAAAAAAGGCGCTGTGGTTGTCTAGTAAACAGGCGATCCTGGGTTCAAATCCCAGCAGCGCCTGCTGATACCTATTTACAGCTTTTGATAGATTGCACATTATTTAGAAGCATTTTCAAGTACACCTTATGTAAAGTGAGGTGCATATTGAGCTGTAAAAACAACAACAACTTTAAATTTTACCCGAATAAGGTGATGTTGCTTAGCTGGTCAAAGTGACTGTCTTGTAAACAGGAGATCCTGGGTTCAACTCACAGCAGTGCCAGGTGATACCTAATTACAGATTTGGATAGATTGTAGGTAATTGAGATCCATTTTCACGTACACCTTATGTAAAGTGAGGTGTAGGAACATCTTTAAATATCGCAATAACAAGGCGCTGTGGCTTAGCTGGTCAAAGTGCCTGTCTAGTAAACAGGAGATCCTGGGTTCAAATCCCAGCAGTGCCTGCTGATACCTGTTTACAGATGTAAATCGATTGCATATTATTTAAAAACCTTTTCAACTACGTCTTATGTAAAGTGAGGTGCATGGTGAGCTGTCGAAACAACTTTAGATTTCGTGCAAAAAAGGCGCTGTGGCTGTCTAGTAAACTTTAAATTTTACCCGAATAAGGTGATGTTGCTTAGCTGGTCAAAGTGACTGTCTTGTAAACAGGAGATCCTGGGTTCAACTCACAGCAGTGCCAGGTGATACCTAATTACAGATTTGGATAGATTGTAGGTAATTGAGATCCATTTACACGTACACCTTATGTAAAGTGAGGTGTAGGAACATCTTTAAATATCGCAATAACAAGGCGCTGTGGCTTAGCTGGTCAAAGTGCCTGTCTAGTAAACAGGAGATCCTGGGTTCAAATCCCAGCAGTGCCTGCTGATACCTGTTTACAGATGTAAATCGATTGCATATTATTTAAAAACCTTTTCAACTACGTCTTATGTAAAGTGAGGTGCATGGTGAGCTGTCGAAACAACTTTAGATTTCGTGCAAAAAAGGCGCTGTGGCTGTCTAGTAAACAGGAGATCCTGGGTTCAAATCCCAGCAGCGCCTGCTGATACCTATTTACAGCTTTTGATAGATTGCACTTTATTTAGAAGCATTTTCAAGTACACCTTATGTAAAGTGAGGTGCATGTTGAGCTGTAAAAACAACTTTCAATTTTACCAAAATAGGGTGATGTTGCTTAGCTGGTCAAAGTGCCTGTCTTGTAAACAGGAGATCCTGGGTTCAACTCCCAGCAATGCGAGGTGATACCTATTTACAGATATAGATAGATTGCAAGTTATTTAGAAGCATTTTCACGTACACCTTATGTAAAGTGAGGTGTAGGTTCAAATCCCAGCAGTGCCTGCTGATACCAAATTACAGATTTAGATAGATTGCACATTAATTAGAAGCATTTTTACGTACACCTTATGTAAAGTGAGGTGTAGAAACAACTTTAGATTTTGCCAAATCAAGGCGCTGTGGGTTAGCTGGTCAAAGTGCCTGTCTTGTAAACAGGAGATCTTGGGTTCAAATCCCAGCGGTGCCTGGTGATACCTAATTACAGATTTGAATAGATTGTAGGTTATCGAGATCCATTTTCACGTACACCTTATATAAAGTGAGGTGGAGAAACAACTTTAGATTTTGCCAATTAAAGGCGCTGTGGCTTAGCTGGTCAAAGTTCCTTTCTAGTAAACGGGAGATCCTGGGTTCAACTCCAAGCAGTGCCAGGTGATACCTATTTACAGTTTTACATAGATTGCACTTTATTTAAAAGCATTTGCAAGTACACCTTATGTAAAGTGAGGTGCATGTTGATCTGTACAAACAACTTTAAATTTTACCCAAATAAGGTGATGTTTCTTAGCTGGTCAAAGTGCCTGTCCATTAAACAGGAGATCCTGGGTTCAACTCACAGCAGTGCCAGGTGATACCTAATTACAGATTTGGATAGATTGTAGGTAATTGAGATCCATTTTCACGTACACCTTATGTAAAGTGAGGTGTAGGAACATCTTTAAATATCGCAATAACAAGGCGCTGTGGCTTAGCTGGTCAAAGTGCCTGTCTAGTAAACAGGAGATCCTGGGTTCAAATCCCAGCAGTGCCTGCTGATACCTGTTTACAGATGTAAATCGATTGCATATTATTTAAAAACCTTTTCAACTACGTCTTATGTAAAGTGAGGTGCATGGTGAGCTGTCGAAACAACTTTAGATTTCGTGCAAAAAAGGCGCTGTGGCTGTCTAGTAAACAGGAGATCCTGGGTTCAAATCCCAGCAGCGCCTGCTGATACCTATTTACAGCTTTTGATAGATTGCACTTTATTTAGAAGCATTTTCAAGTACACCTTATGTAAAGTGAGGTGCATGTTGAGCTGTAAAAAACAACTTTCAATTTTACCAAAATAGGGTGATGTTGCTTAGCTGGTCAAAGTGCCTGTCTTGTAAACAGGAGATCCTGGGTTCAACTCCCAGCAATGCGAGGTGATACCTATTTACAGATATAGATAGATTGCAAGTTATTTAGAAGCATTTTCACGTACACCTTATGTAAAGTGAGGTGTAGGTTCAAATCCCAGCAGTGCCTGCTGATACCAAATTACAGATTAGATAGATTGCACATTAATTAGAAGCATTTTTACGTACACCTTATGTAAAGTGAGGTGTAGAAACAACTTTAGATTTTGCCAAATCAAGGCGCTGTGGGTTAGCTGGTCAAAGTGCCTGTCTTGTAAACAGGAGATCTTGGGTTCAAATCCCAGCGGTGCCTGGTGATACCTAATTACAGATTTGAATAGATTGTAGGTTATCGAGATCCATTTTCACGTACACCTTATATAAAGTGAGGTGGAGAAACAACTTTAGATTTTGCCAATTAAAGGCGCTGTGGCTTAGCTGGTCAAAGTTCCTTTCTAGTAAACGGGAGATCCTGGGTTCAACTCCAAGCAGTGCCAGGTGATACCTATTTACAGTTTTACATAGATTGCACTTTATTTAGAAGCATTTGCAAGTACACCTTATGTAAAGTGAGGTGCATGTTGATCTGTACAAACAACTTTAAATTTTACCCAAATAAGGTGATGTTTCTTAGCTGGTCAAAGTGCCTGTCCATTAAACAGGAGATCCTGGGTTCAACTCACAGCAGTGCCAGGTGATACCTAATTACAGATTTGGATAGATTGTAGGTAATTGAGATCCATTTTCACGTACACCTTATGTAAAGTTAGGTGTAGGAACATCTTTAAATATCGCAATAACAAGGCGCTGTGGCTTAGCTGGTCAAAGTGCCTGTCTAGTAAACAGGAGATCCTGGGTTCAAATCCCAGCAGTGCCTACTGATACCTGTTTACAGATGTAAATCGATTGCATATTATTTAAAAACCTTTTCAACTACGTCTTATGTAAAGTGAGGTGCATGGTGAGCTGTCGAAACAACTTTAGATTTCGTGCAAAAAAGGCGCTGTGGCTGTCTAGTAAACAGGAGATCCTGGGTTCAAATCCCAGCAGCGCCTGCTGATACCTATTTACAGCTTTTGATAGATTGCACTTTATTTAGAAGCATTTTCAAGTACACCTTATGTAAAGTGAGGTGCATGTTGAGCTGTAAAAACAACTTTCAATTTTACCAAAATAGGGTGATGTTGGCTTAGCTGGTCAAAGTGCCTGTCTTGTAAACAGGAGATCCTGGGTTCAACTCCCAGCAATGCGAGGTGATACCTATTTACAGATATAGATAGATTGCAAGTTATTTAGAAGCATTTTCACGTACACCTTATGTAAAGTGAGGTGTAGGTTCAAATCCCAGCAGTGCCTGCTGATACCAAATTACAGATTTAGATAGATTGCACATTAATTAGAAGCATTTTACGTACACCTTATGTAAAGTGAGGTGTAGAAACAACTTTAGATTTTGCCAAATCAAGGCGCTGTGGGTTAGCTGGTCAAAGTGCCTGTCTTGTAAACAGGAGATCTTGGGTTCAAATCCCAGCGGTGCCTGGTGATACCTAATTACAGATTTGAATAGATTGTAGGTTATCGAGATCCATTTTCACGTACACCTTATATAAAGTGAGGTGGAGAAAACAACTTTAGATTTTGCCAATTAAAGGCGCTGTGGCTTAGCTGGTCAAAGTTCCTTTCTAGTAAACGGGAGATCCTGGGTTCAACTCCAAGCAGTGCCAGGTGATACCTATTTACAGTTTTACATAGATTGCACTTTATTTAGAAGCATTTGCAAGTACACCTTATGTAAAGTGAGGTGCATGTTGATCTGTACAAACAACTTTAAATTTTACCCAAATAAGGTGATGTTTCTTAGCTGGTCAAAGTGCCTGTCCATTAAACAGGAGATCCTGGGTTCAACTCACAGCAGTGCCAGGTGATACCTAATTACAGATTTGGATAGATTGTAGGTTATTGAGATCCATTTTCACGTACACCTTATGTAAAGTAACGTGTAGGAACAACTTTAAATATTGCAGGAACAAGGGCGCTGTGGGTTAGCGGGTCAAAGTGCCTGTCTAGTAAACAGGAGATCCTGGGTTCAAATCCCAGCAGCCCCTGCTGATACCTATTTACATCTGTACGTAAATTGCAGGTTATTAAAAACCATTTTCACGTACACCTCATGTAAAGTTTAGGTGTAGAAACAACTTTAAATGTTGCAATTACAAGGCGCTGTGGCTTAGCTGGTCAATGTGTCTGTCTAGTAAACAGGAAGATCCTGGGTTCAAAATCCCAGCAGTGCCTGCTGATACCAAATTACAGATTTAGATAGATTGCACATTATTTAGAAGCGTTTGCACGTACACCTTATGTAATGCGAGGTGTAGAAACAACTTTAGATTTTGCCAAATCAAGGCGCTGTGGGTTAGCTGGTCAAAGTGCCTGACTTGTAAACAGGAGATCTTGGGTTCAAATCCTAGCAGTGCCTGGTGATACCTATTTACATCTGTAGGTAAATTGCAGGTTATTTAGAACATTTTCACGTACACCTTATGTAAAGTTAGGTGTAGAAACAACTTTAAATATTGCAATAACAAGGCGCTGTGGCTTAGCTGGTCAAAGTGCCTGTCTAGTAAACAGGAGATCCTGGGTCCAAATCCCAGCAGTGCCTGCTGATACCTATTTACAGATGTAAATCGATTGCATATTATTTAGAAACCTTTTCAACTACATCTTATGTAAAGTGAGGTGCATGGTGAGCTGTTGAAAACAACTTTAGATTTGCGTGCAAAAAAGGCGCTGGTGGCTGTCTAGTAAACAGGAGATCCTGGGTTCAAATCCCAGCAGCGCCTGCTGATACCTATTTACAGCTTTTGATAGATTGCACTTTATTTAGAAGCATTTTCAGTACACCTTATGTAAAGTGAGGTGCATGTTGAGCTGTAAAAACAACTTTCAATTTTACCAAAATAGGGGTGATGTTGCTTAGCTGGTCAAAGTGCCTGTCTTGTAAACAGGAGATTCCTGGGTTTCAACTCCCAGCAATGCGAGGTGATACCTATTTACAGATATAGATAGATTGCAAGTTATTTAGAAGCATTTTCACGTACACCTTATGTAAAGTGAGGTGTAGGTTCAAATCCCAGCAGTGCCTGCTGATACCAAATTACAGATTTAGATAGATTGCACATTATTTAGAAGCATTTTCACGTACACCTTATGTAAAGTGAGGTGTAGAAACAACTTTAGATTTGCCAAATCAAGGCGCTGTGGGTTAGCTGGTCAAAGTGCCTGTCTTGTAAACAGGAGATCTTGGGTTCAAATCCCAGCGGTGCCTGGTGATACCTAATTACAGATTTGAATAGATTGTAGGTTATCGAGATCCATTTTCGCGTACACCTTATGTAAAGTGAGCTGTGGAAACAACTTTAGATTTTGCACAAATAAGACACTGTGGCTTAGCTGGTCAAAGTGCCTGTCTTGTAAACAGGAGATCCTGGGTTCAAATCCCCAGCAGTGCCTGCTGATACCAAATTACAAATTTAGATAGATTGCACATTATTTAGAAGCATTTTCAAGTACACCTTATGTAAAGTTAGGTGCATGTGGAGTTGTAAAAACACTTTAAATTTTGCCCATTAAGGTGCTGTGGCATAATCTCCTCTCACCCCACGTGGGGTGGTCCTCATCCACTTTCCAAGCTCGGGGTCCTCTACCAGAGGCCAGGAAGCTTGAGGGTTCTGCGCAGTATCCTTGCTGTTCCTAGGACTGCACTTTTCTGGACTGAGATGTCGGATGTTGTTCCAGGGATCTGTTGTAGCCATTCTCCAGTTTGGGGGTCACTGCCCCCAGTGCTCCAATCACCACAGGCACCACTGTGGCCTTCACCTCCAAGCCTTCTCCAGTTCTTCTCTGAGCCCTTGGTATTTCTCTTAGTTTTCTCATGTTCCTTTTTCCTGATGTTGCCATCGCTTGGTATTGCCACATCCACCACTACGGCTTTCCTCTGTTCTTTGTCCACCACCACAATGTCTGGTTGGTTCGCCATACCATTCTGTCTGTCTGTATCTGGAAGTCCCACAGGATCTTGGGCTCGCTCGTTCTCTACCACCGTGGGAGGTGTTTCCCACTTTGACCTTTGGGTTTCCAGTCCATACTCTGCACAGATGTTCCTGTATACTATGCCAGCCACTTGGTTATGGCGTTCCAATGTATGCTTTCCCTGCCAGCATCTTACACCCTGCAGTTATGTGCTGGACCGTCTCAGGGGCCTCTTTGCACAGTCTACACCTTGGGTCTTGTCTGGTGTGGTAGATCTGGGCCTCTATGGCTCTGGTGCTCAGGGCCTGCTCCTGTGCGGCCAGGATGAGTGCCTCTGTGCTGTCCTTCAGCCCAGCCCTTTCAAGCCATTGGTAGGATTTGTTGAGATCAGCCACTTCAGTTATGTTCCCATGGTACATCTCGTGTAAGGGCTTGTCCTCCCATGATGGTCCCTCTTCCAGCATCTCATCCTCTGTTCTCCACTGCCTGAGACATTCACTCAGCATGTCATCTGTCGGGGGCCTTCTCCTTGATGTACTTATGGATCTTGGATGTTTCATCCTGGATAGTGGCTCTCACGCTCACTAGTCCTCGGCCTCCTTCCTTGCGGCTAGCGTACAGTCTCAGGGTGCTGGATTTGGGGTGGAACCCTCCATGCATGGTGAGGAGCTTTCGTGTCTTAACATCTGTGGTCTGTATCTCTTCCTTTGGCCACCTTATTATTCCCGAAGGGTATCTGATCACTGGCAGGGCGTAGCTGTTTATTGCCTGGGATTTGTTCTTGCCAATTGAGCTGGCTTCTTAGGACTTGCCTTACTCGTTGGAGGTATTTGGCTGTTGCCGCATTCCTTGTTGCCTGTTCAAGGTTGCCGTTTTGCCTGTGGTTATTCCAAGGTACTTGTACACTGTCCTCAATGTCTGCTATTGTTCCCTTCTGGGAGTGAGACCCCTTCTGTGTGGATTACCTTGCCTCTCTTTGTCACTGTGGACAAACCGCCGGTTTGTTTCCCACTGAGCAGCCCGGACTGTGCGCACACACAAACGCACACACACGCACCAGCTGATTGGCCGCAGAGAGCGGGTGCACACGCAATCGTGCGGCCATTTGGACATTTCACCACCATTACATCTTGTTATGCCGTTAGACTAACCACATACACTTGTTCACTTTTGTTGGTTTTGGTTTTCTTTTGTCAGTACTTACGTGTCGGGAGTAGTCGGACTCCCGCGTCGCGCCGGCAAAACCGAACAGCTGGGCGACGCTCACTTTTGACGTCATTGCAGTGTCGCCTCGGCGTGAGGCGCGGGTCCGACGAACCACTTTTGTTGTTGTTATTATTTGGTCCTAGTCTTTATTTGTGGGGTATTCTTGTGTTATGAATCTGAGAATTATTGTGGGAATATGGGTGATTGATTTATACTTGTTTAAAGGTGAATATTGGGATTATAAATGTTTAGTTTCCAGAACGTTCTGGAGAATGGTTCCACCCAGTTGAAGGGGGCGGGGCCAGGCCTTTAAGAAGAGTGGCCAAACTCCCTTGTGGGGGAGAGTGGACTGGACGGAGAGCGAGTTGGTTGTGTGAGAGAGAAAGAAAAGAGAGAAGAGAGAAGAGAAGAGAAGAGAAGAGAAGAGAAGAGAGAGAAGAGAAGAGAAGAAGAAACCTTTAACGGCGTTTAATTCACACATATATTTACAGGAAAACATCAATTTAAAAAGTAATCAAAATAAGGAATCAAAAAACACTTTTCAAAATAATAAAGAACAAACATAATAACAATAATAATAAATAATCTATGTGTTTCTCACTCATTCAAATTTTGTCAAAATTTAAGGACAAGCAGGCCTTGGTTCACCGAACACAACACACCCTTATATCCCCAATGAAAAACAAAACTATCTAAATCTGACACCAATCTTATAATAGGCAAACTCAACTTTTAACCTTGAGGCCACCAGGCTTTTAAACAAAAGTTCAACGTCTGAACATCCCACCCCTTTCATTTTGTTCCTCCTTGTAATCCAAATGCTCATTTTTGCCTGTCCAATGAGGAAATTTAACAGACAGACCCTCTGTCTTTGGGAAGCCCTGTAAACGGGACCAAAGATGAAAACTTCCCTCTCTAGATCTTGCTCCATCCCCTCGAACCACCGTGCTAATAGGTAAAAAAAAGTCAGTCTGGGACAATCGAGCCAGAGGTGCTGCAAGCTCTCCTCTGTTGAACAAAAAGAACACTCTCCACCCACTGTCCTATCAAAATGTGCCACATGTCTGTTCGTAGCCACAGCCCCGTGTATAATCCTCCACTGTAGATCTGCAGTGCGCTTCTCTAGGAGGCTTATACAGGGACCTCCAGCTGCCTCTAGGAGAAGAACCTGGTGGCAACACACCCGACCACTTCGACTCTGGCAAATCCACAAGACAGCCTCTGTTGTTTACCTTCACCTAACCAATAAAGGGATTTCCTCAGTGTCGTTGATAGTTCTGTTAGCTCAGGTGCCCGAAAGGACAACAATGCCCCCTCTCTCTCACCTCCTTCCCCTGTGGCAGCACTAACTCCCAATGGAGGAAAAGCTGGCCAGTCGATCAGTTCGTCCTTCGCCACGGATCTTCCTATGGCTTCTCTAAAAGGACCAGGCAGACTGGCCCTCACCTCTCCATCAACTTCTGCAGAAACCTTGTTGATCTGGACCCTGTCTTCTGGCTCAGCGTTGTGGCAGCGATCCAATTCCCATCGTCCATCAGCCCCTGCAACTTTGTCACCCCGGCCGACACCAGCATCTTCTGTACAGTTACTGACAAAAGGCTCCTGCACTGGATTAGCGGGTTGAAGAACAGGGGCTCCTCTGCCACACATCTATAGAACATTTCGCAGTCTCTATTAATCTTTATTGTCTTCGTCCACACCCGAATCATTGACTGATAAAAGGGAAGCCCGGGAAGGATCAACTTTACTCAAATCCAGTAAAAACAAGTGTCTATCATATTGTAAATCCATTACTCTGCGGAGGAGTACCGTCGCTGTTTCCGTCCACATTTGCGGATCGTGGTATAAGTACCGTTGAGCACTCTGCAGGCGAAAGGCTGCCACACGACTCTTCAGGTCCACCAATCCCTGGCCTCCTTCTGACAATGGCAAATATAGCACTGCCGCCCGAGTCCAGTGCACACCTCCCCAGAAGAAATCCACTAGCCTCTTCTGGATTTCCTTCACTAGTGTTTCCGGAGGCTCCATCACAGTGAATTTATGCCAAAGCATGGAAGCAGCCAGGTTATTAACCACCAGGGCCCTTCCCCTATAAGACAACTGGGGCGGATCCAGGTCCACTTAGACAGTCGGGCACTAACTTTTTCAATCAACCCTTCCCAATTCTTTTTCTGAAAGCCTCCACTACCAAAAAAACACCCAGGCTTTTTATCCCCTCTGTGCCCCATTGCAGCCCTTCAGGTAAAACTGGCTGCGCTTTACCTCTCCAACCTCCCAAGATGAGACCTTCACTCTTGGCCCAATTTACCCTGGCTGAAGAAGCTTGTTCGTAAACTGCCAATTTCTGTTCGAGAACCTGAATGTCCCTCTGTCCTGTTATAAAAATGGTGACATCATCCGCATAGGCTGACAAACTGACCCTGGATGGAAGGTCCCTTGTGAAGA